>NW_027611658.1:2730000-3330000 GCF_964261635.1 Lissotriton helveticus | reverse complement strand
GACTGGTGTAGTGGAATGTCGGTGTGTGGTCTGCAGTGGCAGCTGGGGGGATAGACACAGTTGGTGAGGGATGGAGCCCTAACTGGAACTGCCAGGTAGTAAGAACCTAGTTGTCTAGTTTCCTTGTTTGGTATCAGGTGTGTTGAGCCTTATGTCTTAGTCTGCACACATTTTATACAAATGCCATTTGTTGTTGTGGAATACATTTTGATTTGGTTAGGAGTACATTTTGCTAATGACTTGCTCTGTGATACTCAATGATGGCAGGACATGCAGAATGTGTGCAAAAGGCAAGCGACCTTCAGTGAACCCATGTACCCTTTTATTATAAACAGCTTTTACATAAGGCTAGTTCAGAAAATGAAACTTATGACACGCAGCATTTAGACAGCCTAGCAGCAGCGATCAGTGTCGCACCATATATAGACTGTGTTTAACATTCCTCCCTGATTGGGTAAAAGAATGTGCCACAAAATGCAAATTTTAAAATACTTTGGAAAGTACAGGTCTGAATCATTGGGCATGTGGAAATCACGAAGGCCACCATCTTGTAGCATGCCGGTGGCACAAGCAATTGCATTTCTCTGATTGGTTATGTTCTTGATAATTGTGCTGAACTATTCTCCTGATGAACAGCATAAGATGCAATTGTGCATGATATGTAGAAATGTTCCTTGTGACTTTATGTTCATTGAATTTAAAATGCCCTTTTGTCACAGGGATTTTTCTCATACACAGAACTGTGCATAGAGACTTGGAAACTCAGGAAATTAGGGTGTACCAAAACTCACCTTAGTATCCAAAATCCCCTACCAGACTAGCAATCAGTGTCTCATTGGTTCTTCCGTACCCCAATGATTAGACAACCCAGAACATGAAACTTAGAACACCTCAGGAAACGTGGAACACATGAACACTTTCGTTATACTCTCATATCAGTCCAAAATGAGGAGTAAATGAAGACACGTGCAAGTTTGAAATATTTATTTCTAATGCCGTGTTCTTATGGCACAGTATATTAGCTACTACAAGCTTGGTCGCCCCACTCACTGCTGGCGCTCCTGCCTGCCTTTGCCGCCTCCTGCCTGCAGATACCTTCGCTTGCTGCCCGCTGCTCCTGGGAATTTCCCACTGCTCCTGGGAATTTCCCGCTGCTCCTGGGAATTTCACGCTGCCCGCTGCTTCTTGGAATTTCCCGCCGCTGCCTCCCTGCGGCCCCGCCCCCCTGTGATTCCATTCGCCGCCCCGCTCCCGCCACCCAGCTGCTCCTCCCTCCCGGCTCCTTACTTAAGGGGACCGTAGGGGACCACAGAGTGTGACCGCTCAGCCCTCCACAGGGCTTGGTCGCCCCACTCACTGCTGCCGCTCCGGCCTGCCTTTGCCGCCTCCTGCCTGCAGATTCCTTCGCTCGCTGCCCGCTGCTCCTGGGAATTTCCCGCTGCTCCTGGGAATTTCCCGCTGCTCCTGGGAATTTCCCGCTGCCTGCTGCTTCTTGGAATTTCCCGCCGCTGCCTCCCTGCGGCCCCGCCCCCCTGTGATTCCATTCGCCGCCCCGCTCCCGCCACCCAGCTGCTCCTCCCTCCCGGCTCCTTACTTATGATGCCCCCAGAGCGACCGCGCAGCGGACGCGCGCAGCTGGAGCACCGATTGAGCGCCGAAGGTGCGCCAAAGGTAAGCCCGTCTGCGCCCGTCCGCGCCTGGCCCGTGCCCAGCGCCAGGACCCCTGGCCCTCCCCGCCGAGGCAAGACGACCCGAATGACCTACGACACCACCACTCTCAACGCACTCAATGCCGGCCGGACCCACGCCTGCTGCCGAGCCACCCCGAGACGCACCCACGGACCCTTCACCTGCAAGTTCACCTGCCTCCGAACCTGCCCCGCACCCGCCAAGACAAACACCAGCAGCAACCACCTCAAGTGCATCCTGATCAACACCCGCTCCGTCCACAGACACGCCGTGGAACTCTGGAACCTCCTCGACGCTACAACACCGGACGTCGCCTTCCTCACGGAAACCTGGATGAACGCCTCCTCTGTGCCCGACATCGCCATCGCCATCCCGGACGGGTACAAGATCATCAGGAGGGACCGCATCAACCAGACCAGAGGTGGCATCGCCATCGTCCACAGGAACACCATCCGCATCACGACCGACGCCAACGACTCCCTAGTCGCAGCCGAACATCTCCACTTCCAGATTCACACCGACCCTAAGACGACCCTCAGAGGCACCCTCGTCTACAGACCCCCGGGACCACGCACACAATTCAGCGAAGACATCACAGACTTCATCAGCCCGCAAGCCCTCCCCTCCACTGACTACATCCTCCTCGGGGACCTCAACTTCCACCTGGAGAACAAGGACCGCAACACCACCGCCCTGCTGGAAAACCTCACCAACCCCGGACTCAAGCAACTGGTCAACACCCCCACCCACTACGCCGGCCACACGCTTGATCCCGTCTTCTCTTCCAGCAAGTACATCACCTTCAGCCACGCCACCGCACTCCACTGGACCGACCACAGCTGCGTCCACTTCAGCTTCAAAAGATCCACGACCCACCACCACCCGCAACAGGTACCTCACAGGAATTGGAGCAAGATCACCGCAGACCAGCTCACCATCTCCCTCAGCCAGAGCCCACCCGCCAACACAACGGACCCCAACGAAGCAGCCCGCAACTTCACACGGTGGCTGACCGCCTGCGCCGACGACCTCGCGCCACTAAAGAACCCTCCCTGCAGACCCAGAAGCAAGAAGGCATCCTGGTTCACCGACGACCTCAAGGACTCCAAGAAGACCTGCCGCACCCTCGAGAAAGCCTGGCTCCTCGACCGGACCACCGACAACATGACTGCCCTCAAACATGCTACCCGCAAGCACCACCAGCTCATCCGCACCACCAAGAAGAAATCCCTGAAGGAACGACTGGACAACAACGCCCATGACAGCAAAGAACTCTTCACTATCGTCAAGGAGTTCTCCAACCCCAGCACCGGCACCAACGACATCACTCTGTCACAAGACCTCTGCGACTCCCTCGCCTCGTTCTTCCACCGCAAAATCGCCGACATCCACAACAGCTTTGGCGCCCCACCCATGCACCCAACCGTCGAACCAACGCCCCCCACCGCCACCCTTCGCACCTGGACCACGGTGACCACCGAAGACACAGCCCGCACGATGAACACCATCCACTCCGGATCACCGACCGACCCCTGCCCACACCACGTCTTCAACAAGGCCGACTCCACCATCGCACCCCAACTCCGGAACATCATCAACGCCTCCTTTAACACCGCCACCTTCCCGGAAAGCTGGAAGCACGCCGAGATCAGCGCCCTCCTGAAGAAACCTACAGCGGACCCCACCGATCTCAAAAACTTCCACCCCATCTCGCGCCTCCCTTTTCCTGCTAAAGTCATCGAGAAGATCGTCAACAGACAGCTGACCGCCTTCCTCGAGACGAACGGATCCCTCGACCCCTCGCAGTCCGGCTTCAGAGCCAACCACAGCACCGAGACCGCCCTCATCGCAGCCACCGACGACATCCGGACCCTGCTCGACAAGGGGGAAACAGTGGCCCTCATCCTCCTGGACCTCTCCGCTGCGTTCGACACAGTCTGCCACCGCACCCTAGTCCAGCGCCTCAGCAACATCGGTATCCAAGAGAAGGCTCTGGAGTGGATCATCTCGTTCCTCGCCGGAAGAACACAAAGAGTCCGCCTCCCCCCGTTTCGCTCTGAGGCCACCGAAGTCATCTGTTGCGTCCCGCAAGGATCTTCACTCAGCCCCACCCTCAACATCTACATGAAACCTCTCGCAGCCATCGCATGCCAGCACAACCTCAACATCATCTCTTACGCCGACGACACCCAGCTGATCCTCTCCCTCACCAGAGACCCCGACACCGCCAGAACCTGCCTACACGAAGGGATGAAAGACGTCCTCGAGTGGATGAAGGACAGCCGCCTGAAACTGAACTCGGACAAGACGGAAGTCCTCATCCTGGGATCTTCGCCCTCCGCCTGGGATGACTCCTAGTGGCCCCCAGCCCTGGGCACCGCACCCAAGCCAACCGACCACGCACGCAAGCTGGGCTTCATCCTGGACCCCTCCCTCTCGATGACCAGACAAATCAACGCCGTCTCCTCATCGTGCTTCAACACCCTGCGTATGCTTCACAAGATCTTCCGCTGGATCCCGACCGAGACCAGGAAGACTGTCACCCAGGCACTCGTCACCAGCCGACTGGACTACGGAAACGCCCTCTACACCGGAACCACAGCCAAGCTACAGAAAAGACTCCAGCGCATCCAGAACGCCTCCGCCCGACTCATCCTGGATGTCCCCCAACGCAGCCACATCTTCAGCCACCTGAGGAACCTGCACTGGCTCCCCGTTGACAAGAGGATCACGTTCCGTCTCCTCACCCACGCACACAAGTCTCTCCACGACCTGGGCCCCAAGTACCTCAACGACCGCCTGACCTTCTACACGCCCACCCGCCAGCTACGGTCCACCAGCCTCGCCCTCGCAGCCGTATCACGCATCCAAAGAGCCACCGCCGGAGGAAGATCCTTCTCTTACCTGGCTGCCAAGACTTGGAACTCCCTCCCCATCCACCTTCAGCTGACCCAGGACCATCTCGCCTTCAGGAAACAACTCAAGACCTGGCTGTTCGAGCAGTAGCATACCCCTCCCCCAAGCGCCTTGAGACCCTCCCGGGTGAGTAGTGCGCTATACAAATGGCATGATTGATTGATTGATTGACATATTATAAGCAACAAGGTTATCAGCATAGTTACGATTCTATAAAATACAAGGGGAGAAAGCATGTTAAAATGCTAAAAGGAAGAAGGCTAAATTGCACCTAAATCTTACCCTCCCTTGCTAGTATATTATATTATATCTACAGAAGGTCTCTTGGGATTACAAGGGCGTCCCCATACCTCTGGTTCTAGTAGAAAGGTATCACATCATTTTCTACACTAGCGCTCTGCATGCCAATGTTCTCCAAAGTATGCCTGCATGCTCTGCGCAGTGCATTATTAAACGTGCCAAAATCAGAGGTGCCCACAGCAGCATAAGTGTTATGTCTAGAACGTGCGCTGATCAGACCGAACAACAACCACTGTGTTGAAATAACCTTGAAGGCCTCGCCACTCACTGTTCAGACATAGCTTACCAAGCAAGGCTGTTACTATAGGAAAACATATTATTCTCGTTTGAAGCAAAATATTCTGATAGCCAGAAACCGGTCCTAGGATGCTTGATTCCGGTCCAGGAAAGACATGGCTTGGCAGTTCGGGCTGGACTGTTCCTATGAGGCACAGGGTCAAGGCTGATTTGCATATGGCCATGTCTGAACTGGGGTGGTGTGGAGTACAAAAAAATGATGGATTTAGGCCCAGATCTCTGTACTGGGGTGAATGTATGACATTGTTCTGCATTCTGTCCATCAACTGTTGTTTTGGATTTGTCACCCCGAGTGGGATGGGTATGCTCAGACGTGAGTCCCATGCTCTCCACACCACTGGAGTCAAGCTATCCTGGCTGAAGACGGCTGATAGCCAGAAACCGGTCCTAGGATGCTTGATTCTGGTCCAGGAAAGACATGGCTTGGCAGTTTGGGCTGGACTGTTCCTATGAGGCACAGGGTCAAGGCTGATTTGCATATGGCCATGTCTGAACTGGGGTGGTGTGGAGTGCAAAAAAACTATGGATTTAGGCCCAGATCTCTGTACTGGGTGAATGTATGACATTGTTCTGCATTCTGTCCATCAACTGTTGTTTTGCACTAACCCTCAACAGTCATCATTATTTAAAAGTAAATAACTCCCGTTTCCCAGTAATGTGAATGTGGGTACGATAGTAGGCACAGGCGTACCTTTTAAAATACAGGCTAAATTCGGCTCGTTTTGATTACAAGAGCCATGCAATTGGATATGTCTACACATTAATGAGTGATTCAGTGTTTCAGTGCAATCTTCACCATTTAAATAAACTTCCTTACCCTCCCTAAGGCACCTATAGGTAAATGGAAGCAACCAAGCTTCATGGAGATAAGCAGTGTCTAGAGGCTCATATCTACCAATGGCATAGTACTTCATACACGCCTCGAACTTGAATAGAGGAAACGGGAGAGTTATTAACCCGTGGATTAGCCATGTCGCCGAATTGGCCTCAGCCACTGAAAATGGTAAAGGTTCTAATTTTTCAATCTGTAACATGGAAAAAGTTGCATCTTTCATTGACATTAAACTCTGCTTGTCAGTCAAATTAAACGGGGCAAATAAATATGACGTGTTCATGTAATGCCATGGCACTTTGCCAGATTTCAAGGTTTGCAAGGTCCATGCAAACTGCATAATAGGACGCAATTGATTTTGACCATGGTACAAAACAGACACTTCATCCTGCACAATATCAACAACAGATGATACAATATTGTCTAATGTGTAAATGCAGGAAGAGAGCGTCTCAATGCTGTTATGTACAACTGCTAGCACTTTCTCTAAATTAGCCTGATGTATAGCTCGAATTCGGGTAGCCGCTGCAATCTGGGACATTTTTCAGACCTCGTTGTAAATAGCATATATCCATCTCTTAGATCTGCCGTTAGCCGGGCCTTTCACAAAATCATTCAGATAAATATCGTCAGTCAGTTTAAATAAATGCAGCTTAACTGACGCCAAAGTGCAATGTTTGAGCCAATTCTGACACAATTTGCCTCCAGAATAGGTAGTCACAGAATGGCCACTTTCAAATTGGGGATCCACCCTGACCTTTGTATAGCCAGGAGCTAAACCCAGAAAATGATGCTGGCAAGAATCAGCACTTTTGTGCCAGAGCAACCAACCCTTGGGATCCAAACTGGATATGTTAAAGTCAGAATTCAGCAACAGAGTTTGTAACTCTCTGATTGAAAATTTTGTGGCATAATTCCAACCAGAATATTCTTCTAATTCAGGAGAAGAAGGAACATTAAGGCCCACATGCATCAAGCATTTTTGTAGTCGCAAACGGTGCGATTCCTTAAAATCGGCCGTTTGCGAATGCAAAAGTGCTTTTTGGGATGCATGAAGCAATTTTAGAATTCGTAACATTTTTGCGAGTTCTAAAATTGCGGGTGCTTTTAAGAAGTCGCAGATGTGCGATTTCTTAAAAGCAATGCATCATTACTTTTCAAAGTGTAAATTCGCAATTAGGGTGCCAAATTTACCGAGTGGTTGAACCACTCGGTAAATTTGGAAAAAGTGTTTCAAATGCTGTAAATGTTTTTTTTTCAACATTCATGTTTCACACACACATGTCCTTAGGACATGTGTGTGTGAAACATGATGCGAAAAATACATTTCAGGGGTGCATGGGGGGGTCCTTTGGACCCCCCCCTGCACCCATGAAATTTTCAAAGTGCCACTCGCAATTTGCTAATGCCTTCCCATTGACTCCTATGGGCCTTTTGGCCCATAGGAATCAATGGGAATTGCGAAAATTAACTTAAGAATTCGGTATTCATTTGGGATTCGGTAAAAATTGCGATTTTTACCGAATCACAAATGAATACCGAAAATAATGATGCATAGCATTTTGCACTTCTTAATTTGCGATTCCTTATTTTTCGCAAATTAGGAAGTGCAAAATGTCACAATAATGCATGTGGGCCTAAATGTGTTAATAGTAGCTAATCCAAAGCAAGTTGTCTGTGAAATTGTAGAATTCAAAAACAACATATGGTTCGGGGTGAGGCATGCACGGTGCAAAGCCTCAGTGCCTTACACTTGCCAGCTTTTAGAACCCCAAACAGATTTAAGATCTATTGTTTCCTTCTACAACTCGTACCCTCCAACAGCCAATTGGTCTAGAAAGGACTTCGAATACAATAATTTTGTGTCGGTAAGTCTAACCTTGGATGAGGACTTTTCTGTCATTTTAAAATAAAATGCATTGGGATTTGACTGATTAAAATAAATGAACTTTTTCAAATAGGAAGTAGAACTGCCTTGTACAGGAGCTGTACAATGTTCACATTTTGTATCATTAACAGTATTCCTCCTGGTATTAGCTTTATGCAGGTAGTGATTGCCAAAATGTTGGTAACAAAACAAATCACCGTAATAGGCAGATTCTAAATACAAATTTTCAGCATCAAAGGCAGCATAATATTTCAAATCAGAAAACAAAACTTCTATGGCCTGAACATCCCAATCATCAGATCGTATATTTTGTTTAATCACATCCCCCATAGAAACTCTAAGCACATTAGGGACAATTATAACCTCAGTGGGCCCATGGATTTAAAATCTAACAGCATCCCACACAATCCCATCTAAGATGGGCCAAGCAGTGATGTTAACAAAAGCCAGGTCCCTCTTCAATCTGTGTGATGAGCAATGGGGAGCCAATGTTCGATTAATATGTCAAATGCAAGTTCTCTCCTCGACATAGTGCCCATTGACAAGGCTAAAAAAATACACCACAAAGCCAATCGACATGAACAGGTAAATCGAAAAAAGCACAAACCAAATGTATGTCCAAGGTGGAATCAAAAAATGTTTTTTAAACAGTGTTACCAACACCGAAATTTTCGAAGGGGCCTTCGATATTTGAGAGTCAGTGTCAAATGAAAATCTGGATTCTGTAGCCAAACGAGTTTGTAAATCAGGCATCCACAAGTCAATGGGGTAAGTATAGTCAGTCTCATCAAGGTGAGCACCAGGCAGTGAACTCAATAAAGGACTTGAAACTGCAGGCATCTCAAGGGCAACAACAGGCCTGGGATTAGAAGCCGGGGCCAAAACAGAATTTTTCAAAATCGATGGACATGAGACTGCCGGGGTCATACTAAGAAGAATCGGCCACTCTGTGTATTTTGACATTGTCAATGGAGATATACCTCTTTTCTTTACGACCTGGAAGTGGTGGTAAAATGACTGTTCTTATGCCCTTCTCTCCAAGCACTGGAACCGGAGCTCGATATGAGGGACCAAGGGCCAGATGTAGGACGCCCAATACCGGTCGGTAACGGCCGAAATTAACTAATTTTGGCTGTTACCGACCGGTATTGGGTTTTTGAGATGTAGGTGGCATTTCTTAAGGATTCGGTATTTTAGCGAATTGGTAATTTAAGGATTCGGTAAAATACCGAATTCTTAACAGACCGATTCGGTAAATTACCGAATCCAGGATGTAGGAAGCACTCAAGTAAGTGCATTCCTCAGTTAAGGATTTGTTATTTACCACCAACTAGAAGTTGGTAGTAAATAATAAAAACCTTTGGAAAAGCATTTTTTTTGCTTTTCCAAAAGTGCCATGTTGCAGACATACATGCCCTTAGGCCCTTGGGGCATGTATGTCTGCAACATTTGCACCCATGCACAATTGAGGGGTGCAACAGGGTGTCAAAGTGACACCCTGCCACCCTTCAATGTACCCCCAATTACCGAATCGGTATTTACCGAATCGGTAATTGCCATTCATTCCTATGGGCCTCGAGGCCCATAGGAATGAATGGCAATTACCGAATCGGTAAATACCGATCTGGTAATTACCGAAACTTACTGATTCGGTAATTTTTTAGGAAAAATTACCTACATCCCATTTGCCTGTTCTTAAATACCGAATTGGTATGATTCGGTATTTAAGAATCGGTAATTTGGGATTACCTACATCTGTCCCCAAATTCTTTCTTGTTTTTGATCTTCTCTCGAGCCAGTTCTCCAACTTGGGGTAGCCAGCCTACTACCGGAATCTGCAATGCAGCCTCAGATGTTGAGGGCAAGTGTTCTTTTGCAAGACTGTCGCTCGTCTATTGTAGATCCTGTAAAACATTGCAATGTTCATCTACATCAAAGGAGGCAGCAACAGCCGTCTGGTCTAGACCGTCAAGGTCCGGGACAAACATCTTGATAGCAAAGAGCATTTCGTATGGGGTCCGCCCACCCAGAGACCTTCTAGGGAGATTATTAAGGGCACGCTGCACGCTATTGAGGTGGGCCAGCCAGTTCCTGCCAGTGCCTATAAACCTAGCTGTCAAAGACTGCTTTAAATCACGGTTCATTCGTTCCACAACACTATTACCCTCAGATCTGTATGGAGGCGAAAACTTAACTTGGACCCCCAACGAAGCCATGGTATCCTTGTACGCCTTAGAGGCTAAAGCCGGACCCGGATCCGAATGGAAGGTTCCACAGGCAAAAATCCCTACAAAGACACGCAAGTCTCTTATGACAGATCGGAAATCAGCGCTGCGGTGTGGCCAGACCCACACAAAGCGTGTGCATGAATCAACTGCTACTAAGATGTACTTATACGCAGTATCAGAAGAAAAAGTACCGGAGTGATCTAAGTAAACACAACCGAGTGGATTATTAGATATGTACAACTGTGTCTGGGGCGGACGCGCAGCAGTTGAAGATTTAATGTGCTGACAAATGTCACATTGAAGGACATATTCACTTGTCTGTCTGTACAGAAACGTCGTTGCAACGGAGAAACAGCCAAAACGCCCACATGCACAGCCGCTACACCTTCATGGGCAGCTGTAATCAGTGTTGGGAATCAATCGTTCACCAACGTCAGGTATTTTCACATAATTGACTTTATCAGGACTTACGTGATAAGTATACTTAGAAGGGAACCCCTTAGGATATTTACTTCATTTCTCAGTGGCAGAAAACAGCTGCTAAGATGTCATCATCTATCTTACTTTGGAACGGGTAACTGCTGCAACCAAACATGTCGATACTGCTGTTTTTGCGGCTTCTTCAGCCAAAGAATTGCCAACAGCGTGAACTCCTACGCGCTGATGACCGAGAGTGTGAATTACATACATGAGCTGCAACTGCTCCTTAAGCTCAGCCACTCGGACCCAGATCATTTTATGTTTTATTGTGCTACCCTTGTACTCACGAAAATCATTCTGAATGCAAAAGTGCAGGTTCTCCTTGTAAGACTGGACACAGTAATAAAAATCACTCACAATAAGAGTCGTCACACTAGGATCAGCGTACTCCAATGCAAGCATCAGAGCACGGAGCTCTGCCAATTGTGCGGTACAGTCCCCTAAAGTCTGCGTGTGTACGACTTTGGACTTGAATTCACCATGGTACCCCACAATGGCGCAAGCAGAAATGTACCCGTGTTTTGAGCCATAAGCAACTTGCGCTGAACCATCAGTGTAAATGATACAATGGAAATCCTCTAAAGGCCGCGTAGTCAATGGCACAGGATGAACAAATTCATACTGCAAAAACACCTGTGACTGTAAAGAGGCATAAAAAATAAACGTGACATACGGAGACGTCAACGATGCAGCCCATTGTATCCACCGTGGGTGCAAAGCTTTAGAATTTGGTACACTGTCTTTCGTCACTGCCTCTAGTGCAGGATACGGGGTAACAACCAACATGCGCTTTCCCCGCGACAGTGCACGTTCCTTTAGAATCGCCATCTGCACTGCTGTCAAAACTTTTTCCACAGTGGAAAACCACAATATTGGCGATTCCTTATTTTGCGATTATTTTGCGATTTGGCTCATACATACCTAAACACCGTTTGCGATTCGCAAATGCCGGAATTCTGTGAATTCCGGCGTTTGCGAATCGCAAACGGCTTCTTGCATCTGGCCCTTAGATTCTAAAAGATCAGCCTGCAAAGATTGCAAAATGGCTGTATGTTCAGGCAGCCAGCACGATTTGTTGAAAATAGGTTGTATCAAAGCATACAAAGGCTTGATACGCTGGGCATATTCGGGAATGTAAGTACGCCCGAAATTTAAAAAACCCAGCAAGGACTGTAGTTTTTTCAGTGTTGAAGGTGCGCGCAACTGTGCGCATTTCTCCAAGAAGTGATGGGCCAACCATCGTCCTTCATTATTGAGCTCGTAGCCCAGAAACAACACTGTGTACTCTGCAATGTGAGACTTTGCAAAGTTAATTTTTTAACCGAAGTCCGCAAAGCTACAAATTATGTGGTCAACGTGACACAGATGCGCCCAAATTTCGTCGTCTGTGAGGTAAATGCCATTCACATACGAACACGTATCTGGGTCAACTCTCTTTAAGAGAGAGACTATGCGGGCAGCAAACACACCTGGACTATTCTTATAGCCCATTGGCAGGCATTGAAAGTTGCGCTGTTTACAGCACTGGTAAAACTGGTCCATTTGGAGCTTAGGTCATCCAAATGGTGGGCAAAAATAATGTTGGTTATGTCAAGCGTGGTTTTAAACCGTTTACGCTCAAGACTATCCACTAAGGCAGAGCCGTGGGTATTCTGTACTGCACAGGTACAGCAATGCGAGTTCAAATGCCGGTAATCCAATACCAAACGGTACGAACCGTCAGGCTTGGTCACAGTAAAAAGTGGTTTATTCATCGGTGACACACAAGTTTCAATTACACCTTGATATTCCAATTGTTCAAGAATTTCCGCAACGGAAGCCTTAGCTTCACGTCGGATGGGATATTGAGATTGAGGCTGTGGCATGGACCGTAAGGGAATCTCGTGATGTGGGGAAAATTTATTCCAACCACAGTGTGTACGGTATAGAGCCAGCGCAAGGGCCTTAGCCCACTCTTCTGCAAAAATTCAGCGCATGCTCCTTTGAGACAGTGTGCTCGAAACTAGGGAAGATCATCTCCTCCCCTCTCGGAGTTGCAAGAACAAAAGGTGGGGGCCAGTTAGCCTCCGCTAACAAAATGTCTTAGGTAGTTGTAAGATTTTCCCAAAATACCCCTTTTATGGTACGTTGTATGTCACCTTCGATCAAAAGGACAATTTCATGAAGTCTATCAGGGGGAACTACTCTGGTATCAGCAGTCTCCACAACAACTTATTGGTTAGTCGCTGTCACTTTCCGTAGTGGATGCAGGGCCTCTCGCAGAATGGTAATCTCTGCCGCGCTGTCCAGCAGGGTCAGAGCCCATGTCAGATTCCGTAGCTGCGTTCTCACTATCTGTGGCATATCTCGCTGTTAAAGCGGCAACTTTCTTTTTCTGAAACTGGGGTCTTTTCTGTGAGGAATCGTCCTGCTTGCCTTTTCCGTCTTTCGGGAGGGGCTGGTTGCGAGAATGCGGGCCACCCCTACCTCTTCCGCCGCCTCCACCACCTGACGATGAGGCCGATGTGTCCTGTAAAGAACGAGGAGAACGTTGATCAGGAACCTGAAACCTATCAGGTGACTTAATCGTAGTGCGGTCGCGCAAATCATATACGCGCTCAGTAGACGTAGGCACAGGTGACGGGGGACGGGACTCTTGTTTCTGCTGTTGTTTTCCCTATATTTTATTTCTGTTCCAATTTTTCTTTGGAGCTGAGGTTTCAGACTTCGTACCCTGGGTTTGCTTTTTATCTTTAGCAGTAAAGGGCTTGACACCCAAACTATTGTGGCCAAGGGTTTTATATGCAGCCGTAATAATTCTCGGTAACTGGCGGGGTTTTTCGGCATCGGAGACATCACGTAAGGCATTAGCCACCTGAAAGTTCATCGCATCTCCCTTTACATTAGAATGTACGAGCTAGGCTACTACATCAAATGTGCCAACGAGTCTCATTCCCAATTCAACCGCAGCCTCAGGTCCTGAACACGTTTAATGACCGTTGGAAGGACAGCCATTGACGGAGTGCCGAAGCATCTCTTGTACACTGCCGCAAAAATTCTCCACCATGACTCACAGTCACCGGCTTCTGGTACTAAGTCCTTGGGTAAACTAATTGTAAGAATCCTGTGTTTTTCAACAGGAGTTGAATTAGGAAATTCTGCTTCCAGCTGGTCAAACTTCTCGGCAAGCCAAAAAGGCATATCATCCTTATCCTGGGGACGCCTGCCCATAACTGTATTGACCATCACGGGATTCAGCTTCATTCCTGCCTGTCCAGCTGGAAGGGCCACAACACTAGGGGCCCCGCCCTGAAAATTGCAGGTATTATATTGAACCAGGGCCCGAATAACACTACCAGAAGAGTTATACAGGACCTGTAATTCAGCAACGGCAACTTGCCCCAAACAAGGGTGCAGGGTGAATCAAGCCAAAACCGGCCAAGAAGCACCTGGAATGGACAAAGGACCCAATCTAGCAGCCGTTACCACGTGAGGAAGGGGGCCATCAAATCAAACTCGGTGCTGCCAGGCAGAAATCGGAATCTCCTGGATGTCTGAGCTGGTGTCTGGAATGTGTGTTGTATCCTATGCTCGCATTCCCTGTATGTCTGAGCTGGTGTCCGGAATGTGTGTTGTATCCTGGGCTAACTTTACCTGTATGTCTCAGCTGGTATATAGAATTCGTGACTTATCCTGTGCTCGCATTCACTGTATGTCTGTGCCAGTGTTTGGAATGCTGCCGCAACCTATGTGCCCATAACATGTATGTCTGAACTGGTGTGTTAAATGTCTTGTATCCTGTGTTCCCTTTCCCTGTATGTCTGAGAAAGTGCTTGGAATGCTGTGAGTGAAGGTTGTAAAAGAATATTGGTGTGTGGTTGTGAGGAAATAGGGTATATTCTATGGTATGGTTGTGTGACTGTGACCTCACCATGTAATACACGTACAAACCCTTTCAGGATCAGTAAGTTTAGTTTGTTAAACATTAGCTCAACCCTGGGTGGCTGTGGCTCTTAATAGCAAGACTTACACAAAGCTACAAGTGTGAAGCATTTTAGAAACCATCAAAACAATTGAAGAAGAAATAATATTTTTATATTTTAATATATTTTTTTATATATTTCTAGAACCACAATGAAAAATATCCACTGGAGGAATGTGGAATTTACAAGGTATAGTAAATCAGAAAATTTCACTTAACGGCAAATAAGCAATGGCAAATGTAACTAATTTGGCACTTCGAAATATTTTCACCAAAATGTTGAGCTAGTTGTAATACGGTCAGTTAGAGTTGCTTTGGGCAACCAACTTCAGCAGGGAGCCAGTCAGGGGGACCCGTAAGGCTCTCAGAAACCGTTCCCTCCACAGAAGAAGCAGTCTTCCAACAGTTCCAAGCACTTTATCCACATTGCAATCGATTCCTAAGGCAGTGGTTCTGATGTGAAGGATATAACATGCTGAAAATGCTCAAGGGTGATGTGGATACGATGTGGCCGAAGGAGGTCTTCTTGCAGCTGCTCCCTGGTCTGCAGGTTTGGTGAGGTGAACCTAGCTACACAAGTCAAAAACAGTGATAACAGTTAAAACGAGCGCACAGCAAGTCCAGGTCAAAGTTCAATGACAGTTCGTATGGTGGTGCTCAGGAAGAACGGGGATGGTTACCACACAGCCAATAGTAAACCACTTAAGCGGTTTAATAAACTTTATACTTGTCTTCCGAGCACTCGAAAAATGATAATCAGTCTTGGATATGTAGTTCTTCCAATTTTTAATGTCCCAAGTAAATGCACTCCAATCCGAGTTCCGTGATATAATTCAATGCAGCCAACACGTGTTTCGTCCAGTCAAATTAGACATATGACTTCTTCAGGGCTGCAACCCAAATAACATAATAAATAACATGCTCACACTATGAGCTTTATATAAAGTTATCCCAACATCGTTCCATCATATATTGGGAACTGAGAAATTGAAGGTAAGAAGGGGACACCCCCAAATTCGTGCCCGAGTCACCACATGACCTATAAAATAATCCGAATGTGTATAAGTACCAAACGTCCCAATTATAAAGTAAATAAGATAAATCATACTATATGTTAGTATTGATGAGTCAATCAATACCTCTAAGAATATCAGGATGTGGTTATAGGTGACACCATTACACCCACTTCAATATCTTAATCCAAATGCGAGATCTTATTTCAAATATGTATAACGGTCACTCACCAAGTTAATCTTTCTGATGGTTCCACACCATACTTCTTTCCTCGTCAGCCCTAATATACAAGGTAAACACCGTCCCTCTGTTACCCTAAACCATATTCATAACGTCAAAATATATTCTATTAATCTAGTCATATTCAATACGAGCCCTCACCATAGCGAGGATCCGTGATCAGATTCAAATAATCTCCTCTGATGTCAATCAGTCACAAGTTAGAATGAAGACAGGTTACGTCCTGCAAGCAGAAGTAAATATATTGGTTCTTAGCAGTTCCTTACTGCTAATGCTCTCATGCCTTCACTATATCCTACATATAACTTCACGTTTATTGTAAAGACCTATTTTTCTAATTCTGATCTCGAACGGGGCTACTCACAAAAATCGTTATCTAATTTTAGTTTCAAATGCGGCTATTCATAAAGTAGGTACCTGAATCTAAAACTTTAAATGCCTATCACTCCACTTGTAAGCCCTCAATACAAAAGTATATCTACAGTGCCCCTCACCTTAAGCGTTCATCAGTAAGGGATCGTCCCGTCTCTTCAAAGTCACCGGCAATATTCTCCACCCGAGTACGAGTTCTATAATCCAAAATGACATTACCGTATAAGTAAAACATGCATATAAACAATTTAGATCTACTAGAAAGGTCGCATTCTGCCTCCCGCTTACCTTTCTTGTGTATCGATTCCAAGTAAATGGATGGCGTTCACCACCGACGCCATCTTGGAATGGCAATTTATACACGTTTATTTTCCGCGCCATATTGTAGTGGGTTGTAGTCTTAACCGACCCACATTCTTAATATGTATAGTAAGTAAATAGATCGTAATAGTAATACTAATATAAGTCAGTAACTATGCATTCTATGAGCTCGAAACAGACAAAATTCAAGTAAAGTTTACGGGCGCCATTTTGGATTGGTAACCACGTGTATCTGAACTTGTTTTCAGTAAGTCCCTCTGCTAATATGCACTTCGAAGTTCAATGTCAATATTGCCAATAATGGTCGCCTCTACTATTACCAGTATTTCATAAACTAATCTGTTGATGTTATAATTAATGTAACCGATTGGCTAGTATTGTCAGTCAAAATCATAAACAAACTAATGTACAATCTGCTTTGAAGCTCGACTTTTGGGCCAACATCTGTGCGACTTCCTATAGGAGGGAGAACACCTCCTTCCTGTGAAGGCCTCTATTGTATCCTTTCCTGGGAGTCGTTAACACATCTCCCCAGGAGAGCAGAAAGCTGACTCAATGACAAGACTTCATGTGCAACTG
This sequence comes from Lissotriton helveticus, assembly GCF_964261635.1. NCBI lineage: Eukaryota > Metazoa > Chordata > Amphibia > Caudata > Salamandridae > Lissotriton > Lissotriton helveticus. The sequence continues at coordinate 3,312,883 of NW_027611658.1, read as the reverse complement.
TTAAGGGCTCAGGGGATTAAAAGCAAAACAGTGGGTTCAAGAGCTGCCATATTCTCACTCTACTAATGATATCTCTTGCTCTGGGTGCGACATTGTATCTATCAGCAATATTAATATCCTGTGACTTTTTGGTATGTATTCACCCCTAACCATTCTTTAAACGCTCCCCACAACATAGCCACAGAGGTAACAGAGCCCTGGTTCAACATGTAGTAGGATAAAATCACTTGGTGGGTTTATGTTTAAAGACTGGATCTGACAGTTCAGATGGTCGCAGCTGCTACATTCTATGTATCCTGCATAGCTAGTGATGGTCAAAGCCATAAGAACAGGAGAATGATCGGACAGAGCCCTAGATAAATGTGTTATAATTTCAACCCCGCCCATCGCATCTCTAGATCCTAACCTGTAATCTATTCTGGAAGATATTGCATCCTCTACGGAATGGAATGTATACTCTGGAATTAGGGCATTCATCACGGTACAAGTCTAGCAGTTTGCACTGGTGCATAATATCCCATAGAGCTTCATGTGTTTGGGTGAGTAAGCAGGACCTGTTGCCGGTGGTAGCCAAATTAGCTTGCAGCATTGAAGTATTTTCCATATATTACAAAGCGAGGAGGGGGGAGCGTCCACAAGCTTTTTTCTAACTTTAGTGAGAAAAAACTAGGAAACAGCAGGGTCGTCAGAGTTTGGCCCATATGTACTGATCAATGTAATGTGTACTGAACCCAACAACCCCTGTACAACCACTCACCTGTCCTCTTCATCACAGAACATGACCACAGGCCTGAACCATAAGCCTTGTTTAACCAATAAGGTACGAGCTCCAGATTTGAGAAATAATTATCCCCCACAAAACCAGCATGCATCTCTGGAACGAATGAAAAACTCGCCTCTTAGGCCTAATGAGGTATGCAGTCACCAGTTGGACCTTGTGGTGGTCATTCACCCTCTTACATTACAGGTGAGCAGCCTAGCATTACATCCAGAGCTTTCCCCAGTCATATGTGGAGTGTCTGCAATTTTGACCCCCCTCTTTCTTCTAAGCTTTTCTGTCAAATCAGAACTATTTGATCAGAAGTATTTCTACCATCAAAACCCTGTGTCACCTGTGTTCTAGTAATAGTAGCCCAAACGGTCCTCCCAACTAACCCCAACCCACATTGTACAAATAACCTTAGCAGAGCTTTACAGTCTAGCCTCAGGGTGGCTAAACTGCCATCTGTCACATTGATGCCCAGACTCAAGTGATGCTCCGTTGTGTTAGATATAACAGCAGTGTTAGAATACTGTCCTTCTTGCATATTGATGAGAGTTATAACTTGTCTTGACACTGTGGGTGCTTATTCGATGATTAGTAGCTGGTGAATTGTGGGCGGAGGAGACCTTTTCTAACTCTCACACTGTTACAATCCCTCTTTTACAATTTTTAAAGCCTGAGAGCAAGCCTCAGAAAACCCTCCGCATACCCCAGCGAACTCAAAAACTACTGGGCAAGCTCCCTGCTCCCATTCCCTGCAAAGGTACTGGAAAATATCATCAACAATCAACTCATGACTCACCCGGAGCAGAGCTAGCTACTTGACCCCTCTCAATCCGGCTTCCACAGCTACGAAACCATGCTGATCACAGCCACAGACGACAACCAAACCCTCCTCGACCAAGGAGAAACAGAAGCTTTGATCCTCCTTGACTGCTCAGCAGCCCTTGACACTAATCCCACCACACACACTGATCAAAAGATTCCTCCACTTCGGCATCCAAGGAGACGTGCTCAGATGGATCACCTCCTTCCTCACAGGAGGAATCCAGAGGATCCACCTCTCGCCTTTCACCTCTGGACCCAAGGAGATGACCTATGGTGTCCCCCAAGGCTCATCCTTCAGCCCCATGCTCTTCAACACATATATGGCCTCCGCTGGTCAACATCGACAGATCCCATAGTCTCAATATAATTTCCTACACAGACGATACCAAACTCTTCCTCTCACTCACCGATGTCCCTACCACCATCAGTACCAACTTCCACACATGTATGGCAAAAATTGTGATTGGATGAAGAAAAATTGCCCGCAGCTAAACACAGACAAGACGGAAGTACTGATCTTTGGCAACAGCAGCAACACATGAAATGACTCCTGGTGGCCATCAGACCTAGGACCCAGACCCACACCCACTCCTTCCATCCACGCCAGAAACCTTGGAATCATCAACAACAACAAGCTCATCATGAAACTACGCCATCTCCTCTGCCTGCTTCCACACTCTGTGCATATACAGAAGATTTTCAAGTGGCGACCCCTCCATGCAAGATGCACCGTGATACAGGCCCCCATCACCAGCCGACTGGACTATGGCAACACCCTCTACGTAGGAATTGCCGCACACCACCTACAGAGACTTCAAACCTAACCAAATGCCACAGCCAGACTCATCCTCTGCCTTTCCCGGCAAACCCACATCACACCCCTCTTCAGGAAACTTTACTGGCTCCCTGTACAGAAGAGGTGACAATTAAAGCTACTGAACCACGCACACAAGGCTCTACACAACCAAGGATCCATATACATTAACCACGGCCTGAACTTCCACCAACCGTTGACAAGACTACACTCTGCCTCCCTTTCACTTACCCATACTCCTTGCATCCACCCAAGCAGAAGTGGGGGACCCTCCTTCTCACACATTACAGCAAAGACCTGGAACAGCCTCCCCACACTCCTCTGGACCATCACCTCACTTCCCGAATTTTGAATGGTCCCTAAGATCTGGCTGTTTGAATAAGCCTATGGGACCTGCAAGTGCCTGGATACTCTATTGGGTGACTAGCCAGGCTTTATAAATCCTGCTCGATTAAAGCCTTGATCACCGTGGAATTAACAGTTAGCCTTTCATAGACAACTGACGCGAAGGTTTTCAGGATGGTGAAAAGCTGACCTATCAATTGCCCCTTCTGTCCATTCAAGGACAGGATTTATTTTTGCATACTGCCCACTGTGGCTCTTCGGTCACCAAATGGTTCCTCCCCAGGGTGGGCTTTTCCTATGGTACATAGGCTGTGCGGTGCCCTCCTAATAAATGCCTTGTGACTTTCTGTACATTCATACGGCTATTTCATTAAGAACACTTTGTCACATTCTCCAGGAACTCGCCTCGAGTTCTGCAAAGTCATCCCTTGCTTCATCACCCAACTCGCCATTGCCTCCGAACACCCACTGACAACCTACTAGAAAGCATGAACAACATCGGGTTCATCCAACTCATCATCAACCCAATGCACATCGTAGGGCACACACTTGACTCCATCTTTATCTTCAGTAAAACAATCAAGTACCACCATGACACAGAACTCACCTGGACCAGCCACTCCATTGTCCACTTCATCATCACAGGGCACAACGCTACAGAAACTGAAGACACACCACCCAGCACACCTCAGCGCAGCTTGAAAACTGTCTCAGACGAGAACTGGAACAACACTCTCCATGCCAACTGTCCGGACACAGCTCCAGACCTTAAACAGGCCATCAATAACTTCACAAACTGGATCACGACTATGACAATCTGACTCCCGCCCTACTCCTGAACCCAAGGACATCATCTGCGGCACCCAACAAGTATCCTTCATTAGTCCCCCTTCTTCTACACTTACATGATACCCCTAGCCAACATTATTAGATCGCACGGGCTGAAGGTCATCTTCTACACCGACTAGACCCACCTCATCAACTCCAGAGACAACTTACATAAGTGCAGTGCCAACATCACCGACTGGATGAAGCACAACTGCCTAAAACTGAACACGGACGAGACAGAAGACTTCATCTTCAGGAACCATGCATCTCCTTGAAGCAACGCATGGTGATCAGCAGAACCTGGCTTCTTCCCCTCCCCTACCAACCATGCCATTGACTCCAGCATTGTCATGGAAAACAAGCTCTCTATGAAGAAGCAAATCAACATGATCTCCGCCATCTGCTTCCTCACAATGCACATGCGCCGCAAGATCTTTAGATGGCTCCCCGCAGACATCTGCATTCTGCCTCCCTCCTCCTCGCTTAAACTCCTAACGCACCAGGCACGAGGCCACTCCTACTCCCACCTGTATGCAAAGACCTGAAATGAAGTTCCCCTGCACCTCAGATCTGTCGCATCACTGAATCTGGAAAGGACTCAAGACCTGGCTGTTCAATTGATCGGCCCCTCTGGACAACAACTCCTCACCCAGCGCCTTGAGAACCTCACTGATTTGCAGCGCTTAATACCCATTGATTGATTCTGTACATTCATATAGATTTTCTCACTGGGGACTTTCTAATGCGGTTTTAAGTCTCCCTTGCCAATAAATGCCTTGCTAAATTCAGTGCGGTCTTCAGGGTTGACTTTTGATGTCGAGTTAGCTCTCCATTTATGAATGCATGGTCACATTCAATAAATGTATAGAGTTTCTCTCCTCTGTGAACTTTATAATATATTACATTTTGTTTTGTAATCGATCCCTTGTCACATTCTATTAATTAATAGGATTTCTCTCTAGTGTGGATTTGTTTATGCTGCATTAGATTATTCTTCCTGTGGAAGACTTTATTAAACTCTGTATATACATTGGATTTCTTGCCATGTAGATTTTTGGATGTCGCTTCAGTTTTCCATTTATATGAATGCTTTGTGGTATTCAATACATACATTGTTGTGAACGTATCTAGGACCCTATTTAAATATTCCCGATTCTTGCCCTTATGTGTTATAACAAATCATATCCTTATAAAGGCATAAGAATCATATCCATATTTAGTCATAGCCAACGCAGTCCAAATACTGCAAGGCTACTCCCATAGACTCCTAGAAAGTACAACGCGTTCTTTAAACAACCAACCAGAAATCCCATTTCTAACACTAAGAATACAACATGCTGAAAATGCTTAAGGGTGGTGTGGAAACGATGTGGTCGAAGGGGGTCTTCCTGCAGCTGCTCCCTGGTCTGCAGGTTTGGTGAGGTGATTCTGGCTACAGGGGTCAATGTCCCTTGAGGTCTTCTCAGGCCTGGCAGAAGTCCAGTTCCCACTGAACTGCCAGCTGTCCTGTATCACTGTCACAACCAAATCCTTCCCTGGACTGTGGCTTCTCCGGCAACCTTCCCAGGTCCAGCAGACTCAGATACAACTTCTGACAGCCTGGTCCTGGTACTTGGTCCTGCACAGCGATGAGGAGCAGCGACCAGGGCTCTCACTCGCCTTTAGCAGACTTCTTTAACTGTTGTGTCACTATGGTGTGAACAGCAGGTCTGTCAGCTGCTCCTTTGAGTCTCTTGCCTCGTCTGGGCCCGGAAAACAACTTCTACACTAGCAGGAGACAGCAGGATACCTTAGGGTGCACTATTATATCCACTCCAAATAAGGCAGAACCCTTTTCTCAGTATCCAGACCTCCTTAGCCCAACTCAGAGGTGGGGCTACCAAAGGAGCTACATTCCCCTGAAAAACTGGTTTGGCAACTTGTCCCCCCTTTCCTGTCCCTAGTGCAAGCCTGTCTATCCAGACAATACAGCAGCCCCTCTCCCAAGTGGTTCCCATTTGCCCCTCAAAGGTGGTTTCTGGTTTGAAGCTCGCCTTTTGGGCCAACATCTGTGCAACTTCCTACAGGTGGGAGAAACCTCCTTCCAGTGAAGGCTCCTATTGTATCCTTTCCTGGGAGTTGTTAACACATCTCCCCAGGAGAGCAGAAAGCTGACTCAATGACAAGACTTCATGTGCAAAAGTTAAGGGCACGGGTGATTAAAAGCAACACAGTGGGTTCAAGAGCTCCCATATTCTCACTCTGGCAATGATGTCTCGCTCTGGGTGTGATATTGTATCTTTCAGCAATGTTAATATCCCGTGACTTTTAGGTATGTATTCACCCCTAATCACTCTTTAAATGCTTCCTACAGGGTAGCCACAGAGGTAACAGAGCCCTGGTTCAACATGTAGTAGAATAAAAACAAGCATTTACAATGCAATGGTCTCGGCATCATTAAAGGTAGAGCTATTGGCATTGCTCGTGACATTTCTTTTTTTTAAAATCAATGGCATTGTCATTTACATTGCCAATAGCTTAATTGTTAAATAAATGGCATTGTCATTTACAATGCCAATACCTACACCCTACACAGAGCCACCCTCACACAGACACACTCAACAGCACTCTACAGCACACAGCACTCTGCACTCAACTGCACACAGCACTCAACTGCACACAGCACTCAACTGCACTCTGCACTCTACAGCACACAGCACTCAACTGCACTCTGCACTCAACTGCACACAGCACTCAACTGCACACAGCACTCTACAGCACTCTACAGCAATCTACAGCACTCAACTACACTCAACTGCACACAGCACTCTGCACTCAACTGCACACAGCACTCTGCACTCAACTGCACACAGCACTCTGCACTCAACTGCACACAGCACTCTGCACTCAACTGCACACAGCACTCAACTGCACACAGCACTCTGCACTCAACTGCACACAGCACTCTGCACTCAACTGCACACAGCACTCTGCACTCAACTGCACACAGCACTCAACAGCACTCTACAGCACACATCACTCTACAGCACACAGAACTCTACAGCACACAGAACTCTACAGCACACAGAACTCTACAGAACACAGCACTCTGCACTCTACATCTGAGTCAGCCTTCTGTTTTTCATGGCCCTCGTGGTAATATTTACTTAATCAAATGAAAATGTTAAATAAATATGGGCATTTGCAGTAAAAAAAATATTTTGATACTATGTTCCGCTAGAAATGTCATTATACCACATACAAGTGTGCACTGTGTAGAAATGAGTCCATCAGAGTCGCCAGATATTCCATAATGAGATGGTTAATCACTCAGCACATAATTAGCAGGAAGGACAGCTGAACGTTGGAATAATTGTTTACTTATGCCCGACAACAATATCGCACACCCACAACTGTACTGCAACCTTTACTGGGGTAACCTGTAATATATAAAGAGCGTCGAGCCCTGTTTTTTTCCAGTTACAAATCAATGTTATGTACTGTGCCAAACTGACTAATACTGCAACTCCCACAATGCACTTGTTGTGCTTTGTAGAATGCTCTGTTGCTGTCAAATAAACAAAGAAGAAACCCGGAGCTGGAAACTCTGTGTCTCATATCGCACGGAGTAATGTAGTAGCCCCAAATCTGCTCGATCGGGAAAGGAGATTCATTTTTAGGTGCATAGTTAGATTTGATGTATAGCAGATTCTTAAATTACGCATAAATGCAGACATCTCGTAAATATGGGTTTAAAATGTATCATACAAACTGTGTCTAGGATGTAAGGTGTCGGTTATTTTTTGCATGCTATAAAAACTCTTAAACAGCAAGACTTTTAAGAGAAACGGAGGTCACAGGAACTGCAGGCCTTATTTGAAATTGAAATTGCATTTATATAGCGCTTACTACTCCCGAAGAGGCTTTTGTCCGCGTGTTACTTACTTTGGGTCTGTGGGCTGCACTCTTACGTGTCTATGGTGAATGAATGCCAGCGCAGGTACGCATGTATGAGGGGTGGGGGCGGTTCGAGAGGTACAGTAAGAGTCGAAGCTTCAGGGGCCGATGTGTCAAGTACGGGCCCCACCCCAATCCCGCGGGCTGCACAGTGCTGAGACGCTGGCAAAAGTGCCACCTTCGGGGCACACAGGAAGCAAAGTCTGCGGCCCTGTAGTTGGAGCGTTAAAGGACAACCTCTGAGTGAAGTGCACACTTCAGGTGGACGCCAGGCTCCTGGTGCCCGGGGAATTACGCAGCACCACACACTTCAGGAGGGAGCAAGGGCTTCAGTGCCTAGGGCACTGCGGGGCACCACACACTTCAGGTGGGTGACAGGGCCCTTGTTCCCCGGTGCACTGCGCCACAGCACACACTTCAGGTGGGCGACAGGGCCCTGGTGCCCGGCGGAGTGCACGTAATACATAGCCCTCCCCCCAGAGTTAGAGGGCAACAGAAAGTCTGGCAAAGAAACGTGGTACCTGAGAGCTTCTTTGATTATAAACAACAAAAAGTTACACTAATGCAGTGCGAGGGTTCTGCCATGGGACCCCCGGACCGGCCCCAGCTGCGGCCTCACTGTGCACAGACAGCCATGGGCTCAGGATCCTTAGCTCGAAACGCTGTAAACACCCAGCGGTCGGCCACAAACTCTTCCTCACGGTTCTCCGGTGCTCAGAATATCAAGCACGCACACCCAACAGACAGTTCCTAACCAGGACCTCTTTCACGCTCTCACACGTGCACAGAGTAGGAGCAGTGACGGGGGCCAAGGGCCGTCTGCCCTCTGCCCCGCGTCCTGTGTATTACTAACACAGAGTGAGGGGCAGGGCAGAGCTGAGCGCACGAGCGTGCAACAAAACCCGGGCCGGTGCCGCCGGCAGCACGGCCAGAGCCGGGTACCGCTCGGGTGACAAACACCCGGCCCTTCACAGTTCTCCGGGGAGCGGGGACGAGAGTCTTCTGGACTCTTGTTCCACCCCCTGGGATGCGGAACCGTCGGTGCCCAGTGTGGTGTTTTCGAATATAAATTAAACATAAAACGAAGAGTAGTTCTCCAGTATAGTTTAATCGCCTCATCCAGCAACAGCCTCAGGTCGTAACTGACCTAGAATCAAATCACATTCTTATTCTAAGAATTATACAACATTCTTGTTCCATGAAGCGTCCCGAGCAGGGAAGCCAGAACCTTAAAGGAAAAGGTGCATGTTAAAGAAACCCAACATTACACATCTCCCTTCTTTACAACAACTTAAGACGCAAAAAATCTAAGTTAAAAGAAGATACAAAAACTTAACAAATGAAGGAAAAATGAACATTGCCTACATGTAATCTTTCATATACATTGGAGCACTGCGTAATCTCTGACTTCTCCCACGATTATTGGATGAAAAGTTGGAACAGGACGGAGAAGGGTTAATAGTACCAAGAAGATTAGAATCAGAATCACAGTCAGTATGAGCAATGTTTTTTGACTTAACAACCACAACTCGACTTTTGTTCCAAATCCTCCCATCCTGTGTTTTGATTGCATTACCAAAAACTTTAATGACCGGTCTGACATTAGTGTATTTTGACCAAGACCTTCTCCCAACAGGTGCCTTTATTTTTACAAGGTCACCTACCTTTACTTCATGAAACTTAACACATTTAACTTTGTCAAAGTATGTTTTCCTACAAGTTTGCTTTTCTATTTCTCTCTCTCTCCAAGTACCAACACGATTATCAACAAACCCCTTTTTCAGATTCATCCATCCTGGACACCACATTGTGTTTGAAACTCTTCCCTTGAATAGTTCAAAAGGGGATTTTCCAGTGGTCAAGTGAGGGGAGCAACGGTATGCATCAATTCTTTCCTTTAGTGCTTCTTTCCAATTCGAACCACTAACTCTAGCTAACTGGATACATTCCTTTAATGTACGGTTGACCCTCTCAACAGCACCATTTGTTTCAGGATGGTATAACGATGAACGTTTATGTACTATACCACATTTGCTAAGGTAAGCATCAAACGTGGTAGAACAAAATTGCGGACAATTATCCGATAAAATGCTATTAGGAAAGCTCTCCCTCATAAATATATCAGATAAAAATTTTATAATAGAACTTGAGGTTATGTCATTAACAGCACATACCTCTATCCAACGTGAGTATAAATCAATTAAAACAATAAGATAAGGTGTATCAGATACTCCTGTGAGGGGACCCAAAATGTCAATAGCTAATTCATCCCAGGGATGATTGGGTAAATCTCTACAAACCATTGGCATTTGTCTGACTTTTAGAATTTTGTCACTTGCACAACACTCAACGCAATCTCTGACCATACGTTCTATTTCTAAATCCATACCAGGCCACCAAAATTGGGTACGTATCATCTCCTTGGTTTTTACTATGCCCAAATGACCAGAGTGTGCATGTAATAATAACCTTTTCCTCAAAGAAGAAGGAGGCACAAGCCTTAAACCACAAGTTAACATGCCATCAGAAATGGATAACTCCTGGGAGACCAGAGACCATGGTTTGTCTAGACGTTTATTATCCTTTAATAAGGCTAATACTCTACTCAACTCTTCATCTTTTAACAATTCTTCTTTCCACTCATCTTTTCCTATTACTCCCTCCGTAACCTCACAAACATTGAGATAGTCATCTTCATCAATGTACTCCTCATCACAACATATATTATCACCTTTCACCAACCTTGAAAAACAATCCGCAGCCTTGTTTGACACACCAGGTAAGTATTGTACTTCAAAATCAAACTCCTGTAAAGATATTATCCACCTTCTTATCCTTGAAGAGATAGAATCTAAACCCTTCTTACAAAAAACTTCTTTTAAAGGTTTGTGATCAGATTTGACAATAAATTTAGTTCCCCAAATCAAATTCTTGAATTTCTTAAGTGCCCAAAATATTGCCAAAGATTCCTTTTCAATAACGGAATAGTTTAGTTCTGGACCACGAAGACATCTGGATGCACAGGCAATTAGAGAATCATGACCATGTTTGCTCTGAACCAAAACTGCTCCTAATCCCTTATCACTTGCATCAGTGACAAATGCTTGTAAACATGGAGCCTTCTTTAATTCTTCTTTTATCCCCTCAAATTCTTTTTTACACACATCTGACCAGTCAAACGTAACACTTTTAGCAGTGAGTCTCCTCATATTCTTTGTCTTATCTGCAAAATGTACAATGAATTTTCCATAAAATTCTACCATACCGAGAAACGATAATAATTCATCCCTACTAACTGGTTCAGCCATGTTATCGATAGAAGTAACTAAGTCTGATTTTGGAAAAACTCCTTCACTCTTGATGCAGTGACCAAGATAATTCACCTCCTCCAAACCAAATTTACATTTCTCCTTTTTGAGAGACAAACCAGAGTCAGACAACCTTTTTAACACATCACACACACACTCATTGTGTTCTTTCATGTCTGACCCAAATATTAAAAGATCATCTTGATAACATTTTACCCCTTGAAGTCCTTTAAGTATATGTGTCATGATTCTCTGAAATACAGAGGCCGCTGATATTAATCCAAAAGGCATTCTTTTGAATTTAAAAGTACCCATGGGTGTTATAAATGCGGTTAAGTCTTGACAAGAGGTATCCAATTCTACCTGGTGGTAGGCAGATGCCAGATCTAGGGTAGTAAAGTACCTTGCACCCTCTAACGTACCTACAATCTCATCTATATTAGGTAGCGGAAATCTGTCTACCACTACCTCCTTATTCAAAGCTCTTAAGTCAATACATAAACTAATTTCTCTAGTTGGCTTCTTTGCTACTACAATCGGCGCCAACCATTCTGTTGCTTCTACTGGTTCAATTATATTGTTTGCAATTAACTTTTCAATTTCCTTTTGAACTTTTACTTGTTCAGCAAGTGGAATCCTTCTTACCTTTGCAACTATTGGAATCGCATCTTTTTTAAGCTTTATACAATGCTTGTAGTTTTTTAGACATCCTAACTCCTCTTTAAATACAGATGGAAATTTTTCTGCAAACATATCAGACAGGTTTTCTACCTCTAGTATTTGTACCTGAGGTGAGGCATTCGGATTAAGTGTAACACCTAGATCACGTTGGTCTCTCCAGCTAATTAATGCATCCCCAAAATTGGTAACATAAATCTTCCCTGGAATAATTCTGCATCCCAATTCCATAGTGGCCATGAAATATCCCAAAATCTTAATCGGTTTGCTGCCATAACCTAAGGGTAAAATATCACTTTTGAATAACTTTACATCTTTTCCAAAAGTTTTATGCAGCAAATTTTCATCAATCATAGTGATTTGAGAACATGAATCAAATTTGAACTCAATCATGGCATCATCCACTTTAACTAAATGTGTGGGATGTTCTAATGGACCACTACTAATCTGGAAAGTCACAGTTTTCACTTGTGGTTGAGACCATCTCTTACTAGTATTATCTCTTTTGCTTCCCTTTGTTCTACAACATTTTGAAAAATGACCCCTTCTCCCACAGTCATTACAAATAGATTTCAAAGCAGGACAACTTGGAGAATTAGCTAAATGACCATTGTTGCCACATCTGAAACAAGAAAATTTGTTAGACATATTAAAATTCGAATTAAATCTACTCATTCCATTGTCATTTTTTCCAGTGTCCACCTTATTTTCTTTTTTGACCTGACAAACAACTTCCTCAACCTTTGATTCAGTTTTCTTCTCTGGTTCAACCAACTTCTCTTTTTCTCCTTTTAGTTCATCCACACATTTGCTCTACTTGCTTTGCTATTACTAGTACTTCTTCCAAAGGTGGTTCATCTTTCAGCCATAGTTCCTTCCGAATACTGTCATGAGCACATTTCAATACGAACTGATCTCTTATTCTTTCCTCCAAAGTTTGACCAAACTTACATGAAGAGGCTAATTTTCTTAGAGCAGATACATAGTCTTCAACTGACTCATCCCTTTTTTGACCTCTTAGACCAAAATGGTATCTTTCCATTATTGTGCTCAACCTTGGAAGGTAATGACGATCTAACTGTTCTATGGCTATTTCGTACTCATTTAAGTTCCTCTGTTCCGATGCTGTGAGTTCTGGTAAATGCTCTAGTACATCCTGACCCTCTCCTCCTAAGCAGTGCAATAATAATGAGTGTTCTCTTTCTGCACTGAAGTTTGTGCCACATACTCTTGCTTAATTCGCAAATATTTTCTTCCATTTCTGCCATTTCACGTTTGGTTCACCAGGACTTAAAAAAAAAAATGCAGGTTGAGTTACATTTTGCATTTTTCCCTTTTTTTTTTTGAACTAATACTTTTGAATTGCAATGCAGACTGTGTTCCTCTTTGTAAGTATTTATTATTGTTTTCCTTCAGAGGTTCACCTATAACATGTGATTTTATTTGAATTAAAAATAAACTTGTCCTTTTAATAGGTATTGTTATGTAACAATGACTTCTTTGCCTCAACTCTGCTTTATTTTCAGATATTTTTTTTTTTAATGTAATAATAGAAATAAAGACTAAGTAAAACAGAGATATTGTTCTTTTCATTTGTTTCTATAAACAATGCACTTTTCTTAGAATTGTAGAAGAGAACGTTTAGATAATCCTTTCCTCTGTTTCCTTAAACAAAGCTTTGTTCCTTTCTTGGAATTGTTGAAGGGAACGTTTAAATATTACTCGTTCTTTTCCCACTAATGCTTGTCAGTGAAACGCAAAGGACGTGGTTAGTTCATAGCGTCCTACGTCACAGAAACGCAGGTGTGCGCAGTGTGTCACTGACCCGCAGGGAGGCTTCTTCTGAAACGCGCTACGTTTTACAATTCTGATCGCGCTCCCTCATGCGAGCAGCGCGAGCAACTCTAAACTGTAGCGTTAACGCGGAGCGCGTTATTTTCCTTTTCTTTTTTTTTTAACGTCCCCTTTTAACTTAAATATCCTCCCGCTGTACTCCTCACCGCACCATCCAGTCGAGACACGTCTTCTTGGCTCACTCGATCAGCCGCTGGGAAGACACCGCTTCCTTTTCAAGTAAATCAGCCGCTGGGGAGGAAGATCGATTCGGGGAAGGCTGTGTGTTGAGGCATCGAGGTAGGATCGTCGCCAATATTAATGTGGTGTTTTCGAATATAAATTAAACATAAAACGAAGAGTAGTTCTCCAGTATAGTTTAATCGCCTCATCCAGCAACAGCCTCAGGTCGTAACTGACCTAGAATCAAATCACATTCTTATTGTAAGAATTATACAACATTCTTGTTCCATGAAGCGTCCCGAGCAGGGAAGCCAGAACCTTAAAGGAAAAGGTGCATGTTAAAGAAACCCAACATTACACCCAGCACCAGTGGCTGCCCTTGTCACACCTTACCTCGAGAAGGCACCTACATTCTCGGGGCACCAGTGGCCTGCTCCTGAAGCACTAGTGCCATTGAAACCCGGCACTGAGAGCAGGAGTGACCATCACTAATCCCCCCCACACACACACACACCAACGTGTCACACTCCTCAGTGAAGTGAGACTGGCAGTAACCTGACAGCAGCGCCTGTCCTTGACACACCTCCCCCCAGGGGGAACAAACAGTCTCAGGCAATAGTGCTCCTGTCACCTGCACTGTGAGTGTGAGGACAGGTCACCGGGACAGACGATCTCCTGGCATTAGTGCTCTTTTCACACAATTTCCCTGTGATGCGGGACTGCCAATGTCCCTATACTTGACCTGTCAAACATCCCCTCAGCTGCACTGATAGACTCTAGGCGCTAGCGCTCCTGTCAAGCCTCCCCCTTCAGCAACACCGATAGACTCCCGGCACTAGCGCTCCTGTCAAACCTCCCCTCAGCGGCACTGATAGACTCAAGGCGCTAGCGCTAATGTCAAACCTCCCCCTTGAGTGGCACTGGCAAACTCCGAACACTAATGCTCTTGTCACACTTCGTGGGCATGCGAGTCCTACATTTGCAGTTACTAGCGCCTTATCGCATTTCGCTTCGCAGCGGACCTGACAGTCTTCCATGCGCTAGTACTCTTGTTACACACTCCTTGGCTATCATTTGTGTTTGATGGGTATTGCTTTTGTCACACCTCCCCTCGGCTGATGGAGCCACAACTTTACAGCATTAGCGCCCCTGTCAAGCACACCCTCCCGGCTGCGGGACCGGGGCCCTTGGCCTGGTGACGCCTCCCCACGGGGACTAGCGCCCAGCAGACTCCCGGAGAGCGCAGCACATCTGTCTGAGAGAAGCGCCAGCCACTCCCCGGCGGAGCCTCAAGCTGTCAGACTCTGGGCGCTGGAGAGGGAAGGAGGGAGGCTGCAGCATGCCGGGGGAAAGTTATGCGATGACTTCCAAAGTTTGTCCTACCTGCTCCCGCGGGATGCAGGGCAGCGAGGTCCTCCGGTGGGACTTGGTGCCGCCGCCGGACATCTCAGTGGAGACCACGGAGCTGGAACTCCTCCTTCTCCGGAGCACCGGGGTCTCCTCCTCGTCCTCCCCAGGTCCAGCGCATCGGGCGGCCGCAGGCTTGGGGGCGCCCCTGGTGGGGGCTGCGGCCGGCCCGCGGGTTCACTGTGAGTGAGAGGTCTCCCAAGTGCCCTCGTTGACCGGGCCATTTCATTTTTTCCCAAGCATTATTAAAAAAAACTTTCGGGCGAAGAGAGTCTGGTGGAAAGCAGTGCTCTCCGATGGGCTGCTGAGAACGGCACCACGCACCACAGAGCAAAACAAGAAAATACAAGCCGTGAGCGTGCACACTCCCGAACTTCCGGTTTCGGGATGTGCACACTCACGGCTGTCGTGGGGCGGGACTTCCGTCTTTGTGAGAAGCCCGCGCCCACGGAGTGGATGGCCCAGAGGACCGGTGGCAGCAGAAGTCAGGAGTGGCGGCTGAGGCCACTGATGCGGTAAGTGGGGCTTGGGGGCTTGGCACGTGTGTGTGTGTCTGCGCGTGTGAGTGTGTCTGCGCGCGCGTGTGTCTGCGCGTGTGAGTGTGTCTGCGCGTGTGTGTGTGTCTCTGCGCGTGCTGTGTGTGTCTCTGCGCGTGTGTGTGCCTTCGGCCGGCCTGCGTAAGCGCGTCCACAGACCCTGGTCGGCTCGTGCACCGCTCTGTACTCCATTGCGAGCTTACTCGGCGACAATAGTTCTCGTTGCCGAGACCTATTCACTTGGTGACTTTCTGTTCAAAGACTAGGTCTGACAGCTCAGATGGTCGCAGCTGCTACTTTCTAAGTCAATGGTCAAAGTCATCAGAACCGGAGAATGAATGGACAGAGTCCTAGGTAAATGTGTTATAATTTAAACCCAGCCCATCTCATCTCTAGATCATTTGTGTGACTTCCTAGAGGAGGGAAAACAGTGAAGGCCCCTATTGTATCCTACAAACCCTTTTAGGATCAGTAAGTTTAGATGGTTAAACATTAGCTCAGCCCTGGGGGCTGTGGCTCTTAATAGCAAGACTTACACAAATCTACAAGTGTGAAGCATTTTAGAAACTATCAAAACAATTGAAGGAGAAAAAATATTTTTATATTTTAATATATTTTTTTATATATTTCTAGAAACCACAATGAAAAATATCCACTGGAGGGATCTGGAATTTACAATGTATAGTAAATCAGAAAATTTCACTTTACGGCAAATAAGCAATGGCAAATTTAACGAATTCACCAAAATGTTGAGCTAGTTGTAATACGGTCAGTTAGAGTTGCTTTGGTCAACTAACTTCAGCAGGGAGCCAGTCAGTGGGACCCGCAAGGCCCTCAGAAACCGTTCCCTCCACAGAAGAAGCAGTCTTCCGAAGTTGCAGGCACTTTATCCGCGTTGCAATCGATTCCTAAGGCAGTGGTTCTGATGTGAAGGATACAGCATGCTGAAAATGCTGACGGGTGATGTGGATACGATGTGGCCGAAGGAGGTCTTCTTGCAGCTGCTCCCTGGTCTGCACGCCTGGTGAGGTGATCCTGGCTACACAAGTTAATGTCCCTTAAGGTCTCCTTGAGCCTGGCAGAAGTCCAGTTGCAACTGAACTGCCAGCTGTCCTGTATCACTGTCACAGCCAAATCCTTCCCTAGGCAGTAGCTTCTCCGGCAACCTTCTCAGGTCCAGCAGACTCAGATGCAACTTCTGACAGCCAGGTCCTGGTCCTTGGTCCGGCACAGCGATGAGAAGCATCGATCAGGGGATCTGGGCTATCACTCGCCCTTAGCAGACTTCTTTAACTGTTGTATCACTATGCTGCAAACAGGAGGTCTGCCAGCTGCTCCTTGGAGTCTCTCACCTCAGCTGGGCCCGGAAAACAACTTCTCCAATAGCAGAACACAACAGGCTACCTTAGGGTGCACCATTCTATCCACTCCCAATAAGGCAGAACCCTTTTCTTTTCTTGGCGCCCAGAACTCCTTAGCCCAACTCAGACGTGTGGCTACCAAGGGAGCTAAATTCCCCTAGAAAACTGGTTTGGCAACTGGTTCTCCCTTTCCTGTTCCTAGTGCAAGCCTGTCTATCCAGACAATACAGCAGCCCCTCTCCCAAGTGGTTCCCATTTGCCCTTCAAAGGTGGTTTCTGCTTTGAAGCTCGACTTTTGGGCCAACATTTGTGCGACTTCCTCCAGGAGGGAGAAACCTCCTTCCAGTGAAGGCTCCTATTGTATCCTTTCCTGGGAGTTGTTAACACATCTCCCCAGGAGAGCAGAAAGCTGACTCAATGACAAGACTTCATGTGCAAAAGTTAAGGGCACGGGTGATTAAAAGCAACACAGAGGGTTCAAGAGCTCCCATACTCTCACTCTAGCAATGATATCTCGCTCTGGGTGTGACATTGTATCTTTCAGCAATGTTAATATCCCGTGACTTTAAGGTATGTATTCACCCCTAATCACTCTTTAAATGCTTCCTACAGGGTAGCCACAGAGGTACCAGAGCCCTGGTTCAACATGTAGTAGAATAAAAATCACTTGGCAACTTTCTGTTCAAAGAGTGGGTCTGACAGCTCAGATAGTCGCAGCTGCTACTTTCTAAGTCAATGGTCAAAGTCATCAGAACCGGAGAATGAATTGACAGAGTCCTAGGTAAATGTGTTATAATTTAAACCCAGCCCATCTCATCTCTAGATCCTAACCAGAAATCAATCCTGGAAGATATTTCATGTACTATGGACTGTTTACACTCTGGAATTAGGGCATTCAACATGGTACACGTCTAGCAGTTTGCACTGGTGCATAATATCCCATAGATCTTCATGCACTTCGGTGTGTCAGCTGGACCTGCTGCCGGTGCTATCCAAATCAGCTTGCAGCATTGAAGCATTTTCCACATATTACAAAGCGAGGGGGAAGCGTCCACAAGCCTGTTTCTAACTTTAGTGAAAAAACAAAACAACAAAAAAGAAAGCAGTATCGTTGAAGTTCAGCCCAACGTAATGTGTACCAAACCCAACAACCCTTGTACAACCACACACCGGCCCTCTCATCACAGAACGTGTCCACAGGCCTGAACCATAAGCCTTGTTTAACCAATATAGCCACTTCTGTAGCGACTGAGGAAAAGAAATGGAGGTACGAACTCCAGATTTTGGAGAAATGATTAACCCCCACATAACCAGCATGCATCTCCGTAACTAATACAACACCCACATGGTCATTCACCCCTCTCACATTACAGGCAAGCAGCCCAGCCTTACATCCAGGGCTTGCCCCAGTCATATGAATGAATGGTGGTATTTGTAAAGCGCAACGTTCACTCCAAGGAGTATCTTGGCGCTAGAGGGAGAAATACGAAGGTCAATGCAGTAGTGCAGCGGGAGGGTCAGATCTAAAGGAAGAGAGAGGCTCAGATGAGAGCGAATACCAGAATATCAGGTGTAGAAAATAGCCAGGTTTTTAAAAGTTTCCTGAAGAGAAGTTCTGATTGTGTCCATCTCAATTGTAGTGGGAGAGAATTCCAGGCTTTGGTTCCTAATACCACAATGGTGTTTCCCCCTTTTGTCTTCAAGCGATAACTGGGGGTTCCTAGGTAGTTGCTTGAGGACGAGCGCAGCAATCGCTGAGTAGAGTATGGGTGAATTCTCGACCTGAGAAAGGAAGGCCCTGTTGCCTTAAATGCTTTGTTAGGACTTTAAATCAAATCCTTTTGTGAATAGGCAACCAGTGCAGCTGATTGAGTGCTGCTTCTGAGGAGGAACCCCTTGGGAGCCGAAGTACGAGCCTGGCAGCCGCATTCTGGACTACCTGCATTTTTGTCAGCACTGTTTTATTAGCTCCTGCATAGAGGCTGTTGCAATAGTCTAAACGAGACAGGACCCGTGCAACAGCCACTGACTTCCTAGCATTGATTGGAAGTAGGTCTAGGAACTTTCCCAGAGTTTTAATTGTGTGAAAGCACATACCTGCCACTGCAAGTGCTTGGCTATGAAAAGACAAGGTTGAATCAAACTTGATTCCTAAGTTCCCTGCTTTGGCCGCAGTATTGGGCGGTGGAACTGTTAGCCGGCCACCACTGGCTGGGCATGAAGGCGTTTGCCTTCCCAAACAGCAAGATCTCTGTTTTCTAGCGTTTGCACTTCAGATGGTTGCATTTCATCTAGTTCATGACTGCCGTTAGGCAGTGATGGAATTTCTCTTCCGCATCGGTGGAGTTTTTATCTAGGGTAAGAATGATTTGGGTGTCGTCTGCATCTGTAATAGCTTCAACACCAAAGGAGTCAATTAAATAAGCAGTGGAGTCATATAAAGATTAAATAACATCGGGCTCAAGGAGGAGCCCTGTGGTACTCCGGCTGATAGCTGTTTTCGGGTGATTTGTGGAAACCAAGGGTCACAATATTGCGTCGTTATCTACAAACGATGAAAACCAGGCAAGTGCCTTGTTAGTGATGCCACTCATCTTGAGTTTGACTTTCAGAATGTAGTAAGAGACCGATAAATCCAACAGAATCAGTACTGCATCCCTCCCATGATCTAAGGCCACTTTAAGGTTTCAGTGGCATGGAGCAGCACGGATTCTGTTGAATGGCCTGATCTAAAGCCAGATTGTTTGGGATGTTAAATATATGTGTTGTGTCCGCAATTTCGACCCCCCCTTCTGCTAAGATTTCTGTCAAATCAGATCTATTTGATCAGCAGTATTTCTGACACCAAACCCCTGTGCTACCTGTGTTCTAGTAATAGTCGCCCAAACAGCCTTCCCAACAAACCCCTACCCACATTGTATGAGTAACCTTAGCAGAGCTTTACAGGCTAGCCTCAGTGTGGCTAAACTGGCATCTATTACATTGATGCCCAGACTCAAGTGATGCTCCGTAGTGTTAGATATAACAGCAGTGTTAGAATACTGTCCTTCTTGCATATTGATGAGAGTTATAACTTGTCTTGACACGGTGGGTGGTTATTCGAGAATTAGTAGCTGGTGAATTGTGGGGGGGGAAGACCTTTTCTAGCTCTCAGACTGGTTGAGTGACTCCCTTTTTTACAATTTTGAAAGCACAAGAACAAGCCTCAAAAATCCCTCCGCCGACCTCAGCGAACTCAAACATTTCTGGCCAATCTCCCTGCTCTCAATCCCAGCAAAGGTACTGGGAAACTCATGACTCACCTGGAGAAGAACCAGCTACTCGACGCCTCCCAATCTGGCTACCACAGCAATCACAGCTATGAAAGTCATGGTCGCAGGGACTGACTACATCCAAACCCTCCTCGATCAAGGAGAAACAGCAGCTTTGCTCCTCCTTTACCGCTCTGCAGCCTTTGACACCATATCCCACCACACACTGATCGAAAGATCCCACCACATCGGCATTCAGATGGATCACCTCCTTCCTCACCGGAAGAACCCAGCGGACCGACCTCGCGCCTTTCTCTTTTGAACCCAAGGAGATCACCTTTGGGGTCCCCCAGGGTTCATCCTTAAGCCCCACGCTCAACGCATGTATGACCCCGCTGGTCAACATTGTCAGATCCCACGGTCTTAACATAATTTCCTACGCAGACGAAACCCAACTCATCCTCTCACTCACTGATGTCCCTACCACCACCAGAACCAAATTCCACAGATGTGTCGCAAAAATCGCTGACTGGATGAAGAAAAATTGCCTGCAGCTAAACACAGACAAGACGGAAGTACTGATCTTTGGCAACAGCAGCAACACATGAAATGACTCCTGCTGGTCATCAGACCTAGAACCCGCACCCGCTTCCTCCGACCATGCCAGGAACCTCGGAATCATCATCAACAAGCTCGCCATGAAATTACAGATCAACGTATGCGGGAATGGGAGCCCGCCTGTTGCGTGTACCTTGAGACGATCATTGATTTGTTTTTTACTGCTGACCCCTGCTGGGAAAATACCTCGATAAGGAGTGTAGCTCCTTGGCTTGCTGACCTGAGGAGGTTTTAGTCAGACTATCCTCAGCGCGTTGCTGGGGATATTTATATACTTGCTGGCTGGCTGTAGTTACAAACAATTTATGAGGAGGACCCTACCCAGTCTCCCATGAGTACCTTCACCGGGGTCCAGCTGAGGCTATGGGAGGGGTCACCACTTTCTTCTACTGTTCTGCTAGGGGTTCCTTTGATTCAAGAGCTACTCTCAATCCTACTCTAGATCAGTAAGGCAGAATACTTCACAGGCTAGTATTTGGGAGGCCAGTCAAGTCGCACTTAGACACAGTTTGGCTACTTCCAGTCCTGATTGTGTTAGAAAGGGTGGTATGTCCCACCAGGCACACTTGGACACAACCTGATTGCAATCTACCTAGCCGATACAAGGTTCTAAGCTTCTGTTGGATTTATCGACTCAACTAGCTACCATGGCGCAACCTTTTCCTCGTTTCTCCAAGGACTTGACACGGGTAGGCACTAATGTTTGCAAGAGTATTTTCCCTCCCAACCTCTCAAAGAAGGCAGCTAAGTCTTTTAAAAACAATCTACACAAACGCTACCCTGAAACCCTCATCTCTGATACCTACCTTCGTGCATCCAAGGGCATAGTGGTGACAGACCTTATCTTCTTCACAGCCAGACGAGCCCAATGGAGAAGAGTTTTTACCGATACGCTTTGTTACAAAGCTCTATGTAAAACCCCTCACGATTTCCGTAGTAACCTAATTCCGTCTTGTTTCCTCAATGCGGAACTGACCATCTCTCTCTACAATAACGGCAATATCCTTATTCAAGCCTCGGACTTGTACCTGAATCGGTTTGACAGTATTTTTAATAAGATTAAAAATTCACTTAATAACCCTGATCCTGCTAATCTAGGTCCTCCCAATCTCACCAGCACGGCAACACCTTCCGCGGCCTCCCTTCCTATCTCCCCTCCAAACACCCGGAACAACAACCCCAAACCTACCAGACCAAAATATTCTAGCCGCCCCTTTACTACTGAACCACCAGCTACCTCCCACACCGGGGGCACACCCTCCACCTCTCTCATGCTATTACCGCCAGCAACACATTGGAGTGTAACATTTCCAATACCAACCCTGACACTACATGCTACCCATCTCCTAGTCCCAGTAACTCTAATCTGACTGAGTCTCCTAGTACCAGTAACTCTAATCTGTTTGCTTCTCCTTCCCCGCACACAACTTAAACCCCAGCACCCTTCCTTTGAACCCTCTACGTCCTCCCTCCTCTACCTCTTCACCTATTGCACTGCACACTACACCAGGGCCCCCTTCTCCTATGAACCCCCCTCGACCGTCCGCTTCTTCTAGAGCTACTTCCATGGCACAGGATACGTCCATTGGGACCCCCCACTTGCATACTCAAAGATGTTCTCCCCAACCTCATGCTCAGACCCCTAGTTATTTATTTATTTATTTATTATTATTATTAATATTTATTAGGTGCAAGATGAATCATCCCTACGGGGATCTCTCGGCGCCACAATATCAGAAAAGTGATGAGTGAATAGAGGCCACTAATTAATGACTGAACATCCAAGTTTTTAGATGCTTTTTGAACAGCCCCAAATTAGGACTGTCACGGATGTCGTCAGGGAGCTTGTTCCAGTGGAGTGGCGCAAGATGAGAGAAGGAGTGACCTCCCGTTTTAGTCTTGTTGATCCTCATTGGGTACAACAGCCGCCGATTGCTCGACCTCAGTTGCCGACCAGGGATATAGGGAAACCGCTTTTTCCTAAGATAGACCGGGCCATGCGACTGTAGAGTCTTAAATACTATACATAGAAGTTTGAATACTGCTTGCTTCTTAATTAGCAGCCAATTAAGTTGGCGCAGAAGAGGTTCCGAAGGCGAGCGCGAAGGACGATTAAGGGCAAGACGTGCAGCCATACTCTGAACGACCTGAAGTCTGGAAAGAAGATCTTCTCTGACCACTTTTAGCAGGGAATTGCCATAATCCAACCTGCTTACTAAGAGAGCCTGAGAGTGACTTTCTAGCAGAGGGGGCAACCAAGGAAAGACCTTTCTGAGGATCCGCAACAAGCCGAAGCAGGTGCCAGAAATGCTCTTCACATGTCGCTCCATGGAGAGTTTATCGTCCACCATAATACCTAGATTTTTTACCCACTTTTTTGGGGTCGGAAGGTCGCCTAGCTCAGGAGGCCACCAGTCCGCAGACCAACACTCCATTGGTTTCCCAAACAGCAGAATCTCCGTTTTGGCTGTGTTCAGCTGTAGGAAATTATCAGTCATCCAGGCCGCCGTCAGTAACATACACTTTTTGAATCTTTCTCTGATCGATGAGGGATCTGAATCGATGGTAATGATAAGCGGAGAATCATCCGCATATGACACAGTGTCAAACTCACAGGATCTAATAGTGGGCGCCAGAGAAGATACATAAATGTTGAATAGCTTAGGGCTTAGAATGGAGCCCTGATGGTACCCCTTTATCCACAGCCACAGTCTGAGAGGTTAACGACTCAAGTTGGACTTGCTGAGATCTGTCGGCAAGAAGGCTCTCAAACCATCAAAGTGTTATTCCCCTGAAACCAATCTCTCGTAATCTATCCATCAGGGTTTGATGAGAGATGGTGTTGAATGCGGCCGACAGATCCAGAAGGATCAGCATGGTCGGAGTTCCCTTATCCAAGGCCAACTTGATTGTATCAGTGACTTCTATCAGTGCAGACTCAGTACTGTGCGAGCCTCGAAAGCCTGACTGTGAGGAGTCCAGCAGATCATTAGCTTCTAAATAATGTGCTAACTGTTTCATTGACTGTGGCCTCCATGACCTTTGAAAACAAGGGGAAAAGAGAGATTGGCCTATAATTTTGGATATCCAATGGATCGGCCGTAGCTTTTTTTTAATATGGATCTAATTTGGGCCCGCTTCCATCTCTGGGGAAAGGTGGCTATGCTTAAAGAGCGATTACATAAATCCGCAATAGGTGTCACTAGGGCCGGCGCCAGGGTCGTGATAATGAAAGGAGGGGCTATGTCAAAAGAGGAGCCAGACTTTTGGTGAGCCAGTAGTGAGTGGACATTGTCCACCATTATGGCCTCAAATGTTTCTGAAAAGAAGGAAGTGGAATCGTCATACATCTGTGAAACCACACTAGGTTCCATCTGAGGGTTAAAAGAGATATAGATTTTGTCTATCTTTTGCTTAAATTGGTTGGCCAAATCATAACAGAGTCATTGCGTCTGCGGAGTCTTTCAGGATTTTAAACAATTCCTTAGAAGAGTTCTTTGCTTCATCAATTCTGGGTCCCAGATGCAGTCTTCTCGCACCATTACAATTCCTTAGATATTGTCTAAGGGCCAGTCTATATACTAGTTTGTCTGCCTCCTATTTAGATTTCCTCATTTCCTTTCCCATTTCCTGCACCCTGCTTTTTCTTTCTTAAGGCTATCTTTGTACTAGGGTGCTGGCGCTGCTTTTGCCCTAGATTTGCAAACTTTACTTGGGGCGATCGTATCCAGAACTTTGGTCAGAGAGCCCTCTAGCTGTTCCAGTGCCACATTGCTGTCCACACAGTTTTGAAGGACCGGGGCTTTAAATACTGGTATGAAGGAGGATAGGGTCACCTTCCTCCACGGTCTCTGCCGGCCTAAGGTACCTTGGGATTTGGTTAATACCTTTGATACACTTAGTACAAATTTTAGAGCCGAGTGGTCTGTCCAAGTCAGGGCTAGCGGGAGATCTACTGCTACTTCCTGCGTATTGGTAAAGATGTTATCCAATGGGGCTAAATACTTTGGGGAAGAGGCCCAGGGATTCCAGGGCTTCTAAAAGCCCGTAGGAATCTGGATTGGAGGAAATATCAGAGTGATGGTTCAAATCTCCTATTAACAGAGTTTTATGAGATTGCAGAGCGAGCTAACACCTTCTCTGCCAATCCCACCCCACATATGGAGCCCATGAATGAGCCAACTCAGCAAACTAGTGGATCATTAGTGTCATTCCAGTGAAGGATGAAGTCACCGAGGAAGATATGGTGAGGGCTGAGCTGGCAGAGATGGATTCCATCAGTTGCTGTACAAACGTAAGTTATCCCCAGGGGGATGATAGATCGAGTGAAGCACACAGACAATCTTGCCCTTGTTTCAAATTTCAGTGAATAGGATCTCACAGGAGGACATCAGATCAGTATGAGTCTGCTTCAGAACGAGGCTAGAATGATGGATGCAGGCGATGCCCCCAGATCTAATAGGTCTGTCACATCTGATTATGTCATAGCCTGGAGGAATTAGGATGTCAAGTATAGGGGAGGAGGATTAAGCCACGTTTCAGTAAGAATCAGGAGATCTAGTTCTTGTGAAATGATGAGTTCAGAGATATCCGTTGTGTGTTTCACTGCTGATCTGCAGTTGAGAAGCATCGATTTAATATGAGAGTTTGTAGTTGCTTCCACTCGGTGCGGCGTGGCGATCTGAAGTAAGTTATCCTTATTCAAGGATCTTAAGTTAACGCTAGGTTGTCTATCCGGATCAGATGTGAAAGTGGGTAGGATGCTGGTAGAAACCGCATATTTTTATACAAGAAAAAATGGTATGAAGGAAAAAATACAAAACAATTTATGAGTAGAGCACATTTAATTACCCTCTCCACAATTATTGTTATTCTTAATGAATGTATCACAATATATTTATAACACACAAACAGTGGCACCTAATCAATCAAGAAGACAAAAAAATAACATATACCACAACATTATATACATCCACAAAAACACAATAATGCTTTGCAAAGTAACCCTAGAATTCTGTGTGAACCACTCAGAGGTAGTCAAGGTGAAACACCTAAGGTTTGAAGACTAATTATCCTAGCCCTAGTGTGACACCACACAATTCCAAAGATCACTATGGTTCCAATGACTCCTCCTCAGAAGTGTCGCCGTGACCACGTTTCAGCCTTTTCTTCTTAGGCCTCCTCAGGACAAGGGTTATACATTAATCTTCCAAAAGACCGGTATAAAGGGTTTGAAGCGCCAAAATAACGTCTTAGCGCTTGAGGTACAATTGCCTCCCTCTCTGTGTGATAGAACGCCATTCATGTTTATTCATGCGCTCCATCTATCCCAATCAGAGCCAACCTCCTGTTCTACTTGTCTTCTCTGTATCGCAAGGGATTAAATATCCTAACTTTGCCTAAACTTCTGTTTCCTACGTACACTGCGGCCGCCAAAGTGCAGATGTGATAGTGGGTATGATGCTGGTAGAGACCGCATAGTCATCATATGATAGTAAGAGTGCGAGCATGTCCTCCTCCGACATCTGAGGCTGGAATCTAAGGGGTCTAGCATGGAAGTTGGGAAGAGGGAAGAGGGCCAGCGTGGTTTACTAGGGTAAGTGTCAAAGGGCCTTTTCATTCCACCGAGTGGCAGTATGACCGTGTCAAAGCCCCCTCTAGTGCCCCCCTTGGCGAATAGCATTAATATCAAGGACGGTTTGATCAACTGTTGATCTTTACCCAAACACACAGAGAACATGTGGCTCTCCCTGGAGTCAAACTCCAGGGATCTTATGTTTCTAACAGAAACCTGGCTGAGGGAGAGAACTAACCCTGACCTGATGCTGGTGGTACCTGGTGGCTTTCGGATTACTTGCGCCAATCGGGATGGCAACAAGAAGATAGGAGGGGGTGTGGCTGTTATCCTGAGGGATGGTTGGGAGATCTCCACTAGGAGAATGGAGCACATTGGGAACAATGAGGCCCTGACCTGTGTCAGAATCTCACCCTCCTCCTCGCTGGCCGAGATGTTGGTATATAGACCTCATGACAGCCTATCCTGCCACCCGATACAGCTCTGCAACATCGTCGCCTCAACTCTCTGAATTACGCCAATCTAACTGTGGAAGGCTACTTCAACGTCTATGTGGATGATGATGAAAATTTTTTCCCAGGTATCATTGCTGGCAGAAACTCTAGAGGGTTTAAATCTCACGCAATGGGTGACCGCACCTACTTACATGGTGGGCCATATGCTTGACCTTATTTTTTCCAACAATCCTAACCTTAAAGTGGAGGCACCAGTATGCCTGACCTGGATGGACAATTTTCTGGTACTATTCAGTTTCTGGCTTGAATCCAATTGGTCTAACTCCTGTCCAATTTCTCACAGGAGAAACTTGATTTGGGTCACCCCAGAAGCTATGGGACCGGCACTCCAAGATGCTCTAACCGACAGGGACTTATCCAGCTTCAATCGCTGGGTCACCTCCGCCTTAGACAGTGTTGCCCCACTTAGGTTGGTGACGGCCTTCAAGAAGGAAACCCTCAGCCCCGTGGTTCTCCACAGAATTACAAACAGAGAAAAGTTTCTGCCAAAAATTAGAACGTTCCTGGAGAAAATCCTATGACCCAGTGGCTAAATGCCTCTACAAAGAGGCATTGAAAAAATTCCATAGGCTTAAGCGCAGTACTATGAGAGAATGTTTCTCGAACTAAATCAAACAACCTGACAACTTGGGCAAAGAAATGTTTAAAATTGTCCAAAGCTTTACTACTCCCACTGCTCTGGACAGTACAGTAACGTCATCTTCTACCCTCTGTGCTGACCTGTCAGACTACTTTGAGGAAAAGATTCAAATGATCTACTTCGCCTTTCCTTTGTCTATATCCTCCCATGTGCCAAGTCTAACGCCAGACCCTCCCGGCACCTGGTCTGAATTCTGTCCATTGACGCCCGAGGTATCACTCAAGGAGCTACACAAGTGTAAGTCTGGTTCTTCAAACTACTGGCCCCTTGGCACAATCTGCTTTGGAACCAGATCTGGAACTCCTCACTGACAAACAACTGGCATTTACCCAGCTGCCTGGAAACAAGCATTCTTGCTGCCTCTACTTAACCACATGCGGGTCCAGCAGAACACAAGAATTTTAGGCCCATCTCCCGACTGCCCAGCTCCAGCAAAAATTCTAGAGAAGGAAGTCCAGAAGCAACTGGATGAAATGCTTGAATTGGACAACTGCTTTCATGATTCGCAAATCGGGGTTTAGAACGGGGTACAGACCGGAGTCCGCACTTCTTAAAGTCTCTGAAACTGTGCGTGAATCTGTGGACCAGGGCACCTCAGCTATGCTGGTGTTGCTGGACCTGTCCGCTGCTTTCGACACTGTGGCCCACCCAATTCTATTGGAGAGACTGAGACAGGTGGAAGTGAGAGGTACTGCTCTGTCCTGGCTCCAGTCGTTATTGAAGAATCTCTCACAACAAGTATTCCTACGCCCTTATGTTTCCACCCAGAAACCCCTTGTTTGCGGTGTACCCCAGTGTTCAGCGCTGAGCCCGCTACTTTTCAATGTATACATGGCCCCTCAAGCGACCCTGGTTGAGACATGGGGTGTGAGAGTAGTCCCCTACACTGCTGACACTCAGCTGGTGTTCTCTTTCAAAGAACACTTGGAAGCTGCCTTTCTCAACTTTAAGCAATGCCTGAAAAACATCTCGGTCTGGATGATTTAGAATTGATTAAAGCTTACTGCAGAGAAAACAGAGGTCTTATTCTTCAGTCCGAGTATTAAAGGGGTGTGCCCTAGTAACTCATGGACCTGGGTCGTTAGGTAAGTAAAAAGATGAGGTGGTCCGAGTAGAATATATATTTTACAATTATCATGTACTGGTATAAAATGTAATCTTCCACACCACAATAGTCTTTAGATACATATATTCTGCCCAATAAGAATGTGGTATGCAATATTCAAAGGAATTGTGTTTATTCCATATCAATGCAGTACTTATGCTTTTTTACTGCATACCATTATTTGTAAATCATCTCCATATCATTTATGTAATTTGTACATTCATTACACAATAGTTGCTCTCAGTGAGGATAGGAAAAGGGGAGTGAAAGGTAGGTGTGGGACGTGGTAAAGGTGGTGTCACAGTATATCATCACATGAAAATAATAACGCTTTTACAATTAAGGTACTAGCAATGTTCCCAAAGTACATCACACATAGGTTAGAAAAAATTGTTCATTTGTTCCTATGGCGTGTAGGGTTTGGCGTAGGTCTACGTTTCGACCCCAAGAAAAATGGAAGGGTTATTCTTCCCTCACGTTGGGGTCTTCATCAGGACAAGAAGGAGAGCCTAGAAAAAGGACATTGCCTGTTATAATAAACTCACGTGGTGGGATTGCGTATAACATGTAGGCCAAGCAACACGTTACATATGTATCTAAAGACTATTGTGGTGTGGAAGATTACATTTTATACCAGTACATGATAATTGTAAAATATTATATTCTACTCGGACCACCTCATCTTTTTACTTACCTAACGACCCAGGTCCATGAGTTACTAGGGCACACCCCTTTAATACTCATACTCTAAGAGCAAGAGCATTCTTGCGAGGGTTTTCCGCATCTAAGTAATACTACTCACTAAACGAGTATTTTGCATCCAGGGAGGGTGATACAAGTATGTCACGAGAGACCCTCTCCTACACGGAAGACTATATAAAGAAATTGATCGGGGAGACACAGGGAATGCGTTCCTTTCAGCTAATAGCACCAGCATAGACTACTCTTTAAATGAGAAAATCAATAAACTAGAACGTCTTGAAAAAAAGTTAGTAAGAACCAAACTACATGGTCACCTACTCACTGGGTATCTGAGAGCCAATATCATCCCCACCGGACTACAAGTCCGCAACGAGCCTGTTATATTCGTGGACAGTCCAAAATTTAAAGAAGGCTTCAGCTTCGTGGCAAACAACTGCTCCCGGCACTGGATGGTGCTGGGAGTGGAGACTGCGAAAGAACAGGTTGAACAACTAGCCAAAGAGATAGAAGATCTGAAAGCTGAAATAAGCAGCCACGCGACCTTTAACAATGCCAAAGAGACCCTGGATAGATTGAAGAAAACTTTGAAAGACATCGATATTGAGACACAAACAAAGAAATTGGACAAACTCTCCAAAGACATTCAGTACTACGATAAAAAGAAGACGTATCCTTATCTCCAAGCCGACTATTATAGACAGGATACACAGGGTCGTTTCTTCTACAGGGGAAGAGGTGGATACAGGGGCTCACGCAGATTCACCAACTTTTCTGACTCCTCATATAGTGGTGAGAGCGAAAACGAACAATCAGGAGCTAACTACCAACCACAAGACCAATGGTACCAGTCCCCACAGGTACACACGAGTGGTCCGCAAACGGCTTTTTTAGGAGATACCCAATGGAGACCACCAAGAGGCAGGGGAGGATCATGGAGCAACCGTCCATTCAGAGGCCAGAACCAACAGGCGTGGGATGGCGCAAGACAACAGGGCCAGAACACCAAACAGGTACATTTTCAACCAGAGGACCACGGCGAGAGGAGCACCAGGAGGAAGACTTACAGATGGTGATGGGGGGCTCCCCAGAAACACCACCACAACCACAATGATTACAAGTCCTATCATTAATCTATCGAGATATACACCTACAAGCGAAGGAACCAGCGTGCTCTCCAAAGGATTATCATTTGTACCGACATCACAGGTCAACAGATTTAATATCCAAGCCGAACTAACCCGATTTTTTTGAAAATTACGCCTAAGAAACTTCTTTAAGAACCGACCAACTATCGCTGCCACAGCCTTCACGAACCTAAGGCCTCCATCTACATTTATGCCAAGTATGGCAGTAGTATCGCATAGGATTGTTACCTATGAGAGTGTAGTAATGCGAGATGTCATGAAGATATGTAACAAAAGAGCTTATGTGAAACACAACATCACAACGGGAGAAAGAAAAGCACTGGACGATCTAAAGAACAATAAGTCAATTGTGATAAAACCGGCGGACAAAGGGGGTTTCATTGTGATGCTGAATGTGGAAGACTACAAGGCGGAATTTTTTTTCCCAATTAACGGACGGAGTCAGCTACAGGCCAGTATCAATGGACCCTACAAAGGAGATCAGAAAGACGATCATAACCATCACCAAAAAAGCACTGGAAATGGGGTTCCTTTCCAAAAAAGAATTCGAATATCTGAATGTGGAACAACCCAGAGTGCCTACAATATACGTACTACCAAAAGTACATAAAAACTCTGCGAAGCCTCCCGGTCGACCGATTATATCAGGATGCAGGTCCCTTCTCGAACCGGTATGTAAATACGTGGATGCATTCCTCAAACCCCTGGCAGAAAATACACCCACGTACCTTAGGGACACCATGCAAGTAATTAATTTGGTTGATCAGGCAGACTTCAATAAAGAGAGTCAAATTTTAGTCACAATGGACATCGTCTCTCTTTACACCAGCATACCACAAGGACCTGCTTTGGAATCAATGAAAAGAGCCCTACAAAAAAGAGAACATCCAGCTGGGGTACCCACAGAATTTATCGTTGACCTACTAGAAGTCGCCATGACAAAGAACTTCTTCCTTTTCCAAAACAAATTTTATATCCAGAGTAAAGGAGTGGCCATGGGCGCAGCCTTTGCTCCTGATTTGGCCATCCTGTTCATGTCTGAATACGAACAACACTGCATCCTATCCCACCACAATCCACACCAGCCGAAAATTGCCACATGGGTCAGGTACATAGACGATGTCCTCATGATCTGGAATGGCGAGGATGAAGAGTTGCAGGTCTTCTTTGAATGGCTCAACAGCCAGTCAGACGACATCAAATTCACAATGCACAAGAGCAAAGATTCAATTGATTTCCTGGATATCAGCATCAAAGAAAGAGAAGGTAAATTGTACACCACCCTCTACAGGAAACCGGCGGAAAGGAACAGCTTGCTGAGATACACTAGCCATCACACCAGAGGCCTTCGGGACAACCTGCCCTTTGGGCAATTTCTTCGCATCAGGAGAAATTGCTCTCTCAAAGAAGACTATTTCAAAGAATCTGATGACCTAATCACTCGTCTGATTGAAAGAGGATACCCAAAAAGATTGGTTAAAAGATCTCGCAAAAGAGCCTGGTTCCAAGACCGGAGCAACCTACTGACTCCAAAAGAACGTCAGCTATCCCAAGAAAGAATGATCTGTGTCACTACATATTGCAACAAAAGTAATGAAATTAAGAAGGTAATAAACAAGCACTGGGGATTGGTAGCAGACATAATAGACAGCCCAGAACCACCGATGCATGCCTTTAAAAAAGCCAGAAGCATAAGAGACCACGTCGTCTGTGCCCTGCTGGACACACCGCAGACACCCACCATACAAGGACTCTGGAATTTACCGGCAGTGGTAGGCCATTTTCGGTGCACTACATGCAAAGCCTGCACTACATGCTGGGAGACAAAGCAAATCATCAGTAACAACTTAATGGTAGATTTGAAATCCTTTACCAACTGTAACTCTAGTGGAGTTATATATGCCATCATCTGCCCATGTGACCTTATGTATGTAGGTCAAACGACACAAAAGATCAAAAACCGGATCTTTCAACACTGTAGTAGAATCCGATGCCAGACAATAGGGGCGCCCCTGGTGGAACATTACATGGAAATGACCCACACCCCAGACTCCATGAAATGGGTTGTACTTGAAAAGATCACCCTGGGCCCCGAGGGGGTAATCTCAATAACGTCCTTAACATCAGGGAGTGCAAATGGATGCACAAATTCAATACAATTCACAAAGGCCTGAACGAGCTGGACGCTAATTTTGCACAATTGGCAGGTCTAGATCCGGAATAAATGTAAATCTGACTCTCTAAGCACACTGACAATTAACTCTCTGTGAACCACCCCAGTATGACTCCAATCATGCCTCCACGACATTATTCTTCTTCCTGTATAAATGTACTGAACTACCCAGAATATAATGTTTTGTTGAGAAGATGAGTGTTTATATGATGTTCCCAAGCCGCTCTAACCTGAAATATTGTCCGCTATGTCCATGCTATAATTTCAATGACATCTAGTTTTTTGAGATCATCTGTTCCCGGTTGGGACTGAATGTATATAAACAAACTGTATGGATTTACGATGTTACAGATATAGGTTGTAATACAAATATGTAATAACCTGTTTGACGCAGTGTATAGAGGTTATGCAAGCAATCAGGGCTTCTCCTTTAGAATATTTACCTTTGAGGCTTCCACTTCACGCCCCTAGGTTGATTTCATGCCCTCGCACGAGGTTGATTCACAATACATCGGCCCCTTGACTAACTTCATTATACTCGCACGACCCTTTTTAGACGGTCCCTCGCGGCACTTCCCATCGGAGGTAGCTGATTGGCTACCAATGCCGAGCCCCTTTCTACATGAGCATTCAGCGGCTGCACCACGAGCAGCCACAATCACGGTCCAGCCGAGGTGTGCCGGTCGCTGTAGCCCCACGAGAAAGAAGGTATGTTTACGCTCCCAGTCCCAGGCCCCCTAACCGTTGTTTTAACTAAACAATCACCACATCGTGTATACAGCAGAAGGTGCCACATATATAACGTGCCATTCCCTTTGACGGTTAAGCCATATTGCGGATGTAATTGGCGCTCAGTTTAGCTTTGAATTACTGAACTATCCGTCCCAACAACTCTAATTTCCGTAGTGTACCAGTTTCCTGGTACAGAACAGAAACTTATTCGATATGTCTGCTTCATGATCCTCACAGAACGATATGCAGCACATGTTGAAGTACACCACCTGAAGACCCCATGTACCACACTTAAGATGCTGGATTAAAGTAAGTCTATTGACATTGGTTTCTCTATAATGACCTATGAAGAGAGCAGCTTTCCTGGTCCTACTCCTCCCCCATCTGTTTTTACATTTTATTGCAGATTTTGAAACTAATAGGAGCAAATTTCAGCCCAAGACGTGACGCCAGACATGCCGTCCGCCTCACATCATGTAGGTAACGTGTTGCTTGGCCTACATGTTATACGCAATCCCACCACGTGAGTTTATTATAACAGGCAATGTCCTTTTTCTAGGCTCTCCTTCTTGTCCTGATGAAGACCCCAACATGAGAGAAGAATAACCCTTCCATTTTTCTCGGGGTCGAAACGCAGACCTACGCCATAGGAACAAATGAACAATTTTTTCTAACCTATGTGTGATGTACTTTGGGAACATTGCTAGTACCTTAATTGTAAAGGCGTTATTATTTTCATGTGATGATATACTGTGACACCACCTTTACCACGTCCCACACCTACCTTTCACTCCCCTTTTCTTATCCTCACTGAGAGCAACTATTGTGTAATGAATGTACAAATTACATAAATGATATGGAGATGATTTACAAATAATGGTATGCA
Source organism: Lissotriton helveticus (assembly GCF_964261635.1). Taxonomy (NCBI): domain Eukaryota; kingdom Metazoa; phylum Chordata; class Amphibia; order Caudata; family Salamandridae; genus Lissotriton; species Lissotriton helveticus. Next base: position 3,278,721 of record NW_027611658.1, on the reverse strand, counting down.
GTAAAAAAGCATAAGTACTGCATTGATATGGAATAAACACAATTCCTTTGAATATTGCATACCACATTCTTATTGCGCAGAATATATGTATCTAAAGACTATTGTGGTGTGGAAGATTACATTTTATACCCGTACATGATAATTGTAAAATATATATTCTACTCGGACCACCTCATCTTTTACTTGTGGAGAAGTGTGGCTTAATGGTTAGAGCGGCAGACCCTGATGCAGAGGTCTGGCCCGGACCAGGGTTCAATACCCGCCTCGGCGGGTCTTGGGCTCAATTTCCTCGGACCTGATAATTCTCACCTCGTGCCTGTTCTAATCATGGGTCCCACTCTGCGACTCTGGGCAAAAGCTTGCTTAATCTCCACAACGGCCCCAAAAGCGCTGGGATGCCTGGTTTCACCCTGGGGGTGCCCAGGAGTGGATACTCACAGGGAAAACCAGGAAGGGTATCTAAGCGGTATACGGACAGCGCCGGGACACTACCTCAGGGAAGTAGCTGTGCGCTCTATAAATACCAGTACATTTACATTTACATTTACATTTTACTTATTCTTCAGTCAGGCGGCACCACCACCTTCTAATTTGTGGTGGCCCTTGGAGCTGAACCCACCCCGTAACCCAGTGGTTTCGGTCAGAAATCTGGAGTTTAAATTTGACAACGACCTCTCTTTCAAGACCCATGTGCACCTCCTCTATATGCTTCTGGAAGTTAAGAGCTTTGAGAAAATTCTTACACTTACTGCCGGAAGACAACAGTTCCTGCACTGGTGATCTCCCAGCTGGACTATTCGTACAGTCGTTATCTAGGGCTGCCAGCTTATCTGGTCCTCAGGCTGCAGATAATTCAAAATGCCGTGGCCAGACTAATTAGGAACGTGCCGCTTCGCCATCACATTTCCCCGCATTTGTGGCTCCTCCACTGGCATCCTGTTATTAGGAGGATCGAGTTCAGGCGCTCACTTTGGCCTACAGAGACACCAGAGATCAGGGCCCTGAGGCAGATTGCAAATATACCAGGAAGACCGGGCCCTAAAACCAAACCACCTGCGACTGCTCAGGGTTTCTGGCTTCTTTAAGGCCAGTATAGGTGTCAGGGCGTTCACAGTGAAAACCGGGAAACTCTGGAACGAAATGCCCCTTCACCTCCTCAAGATGGAATCAGAACAGGCCTTTAGGAAGGCACTAAAAACTTGGCTCTTTAACCTACCTTAGATTGACCCACTTGTTACCCTTACCACAAATCTGCAATTTAGCGCCGGGACACCTCTGTTGAAGTAACTGTGCGCTCTACATTTATAATTATTATTCCGGAATTCAGAATGGCCCTTGTTAGAAATGGGGGTCTCGCAGATGAAGGTACATTTAACCAAAATAGGGACCCTTGCTTCTAGTCAGGGTAAGCGGATATACACTTCAGATAACCCCTGGCCACCACCTTGGTAGCTTGGAATGAGCAGACAGGCTTATCCCAAAGGCAATGTGTAAAGTATTTGTACCAACACTAACAGTAACACAGTGATAACACCACAAATGGACACCACACTGGTTTAGAAAAATAAAAAATCTTTATTTAAACAGGACCAAAATGACAAAAATCCAACATAAAAGTATTAAGAAAAAGGACTTTCAAAAGGTTTTCGAAACTGAGTCCAAGGAAAACTATGGATGAGTGATTTCTTGCAAAGTACCTGTTGTTGCAACAAAATTCACCAAGCTAAACAGCCGCAGCGATGAGAAGTGTAGAAAAACAAAGAGATGCGTAATTTCTGAGACCTTCGTGGATGTGATGCAATAGTTCCGCTGTCCACAGGGGAGCGATGCGTCTGGTCCGGTCTGTAGGGGGAAGCGATGCGTCGATTCTGAAGCGACTACGATCCGCAGGTGATGCGTCGGGGAAAACTTGTCACACAGAGACAATGCATGGGAATCCGGGATGCATCGGCGAACAATGTGGTGGCAGCAAGGTGCTGCGTAGACCTTTTCAGCCGCGATCTCTTGTTGCGTTGATTCTTGCCGTGGTGACAAGCGCTGCGTTGGTTTCGGCAGGGGTGCTGCGATGCAGGAGATTCTGCTCGCACCATGGCATTGTGTTTCAAAAAACTGTCGGAAAAAATAGCGATGCGTCAACCTCCAGAGGCCCAAAACAGTCACAGGCACCTCTTGGCAGGTCAGAACTCCCAGCAAGGAAGTTCAGGGGAGCTGGGGGTGAAGTCTTTGTGTTCCTGAGACTTCAAAACGCAAGCCCTTGGAGACTCCTCAAGCTGGGGACACAGCAGACAGCAAAGTTATTCTCCTTTCATTGGCAGAAAACAGCAACTGCAGGCCAACGCCAGACACACAGCAAGGGCAGTACTTCCCCCCTCAGTTTCTCCAGCTCCTCTCCTTAGCAAAGGTGCCTCTTGATTTCAGAAGTAGTCTAAAGTTCAGGGGTTTTAGGTCTAATACTTATACCCCAAAATGTCTTTGTTCTCTTTGTGCAAGGGTCTCTGAGCCCAGTCCAAGCCAGTTCTGTCCTCTCTGGTGCAGCTGCCCAGCAGGAGGTGGAGGCAGCATTGTGTAAGGCAGACAGACAGGCACTATTCAGTTGCAAGGGAAATCTTCTCCCACCACTCGAAATGCAGACCGGGCCTACTCAGGTGCCAGTGAGAAATCCTACTCCTACTCTGAATGCAGCCCAGGTCTATTCAGCCCAGCCCTGACTCATTCAGGAAAGGCAGGACACACATGAACCCCCCCGGTGGCTGTCTCAGAGAATGCACCTCACCAGCCCCAGAAACTCCAAAAGAGACAGTCAATACACAAACAGACAGAGGCACACAGAATGGTTAAACAAGAAAATGCCGACTTCTAAAAGTGGCATTTTCAAACACACTGACTGAGTCTCTTTACTGATAAAGGTACTTCACCCACTACAATAGTTAATAGTCTCAATAAATAGCGAGAAAGAGCCCATATTTATTTGTCCATTCTATTAAACCAACAGGTTACAGCGTGCCCAACCCTGATGAAAATCCAGCGACATAACAATGGGATTGGAAACGTGTCGGCTTTTCCTTTTCATTCACAAAGGGCCATTCACTAGTCCATGTCTAACTAGTTTTCTGAGGAGGCCTTCACCTAAAGCTTTAGCCCCACAGAAACACTGCCCTTGTGACAGCAGTCCTAACTAACTAAGGCGTTAAGTAGCAGGCTTCAGGATTGCTTGTTGTAACTGATTATACTGGTGTAATTATTACATGTTGTTATTTAATGTTTGCAATATTATTTGTTGTAGCTTGAACAATTCATGTCTCTTGTTCACTATTCTTCAACTGTTAATTGTTTAAAAATATTGGATGTAAACTGATAGCGTGTCACGCTCAGACATATGTAATAGTAAAAAAGAATTTAAGTACATAAAAAATGTATGTGATAAAAGTCACATTTTGCCTATGAACAGTGTGGTCTAGGCACTAAGTCTGCTTAAATAAATAGCAGCATTCTAAAGTGGTAACGAGGTGATGTTCTTTCTTTCTTAATAATTTTGATTGTTCTACCTGGTACCTTATGGACAAGGCCCCTCTGCTTCCTGGTTCATTAGAGCGAGAACGCACACGAGGGTCTAGCATTTCAATAGCTTTCTTTGCGGGCAGCACAAACCACGAAACATAGGCAACCATAAGCCTTTCAGATAACGTCTGAGGAAGACACGTTATCTTTCTCAGAAGCCCATGTACAGAACTTAATTGCAGGACCATGTCATTTCTCGTCAATAAAAGTCAGTACCAATGAATACTTTGCACTAGAGACCTGACTGCCCTTTGAATCCACGTGCCAAACTCTGTGTGTCCCAGCATATCGGGCCCTTGCCTCACGCCCAGGTCTGCTGCAACTTGTGCCACTCCATCGCCGCGGGCTCTAGCCACAAGACCAGGTTCCCCCCCCAGCCACCAGAGACGCCATTCCACCTCACTTCACGGCCTCCGGGAGGGGGGACTACAGCCCCCAGGAGCTTTGCGGCTGACACCGCCCCACTCAGCCTGCGCCCGGGGGCGCTCAAAACGAACTCAGCCCTTCGGCAGAGTGGGATTGCTTTGCACTAGAGACCTGACTGCCCTTTGAATCCACGTGCCTACCTCTGTGTGTCCCAGCATATCGGGCCCTTGCCTCACGCCCAGGTCTGCCGCCGCTTCTGCCACTCCTTCACCGCGGGCTCTAGCCACAAGACCAGGCCCCCCCCGCCACCAGAGATGCCGTTCCACCTCACGGCACGGCCGCCGTTAGGGGGGGACTACAGCCCCAAGTAGCCTTTGCGGCTGACGCCGCCCCACTCAGCCTGCGCCCGGAGGTGCTCAAAACGAACTCAGCCCTTCGGCAGAGTGGGATTGCTTTGCACTAGAGACCAGTACCAATACGAATCAGCAAAATGAGACGGACAAATTGTTTCGACTCAATAAAAAACATATTTGGCCTGAATTGCACAGACACTTTACTTGAGCACCTAAAAGCAGGCACCATACCTTGGGGCCTACAGGTAAAAAACTTGCTGGTTACTTTTACAGAAGACCCAGTGTACAAAAAGAGTTTTAGCTTCATTTCCACCAAATGCAGCAGGGACCTTATGGTCCACACAATCAAAATGACACAAAGACTTGGTCTAAAAGAAAAAGAAGAAATAGACACTCTAATTACAGCTATTCAAGATAATCATAATGCTTCTGAAGCAAAAGCTCTTTCAGAAAAAATTGACAAAGAGATCCAAATTTTCACGGATAACACTATCAACTTCAGAACATCAAAATTTGAGAAGGATTTAAAACCCTTCAATATAGAAACTCCTTATCTAAAAGAGGATTATTACTCGCAGGTTGAAGAACGTCCAGGTCTCTCCCAATATCAAGGTCGATCCAAGAATAGATTTTTTACCTTTCCTGAAACTTCTTAGTCCGACTCATCGGGAGACTTAGACCCATAAGAAGGACCATCAAAACGGACAAATACTTTTTTAGAATAGGGCGAGTCCAAAAACCGAGTCAGATTCAAACCACAAGCATGGGAAATGAGAATTCGGAGAAACTTTTACAAAACGTAATGGAATCTTCCATAGTCAACCTTTCACCAAAACAGTTGTCTATTCATAAAAAGTCAGTCTTAGAGCTTGGAGTGAAATTCATTCCAGTAACAACAGACCTAGTCAATCTGAAAATCGAAGCATTCGAATTTTGCCGGAAAATCCTGCTCAAAGCCTTTTTCCACAGTAAAGAGAGCGTTAAGATTCCAGAGCCATCAGGCTTATCCAATAAATCTTCTTTCATACTCCCGGCATATACCATTCCTAAAGAGACAGTTCTATCATCTATTACACAACTTGAAAAGAAAAAGCCGTACTTCAAAAGAAATATCACACGGCACCAACAAGCTGCCATCAGAGACTTACGAAATGATGATACAATAGTGGTCAAACCCGCTGACAAAGGGGGGGCTCTTGTCGTGTGGTCGAAGGAGAAATACATTGCTGAAGCAAATAGCCAAATATACAATGTTGAGTGGTAGAGACAGTTGAAGGAAGACTCCACTAGTCATATACAGGGAGAAACACATAATAAACTCACATGGGGACTAGAACAAGGGATTTTGGGCCAAAAGGAGTTTAAATTCCTAAATAAAGCCAACCCACACACCCCAGTCATTTATTTTGTACCGAAAATACACTAAAACCTCCAAGAACCATCTGGGTGAACTCAGTTCTGGAGTCAATTGCCAAATATGCGGATGTCTTCCTGAAACCGTTCATGAACCAAGTTACATCATACCTTAAAGACACCACAGATTTTATCAATGAAATTGAAGGCCATCCATTTGACGTCAACAAAGAATGGATGGTCTCGTTCGACGTCACTTCTGTTTATACCCAGATCCCTCAGGATGATGGTCTGTAAGCGATAGAATTCTTTTTAGAAGGTCGACCAAAACCGCAAAGAGTACCCACAGAATTCACAATGAACTTAGCTAAAATAGCACTTAAAAAAAAACAATTTCGATTTATTGACACGTTCGTCATGCAGGTCAAGGGGACTGCCATGTGGTGTCCCTACGCTCCGGAGATGGCGGTCCTCTTCACGGCCCTGTTTGAAGACATTTCCATTCACCACAACAACCCTTACAGTCAATACATACAATCTTGGTATCGTTACATTGATGATATTTGGTGCCAGTGGGGAGGCAAGGCCGAACAACTATCACAATTCTATGAGTGGCTAAACACGAGACACCCAGACATCAAATTCAGCATGACTAAAAGCCAGACGCGGTTGACGTTCTTAGATGTTGAAGTTTTCCCACAAGATCAGAAATTGACAACTACATTATGTAGAAAACCCTTTGATAAAAATACCATCCTTCTTTATCAAAGTTTTCACCTGCAAAGTTTGAAAGCGAATGTTCCATACAGTCAATTGCTAAGAGTAAGACGCAATTGTTCCCGAAAGGATGACTTCATGGGGCACACTGATATCCTGTGCGACAATCTGAAGGCAAGAGGCTACCCGAAGAAGATGCTCAAACATGTCCAAAAAAGAGCATGGTATATACAGAGAGAAAAATTATTAACTAAAAAAACAAAAAACCTCTCAATAAGCTAGTGTGCGTGAAAAGATACGGTCCACACACTATTAAATTCCGAAAGATCATTTTGAATAATTGGCATCTATTGTACAGATTAGAGTGTCCAATGGAAAGACCATTATTTACACTAAAGAAAAATAGGTGCATCGGACAACAAATCATAAGAGCTGACTTGGGCACCTCCAAAGTCAAAACTGTTTTACGAACAATATGGAACCTTAATCCAGAGAAAGGAGACCACAAATGTGGTAATTGTACATCACACACCAACACAGTGGAAGGGATAGAGTTTGAATTCAACTATATTAAATGGACTCACAAAGAGTTCACAAATTGCAAAAGTAGAAATACAGTATATGCAATTATGTGCCGATACCCCAAGCTGTACATTGAAAAAACCAATTAACAAATAAATCAAAGACTGACCCAACATCGGTCTAGAATTTAAAAAAAAGTGTTGACATCACTAATGGTTCAACAATTTATTGACATGAATCACACTGAAAAAGATCAAGTGGACAGTGCTCTCGGGTATCAAAATCCCACACCGAGGAAGAAGTGTGGAATCAATACTTCTCAAGCGAGAAGCCTATGTAATACTAAAATTCAACTGTGTAGTAGACGGGTTGATCGAAATGACAGAACTTCAACAAACATTGCGTTGACGGACCATTTAATTCATTTGCTTAACCTAATTCTAAACAAGCTTTTTATTTTGCTCCAGTAAATAAAGTTCTGTTGTATACATAATTTGTTTACACTAACTAGTCAACCACCACAGGAATGAGTTTTTTTCAGAAAGTATGTAAATAAAACAAAATGAATATACACTCAGAGTAGGTAAACCGTCGTGGCCACACCTCCTTCCAAACACAGAAACTACAACTCCCACAATGCTTTGCTCTGACATAAGCACTTTGTAGGAAGGTGGCTACCTGACTATGGTTACCCCAGATTTTTTGCCTGTGTTTAGCTGGTTTTTTGACTTAGTTGACCTGGTTCCCTGCTAATCAGGGCCCCAGGCCATCTGCTCTCTCTGTAAAATGGATTCCATGTACCCTAGGTACATACCAATTGGAAATGGACCTCTTGTCAGCCCCTGTATAATGCACTATAGGTGCCCAGGGCATAGGGGCCACCAAGGCCTACCAGGGGCTGCAGCATATCTTTTGCCACCCCTGGCTGGTTCTTAAATTGACACAACTGGCTGATCACTCAGCTGGGGTAAGGTGGTGTAATCACCCCTTGCTTAGGTATAGTATACCTATATCTAAACCTATATCTGGACACATGTAAACCTGTGAGCCACTCCTATGGAAGGCCTCATCAATCCTGGAGGCAGGGTGCGTGGTTTTATGTGAGATGGAGCTCTAGCATGAGCTGAGCCTGTCTGCAGCTGTCGGGAACAACTCCCTAAGCTGTTTCAGGATAATGCCATACCATATACTCTTAAGTGCCTTATAATCCTCGCGGTTAAATAGCAACTTTGGTTTGGCTTTATCAAAACATGTCGTGTAAGGTGTCATACGATTTGGAATACCATCCCCTCGCCAGTTCTGGCGACGGGGATGGCATTCCACCCCTCTAGAGGGGTAAGACATGTTCCTTTACTAAATGCGGTTAATTTCTCCAAAGACCTTAAGATCCACAAAATGGATGCCTCTGCCACAGACAAATGTCTGGACCCCTGCAGTTGACCGAAACTCAGCAGATGGGGCCTGGACAAAGGGTTTCCTGTCACAGGAGGGTGTCACCACCCTCCAGACAGGAGATAGTGGATTGTAGCAGGGAGGTTTGAAAGAAACCAGACACTGCCTGGGGCGCACAAGGCTGCCCCTTGCATAATCCGGCCAAACCGGTTCTGGGGCACCCCAGCCCTCGTGCCAGGGCGGCCTGGATCAAAGGAAAGGGGTGTATCCACCCCCTTCCTGGGTCCCACCCATAGGGAGGGACCTAGCAGGTAATCACGCCCCCCAGATTGGAATAAGAGTGGGAGCAGTGCCATTGCACATCAGATTTCCTGGAAGAAACATTAGAAACGAAACTCTGGACCCTTGGACCTCCATCTCAACGTGGAAGCCCGAAGAATCTCCCTTGTGGTCAAGGAGTGACCACCCTGCAGCAGCAGGCACCATCCAGCCCTCGACGTCTACTTAGTTGCAGTTTCCGCCGGAACTCGAGCGACTGAGATCGACGAGATCAAGCTTGCCTGCCTTCCAACAGCCCGATCCACAGTCCCTGCAGAGCTGAGACCCGTGGAGGCGACCGGAAGCGTGGGGCACGCCATCTTGAATTGACCACGAGACGCTGACCGTGCAGCCCACGAGTGACCCTCGAAGCTGTGCACTGGGGTTTGAGAAGCCCCCACCCTGAGCTGCTCCTGAGCCGAAGTTCAGCCCTCCACACTCGACGAGTGCTGCGTGGGGCCCTTTGGCTCTATTTGGCTCAACGCGTTGGCCCGGTCACTTGCCAGCTGGCTAGTGGTCCCTGTGCCGACGAACTACCTAAGAAGACTCGTGAATCTGGTTGCTCCAGATCCACACCAGCTCCCCTGAAAAGGAGCCCCGACTCTGACCTTCCTGGTCCGAGTGAGAAGCAATCTTCCGATCCCGCGTGGATTGCTCTTACCAAGGCTTGTTTGCTCCAAACTTGAAGCCGACTGCACCGACGGTGAGAGCCTGCGTGGGACAGATCGTGACCTGCTCCTGGACGTCGCAGATGCCCCAGAGCCCACGTGACAGCGGAGAGAAGCTCCTCGACGACCACCTGATTGCGCCCGACAGTGCCTGGTTCCGTCCTGGTTCCACCCTGGTCACTGCTGAGTGACCCAGACTCTGTCCCCTCTGCTTTCAGGTACTCTACAACTTGAGTCCACCCTTGGACTCCACCGGACACTTCATCTTCAACCTGCCTGCAGCCCTTTCAGCTTCAAGCACCAAGAGCCTGCGCGTCAAAACCCGACGCCACTTCGACCCTGTGCACCCACTTCCTGTGGGTGAGGTAACTTTGCTCCGCCGGTGTTCCCACACTGGTGCACACCTCTAGGGTCTGTGTGTTAAGTTTTGTTCCTCTAGGTTCAGCTGAAGTGTCCTTAAACTTTAACTCTATGACTTTTACGCACCATTGGTTAACATTGGTGCATGCGTGCGCTTTCCGCACATCTCCCGAATCCCGAGGGCCATTCCCGACTTCAGCATTGCTTGTCCTGACTGCTCCCAGCGATTCCCTAGGCCCTAGGCCTAACCACTTTTCGAGTGGCCTCTCTTATACCACTTGTTTAGTATATGGTTTGAGTGGCCACCCGCCCTCATCCATAATTGTGCAACTTGTATGTTTAAACAGTGCTTTTGATTTAACGCTTGTGCCCCTTTATTCATAAAGAATACTGGGGATTGTTTTTAGTAATAAACACATATATTTTTATAATATATACTTGTGTGGTGTCCTTTCATTTGGTATTACAGGATTGTATGTGGTAAAACAGCTCGCTTAACACGACCTCTTAAGTTAAGCCTTTAGGCTGCTTAGTCCATGCTACCCCTAGGATAGCTTGTCTAATAAGGTTGACTTACAACCAGACACCATAAGGGATTGTTTGGTCAGGTAGCAGGTGGTTCCAGAATTGGAAACATCCCCTACCAGGCCAACTTCTCACATTGGTGAGCAGCGGTGCGGATTTGAGCTTGCTGTTGTTTTACCATTGCAATCTTTATATCAAATTGAAAGATCACATCAAGTACCTCTAGGTACATATAAATCAAAAGCTTAGCATATTAAGTTCTACTGAACTTAGTAGTTGTAGGTTGAAGGGATTAGCACACCCTGACTACAACTCACTAGCAAGGTACAGTAGGAAAACACTTAGTGTAGGTAAGTGCACCACTTACACCTCACTAGTAACCATGTCTGACACAGGAAAAGCCTCAGGGTCTACTCCTGTGACAGTTGACCCTACCCAGGCAACTTTTGGATATGACAAACTAACCCGCAGAGACTTGATTGCCTTGTGCAAAGCAAGAGGGTTAAAAAGGGGCAGAAGCCCCACCTGCCTAATCCTGGTAGAAATCCTAGAACAGGATGACTTAGACAAGGCGAAGCAAGCTTCCCTAGAAACAGGAAATGGAGGGAACCCCCCTGAAACTGATCTCCCTCATGAGGAGGAAGATGATGATGACTTAGATGAGGACTCAGATGTTGAGGACTTAGAAGTACAGGATCAGGGTAGCCAGGTTCCAGTTGCCAGGCTTAGCCAGGCCAACTTGGACCTACTGTGGAATGGAGAGGGCCAGCACCTCCCCAGGACCCAACATGTTATTCTCCCAGGCAACAGAAGAGTGAGATCTCCCTCAGGGGACTCTCATATTTCTAGTGCCTCCAGAGAATCAGAGAGAGGCATGACTGCTTCTCAGAAAGCTGAGCATAGGGCTAGAATGAGGGCTGTCAAACTCCAGATAGAGAGAGAGGAGGTAGCCCTGAGTCAAGCTAGACTTACCTTAGCTCAAGCTAAACTTGCCTTGGCAAGAGAGCAAAAATTGTGTGGCTTAGATGCCACTGGTGGCAGCAATATTCCTAAAGAGAAACCCAGGTCCTATGATAGTAGAAACCTGACAAAGATTGTGCCCCCCTTCAAAGAAGGGGATGACATCCACAAATGGATGACTGCTCTTGAGAGAGCCTGCATGGTACAGCAGGTTCCTGAGGAACAGTGGGCAGCAATCTTATGGTACTCCTTTTCAGAGAAAGGGAGAGATAAGCTCCTCACTGTTAGACATGAGGATGCAAACAATTACAAAGTCCTGAAGAGTGTTCTGATAGATGGGTTTGGCTTAACCACTGAACAGTACAGGTTGAAGTTCAGAGACACCCAGAAGACACAGACTCAGGACTGGACTGATTTTGTTGATTGTGCAACTAAGGCTCTGGAGGGTTGGCTACATGGCAGCAAAGTACATGACTTTACAGGATTGTATAATTTGATTATGAGGGAGCAGATCCTAAGTAATTGTCAGAACCAGCTCTTACACCAGCACCTGGTGGACTCTGATCTGACCTCTCCCCAAGAATTGGGAAAGAAGGCAGACAAGTGGGTCAGAACCAGGATTAGGCCTAAGAATCAGGACAGTAACCAGAAGAAGGAGTCTACCAAGCCTCAAGATAAGGGTGGGGATAAAAATAAAGAAAAGACTTCCCCAGGGCCCCAAAACTCCAAGAATGGGGGTGGGTCCCAAGACACTTCTTCAACTGAGAAAAAGCCTTATTGTTATGCCTGTAAACAGGTGGGGCATTACAAAACAGACAACTGTTGTCCCAAGAATAACAATAAAGAAAATATACCTCCAAAGCCAGCTTCAACACCTCCTGTTACTGTCAGCAGTAATCCCCCAGGAAGTGGAAGCACACCCAGGAATCTGGGTGGGTTTACTGTTGGAGCTCAGGTGGACCCTGGCCTATCCAGGTCCCCATCACCCAATGATCTTGTTTATGAGACTGGCATGGGGTTTGCCAACTTCTCTGCTTGCCCAAATACTTTGAGCAAGTATAGACAAGAACCCATCATCAATGGTTTGAAAGTTGAAGCTTTTAGAGACACAGGGGCTAGCATCACCATGGTGGCTGATGGCATAGTCCCCTCTAAGCAACTTTTACCTGGTGCCACATACCAGGTTACAAACATTGATGGAATCCAAACAAATCATCCCATGGCAGTAGTAAGTCTCAGCTGGGGAGGTGTCATTGGCCCAAAGAGAGTGGCAGTGTCACCAAACTTGCCTGTAGACTGCCTACTTGGTAATGATTTGGAAATCTCAGCCTGGGCTGAGGTTGAACAGGAAACCCATTCTAGAATGGTGAATTCCAATGGAAAGGTTAGTGGGGCTGTAATGGCTACAGCCCCAATTCAAGATGTCCTTCCTGAAAAGGTTGGTAGGGCTGAGAAACTCTCTGCCCCATCTTTAGCAAAAGCTCTTCCTGAACAGAATAGCAAAGCTGTTATGATAACAGCAGAAACCCAAACTGAGTCTCCTCCTGAAAAGGTTGGTGGGGCTGTGATGGCCACAGCCCAAACTCAAACTGATATGTGTGTTGTGAAGCCTGAAATGATGGATAACTCCACACAAACTGAGAGCATGGAGGAGGAAGAGAAATCTCCCCCTCACCAGACTTTAGGACAGGATCAGCCTCCTCAGGGAACTGATCTTACCCCTGATGAAGGAACTGCCCCAGAGGTTGTTAGGCCTGGCCTGACATAGCCTCTGATGGCGGTGGACCCTTCTCAGGTGGGACCCAGTCTGGAGCAGGTAACCTGCCCCTCTCTCCCTTGCCTTAGCCAGCCCAGGGCTGCAGAGGACAAGAAGGACAGTGAGACCCAGAGGGCCCCCTGTCAAATAAAGCACCCCCATCAAAAGATTAGGTGCACCAAAACTAGTAGCCCTAGTAAGGTGAAAACTTTAAAAACTCCTAAGGGAGCCCCCTTAAAAACAGTTAGGGACCTCCCACAGATGGATTCTGTTGGGCACAGCCAAACCTGGGACCCAAAGGGCCCAAACCTGAACTGTCCCTCCAGCAAGCCAAACAGAGGGACCCAGCCTCCAGCTTTAGGTAGCCAGAGGTTGACCCTGAGAGCACAGTGCAACTCAGTTAAAGAAAGAAAGGCACACATGGTGGAAGATAATTGGAGGAAGCCAAGCCCTGACTTAGTAGAGCCTCACTTCAATACTCCATATCCAAACCAGCCTTTAACTTTGCATAAACACACCCAAGGTAGTGATTCCCTATGGTGGAGACCCTCTAATACCCAAAGGGTGAGGGACTGCTTAGTGGACCATGAAACAGGGGGTACCCATGCTAGTGCAGGTACTTCCTTATATGGCCACTCAGGCAATATAGGCTTACCTGGCCAAGGATAGCCTTATCTCCTTTCGTTTGGGGGGGTTATGTAGGAAGGTGGCTACCTGACTATGGTTACCCCAGATTTTTTGCCTGTGTTTAGCTGGTTTTTTGACTTAGTTGACCTGGTTCCCTGCTAATCAGGGCCCCAGGCCATCTGCTCTCTCTGTAAAATGGATTCCATGTACCCTAGGTACATACCAATTGGAAATGGACCTCTTGTCAGCCCCTGTATAATGCACTATAGGTGCCCAGGGCATAGGGGCCACCAAGGCCTACCAGGGGCTGCAGCATATCTTTTGCCACCCCTGGCTGGTTCTTAAATTGACACAACTGGCTGATCACTCAGCTGGGGTAAGGTGGTGTAATCACCCCTTGCTTAGGTATAGTATACCTATATCTAAACCTATATCTGGACACATGTAAACCTGTGAGCCACTCCTATGGAAGGCCTCATCAATCCTGGAGGCAGGGTGCGTGGTTTTATGTGAGATGGAGCTCTAGCATGAGCTGAGCCTGTCTGCAGCTGTCGGGAACAACTCCCTAAGCTGTTTCAGGATAATGCCATACCATATACTCTTAAGTGCCTTATAATCCTCGCGGTTAAATAGCAACTTTGGTTTGGCTTTATCAAAACATGTCGTGTAAGGTGTCATACGATTTGGAATACCATCCCCTCGCCAGTTCTGGCGACGGGGATGGCATTCCACCCCTCTAGAGGGGTAAGACATGTTCCTTTACTAAATGCGGTTAATTTCTCCAAAGACCTTAAGATCCACAAAATGGATGCCTCTGCCACAGACAAATGTCTGGACCCCTGCAGTTGACCGAAACTCAGCAGATGGGGCCTGGACAAAGGGTTTCCTGTCACAGGAGGGTGTCACCACCCTCCAGACAGGAGATAGTGGATTGTAGCAGGGAGGTTTGAAAGAAACCAGACACTGCCTGGGGCGCACAAGGCTGCCCCTTGCATAATCCGGCCAAACCGGTTCTGGGGCACCCCAGCCCTCGTGCCAGGGCGGCCTGGATCAAAGGAAAGGGGTGTATCCACCCCCTTCCTGGGTCCCACCCATAGGGAGGGACCTAGCAGGTAATCACGCCCCCCAGATTGGAATAAGAGTGGGAGCAGTGCCATTGCACATCAGATTTCCTGGAAGAAACATTAGAAACGAAACTCTGGACCCTTGGACCTCCATCTCAACGTGGAAGCCCGAAGAATCTCCCTTGTGGTCAAGGAGTGACCACCCTGCAGCAGCAGGCACCATCCAGCCCTCGACGTCTACTTAGTTGCAGTTCCCGCCGGAACTCGAGCGACTGAGATCGACGAGATCAAGCTTGCCTGCCTTCCAACAGCCCGATCCACAGTCCCTGCAGAGCTGAGACCCGTGGAGGCGACCGGAAGCGTGGGGCACGCCATCTTGAATTGACCACGAGACGCTGACCGTGCAGCCCACGAGTGACCCTCGAAGCTGTGCACCGGGGTTTGAGAAGCCCCCACCCTGAGCTGCTCCTGAGCTGAAGTTCAGCCCTCCACACTCGACGAGTGCTGCGTGGGGCCCTTTGGCTCTATTTGGCTCAACGCGTTGGCCCGGTCACTTGCCAGCTGGCTAGTGGTCCCTGTGCCGACGAACTACCTAAGAAGACTTGTGAATCTGGTTTCTCCAGATCCACACCAGCTCCCCTGAAAAGGAGCCCCGACTCTGACCTTCCTGGTCCGAGTGAGAAGCAATCTTCCGATCCCGCGTGGATTGCTCTTACCAAGGCTTGTTTGCTCCAAACTTGAAGCCGACTGCACCGACGGTGAGAGCCTGCGTGGGACAGATCGTGACCTGCTCCTGGACGTCGCAGATGCCCCAGAGCCCACGTGACAGTGGAGAGAAGCTCCTCGACGACCACCTGATTGCGCCCGACATTGCCTGGTTCCGTCCTGGTTCCACCCTGGTCACTGCTGAGTGACCCAGACTCTGTCCCCTCTGCTTTCAGGTACTCTACAACTTGAGTCCACCCTTGGACTCCACCGGACACTTCATCTTCAACCTGCCTGCAGCCCTTTCAGCTTCAAGCACCAAGAGCCTGCGCGTCAAAACCCGACGCCACTTCGACCCTGTGCACCCCCTTCCTGTGGGTGAGGTAACTTTGCTCCGCCGGTGTTCCCACACTGGTGCACACCTCTAGGGTCTGTGTGTTAAGTTTTGTTCCTCTAGGTTCAGCGGAAGTGTCCTTAAACTTTAACTCTATGACTTTTACGCACCATTGGTTAACATTGGTGCATGCGTGCGCTTTCCGCACATCTCCCGAATCCCGAGGGCCATTCCCGACTTCAGCATTGCTTGTCCTGACTGCTCCCAGCGATTCCCTAGGCCCTAGGCCTAACCACTGTTCGAGTGGCCTCTCTTATACCACTTGTTTAGTATATGGTTTGAGTGGCCACCCGCCCTCATCCATAATTGTGCAACTTGTATGTTTAAACAGTGCTTTTGATTTAACGCTGGTGCCCCTTTATTCATAAAGAATACTGGGGATTGTTTTTAGTAATAAACACATATATTTTTATAATATATACTTGTGTGGTGTCCTTTCATTTGGTATTACAGGATTGTATGTGGTAAAACAGCTCGCTTAACACGACCTCTTAAGTTAAGCCTTTAGGCTGCTTAGTCCATGCTACCCCTAGGATAGCTTGTCTAATAAGGTTGACTTACAACCAGACACCATAAGGGATTGTTTGGTCAGGTAGCAGGTGGTTCCAGAATTGGAAACATCCCCTACCAGGCCAACTTCTCACACACTTCCTGTACAAAGGTATAAATTTAAGTGGTAGTCTCCGCGCTCACGCTCGAGACAACAGAACGGCAGGACGACCGTTAAGGCATGACACAAATTATGAGTTAAGGAAAGGTCCACTGACCCTGTTAAAGCGTTAGTGAGAAAATATCCTAAGGCGCACAAACTAAAACATTCATTTGTGTTTCTCTTCCTCCTTTGATTAACTGAATCAAATACGTGTCAAAGGTTTCCCCCATTTCCGAATACAAAGAGACCCAAGAGCGCGCACAATATTGTAAGTAGGTCCAAACGTGGCATAAACATACATAATGCAACAGCACACCACTTTTGTGTGCATTATTCAGATTAGCAAATATGTAACACAGGGTATTCTTTTAAACAGAAGGTGCCACAAACGAGAAGCACCCTTCGCACAGCGTGAGGGAGAAAGCCACTGACACGCTCTGAAGTAAGTTTGAAAAAAAAAAGCCCATCCATACGATTCTCTTTTACTGCTTTTGTTGCAGGGATTGCGTTCCTATACAGAACTGTGCATAGCGACCTAGGACCTCAGTGAATTAGGGTGCACCAAAACTCACCTTAGTACCTAACATCCACTACCAGATTAGCATCAGTGACTCATCGGTTCTTCATCCTATAGTGAAAACCCCAATGATTAGTCAACCCAGAACATGGAACTTAGGATACCTCATGTAAGGTGGAAGCAAGAACACTCTTTCGTTATACTATCATATCAGTCCAAAACAAGGAGTAAATGAGACACAAATAAGTTTGAAATGTTTATTTCTAACATCGTGTTCTCATGAGCAGCATCTTTGCTAGTATAAGTAAACATGTTATAAAAAGCAAGGTTGTCAGCATTGTTACTATTCCATAAAATACAAAGGGAGAAAGCATGTTATAATGCTAAAGGGAAACAGGTTATACATATACCTATATTTCGCCTTCCAACTAACTAATAGAAGGTCTCACAGGTTTACATGGGCAGCCCCATACCTCTGGTAATCAGCATGAGTGGATCACATCATATTCTCCACAAGCTCTCAGCACACGAATGTTCTCCAAGTGTGTCTATTAATGCCCACCCAGTGCATTATTAAACGTGCAGAACCTCAGAGGTGGCCACAGCTGCATACATGTGATTATCCATCTGATCAGTTAGAACAACAACCTCAGTGTCTAAAATAACCTTGACGGTGTCAGCGCATACTGTGCAGACTAAACTATCGAAGCAGGCTAGAAATGCAGCAAAACAAGTTATTCTCATGTGAAGCAAAGCATCTATCGTTTCTCTAAACACCAGCTCAGAGTGTGCCGTGTGCAAAGTAGAGCAGGCAAGGAAAAATGGCATTTAAACTTCTAATAAGCTCATGCTAACTTAATACTATATAAATGTACGGGTCATCTCCACGACACCCTCACTTGATCGGAGCACGTGACGTAAACAGAATCAAATCATGAACGCAGAGTCCAAGTTTTAAAGTCAGAGTAAAGTTCAAAAATGGCCATAATTTGAGATAACGGGAATAAACTTTATAGTTCGGTAGAAAAAAAATTGCAACAAATGCTAATACAATTTCAATATCGAGTTTAAAAAAAACGTACACCGCTGTACTCCTGACCTCAGTCGGGGGAAAGAGCGAAGAAAAAAGTAATGTCTCACTCCAATAGCGTGTATGCGCAATACGTTGCAACAGCCTCCAATAGGAAGTTGTTGTTCTCATCTGAAAACATTTCAGCCATCCAATTCACCAAAGGGAAAGAGCAAGCATGTTCTTCGATCACCGGAGCCTCTAGCACCAGAGGACAACTCGGGTTTACTTCAATATAACTGCGTGCCAAGAAATCATGCGCTGCTGTGAACACATTCCAACGCCCCAAGACTCCATGCATCGCTGCAAAGGCCATAATCCCTCCGCCAGAACAGAGCATTTCATGAGCAACTAAGGGGCTCATCAGCCAATCATAATCTGCATTGGGAGACACCGTACCGCAGAGACACAAATCCAGGGCCCAGTCGAAATCACAGCTCAGGCAATGAAAGACAGGCTGAACGCATGTAAAAAAGGAAAATCGAAACGATAATCCATAAGATGCACTTAATGTAGCCAAAGGCAGCACTCCATAAAAATTAAGCATTCGGCTGCACAGCAACCACAACCGGCACTGATTGTCGCGATCCACAGGAAGTGCACCCATTTTTAAACAAAAATAGTAATAGAAGCACACCGGCAACCACTGCGAGCATTGAGGGAAATCCACCAAACAGGCTGGAGAATATCGAATGAAAAAAGGCAGGGAATACACCAAAAATAGTTTGAAAGGAAGTGACAAGGCCACTAACAAGTTTAAAAAACATGAGCCAGCCCCGTAGTCGAGGAGGCATTAAAGATAGTATGAATTAACTCCCCAAAATGTAAGGGCATGTCCGTATTCAATAAAGGTTAGACTTCTGTGCGGGTGTTGGCCACGTGAAGGACAAATGTTTCACGAGCAGATGTGAGGGCAACTTCTTTTTGGGACAATAGAGCTCTGATTTGACTCAGTTTGTTGAACTCTGCCTCCAAGGTCAGAATCGACGGCCAGATGTAAACATCCAGCTTCCCACGCGGGGCGGAAATAAAACATTTTTACAGCAGATTACCCTTTCACTGACGGTAACTACGTAAGGAATGCCGGAAATCATCCCACAGCAATCTTCATTGTTTAATAGTAAATAACTACCATTTGCCAGCAATGTAAATGTCGGCTCGATAGCAGGTGTAGGTGTGCCTTTTAAAACACACGCCAGATTACTCGCGTTCTCATTACAAGAACCATGAATTTGAATATTCCTACACACCAGGGAACGGTCAGGCGAAACTGTGCAGTCTTCCCCATTCAAATAAACTTCTTTACCCTCCCTCAGGCATCTGTATGTAAATGGCAGAGACCAAACTTCATGGAGATAAGCACTCCCCAATGGTTTATAACGGCCTATAGCATAATACTTCATGCAATTATCAAATTTAAAAAGTGAAAACGGGAGTGTAATTAACCCATGTATAAGCCATACTGCAGAAAACGTTGCATCCTTCATTGACATAAACTGTTGTTTTTCAGTTAAATTAAAAGGGGCAAATAACGAGGACGTATTCATATAGTCCCAAGGAACTCGCCCTGCCTTTAACGTCTGTAAAGTCCAAGCAAACTGCATAATAGAACGCAGCTGATTTTGACCATGAAATAAAACAGACACATCTTCTTGTACAATATCAACTACAGATGAAACAATATTATCTAATGTGTACATGCGGGAAGAAAGCGTGTTAAGACGATTATCTACTACAGCAAGCACTTTTTCTAAATTAGCTTGATCAATAGCTCTCAAACGCAAAGCAGCTTCAACTTGCGATAGCTTCCAAATTTCATTATAAACAGCATAAATCCATCTCTTGGATCTGCCAGTTGCAGGACCTTTCACAAAGTCATTCAGATCAACATCCTCCGTCAATTTTGACAAATGCATCTTAACAGAAGCCAAAGTGGAGTGTTTGAGCCAATTCTGACACAACTTCCCTACTGAGTAAGTAGTTACAGAATGGTCACACAGGAATCTGGGATCCGTCGTAACTTGTTTATAACCAGGAGCTAGACCCAAAAAACGACGTTGACAGGAATCAGCACTTTTGTGCCAAAGCAACCAACTAGTGGGATTAATGCTTGAAATTTTAAATGAAGAATTCAGCATTAATTTTTGTAAATCCCGGATAGATAATTCTGTAAAATCATCCCATCCCTGGTATTCTCCTAAATCAGGAAAAGTAGGGGCATTTAATTTTTTAGGTGTAGCCAATCCAAAGCAAGTAGTCTGTGAAACAGTAGGATTCAAAAACAACATATGTTTCGGGATGAGACATGCATGGTGCAAAGCCTCTGTGCCTTGCACTTGCCAAGTTTTAGAACCCCAAACAGATTTAAGATCAATAGTATCTTTCCACAATTCATAGCCCCCTATTGCCAACTGGTCAAGAAAGGACTTGGAATATAACAGTTTAGTGTGAGTTAGTCTAACTTTGGAAGAGGAATTTTCCTTTAACTTAGAATAAAATGCATCTTGATTTGTCTGATTAAAATCTGTAAAATATGTAAATCTCTTTAAAAGAGCCTTAGAACTGCCTTCTATAGGGGCTGGGCAATGTTCCCACTGAGTATAATTTACTACATTTCTTCTCGTGTTTGCGTCATGCAGGTAATGATTGCCAAAATCCTGGTAACAGTATAATTCACCATAATTAGCAGAATCTGAATATAAATCTTCAGCATCGAAGGCAGCAAAATATTTCAAATCTGAAAACAAAGCTTCAATAGCTTGTACATCCCAATCATCAGCACGTATATTTTGTTTAATTACATCCCCCATGGAAACTCGTAACACATTAGGGACATTAACGACTTCTGTCGGACCATGAATCTAAAATTCGACTGCGCCCCAAACTATACCATCCAGGACGGGCCAGGCAGTAATATTAACATAGTCTAAATCTCTCCGGGATCTGTGGATGTGGGACGAAGAGTGCGGAGCCAATGTTCCATTAAGAGGACGTATCACAGTTCTTTCCTCTACATAATGTCCATTTACCAAACGGTAAAAATATATCACAAAACCTACAAACAAACAAAAAAATAGAAAAGAGGACCATCCAGATGTAAGTCCAAGGGGGAATCAAAACATTTTTTTTAAACCAATGAACAAAAACAGCAATCCTGGAAGGGGTCTTGGATGTGGAAGAGGCAGTTTCAAATGAAAATCTGGACTCATTAGCTACTCGAGTCTGTAAAATCAGGCATCGATAAAGTTGTGGGATACGCGTAATCAGGTTCATCAATAATTGTATCGGGAATGTCAGTTAATAAGGGATTTGAAATCACATGCATCTCGATAGTAACTTCGGGCACATTCCTAGGAGCTGGAACCAAAAGAGAATTTCTCTGCAGTGCCGGCATGGAAAATGCAGGCGCCATGCTAGTATCGGCCACTCTGTGTACCTTGACATTGTCAATAGAGATATACCTTTTTTCTTTACGACCTGGAAGTGGAGGTAAAATGACTGTTCTTGTGCCCTGCACGCCAAGTACAGGAACTGGAGCTCGATACGAGGTGCCAAATTATTTCTTGTTCTCGATCTTCTTTCGGACCAGTTCTCCAACCTTCGGGTAAGCCAGCCAACTACCGGGATCTGCAACGCAGCATCATATGAGGAAGGCAAGTGTTCCTTTGCAAGACTGTCTCTGGTCTTTTGTAGATTCTGCAAAACATGACAATGTTCATCCACGTCATCGACCGCCATTGGGTCTAGACCCTCAAGGTCTGGGACGAACATTTTGATACCAAAGAGCATTTTGTATGGGGTCCGCCCACCCAGAGACCTTCTAGGGAGATTATTAAGTGCACGCTGTATGCCACCAAAATGGTCTAGCCTGTTCCTGCCAGTGCCTATAACTCGGGCCGTCAAAGACTGCTTTCTATCACGGTTCATTCGCTCCACAACACTATTACCCTCAGGTCGGTACGGAGACGAAAACTTGACGTGGACCCCCAGGGAACTCATGGCATCCTTGTACGCCTTAGAGGCGAACGCTGGACCCTGATCGTAATGGAAGGTACCACATGCAAAGATCCCTACAAAGATACGCAAGTCTCTTATGACAGTCCGTGAATCAGCGCTGCGTTGCGGCCACACCCAAACAAAGCGTGTGCATGAGTCAACTGCAACGAAGATGTACTTATACGCAGTATCAGAAGAAAAAGGACCGCAGTGGTCCAAATAAACACACCCAGGTGGTTTATTCTAAATGTACAACTGTGTCTGGGGCGGACGCGCAGCCGTTGAAGGCTTAATCTGCTGACAAATGTCACATTGAAGGACATAATCTCGCGTCTGTTGATACAGTTCCCGCCACCAAAAACGTGGCTGTAACTGAGTTACAGTAGACGAAACGCCTGCATGAGCGGACGCAACACCTTCATGTGCAGCTGTAATCAGTGAGTGTCTGGGGTCTGTGTTGGGAATCACTCTGTCACCAACGTCTGGTATCTTCACAAAAAGAACATTTTTGGGACTTAAGTGATATGAGTACTTAGAAAGGGAATCCTGTAGGACATTTACTTCCATTCACAGTAGCGGCTATAGCAGCCAAGATATCATTATCAATCTTACTTTTGGAACGTGTAACTGCTGCAACCATATATGTCGATACTGCTGATTTTGCGGCCTCATCGGCTAAGCTGTTGCCAACAGCGTGTACTCTTATGCGCTGATGACCAAGAGTGTGAACTACATACACAAGCGGCAGTTGCTTTTTAAGTTCAGCCACTCGAACCCAGATCATTTTATGTTTTTTTGTGCTACCTTTGGAGTCTCAATATTCATTCTGACCCCAAAAGATTAGATTATTATTGTATGACTGTACACAGTAATAAGAATCAGTCACAATAAGAGTAGTCACACTAGGATCTGCGTACTCCAATGCAAGCAAGAGAGCACGTAGCTCTGCCAATTCGGCTGTACAGTCCCCTAATGTCTGTGAATGCACAACATAGGACTTGAACTCTCCATTCACCATGGTACCCACCACAATCGTGCAGGCCGAGACATATGCGTGCTTAGACCCATGCGCCACTTGCACAGAACCGTCAGTGTAAATGATACAATGGAACTCTTCCAAAGGGCGCATTGTCAAGGGAGCAGGATGAACGAATTCACACTGTAAGCACTCCTGTGACTGCAAGGAAGCATCAAAGATAAACGTGATATACGGAGACGTCAATGATGTGGCCCATTGTATCCACCGTGGGTGCAAAGCTTTAGAATTTGGTACACTGGCTTTCGTCACTCCCTCCTAGGCAGGATACGGGGTAACAACTAACATGCCTTTTTCCTGCGACAGTGCGCATTCCTTCAGAATCGCCATTTGCACTGCTGTCAAAACTTTTTCCACAGCGTAAAAACGCAATTCAGCCGAAGTGTTCAAGTGTGACTTGTAAGCAATAGGTACTGTGTCACCTTCATTAAAGGTAAGGTACGTGAAGCCCACCGCCCCGGGTACGATTCTAATCACCAGGTTAGTGTGGTTATCACGAGTCAGTAAGAATTTTGATTTAAGAAGGTCAGCCTTCTAAGATTGCAAAAGGGCTGAATGTTCCGGCAGCCAGCATGATTTGGTAAAAGTTGGTTGTATCAAAGCATACAGAGGCTTGATACGCTGGGCATAATCGGGAATATACGTACGCCCAAAATTTAAAAATCCCAGCAAAGACTGTAGTTTTTTCAGCGTTGTTGGAGCGCATAATTGTGCACATTTCTCCAAAAAGTGCGGGGCTAAGCCTCTGCCCTCATTATTGAGTTTGTAACCCAAAAACAACACTGTAAACTCTGCAATATGAGACTTTGCAAAGTTGAATTTATAGCCGAAGTCTGCAAAACATCCAATTATGTTGTCCACTCGGCTCAGATTCTGCCAAAGTTCATCATCGGTGAGATATATATCATCAGCATATGAACATGCATCTGGATCCATTGTTTCCAACAAGTACACTATACGGGCAGCAAACACACCCGGGCTATTTTTGTAACCCATAGCTAGGTGCTTAAATTTAAGCTGTCTGCCACCACTGGTAAAACTAGTCCATTGAGAACTCAATTCAGACAAGTTATGGGCAAAAAAAACGTTGGAAATGTCAAGTGTTGTTTTAAAATGTTTACTCACAAGACTATCCACTAAGGCCGAGCCGTGAGTATTCTGTACTGCACAGGTACGGCAATGCAAGTTTAAATGCCGGTAATCCAATACCAAACGATATGAACCGTCAGGCTTGGTTACAGTAAAAAGTGGGTTATTCATCGGAGACACACAAGTTTCTATAACTCCCTGATATTACAATTGTTCAAGGATTTCTGCCACTGGAGCTTTCGCTTCTCATCGCATGGGATATTGAGGTTGTGGCATCGACCGCAAAGGAATCTAATGGTGGGGTGACAATCTATCCCAACCACAGTGAGTACGGTACAAAGCTGGCGCTAGCGCCTTAGCCCACTCTTCTGCCAAATTCTGCGCATGCTCCTTCGGGACTGTGTTCGCGAAACTAGGGAGGATTACCTCTCCCCTCTTAGAGCAGTGAGCACAAAAGGTGGGGGCCAGTCAGCCTCCGCTAACAAAATATCATAAGTAGATGTTAAATCTCGCCAAAATACCCCTTTTACAGTACGTTGCATGTCTCCTATGTTAATAACAATCTCAAAAAGCCTTTCAGGGGGTCCTACTCTAGTGTCAGCTGTCTCAACAACAGCAAACTGATCAGTCGCTGTCACCTTCAGTAGTGGACGCAGGCTTACTCAAATTATGGTAATCTCCGCTGTGCTGTCCAACAACGTCAGGGCCCGTGTCAGATTCCGAAGCTGCGTTCTCATTATCTGTGGCATATCTCGCTGTTAAAACTGCGACTTTCTTTTTCTGAAACTGGGGTCTTCTCGGTGTAGAATCGTCCTGCTTGCCTTTCCTGTCTTTCGGGCAGGGCTGGTCGCGATTCTGTGGGCCACCCCGACCTCTTCCGCCGCCTCCACCACCACCGGTTGATGAGGCCAATGTGTCCTGTAAAGAACGAGGAGAATGTTGATCAGCAACTTGAAATCGATCAGATAACTTAATCGTAGTGCGGTCGCGCAAATCATATACTCGTTCAGGTGATGCAGGGTGTGACTCCTGTTTCTGTTGCTTACCCGTTTTTTTGTTTTTAGTCCAATTTTGTTTTTGAGATTTAGGCTGTTCTGAATTATCAGTCAACTAGGAATCCCTGGGTATACACTCACTATCCTTTCATACCACGATAGGTTAACATACACACTTAGGCAGGGAATACTGGTACAGTACACTAAGTAAATATTAATTTCCACAGCAAAATTGGGACGTTCACAGTCTAATTTTAATAAAAACGTGTACATAAAAAAAATATTTTTAGCGCTTTACAACACAATTTAAAATTTTGAAAGAAAGGGCTCTTTGAAAAGGGTAAAATGCGTCGACGCGTTTCGGTGCAGTTCAAAGGATGTTGTGGCACCTTCTTCAGGACTTTCGTTTTTGGGGTTATTCGTTATATGCTCACACATCTTGTTCGTAATAAGTGATATCCAACCATTTCTCTCCCTGTAAACCTGCAGAGAGGGTGTAAGCCACCACGCATTGGAGCGAATAACCCCAAAAACGAAAGTCCTGAAGAAGGTGCCACAACATCCTTTGAACTGCACCGAAACGCGTCCACGCATTTTTTTACACAGAGAATCCAACTAGGTCTAGTGAACAACTGATATACAAGCACTACTGTTACTGTTGTTAATTTTTGTATAAAACTATAGGCCTTTGGATCTATATACGAGTAGTGGCAAAGATAGCAAAGGGCCACAGTTTATTGAGGGGGTTTCTCTTACTTTTACCAATAGGTGTTTGACAAACTGTTTTCATGTGTATTCTTTGATGTGATGAAGTGGTATGTATGTATCTCTCTTTTGCCTCTTAATCTCAATTTGAATTTGACATGTTTATGTAATGAAATGTTATAATTAAATGCTGTAATTTTACCCTTTTCAAAGAGCCCTTTCTTTGAAAATTTTAAATTGTGTTGTAAAGCGCTAAAAATATTTTTTTTATGTACACGTTTTTATTAAAATTAGACTGTGAACGTCCCAATTTTGCTGTGGAAATTAATATTTACTTAGTGTACTGTACCAGTATTCCCTGCCTAAGTGTGTATGTTAACCTATCGTGGTATGAAAGGATAGTGAGTGTATACCCAGGGATTCCTAGTTGACTGACTGTCACTGTACCCTGTTCCCTGGAAGCTAGTGGGGTACCCTCTCTCTTGATACCTGTTCTGAATTATCAGACTTAGCAGCCTGTGTTTGTTTCTTCTCTTTAGTAGCGAAAGGCTTCACACCTAAACTATTACGTCCACGGTCTTATAATCCCCCGTAATTATTCTCGGCAACTGTATGGGTTTGTCGGCGTCTGGAACAGTCTGCAAAGCATTCGCCACTTGAAAGCTTACCGCATCTCCCTTGACATTAGCAAGGACTAGATTGGAAACTACATCAAATGAGCCACAGAGCCTCATCCCCAACTCAACCGCAGCCACAGGTCCATGTTCATCTTGAACACGCTTAATGACAGTTAGCAGGACAGTCCTTGGCGGTGTGCCGAAACACCTCTTATAGACTGCCGCAAAGATTTTACCCCAAGATTCACAGTCACCGGCTTCGGGCACCAATTCCTTGGACAAATATATTGTAAGAATCCTGTGTTTATTTAGTTATTTTTATTTATTTATTGGATTTGTAAGGCGCTCAGCTACCCAAAAAGGGTTTCCCGGCGCCATAACGGACGTGGATCAACATCTCGGGCAAACAGTATGAATTATTGATTAAAAAGCCAGGTCTTAAGTGTTCGGCGAAAGTGGACGTAGTCAGTTTCTTCGCGAATGTTAGTGGGCAAGGCATTCCAGAGAGAGGGGCCAAGGTAAGTAAAGGATCCATCTCCCATTCTGGAGAGTTTAACTCTGGGTACTAAGAAATTGCCCATGCTACTGGACCGTAGGTGACGAGAGGGAAAATGGAGAAGAACAAGCGCTTGAAGGTAGTGAGGGGCAGTGCCGGCCTTGATCTTAAACATGTAGCTCAGGGCTTTAAACTTAATCCGGTTCTCCACCCTGAGCCAGTGAAGGTTGCGAAGATGTCCAGAAATGGGGGAGGCCCTGGGAATTTTGCAGAGAAGTCTGACTGAAGAGTTTTGGACTAACTGAAGTCTCCGGATCACAGCTTTGTTTGAGCCAAGGTAAAGAATCTTGCCGTAGTCAAGTCGAGATGTGACTAGGGCGTGGACCACTGTTTGAGTGTAAACATGTAACATCCATAGTATTTTCCTGAGACATTTTAGGATAGTAAAACAAAGCGCGGTTATTTTGACGGTTTGTTGGTTCATAGAAAGCGTGTCGTCGACAATGACGCCCAAATTCCGAACATGGCTGCTAGGTGTGGGGAGGTTTCCCATCTCTGCCGGCCAGTGAGCACGGCACCAAAGGTCTTTCTGCTTGCCTAGGATGAGGACCTCCGTTTTTTCACCGTTAAGCTTCAGATGATTCTGCGTCATCCAGTTGGAGATACAACTGAGACCATGTTTAAGATCGGAGGGTGCAAGGGGGTCTGAGTTGGTAAGGGAAAAAATAATCTGAGAGTCATCCGCATAGGTGAAGAGGGTTAGACCAGCCTGTTCAGCAGTATTGAGCCCTGAGGCACCCCATACGGGGAGGTGAAGGTTTTAGAGCATGCTACAGTCGAGGTAATTTGAAAGGTACGGTTGTTTAAAAAGGAGGTGATCCAATCCAGGGCAGCACCACATAAGCCAGACAATTTCAGAGTTTGAATAAGTACTTCATGGGAGATGGTATCGAATGCTGCACTGAGGTTTAACAGAATGAGTGCTACAGTTTGTCCGGCATTGAGATTTTGACGAAGCCTCTCAGTGACTCCCAAAAGTGCTGTCTCTGTGGAGAAGCCAGTACGGAAACCTGACTGCGAAGGGTGGAGAGAATTATTGGTTTCAATGTACTGTGAAAGAGTAGCATGAACATGTCTTTCCAGAATTTTGGAAAAGAGGGGCAGAAGGGAGATGGCTCTGTAGTTGGCCAGAACTTTAGGGTCTGCCGTAGGTTTTTTCAGAAGCGGAGTGACCATCGCATTTTTCCAGAGTGATGGCACAGATGAGTTTATCAAAGAGGTATTCAAAGTGCTGAGAATAATCTGCAGATGGGGAGTATCTAACTGTTTCATAATGGAAATAGGGAGGGGATCTCTAGGCGAGCCAGATTTGATGTTACCTAAGATAGTTACTAGTCCTTCCATATTTAATAGAGGCCAGTGGTCGAGATGGGCTGTGGAAGTATAGGTGAGTGCCAAGTTAGGGGGGGTAGAGGTGACAGGTGGGTCACTGGTTGAAGTAGTAAAGGGGTCTTGTTGTGGTCTACTTAAGTTGGTTTTGGCTAATTCCTGCTGAATTTTTTCAATTTTTCCAGTGAAAAAAAGGGTGAGATTATCGCACTGCTGTTGGTTGAGGGGAGGAGGGCTAGCGACTATTTTAGAGCCCGCCAGCTCTTTTACTACACCAAAAAGTGTTTTAGGGTGATTGGTGGCTCCAGTAATTTCTCCACAGGAGACGTATTGGGAAATACTGCTTCCAGCTGATCAAACTTTTCAGCAAGCCAGAAAGGCATATCATCCTTATCCTGGGGACGCTTGCCCATTACTGCATTAACCATCACGGGACTGAGCGTCAAACCGCTCGATCCTACTGGAGGAGCCTGCACACCAGGAGCCCCACCCTGGACGTTGTGGCTAATAAATTGCACTAAGTCCCTAATGACCGCAATTGCGACCGTATGTAGGCGCCTTAACTCAGCTACTGGAATCGCCCCCGCATTAGGATGCAGCGTTAATCCAGCTAAGACAGGCCAGGTTGCATCTGGTATCGATAAAGGACCTAATCTAGGTGCCAATAAAGTGTGGGGTAGGGCGCCATTAAACCAAACTCCGAGCTGCCAAGCATTAATTGGAACTTCCTGCGTCCTATACGGAACATAATCCGCCGCCACGACTGTGAGAGTGTTAGACCTGTCAGCCCTTTGGGTAGTCCCTCCTATTTTTAGGTCTCGCCTGTCGATGCGCATGCGCATCGAGCAAGCGAGACTATAGGGGCTCATCGACTCTTTATCTAACTTGCAAGGAATCGTGGCGATTCCTTGCAGTGCCCGTGACTTTTAAGCTCAATGCGCATGTGCATTGAGCTTAAAAGCGCGTGCACAGCCGCCCGCATTCCTCCGACACCTTTGAAGTGAAGCTTAGCTTCACTTCAAAGGCCCGGCTTCTTCACACCCACATGCCGCTCTGCCCCGCTCCGCCCCCTCCCCTGAGTCATCCTGCCTGCCCCTTCCCGCCGTGTCGCATTTCTCCTCCCCCCTCCCCTCTCTTCCCTCCGTCTTGTTATCCCTCTATTTGGCACCTTCCCTACGCACATTAATTTCCTGCAGATCTGCGTGTGACTCGAATCGCACTGCTTCCCTCGGGGTCACACAGACTTCTCTTTACCCGTCGTAATGTATTATTTAGGTCGGACATCAAACGAGTTTCCTGCTAATATATTTTTTCACAGCTGCTTGGCCGCTATCTTCTCCATCGTTTAACACCCTTGCCGTCTGTTGACCTTGTTTATTTACCCGTGAGTGCCCCCAGGCACCTAGTGAGAGGGGACAGATGCATCTCTCAGTCCTCACCGACGCCCCGCGCTCCCCCCGCGTCGTAGGGTCGTGGCGGGTGCAGGGCGAGGAGCCCCGGGCTTCGTCTTCACCTCCCCAGTGTTTGCGCTTTCAAGCCCCCCCTGGAGAGATTCGGCTGTTTACTCACCTGGTTTGAGCCCAGTCGAAAGTCATGCCAAGAAATAAAGCAAAACACGTAATATTAAAGAAAACAGGCTCTTCTGACTGGGCTCGTTCCAGCCGGTTCCATGAGCAGTCTTTACCGTGTCTGCATCCCTGCCCAGGCAGCATTGGAGGCCATGGGGTTGGCAGCATGCAGTGCCAGTTGTCTTAGAGCCTGGTAACTACTCTTTACCATCCCTGCACTGGAGCATCGGGGGTCAGAGGGCTGGCCGGGTACCTTCCCGCTTGCCTAGTTGTCCAGTAACACCCCTTCACAGTCCGTTTTCAGGCAGGACAGGAGTCCTAGGTTTGCCAGTACACAGTGACGCTTGCCTCGTAGCCCAGTACCGGCGTTTCCTGTCCCGGCCCATCGGTGGTCTGTGAAAACACTGTCACTTGCTCATATCTCAGTACCAACCCCTTACAATCTCTTTATTGGAGTGTATTTAAAACGCTGCACTGGCCATGTAGCCGCAATAACAACCCTGGGGTCGTCTCCATTAGAATGAATGCATAAACATTCAAAGTGTCATTTCACAAGCATTACTGAGTTTCACCTCCACTCCCGCTTTTCCCAAAATCTTGGTCAGGCTTGGAAATACCAAAAACCCTTGCAGTAGAAACAAGCATTTGCAATGCAATAGGTCTCGCTTTCACACGAGTTTGAGCTATTGACATTGCAAATAACAATGCCTTTTATTTCTGTTTTTGTTTTAAAAACATAAATAGAAGGCATTGTCATTTACAATGCCAATAGCTTAAACTCCCGTAAATGCGATTTATTGCGATATATTAGCTGTCCTGTGTGCTTCAGCTTGCTCGTCTCCTGGGCAGACTCATCCACCTCCACCGCCCTGCTTCTTATTTCAAGGAGCGTGCCTTTTAACACTCCAGCTGGCTCGTCTTCTTCGCTACCTACTCCTTCCCCCTGCTTTTATTGCGGTGAATGTGCCTTTCAACAACTTCGAGAAGGGATTGCACACAACTGCGGCTGGCTCGTCTCCTTGGGTGCCTCCTCCCAGTATGTCCAGCACAAAGGAGCAACCTAGCCTGGTGCCATGTGACCTGCAGCCAACCGGGTGTACATGAACTGTGCCAGAGGTTTACGGGTGTAGGAGGGCTAGCAGAGGTTACTGCACTGAGGAACATGCAGAAAAATATTGCCTCCCAGTGGGGTTTAAGGCCAGGTCTCCACACAGTTTAGGCGTCTTTATTTCACGGCTCCGACCCCCCCCCCACCCACCCACTCCAAGTCCCCTCAGATCATGTGAGGTTCCCGCCTCCAGCAGCTCGGCCCCTTCTCTACCAAGACGGCCCCCGGGGTCCGGCGCACATCAAAGGTGCCGCTCCAAATTCCAAGAGCAGGTTTCAAAAGAAGCTCTCGGATTGCAGCTTGGCTCATTAGCACAATAAACCTGTAGATGAAACTGTTCAGCTTCTTTTGAAACATGCTCGTGCAGAAAAGAGTGGGGATAATTATTTGTTTTATCTCTGTGCGCAGAGTGACGTCTTTCAGTTTCACCATTTCAAGAGACAAATAAGCGCTCAGTTTCATCTGTGTATGACCTGCCGGGATCTAGGCGGAATCCTAGCATGTCGTCATAAACATTCATCTTTCCAATGTCGGTACATTGTTCAGGGCTCTCCACTGAATAAGATAAATGTTGAATAAATATGTTTTATGTGAAGAACTTTGGATTACACGATAGTAATGTAGTTGAGCTCCTCCTGTGTGGCAGCATATATCCCGGTTGGTGCAGACTTTGACTGTCGTCATCTGTGCATGCCATGCAGCACCTCTCAGGTTTTCCCCATCTGACTCTCTCCCTCACACACGTTTGCACCCGCCCCCTGTGACGCCACGTCTCACTCTGCAGACTGCAGACCTGCATGGCCAGGCTCCTCTGCTCTTTAAAACTTGACCTTGCTGAAGATGGCATCTGCCAACACCCGCTGAAAGGGGGTGCGCACTCCGAGCAAAGGTATCACTTCATCGCCACTGTTTGCAGCAAATGGACACTTTTTTAAAACTCCAACCCCAGAAGGGAAAAGAAATGCATTTTTTAATCTTATATAGGTCGTGTAACTTCTAAAGAAATGATATAAAAGCTTGTAAAATAGGAAACAAGTAATGCTGGTGTTGATGAAAAATTAGAACATAGCTGCAAGCGCATTCACCCTCACTCTCACTCACCCTCACTCACCCTCACCCTCACTCACCCTCAACCCCTCACCCTCACACAGTGCAATAGGTCTCGGAGCATTTGAGTTAGAGCTTTTAGATTTGTTTATGGCTTTTTTTCTTTGTAATTCTTTAGCATTGCCTACAGGAAACAAAAATGCTAAAGATTTAAAAAAAAAAACCCATAAACAATTCTAAAAGCACTAACTCTAATGCTGCGAGACCTATTGCATTTCCAATGCTTGTTCCTTTTTGCCTCCTAATTTTTATTTTTATTTTTTGTGTCCACTACAATTTTTGGTGTTGTTCTTAGAGCTCTGGGTGCCTTATTATTGTTTTTTACACCATGAAGGGGCACAGGTGCTCTTTTAAAATGGAGGTGATGGAGTTGATCTTTTACAAAATGGTGCCTGCCAACTGCCAAGTGCTACCTCAGGGCTTGGGGCCATTGGGTAATATGAGTCCACTCTAGACCCTCTGGTCCTAGGTTATAAATATTGGAATGTTGTGCGGCCATGATGTACCGGGTCTTAGCTTTGATGAGGACGCAATAGCTGAAGCCCTTAGGGCAGCCCCTAGCATTCTCACCACCTCGGCTACCTCTGCCTCTGGTACCTCCAATGATGACTGGGTCATATTAACTGAGATGAAGAAAGAACTGATAAGGATCACGATACATGGGACAATGATGACTGAATATTTGAGAAGTAACATTGCCCCACAGGGCCTAATTATCAACATCATACCCAGACTCTTCTTGGAAGATAAACAATTTAAAGTTGATTGGGTCCAGGTATCCTGGAAGTGCACCAAAGAAAAGACTTGCTCTTTTTAATTGTGCAAACCTCGAAACGATTGTCCGATGCCCTAATGGAGAAAATTACAGCCATAGAAGCGACAATGAGGAGCGCAGTCAACAAGAACAATAAGTCTAACTTCACCACGAAATTAGCTGATATCAATCAGGAAATGGCTGACCACCATGAATACCTTCTGAATCTTAAAACAACCAAACTACAGAAAGATATCGCAAAATTCGAAAAGGAGAAAGTATACCCATACTTGAAGGATGGCTATAAGAATAAAAAGACCAGCTACTCCTCGGATGAAAACTCGGACAACAACAGTAGACGAGGCTCCAACAGCAGTGATTCCAGTGGTGGATATAATCCAAAGAACAATCGGGTCCCACAATGCCCCAACTGGCAACCTGGCTACCACCAAGGACCCGACTTCCATGGGCCCCCACATATGGCACCCCCGTGGCAGTACCCCTTTTTCCAACAGGGTCCACCACAATTTTTCCCTCTGAACCAGCCACCTTTTCAAGGCAGAGGTTGGGGCAGAGGAAGAGTGCGAAAGCGAGGCGGACAGAAAGGGGTCCAGTGGCAAGACCAGCCAACACCACAGACCACTGTGGAAACCAGGAGCACAACCAGAGGGAGAAGAGTCTGACGGTGAACCTCTCGAAAAGGACTTTGACCCCCAGTGAAAACAAAGTCTTAGAAAAAGGACTTGGCTTTGCCCCAACCCCAACTCCAGATAACTTTCAAGAAATGATTGAAATCAAGCAGCTCTTTAGAAAAATACGCCCGCGAGCTTACTTCGATGACAAACCTGAAACAGAAACTCTAGACACAGGATTACGGAAACCCTCTACTTTTACTCCGACGGATGGGATGGTCCCCCCGGAGATTCTGGCTTTTGAGAGAGCTGTCTTAACCGGCCTCACAAAGAAACCGTACATCAACCAATTCAATAACTTGACCAAAGCAGAGAGACAAGCCGCTCAAGCCTTAGGCAATGACAACAC
Source organism: Lissotriton helveticus (assembly GCF_964261635.1). Taxonomy (NCBI): domain Eukaryota; kingdom Metazoa; phylum Chordata; class Amphibia; order Caudata; family Salamandridae; genus Lissotriton; species Lissotriton helveticus. The sequence goes on along the minus strand of NW_027611658.1, from coordinate 3,244,944 downwards.
GATCGTCATTAAACAGGCGGATAAGGGAGGAGCCATGGTCATCCAAGACTATGAGGAATACGACCGGGAATGTAGACGACAACTATCAAACAGCACTCACTACAGACCCCTCACTATAGATCCTACCAAACGTTTGACGACTACCATCATGAATCTCGTGATTGAGGGGGAAACTAATGAATGGCTAACAAAGAAGGAAGCAGAATTCCTCATTACAGCAGAGCCGGTGACCCCCTACTTTTACACACTACCAAAGATCCACAAGGGAGTCACTCCGGTGCCAGGCAGGCCCATTGTTTCTGGAGTAGGATCCTTGTTGGAACCCCTATCCCAATTCTGCGATGTATTCCTAAAACCGATAGTAAAGAAAATTCCATCCTTTTTACAGGACACTAGAGATGTCCTACGTTTGCTTGATGATATGGATGGCAGGGAAAATGTAGATCTCATACTGACATTGGATGTGGAAGCTCTATTCACGAATATTCCACAGCAAGCAACTCTGGAAGCAGTAGAGTCTGCCTTGAGGACGGAGGAATGGACATCACCCATCCCCATCTCATTTATCATGGCTTTAGCAAGTATACCTCTGACGGAGAACTTTTTCAGATGTGAGTCACAGATGTACCATCAGATTCGTGGGACATCTATGGGTTCTAATTTCGCGCCAAGCCTGGCATGTATTTACATGGCCACTTTTGAGGAGCTCTGCATTTACTCCGCGGAGACCAATCCTTTCCTTGAACATCTGACCCTATGGCGTTGCTATATCGACGATATTTTGGTCCTCTGGCATGGAGACCGGGCCAGTTGTGAAGCCTTTTGCTTCTGGATTAATCTCCAGATCCCATTCCTCAAATTCACAGGTACCATTTCCGAACAATCTCTCCCCTTCCTCGACCTTACCATCAGGTTGGACCCTACAGAGATCACCACCACTCTCTACAAAAAAGAGACTGATAGAAACAGTCTCCTCCTTTACCAGAGTCACCACACCAGGGCTTTGAGAGAGAACCTACCCTTTGGACAATTCCTGCGGATTCGCAGGAATTGTACGTCAGTATCTGACTACAAACAAGAGGCCAATTAATCAGAAGGAGGGATAAGGGATCGGGATCTCCGTTTCATTCCCCAAGGTTCGTTACTTAGTTATCAAAAAGGAAACGGACACTAGTTACACCTTATGACCATTAGCATAAGAAATAAAGGTCAGAGTAGCCTCAAAAAACTCTAAGTAATGGTTGGAAAAGGTGCGGTATATCTGATTCATCCGCCCCACATTAGAGTTGTGGCAGTTATCATAGGCTACTCCGAAGTAGTGAATTTGCCGGCCTCACCCGAGGCGCCTCTGGTCTAGGGTGCAGTGTCCAGAGAATTCAAGTGAAATAAGGGGAGTGTAAAGAAACTGTGCAAAAAAGGAAAAAATTGTTAAAAATGGCAAACGACCCAGAAGTTCTTTAATGAGGGTTAGTTTTTACCACGTTAAAAAATGGTGATACGATTTTTAGACCGAGTTATTGGGTCCAATAGTATAATTAATAAGGTACGTCGACATGTTTCAGCTCCTTGGGCCTGGAGGGGTCTATGGAGCTTTAGTCAGGACTAACAAACATCAAATAAATTGTACTTACACAATTTGTGTAGTGGTATTTCACATATAGGTACTCTTATTTTGGTTATATGATTCGGATATTCTCCTTCAAAATCTGCAATGAGACGAGATAATGTACACAGATTGCACACACACACACACCTTTCTTATCTTCTTATAACATATCATTAATTATGATCTTGTCTGGTTAAACGACATTTTCCTTTTACCAAAACATCTTCGCTTTTCTTATATATAAGGCAATACACATGGAGAGTGGTAATGCTGGTATTGTTAGAGGTTAAAAGATACTGGTCTACGGCGCAGGTTTGAGTTTCATTTACAAATGTACAGAATTTAATGGCTTGTAGATCTCATATTACACAAAGCCATCCACAACATTACAGGGATCAGAAGCCTGTAATACTCATATTGTTTACATAAACGTTAGGACGCGCTGAGCTATTTGTAATATGCCGCATTATCAAGTATTCTAATGCAGTTGAAAAGAAAGAAAGAAAATTGTAGTGCTTATGATTCCTCAGTCGCTCGAAAGTCGTATTTTGTTCAGATTACATACATCCAAGCGTTTTTTACAAGTATGCTCCGGCGTTTGTTAGAGTGGGAGGGAGAGAGGTGCTGGCAAACGCATTAAGCTGTGCAACAATAAGTAGAGATATGCAACGATCGTTTATCGCCTACCTGAAACCAAGAGCACTCCTACTTCACCAGGGTCTCGCTTGCAGTATCAAGCACAGAGCTGTTTGTAAAGGAGATTCCATTAGGCTACTGAAAGGCGTTCATCTTACCGGAATTACAGGAGCTCAAGGGTGCCGGCGCCATTACCCGCGTGTATGGAGGATTCCTGCCTTGTGCTGGCTCTGCCCCCGGGGTGTGGCTCAGGTTGTGAGCCCTGATCTTTAAAGGGCCATGGGCAGCCGTAAAAAAGTGACGTGTTTTTTCTTCTTTTTTTCATATTTTCAACAGCGTCTAGTTAACTTTATTTGTCCATCTCAGGCATTTTGACTAAGGGGAGTATACTTGTGGGCTCAATTAGCGTTGTGAATATGAATTAGGGCAGATATGAGACAGGCACCAAAGGTATATACAGTTATGCATAGTCTTATTATGGTTCATAAGGATACAAGGTTACACACAGTTATTTCCATGAGAGTCAGTTAGCAAATCGGTGCCAAGGGATGGCATCGTTCAACCCCTGGTCGCATGTTTTAAGGCGGTCCACCCACCTTTGTTCTTTTTCGAACAACCTGCGTTCACAGTTATTGTTTTTTTCGGCAAGCATTTCGAGTACTGTCCAGTGGAGCTCTTCGCAGGAGTGGCCTATCTCTACAAAGTGGGCACAAAGTTTGGTGGTATTTTTCTTCAGCCTGATGTTACTTTTATGCTCACCAATCCTGAGCTTAATTTTGCGACAAGTCATCCCGATATATTTCTTGTTGCATGGGCAACTGACCATGTAGATGACGTGTGTGGAGTTGCAATTCGTATGCTGGCGCTGTGTCCATACCAGTGTGTCCGTCAGCTGCAATGTTTTTGATGCTGTAGTGGTTTTACAGGCTACACAGGAGCCACAGGGGTAATGGCCAGTCACGGGGTTCATGGTCACATCCCTCGTGGTTAAATGTTGTTGTTTCCTCACTGGGCGAGTATGGACCAAAACGTCCTTGAAGTTCTTCGTTCTGCGATTTGCAAATCCAGGCTTGGGCCAGTTGAAGACTCCAGTATTCAGGATATGCCAGTTTTTTTTGATCATTTTGTTTACCTCATATGTTGATGGGCAAAAGGTGGTGACACAGGTAGTCAGATCTTGTATTTGTGTCTTGGGATAACTTTGTAAGAGGCACTCCCTGGGTTGATTGCTTGCTCTGTTTTTTACAGTACTTCACTGTTTTGGCGGTGTAGTTCCTTTGTAGCAGCTTATGACTTAGATCTTGTGCTTGAGTCAGATCATCTTCATTTCTGCTGCAGTTACGCTTCAGCCTCAGAAACTGGCTGAAGGGAAGATTGTCCCTTAAAGGCTTGGGATGGTAGCTCTGATATGAAAGCAAACTGTTCTTGGCAGTGGGGTTTGTGTAAGTTTTTGTCTGGAGGGTGTTATTTTCCACAAATATTGTAAGGTCCAAAAAGTCTAAGCTGTTGTTGCTTGAAGAGTGGGTGAATTTCAGCCAGGGGTCAAGATGGTTAAGCCAGTGTATGAAATGTTCCAGATCGTCTGTGGTGTCCCAAATCAGGATCACGTCATCTATATATCTCTTCCAGTAAAGGATACTGGAAGAGAAGGTGGTCGCTGCGTTGTGGATAAACTGGCGCTCGAAATTGCTCACATACAACCCCGCTACCGACGGGGCAAAGGCACTGCCCATCGATGTGCCGTGTGTTTGGAGATAGAGGTCTTGCTCATAAGCGAAAAAGTTCTCTTTCAAAGCTAGTTTGCAGCACTCGAGGATGAAATGTCTCGGAGTATTGTATTGCCACTCTTCAGAATAAAGGATATCTTCCAAAACTTGCAGTGTGTCATCTTGCGGCAAACTAGTAAACAATGATTCCACATCCAAGCCCACTAGGAGCATTGTTCCTGGATCAAATTTTTTGGCTTGGATCTGTACCAACAAGTCTCGGGTATCCTTTAAATATGAGGGCGTTTGTTGTACTAGAGGTTTTAAAAATTCGTCCGCAAATTTTGAAAGCGGCTCAAGGACTGACCCTATTCCAGACACTATAGGTCTCCCCGGAGGAGGGGACCTATTCTTGTGAGTTTTCGGAAGGGAATAGAAGTAGGGGATTTTTGGTTCTGGCGTGATCAAGTAATCAGCTTCTTTTTTGGTTACCCATCTCTTAGTCTCTGCTTCATGGACCATAATCGATATTGTATTTTGCAATCTTTGTGTAGGATCAGTACTGAGTTTTCTGTAGAATCTTGTATCTGACAGGAGGGTAAGGCATTGATCATTATAACCGTCTTTACTTAAGATTACAATGCCCCCCCCCTTGTCGGCAGGTTTTACCACTATTGACTCATTCTGTCTCAAAGAGTCAAGGGCTGCACGCTCCTTTTTGGATAGATTTTGAAAGGTTTTTTTTATCCTTATCAAGTTGGTCCACTCCTTTTATTAGGGATTGCTCAAAAGTGTGGAATTCTGGAGGGACACTAGCATGTGGTGGATTAAAAGTAGATTTTCTACGTAATGTAGTGTCTCCTTCAATTTGGCTGTTAGTAGTATTGTGAAAGAATGCTTTCAGCTTGAGTGTCCTACAGAATTCTGCTAGCTCACTTTTCAGTTTAAAAGTATCCAGTCGAGGTGTTGGCACAAAACTTAGGCCTTTATTCAGGATTCCTATTTGGTCTTCATTCAATTGTAACTCAGAGAGGTTCACTATGAGGGATTGGTCTTGCTTGTTGATGGTTGAGTTGCTGCCATGCTTCGGGTCTGGACGTTTCTCTGTTGATCCTGCCACCTTAACGACTTTTTTCGGCCCCTTGGTTGGTTTTGGCCCCTGGATAAAAAAGGCGGCTCTTGTTGGTGCATCCACCCTCCTCCATATTGTGGTACAAACGGCGGATAGAAAGGCATGTTAAAGCCTGGATAAAACGACCTTTTTATCCAGGCTTTAACATGCCTTTCTATCCGCCGTTTGTACCACAATATGGAGGAGGGTGGATGGACCCTTTCAATCATGGCATACAACAAATGCCTCAGCTGGGAGAACAACAAATGGCAGCAAACCCCAACATGCACCAACAAGAGCCGCCTTTTTTATCCAGGGGCCAAAACCAACCAAGGGGCCGAAAAAAGTCGTTAAGGTGGCAGGATCAACAGAGAAACGTCCAGACCCGAAGCATGGCAGCAACTCAACCATCAACAAGCAAGACCAATCCCTCATAGTGAACCTCTCTGAGTTACAATTGAATGAAGACCAAATAGGAATCCTGAATAAAGGCCTAAGTTTTGTGCCAACACCTCGACTGGATACTTTTAAACTGAAAAGTGAGCTAGCAGAATTCTGTAGGACACTCAAGCTGAAAGCATTCTTTCACAATACTACTAACAGCCAAATTGAAGGAGACACTACATTACGTAGAAAATCTACTTTTAATCCACCACATGCTAGTGTCCCTCCAGAATTCCACACTTTTGAGCAATCCCTAATGAAAGGAGTGGACCAACTTGATAAGGATAAAAAAACCTTTCAAAATCTCTCCAAAAAGGAGCGTGCAGCCCTTGACTCTTTGAGACAGAATGAGTCAATAGTGGTAAAACCTGCCGACAAGGGGGGGGGCATTGTAATCTTAAGTAAAGACGGTTATAATGATCAATGCCTTACCCTCCTGTCAGATACAAGATTCTACAGAAAACTCAGTACTGATCCTACACAAAGATTGCAAAATACAATATCGATTATGGTCCATGAAGCAGAGACTAAGAGATGGGTAACCAAAAAAGAAGCTGATTACTTGATCACGCCAGAACCAAAAATCCCCTACTTCTATTCCCTTCCGAAAACTCACAAGAATAGGTCCCCTCCTCCGGGGAGACCTATAGTGTCTAGAATAGGGTCAGTCCTTGAGCCGCTTTCAAAATTTGCGGACGAATTTTTAAAACCTCTAGTACAACAAACGCCCTCATATTTAAAGGATACCCGAGACTTGTTGGTACAGATCCAAGCCAAAACATTTGATCCAGGAACAATGCTCCTAGTGGGCTTGGATGTGGAATCATTGTTTACTAGTTTGCCGCAAGATGACACACTGCAAGTTTTGGAAGATATCCTTTATTCTGAAGAGTGGCAATACAATACTCCGAGACATTTCATCCTCGAGTGCTGCAAACTAGCTTTGAAAGAGAACTTTTTCGCTTATGAGCAAGACCTCTATCTCCAAACACACGGCACATCGATGGGCAGTGCCTTTGCCCCGTCGGTAGCGGGGTTGTATGTGAGCAATTTCGAGCGCCAGTTTATCCACAACGCAGCGAACACCTTCTCTTCCAGTATCCTTTACTGGAAGAGATATATAGATGACGTGATCCTGATTTGGGACACCACAGACGATCTGGAACATTTCATACACTGGCTTAACCATCTTGACCCTTGGCTGAAATTCACCCACTCTTCAAGCAACAACAGCTTAGACTTTTTGGACCTTACAATATTTGTGGAAAATAACACCTCCAGACAAAACCTTACACAAACCCCACTGCCAAGAACAGTTTGCTTTCATATCAGAGCTACCATCCCAAGCCTTTAAGGGACAATCTTCCCTTCAGCCAGTTTCTGAGGCTGAAGCGTAACTGCAGCAGAAATGAAGATGATCTGACTCAAGCACAAGATCTAAGTCATAAGCTGCTACAAAGGAACTACACCGCCAAAACAGTGAAGTACTGTAAAAAACAGAGCAAGCAATCAACCCAGGGAGTGCCTCTTACAAAGTTATCCCAAGACACAAATACAAGATCTGACTACCTGTGTCACCACCTTTTGCCCATCAACATATGAGGTAAACAAAATGATAAAAAAAAACTGGCATATCCTGAATACTGGAGTCTTCAACTGGCCCAAGCCTGGATTTGCAAATCGCAGAACGAAGAACTTCAAGGACGTTTTGGTCCATACTCGCCCAGTGAGGAAACAACAACATTTAACCACGAGGGATGTGACCATGAACCCCGTGACTGGCCATTACCCCTGTGGCTCCTGTGTAGCCTGTAAAACCACTACAGCATCAAAAACATTGCAGCTGACGGACACACTGGTATGGACACAGCGCCAGCATACGAATTGCAACTCCACACACGTTATCTACATGGTCAGTTGCCCATGCAACAAGAAATATATCGGGATGACTTGTCGCAAAATTAAGCTCAGGATTGGTGAGCATAAAAGTAACATCAGGCTGAAGAAAAACACCACCAAACTTTGTGCCCACTTTGTAGAGATAGGCCACTCCTGCGAAGAGCTCCACTGGACAGTACTCGAAATGCTTGCCGAAAAAAACAATAACTGTGAACGCAGGTTGTTCGAAAAAGAACAAAGGTGGGTGGACCGCCTTAAAACATGCGACCAGGGGTTGAACGATGCCATCCCTTGGCACCGATTTGCTAACTGACTCTCATGGAAATAACTGTGTGTAACCTTGTATCTTTATGAACCATAATAAGACTATGCATAACTGTATATACCTTTGGTGCCTGTCTCATATCTGCCCTAATTCATATTCACAACGCTAATTGAGCCCACAAGTATACTCCCCTTAGTCAAAATGCCTGAGATGGACAAATAAAGTTAACTAGACGCTGTTGAAAATATGAAAAAAAGAAGAAAAAACACGTCACGTTTTTACGGCTGCCCATGGCCCTTTAAAGATCAGGGCTCACAACCTGAGCCACACCCCGGGGGCAGAGCCAGCACAAGGCAGGAATCCTCCATACACGCGGGTAATGGCGCCGGCACCCTTGAGCTCCTGTAATTCCGGTAAGATGAACGCCTTTCAGTAGCCTAATGGAATCTCCTTTACAAACAGCTCTGTGCTTGATACTGCAAGCGAGACCCTGGTGAAGTAGGAGTGCTCTTGGTTTCAGGTAGGCGATAAACGATCGTTGCATATCTCTACTTATTGTTGCACAGCTTAATGCGTTTGCCAGCACCTCTCTCCCTCCCACTCTAACAAACGCCGGAGCATACTTGTAAAAAACGCTCGGATGTATGTAATCTGAACAAAATACGACTTTCGAGCGACTGAGGAATCATAAGCACTACAATTTTCTTTCTTTCTTTTCAACTGCATTAGAATACTTGATAATGCGGCATATTACAAATAGCTCAGCGCGTCCTAACGTTTATATAAACAATATGAGTATTACAGGCTTCTGATCCCTGTAATGTTGTGGATGGCTTTGTGTAATATGAGATCTACAAGCCATTAAATTCTGTACATTTGTAAATGAAACTCAAACCTGCGCCGTAGACCAGTATCTTTTAACCTCTAACAATACCAGCATTACCACTCTCCATGTGTATTGCCTTATATATAAGAAAAGCGAAGATGTTTTGGTAAAAGGAAAATGTCGTTTAACCAGACAAGATCATAATTAATGATATGTTATAAGAAGATAAGAAAGGTGTGTGTGTGTGTGTGCAATCTGTGTACATTATCTCGTCTCATTGCAGATTTTGAAGGAGAATATCCGAATCATATAACCAAAATAAGAGTACCTATATGTGAAATACCACTACACAAATTGTGTAAGTACAATTTATTTGATGTTTGTTAGTCCTGACGAAAGCTCCATAGACCCCTCCAGGCCCAAGGAGCTGAAACATGTCGACGTACCTTATTAATTATACTATTGGACCCAATAACTCGGTCTAAAAATCGTATCACCATTTTTTAACGTGGTAAAAACTAACCCTCATTAAAGAACTTCTGGGTCGTTTGCCATTTTTAACAATTTTTTCCTTTTTTGCACAGTTTCTTTACACTCCCCTTATTTCACTTGAATTCTCTGGACACTGCACCCTAGACCAGAGGCGCCTCGGGTGAGGCCGGCAAATTCACTACTTCGGAGTAGCCTATGATAACTGCCACAACTCTAATGTGGGGCGGATGAATCAGATATACCGCACCTTTTCCAACCATTACTTAGAGTTTTTTGAGGCTACTCTGACCTTTATTCCTTATGCCAATGGTCATAAGGTGTAACTAGTGTCCGTTTCCTTTTTGATAACTAAGTGTACAAACAAGAGGCATCCACCCTGCAACATAAACTTCAAGAAAGAGGCTATCCGACGAGACTCCTCAAACAGTCAGCTAAAAGAGCACTTAACAACAACAGAGAAGCCCTTCTGGAGACACACACAAAGGCTACAGATGATGTCATTACCTGCGTAACTACCTACACCAAAAATTCAACCTTCATCAAAAAAACGGTAAATTCACACTGGGGAATCATCACTTCCGCTGGCTTGGAGATTCCACGGCCACGATTTGCCTTCAAAAGAACTGCCAACTTGAAGGATACTTTGATCCATACTCGACCCAAAAAGACAAGCACCTTGCCTCCAAATACACTTTGGGATTTACCACCAGTCGTGGGCCACTTCCGTTGCGGAAATTGCACCCGTTTGTCCCCAGTCTTTACAAAGTAAAACCATCAGGCTATCCGATACCTTTACTTGGCACCTCAACAAACATACCAACTGCAATAGCAGTAGATGCATCTACATGTTCACATGCCCCTGTGGGCTTAACTACATAGGCATGACGATGCGCACTGTCAAAGTGCGCATCATTGAACATAACAGCAACATTCGCTGTGGAAAGACACACACGCGACTTTACGATCATTGTAAGCAAACTGGCCACACAGCAGAGAGCATGAAATGGGTGGTGTTGGAGTGCCACCCCTCCATTAATCAACAAGCCCTCTTTAGAATGGAACAAAGGTGGGTGCACCGACTACAACTAGACACCTGTGGGCTCAACGACTCAGTTCCTTGGAACCAAATACCACGATAAGTACTATAGTACCCACATCTTACCTGCTGAGTCTCCTTCAAATCCCTTGTAGCGTTGCTGCTGCTACTACATAGCATCCAATAGTTATACCCGATAGAATCAGGTAGATTCCATCATTTAAAGCGCAGGCTCCATCCCCTGAGCGTAGGGCACCCTGCGGGCTTATTACCTCCAAGACTGACGTTACCCGCCTATCCATGGGTTAAATTAGGCCAACTCCACTTGACTCCTTATCCACCGATATCCCCAATAAAACTCTGCACCTCCGGTGATGTATCATACTTCTTGCATTAGAGAGGTGCCTTTTCATAGAGCTGTCATCTGGTTCATTCAGAATCCCAAATCACGAATTGTTGGGACCCGGGTGCCTTAAGGTGAAAACAACCTTCCAACTTTGCTCCCAGTCCCTCAGATTTTATGGAGACTATTGGCTCCCACTCGCCTGATACCAGTGGCCTCACTGGCCGATTTACGAGTGATGTCATCAGGACACGCCCCCCCCCGCACCACAACGGAGACTGACACGCATTATATTTTAATCAGAATCCCACACTACGTGTCATTGGGACCCAGATACCGCAGAGTTACAACATCTTGCCACCCCGCTCTAGTGAGGCACTTTGCCCTCACTCCCTAACATTGCAGGCAGCCTATCGACCTCCACTCGGGATTGCCTGACACCCGAGGCACCTCATTGGCCGGTCCACGAGCAACGTCATCTGTACACGCCCCCCTATAGAGACGCTAACGCCGTATACTTAATGGCGGCGGTCTCTACAACACATCACCGGCTGTTCCGCGTGTCAAGTACACGCCGAAGTGTGGGGGTAGGTTCTGACCGGCAGTGGCCTCGCGCCTCTAAGGTAAGCCCCGTGGTCGGGTTCAGGACTCCAACCCTGATGAGTGTTGGACTCCCGAGCGAGACCATATGGGTCTCGGTCCTCCGCCGGGCTGCAGCCTCTTGGAGGCTGCCCTTGCCTGGCCCCTCGGCGCTGGTTGTTGGATGGTTAGCGCTACCAACTGGGACCCTCGCCTACCAGTTGCCGGCACAATTGAGCCCCCCTACGATCCCAGTGTGGATATGCGGCAGCTGCGGGCAGCGTCGTGGGCCATGGCGCGCGGCATGTCTTTCCGGACGGGGCAGCCTGGTGGGACAGTGCTCCATGTGGCTTGCTGGCTGTACCTTTACAAAGTTCTTTTTAAAATTCCTTTCTCAGTATCCAGGCTCCAATTGATCCCTGATTCGTACATCCCTTAGGTAATTACCGCAAAGCGCAGGCCCCACAGGAACGAGCCGCGTGGTCCTACTGAGGGTTTACAATGGTAAGCCACAATATTCTCTAGGCAGTAGTCTATTGTCTTTTCTCCTTCCTAACCCGGGGGTAATTGGCTCCTCAGTGAAAGCATAACAATGATCTAACCTTAGAAGTCCTTGTATTACTTAGGAAACAGACTTCCTCTAAGAGTTAGTTCTCCATTATGTTCCCGAAAACATTTTGTTTTCACATATTCACTTAAGTCACTCACAACATCTCTCTCTCTTTCACATTTTCACCTCTGTATCAATGAGCACAATAGATACCACTGATGCTCGGGTGTTATATATATCTAAACTTGGGAAGGCAGCAACATACAAATTACTTGGAATGTAAACAGATTGTTTCTAATGCCTCTATTCCTTCCCTAGGTCTGACAGGAACGCAGGACTACCAGCTTGCCCCAGCAATAGACCTACCAGGTTGTATACTATATACACTAAAGCCCTTTCCCGGGCCCCTGATTAGTATATGAGCACTACTAGGTCCTGAAGAATTGCCCTTAGGGCATGAAACATGTTGACCACACTTGAGGGTTGAACCGAGACCAACCTAATTCTTTTTTGGATCTCCATACCCCTCATTGCACTTTTTATTAGGGTGGCTTACCACATGAATAAAGGTTACTTAGTGGACTAACCAACCCTTTTTAAAACTCACTCTACGCTCACTACCACTTTTTTAAGTCCCTCACACATCATCAAGCCACGGCAAGGAACAAAAGATCTCCACAAAAGTGTAACACTTGCTGTTACCCGTCAGGCATTGCAGCGCCAGCTTGACGCAGGAGCAGGAAGCCGATGATGATACAACACCACAAGGGCTTAATGAAATAAGTCATCTAGCCTATTAGTTGTGTGAGGTTTCTTAGTTCCGACAAGGGACCTGACTGGTCCCCTGAATACCGGCTACATCAGTCAACCTAGAGAGAGAGATACCCCCCCCCCCCCTTTTATAAGATGCTTCCCAGGGGAACTTTGTACAACTCTTTGGTTACATGTTGTTAGGACAGGTACACTGGACCCCTTTAAATATTGTCCCCATTCTGTCCCCCTTTGTTGTATACGTAATATGAGGGGTTCCAGAACTTTCTGGTCCACTCTAGACCCTCTGGTCCTAGGTTATAAATATTGGAATGTTGTGCGGCCATTTTGTAGAGAGAGCTGAGCTGAGGAGAGGTGGTACTCAGGTCAAGGGCGAGCTGGAGTCCAGACTGAGGAGCGAGGAGGTGGGCTCGCGGTAGAGGGTCTAACAGACTCTGGGGGCTGCTTCCTCTTTACTGTCTGATACCCCCCCTCAACCGTGGATCTGACCCGGCAGAGCCGTCTCCTCACGACATACCTGAGGTACCAGAGAAGAGAGACTTTCCCCCAGTAAGGATCGCTAGAAAAGATCTATGTAGATCTGAAAAGTAAGCGTGTCTGGGACTGCCTTATATCGGGGATTACCACAAAAAGAACTCCCGTGTAGTCAATTCCCTACCTGGTGGTTTCTAAAGGCAGGGCATAGAGATTCCCCTCAGCGACTGTGAGCCTGGCCAGAATCTGCCCCCCCTCTCTCCGTGGCTGTAGACTTACCAAGGCCGACCTGAGCTCCCAGTGAGAGCCGTAGGTGAAGTAGCCGAGGGCGGGTGAGAGACGGCCCCGTGCGAGACTTGATCTCCGACGGAGAGAAGCCTTCGAGTCCGCAGGATGTTCTGTCATCGGAGCTGACCCGGCGCTGAGGATTTGAGCCCGGAAGGGGAAAGGCAAGAGTGGGAGAGGCCGGGAAGGGAGGAGCCCGGACCTCCGAGGGGCGTGGAGAGGAAGGGACTCACAAGCACTGAGGCACTCCAGTTACCACGGACTCTCCCTGTATGGATGTGGCCGCCTTTAGCATACCGGGCCAGAATTAACCCCTACACTCCCCGGTTTGTCGCCGTGATCCCTCAGACTGCTGGCATCGGCCGGATGGTCCGGTTGTAAAGTAAGCAGGGTAGCAGGCTGGGAAACAGAGGGTATTGAATCCTCTCTGAGAACTCTCCCTTCACGCATAGCAGGCCGGAAAACTGAGGGAGAACTGTGGCATCATCATAACACAGTGTTAGTTAGGGAAAAAGAACTGAATGTAGCAGTGCTTTCAAGGGAGGAGGGTTAACACCTTTGAATGTACACTAACTTTGACAACCCTCTCCCTACGCTTATGTGAAAGTGAGAAGAAGGTGAAACTAAAAGGGAAACTGCATTGAGGGTGCCATGTTGTTGCAATCCACTAATGTCATTGGGGACTTTTCTTTGATGTATGCTAGCGGCTAATATTTACTGACTTTGGCTATGGTGCTTTAGCAATGGACAGTGACGAAATCTCCCACTAGCCTGAGTCAAACTTGAGTAAGCCAATACTTGTATGGGATGTGGTTGGAACCGTTTTGCCCTGACGTAAAACAAGGGCTAAAGGGAGATTCTTAGTAAAATGAAAGTTGGAACATGGGGTGTAAACTCAGAGTCAAGTACACTATGAGTAAAATGGTGAGATGTTAATGTAAAATAACTGCTGGAAGCCTGAAGTGCCAAGAGTTTCCCTGAGTTCTTTTGTATTTGGTGAATAAGTGTAACATGTAAGACAAAACAAAGTGGTGCTCTATTTATGCAAATAAGTAAAGGTGGAAGTGCTTAATGCATTATAAGGTTGAACTACTGAAGGAGTAAACCTATCAAAAGATTTCTATAAAGCATTTCTATTTTTCTAACAAGGTGTGGTGTCTTCTTTCAGTGGATGGGCGCTGGGTTACTGTGATAAGTGCGACGCAAGCATAACACGATTGCCTTTGAGATAAGTCCTTTCACTCTGTGCCAGGCTACCCTATGTGGACTGGTGACCCCAGGTCCAACATATTGGTGTTCAGTGGTAGGATAGAGCTTATGCTTGCATCCACTTAGCAGTAGCCTAGTGTGCTCCACAAACCTACACCTTGAGTTTTCTCCTAGCGGACTCCCTAATTACAGTTTTGCTTTTCCAAATTCTTTCCTGGTGGTGGGTGGAGGAAGCCCTCACGTGATACCCTTCCTTGAATTCTTATAAGTGGCTGTTTGATACCCTGTTGGCAAAATGGAATTTGATTTGGAAGAGTTGGAGACCTATACTGCGGCACAACTCAGAGAATTGTGTCAGAGAAAGGGGGTGTTTTTCAAGCGAGGTGCGAAAAAGAGTGAACTTCAAACTAGCTTGAGGGCATGGGTGGAAGCACATTCAGATGGGAAGAAGGAGGAGGAAGAGGGGGATTGGGACACTGTCATCGGAGTGGATGAATTGTACCAAACCGAAAGGGGGAACCTACTGCAAGGTCCTAGGACACTTTCGAGGGAGGTCAGCAGTGTCTCTGTGAGGAGCTTAACCGAAGCAGAATTAGCTGACCGAAGAGAGGAAAGGCAGTTGAAGTGGGAGTTAGCTAAGATGGAGAAGGAGAGGGAGGAACAGAGGCTGGCTCATGAATTGAGTTCAAAGGAGTTATACCTCAAGGCCCTGCAAATAGGGACTCCTAGTGCTCTTGTTGGTGGCAGCGAACCCAAAGAGATAGCCAGGGAACCCCGACCCTATTTGCCAAAAGACGTAGTCGCCAGCTACAGTGCAGGGGACGACATTGCGAAATGGTTGGCTGCCTATGAGGTCTCGCTAAGAGCCCATGGGATATTGGAAAGACACACGGGATGGCCTGTATAAATATATGCCTCCCGCAGGAAGGGATGCGCTTCTGGCCCTAGAACCGGAGGAGCAGACTAACTACCCCACCATGAAAGTGGCACTGATAAGAAAGTTTGGGCTGACCCCTGAGAAGTACCGACAAAAATTCAGGAACAGCCACAAACTGGCTACACAGAATTGGGTGGATTTCCTAGATTATGCCAAAAAGGCCTTAGAGGGTTGGGTGCAAGGCAGAGAGGTGGGGGACTACGAGGGGTTGTATGATCTAATCTTAAAAGAGCACCTACTCGAAAAATGTTTTCCAGAGCTGAGTCACTTTAGTGTCCCTGGGAGATCGGGAGATGGTTCCTAAGATCCAGGTGCCCTCAAATACCACCAAGTATGGGCAGTGGGTCACCATCAATGGCCAAAGAGGGGAAGCTCTGAGAGACACAGGAGCCAGTATGACTATGGTAAGGAGTCATCTGGTGTCTCCAGAGCAGGTGATCCAACATGTACTCCACCCGCCGCGATGGCTGACGGTAGAATGGGTCACTACCCGGTGGCCGAGGTTCCATTTGAGTGGGAAGGGGTTGCAGGTCTACTTCGAGTTGCTGTAAGCCCTGCCGTGCCAGTTGATTGTCTGTTGGGGAATAATATGGAGCACAATGCTTGGAAGAAGGTGGAATACCGGACTCATTCTGAGATGCTGGGTACACCTGACTGGGCCTGTGCCAGCACAAGGTCCGTGACTACCCGGAGGGGGAGTTCGCTTGGGCTGGAGCCTGGGACAAAGGCACAGCCAGCTGCCAGAAAGGGAAAGATTCGGGGACAAGAGAAGCCTGCCTCGGCATCCACGCCCGTGAGACGGATAGGCCACCTGCGGTGATGGACCAGGAGTCCGCGGAGGGGGAGGTTGTCTCCCTGGAGAACCTACCTATCCCTGCCGAGTGGCATGTGGAAGGAGGACCTACCAGGGAGGAGTTTTGTCAGGGCCAGAAGGAGTGCCTTACCCTTGAGGAACTGAGGCGACAGGCCGCAGCCCAGGCAGCGGGTAACACTACGGGGAACTACCATATTTACTGGGAGGATGGTCTCCTCTACAGTGAGCCAAAGGCACCAGTGCACGGTTCGTCACGGGCCTTGGTTGTCCCTCAACGTTACCGAGCCTTTCTTTTAGAACTGGCTCATGAGATACCCATGGCAGGACACTTGGGTCAGGACAAGACCTTTGCCTGGCTTGTCCCCCACTTTTATTGGCCTCAGATGAAGGTGGCGTCCGACACTTACTGCCGGACATGTGTGTCGAGCCAAGCCAGTGGGAAAACAGGGGTAAAGCTGAAAGCTCCCCTGGAACCACTTCCTGTCGTTAGCGCCCCCTTTGAAAGGGTGGGCATCGACATTGTGGGGCCATTGGATCCACCAACTTCCGCTGGTCACAGGTTTATCCTGGTTCTGGTGGATCACGCCACACGGTACCCAGAGGCAATCCGTCTGAGGACCATTACTGCACCTGCAGTGGCGAGGGCCCTGATCGGGATCTTTACCCGAGTGGGTTTCCCCAAGGAAGTTGTGTCCGACAGGGGGACCGACTTCATGTCAGCTTACATGCGGGCTATGTGGAAGGAGTGTGGGGTTACCTACCGGTTCACCACTCCTTACCACCCACAGACCAATGGCCTAGTGGAAAGGTTCAACAAAACCTTGAAAGGCATGATCAGAAGTCTGCCTGAGAGCCTGCGTAGGAAATGGGACGTCCTCCTACCCTGTCTGTTGTTTTCCAACAGGAAGTGCCACAGAAGGGAGTGGGCTTCAGGCCCTTCGAACTTCTGTATGGGCACCCTGTGCGTGGACCTCTCAGCCTGGTGAAAGACGGATGGGAAAAGACTCCCAGGAAGCTTCCCCAGGATGTGGTGAGCTACATGCTGGCCTTCCGGAGGCAAATGGCTAAGTTGTGGAAGCAAGCTTCTGACAACTTGGAAGCCAGCCAAGCAGTGATGAAGGAGTGGTATGACCACGATGCTCACCCTGTGGAGTTGGAGCCTGGCCAGAAAGTGTGGGTGATGGAACCTGGAGAGCTTAGTGCCCTCCAGGATCGCTGGGCAGGCCCCTTTGAGGTGATGGAGAAGGCAACTTACTCAGTGGATATGAAGACCCCCGGCAGCCCCTGCGGAGGCTCCATGCTAATCACCTCAAACCCCACCATGAGAGGCCCAAGGGCATTTTAATGATGGTGACCGATGGAGCAGAGGAAGAGGAGAGTGAGCCTCTCCCTGATCTATTTTCGTCTCAGGAAAAGGATGGGTCGGCGGAGGGAGTGATTCTCTCCCCATCCCTAACTCCTGAACAGCGGGAGGACTGCCGCCAGGTCCTGGAGCAGTACTCCTCGCTGTTCTCCCTTATCCCGGGAAGGACCCACCTGTGTACCCATGATGTGGACACAGGAGACCGCCCACCTGTGAAGTCTAAGACCTACCGGCTGTCAGATAAGGTAAAGGCCAGCATCCACAGTGAAGTCACTAAGATGTTGGAGCTAGGAGTAATTGAACCTTCGAGTAGCCCCTGGTCCAGTCCGGTGGTTCTGGTACCAAAAGCTGCCCCACCGGG
Organism: Lissotriton helveticus; assembly: GCF_964261635.1. NCBI lineage: Eukaryota > Metazoa > Chordata > Amphibia > Caudata > Salamandridae > Lissotriton > Lissotriton helveticus. Next base: position 3,227,237 of record NW_027611658.1, on the reverse strand, counting down.
CACCACTCCAGAACTAAGGTTCTGTGTGGATTACCGGGGGACTGAATTCAGTGACCAAAACTGATGCTCATCCGATCCCTAGGGCGGATGAACTCATTGACCGGCTGGGAGCTGCCCAATATTTGAGTACCTTTGACCTCACTTCCGGGTACTGGCAGATCTCCCTTACAGATGGAGCAAAGGAAAGGTCAGCCTTCTCCATGCCTGAGGGCCACTACCAGTTCTGTGTAATGCCCTTTGGGCTCAAGAATGCTCCTGCCACCTTTCAGCGGCTGGTGAACCAGGTCCTCTCCGGGATGGAGGCCTTCTCCGCTGCTTATCTGGATGACATTGCCGTCTTCAGCAGCGGTGGGAGGACCATTTGTGTCATCTACAAGCTGTTCTCCAGGCCCTGAAACAGGCTGGCTTGACAATCAAGGCCAGTAAATATCAGATCGGGCAGGGGTCGGTGGTGTACCTAGGCCACTTGGTGGGCAGGGGAATGGTGCAGCCCCTCCAGGCGAAGATTGAGGCTATCATGGCCTGGGAGCCCCCAAGACCCAAACGGAGGTCCGAGCTTTCCTGGGCCTCACAGGTTACTACCGTCGCTTTGTAAAAGGGTATGGCACCATTGTGGCACCCTTAACTGAACTCACTTCCAAGAAGCAACCCCGACGGGTAGTCTGGACAGTGGCTTGTCAGCAAACCTTTGACACCTTGAAACCAGCAATGTGTGCTGCTCCAGTCCTCAGGGCTCCTGATTTTTCCAAGGTATTCATTGTCCCAACAGACGCATCAGAACATGGCATTGGGGCAGTGTTATTGCAGCTCAATGAAGAGGGTCTGGATCAACCTGTTGTCTTCTTGTCCAGGAGGCTGCTTCCCCAAGAATAGAGGTAGAGTGCAATTGAGAGGGAAGCCTTTGCGGGGGTATGGGCTCTGAAGAAGCTGCGGCCATACCTGTTTGGCTCGCACTTCCTTGTGCAGACCGACCACCGACCTCTTCGTTGGCTGATGCAAATGAAGGGAGAAAATCCCAAGCTGTTGAGATGGTCCATCTCCCTACAGGGAATGGACTTCCGGGCGGAACATCGGCCTGGAGTGGACCACGCCAATGCAGACGGTCTCTCTAGGTATTTCCGCCTTAGTGAAGAGAACTCCCAAAGGGTTGGGTAGCTCTCCCCACTTTCAGCTGGGGGGGACGCGTGTTAGACCGGTCAGCCCTTTGGGTAGTCCCTCCTATTTTTCCTTTTTGCCTCCTAATTTTTATTTTTTGTGTCCACTACAATTTTTGGTGTTGTTCTTAGAGCTCTGGGTGCCTTATTATTGTTTTTTTACACCATGAAGGGGCACAGGTGCTCTTTTAAAATGGAGGTGTTGGAGTTGATCTTTTACAAAATGGTGCCTGCCAACTGCCAAGTGCTACCTCAGGGCTTGGGGCCATTGGGTAATATGAGTCCACTCTAGACCCTCTGGTCCTAGGTTATAAATATTGGAATGTTGTGCGGCCATGATGTACCGAGTCTTAGCTGTGATGAGGACGCAATAGCTGAAGCCCTTAGGGCAGCCCCTAGCATTCTCACCACCTCGGCTACCTCTGCCTCTGGTACCTCCAATGATGACTGGGTCATATTAACTGAGATGAAGAAAGAACTGATAAGGATCACGATACATGGGACAATGATGACTGAATATTTGAGAAGTAACATTGCCCCACAGGGCCTAATTATCAACATCATACCCAGACTCTTCTTGGAAGATAAACAATTTAAAGTTGATTGGGTCCAGGTATCCTGGAAGTGCACCAAAGAAAAGACTTGCTCTTTTTAATTGTGCAAACAGCGAAACGATTGTCCGATGCCCTAATGGAGAAAATTACAGCCATAGAAGCGACAATGAGGAGCGCAGTCAACAAGAACAATAAGGCTAACTTCACCACGAAATTAGCTGATATCAATCAGGAAATGGCTGACCACCATGAATACCTTCTGAATCTTAAAACAACCAAACTACAGAAAGATATCGCAAAATTCGAAAAGGAGAAAGTATACCCATACTTGAAGGATGGCTATAAGAATAAAAAGACCAGCTACTCCTCGGATGAAAACTCGGACAACAACAGTAGACGAGGCTCCAACAGCAGTGATTCCAGTGGTGGATATAATCCAAAGAACAATCGGGCCCCACAATGCCCCAACTGGCAACCTGGCTACCACCAAGGACCCGACTTCCATGGGCCCCCACATATGGCACCCCCGTGGCAGTACCCCTTTTTCCAACAGGGTCCACCACAATTTTTCCCTCTGAACCAGCCACCTTTTCAAGGCAGAGGTTGGGGCAGAGGAAGAGTGCGAAAGCGAGGCGGACAGAAAGGGGTCCAGTGGCAAGACCAGCCAACACCACAGACCACAGTGGAAACCAGGAGCACAACCAGAGGGAGAAGAGTCTGACGGTGAACCTCTCGAAAAGGACTTTGACCCCCAGTGAAAACAAAGTCTTAGAAAAAGGATTTGGCTTTGCCCCAACCCCAACTCCAGATAACTTTCAAGAAATGATTGAAATCAAGCAGCTCTTTAGAAAAATACGCCCGCGAGCTTACTTCGATGACAAACCTGAAACAGAAACTCTAGACACAGGATTACGGAAACCCTCTACTTTTACTCCGACGGATGGGATGGTCCCCCCGGAGATTCTGGCTTTTGAGAGAGCTGTCTTAACCGGCCTCACAAAGAAACCGTACATCAACCAATTCAATAACTTGACCAAAGCAGAGAGACAAGCCGCTCAAGCCTTAGGCAATGACAATACGATCGTCATTAAACAGGCGGATAAGGGAGGAGCCATGGTCATCCAAGACTATGAGGAATACGATCGGGAATGTAGACGACAACTATCAAACAGCACTCACTATAGACCCCTCACTATAGATCCTACCAAACGTTTGACGACTACCATCATGAATCTCGTGATTGAGGGGGAAACTAATGAATGGCTAACAAAGAAGGAAGCAGAATTCCTCATTACAGCAGAGCCGGTGACCCCCTACTTTTACACACTACCAAAGATCCACAAGGGAGTCACTCCGGTGCCAGGCAGGCCCATTGTTTCTGGAGTAGGATCCTTGTTGGAACCCCTATCCCAATTCTGCGATGTATTCCTAAAACCGATAGTAAAGAAAATTCCATCCTTTTTACAGGACACTAGAGATGTCCTACGTTTGCTTGATGATATGGATGGCAGGGAAAATGTAGATCTCATACTGATATTGGATGTGGAAGCTCTATTCACGAATATTCCACAGCAAGCAACTCTGGAAGCAGTAGAGTCTGCCTTGAGGACGGAGGAATGGACATCACCCACCCCCATCTCATTTATCATGGCTTTAGCAAGTATAGCTCTGACGGAGAACTTTTTCAGATGTGAGTCACAGATGTACCATAAGATTCGTGGGACATCTATGGGTTCTACTTTCGCGCCAAGCCTGGCATGTATTTACATGGCCACTTTTGAGGAGCTCTGCATTTACTCCGCGGAGACCAATCCTTTCCTTGAACATCTGACCCTATGGCGTTGCTATATCGACGATATTTTGGTCCTCTGGCATGGAGACCGGGCCAGTTGTGAAGCCTTTTGCTTCTGGATTAATCTCCAGATCCCATTCCTCAAATTCACAGGTACCATTTCCGAACAATCTCTCCCCTTCCTCGACCTTACCATCAGGTTGGACCCTACAGAGATCACCACCACTCTCTACAAAAAAGAGACTGACAGAAACAGTCTCCTCCTTTACCAGAGTCACCACACCAGGGCTTTGAGAGAGAACCTACCCTTTGGACAATTCCTGCGGATTCGCAGGAATTGTACGTCAGTGTCTGACTACAAACAAGAGGCATCCACCCTGCAACATAAACTTCAAGAAAGAGGCTATCCGACGAGACTCCTCAAACAGTCAGCTAAAAGAGCACTTAACAACAACAGAGAAGCCCTTCTGGAGACACACACAAAGGCTAGAGATGATGTCATTACCTGCGTAACTACCTACACCAAAAATTCAACCTTCATAAAAAAAACGGTAAATTCACACTGGGGAATCATCACTTCCGCTGGCTTGGAGATTCCACGGCCACGATTTGCCTTCAAAAGAACTGCCAACTTGAAGGATACTTTGATCCATACTCGACCCAAAAAGACAAGCACCTTGCCTCCAAATACACTTTGGGATTTACCACCAGTCGTGGGCCATTTCCGTTGCGGAAATTGCACCCGTTTGTCCCCAGTCTTTACAAAGTAAAACCATCAGGCTATCCGATACCTTTACTTGGCTCCTCAACAAGCATACCAACTGCAATAGCAGTAGATGCATCTACATGCTCACATGCCCCTGTGGGCTTAACTACATAGGCATGACGATGCGCACTGTCAAAGTGCGCATCATTGAACATAACAGCAACATTCGCTGTGGAAAGACACACACGCGACTTTACGATCATTGTAAGCAAACTGGCCACACAGCAGAGAGCATGAAATGGGTGGTGTTGGAGTGCCACCCCTCCATTAATCAACAAGCCCTCTTTAGAATGGAACAAAGGTGGGTGCACCGACTACAACTAGACACCTGTGGGCTCAACGACTCAGTTCCTTGGAACCAAATACCACGATAAGTACTATAGTACCCACATCTTACCTGCTGAGTCTCCTTCAAATCCCTTGTAGCGTTGCTGCTGCTACTACATAGCATCCAATAGTTATACCCGATAGAATCAGGTAGATTCCATCATTTAAAGCGCAGGCTCCATCCCCTGAGCGTAGGGCACCCTGCGGGCTTATTACCTCCAAGACTGACGTTACCCGCCTATCCATGGGTTAAATTAGGCCAACTCCACTTGACTCCTTATCCACCGATATCCCCAATAAAACTCTGCACCTCCGGTGATGTATCATACTTCTTGCATTAGAGAGGTGCCTTTTCATAGAGCTGTCATCTGGTTCATTCAGAATCCCAAATCACGAATTATTGGGACCCGGGTGCCTTAAGGTGAAAACAACCTTCCAACTTTGCTCCCAGTCCCTCAGATTTTATGGAGACTATTGGCTCCCACTCGCCTGATACCAGTGGCCTCACTGGCCGATTTACGAGTGACGTCATCAGGACACGCCCCCCCGCACCACAACGGAGACTGACACGCATTATATTTTAATCAGAATCCCACACTACGTGTCATTGGGACCCAGATACCGCAGAGTTACAACATCTTGCCACCCCACTCTAGTGAGGCACTTTGCCCTCACTCCCTAACATTGCAGGCAGCCTATCGACCTCCACTCGGGATGGCCTGACACCCGAGGCACCTCATTGGCCGGTCCACGAGCAACGTCATCTGTACACGCCCCCCTATAGAGACGCTAACGCCGTATACTTAATGGCGGCGGTCTCTACAACACATCACCGGCTGTTCCGCGTGTCAAGTACACGCCGAAGTGTGGGGGTAGGTTCTGACCGGCAGTGGCCTCGCGCCTCTAAGGTAAGCCCTGTTGTCGGGTTCAGGACTCCAACCCTGATGAGTGTCGGACTCCCTAGCGAGACCATATGGGTCTCGGTCCTCCGCCGGGCTGCAGCCTCTTGGAGGCTGCCCTTGCCTGGCCCCTCGGCGCTGGTTGTTGGATGGTTAGCGCTACCAACTGGGACCCTCGCCTACCAGTTGCCGGCACAATTGAGCCCCCCTACGATCCCAGTGTGGATACGCGGCAGCTGCGGGCAGCGTCGTGGGCCATGGCGCGCGGCATGTCTTTCCGGACGGGGCAGCCTGGTGGGACAGTGCTCCATGTGGCTTGCTGGCTGTACCTTTACAAAGTTCTTTTTAAAATTCCTTTCTCAGTATCCAGGCTCCAATTGATCCCTGATTCGTACATCCCTTAGGTAATTACCGCAAAGCGCAGGCCCCACAGGAACGAGCCGCGTGGTCCTACTGAGGGTTTACAATGGTAAGCCACAATATTCTCTAGGCAGTAGTCTATTGTCTTTTCTCCTTCCTAACCCGGGGGTAATTGGCTCCTCAGTGAAAGCATAACAATGATCTAACCTTAGAAGTCCTTGTATTACTTAGGAAACAGACTTCCTCTAAGAGTTAGTTCTCCATTATGTTCCCGAAAACATTTTGTTTTCACATATTCACTTAAGTCACTCACAACATCTCTCTCTCATTCACATTTTCACCTCTGTATCAATGAGCACAATAGATACCACTGATGCTCGGGTGGTATATATATCTAAACTTGGGAAGGCAGCAACATACAAATTACTTGGAATGTAAACAGATTGTTTCTAATGCCTCTATTCCTTCCCTAGGTCTGACGGGAACGCAGGACTACCAGCTTGCCCCAGCAATAGACCTACCAGGTTGTATACTATATACACTAAAGCCCTTTCCCGGGCCCCTGATTAGTATATGAGCACTACTAGGTCCTGAAGAATTGCCCTTAGGGCATGAAACATGTTGACCACACTTGAGGGTTGAACCGAGACCAACCTAATTCTTTTTTGGATCTCCATACCCCTCATTGCACTTTTTATTAGGGTGGCTTACCACATGAATAAAGGTTACTTAGTGGACTAACCAACCCTTTTTAAAACTCACTCTACGCTCACTACCACTTTTTAAAGTCCCTCACACATCATCAAGCCACGGCAAGGAACAAAAGATCTCCACAAAAGTGTAACACTTGCTGTTACCCGTCAGGCATTGCAGCGCCAGCTTGACGCAGGAGCAGGAAGCCGATGATGATACAACACCACAAGGGCTTAATGAAATAAGTCATCTAGCCTATTAGTTATGTGAGGTTTCTTAGTTCCGACAAGGGACCTGACTGGTCCCCTGAATACTGGCTACATCAGTCAACCTAGAGAGAGAGATACCCCCCCCCCCCTTTTATAAGATGCTTCCCAGGGGAACTTTGTACAACTCTTTGGTTACATGTTGTTAGGACAGGTACACTGGACCCCTTTAAATATTGTCCCCATTCTGTCCCCCTTTGTTGTATACGTAATATGAGGGGTTCCAGAACTTTCTGGTCCACTCTAGACCCTCTGGTCCTAGGTTATAAATATTGGAATGTTGTGCGGCCATTTTGTAGAGAGAGCTGAGCTGAGGTGGTACTCAGGTCAAGGGCGAGCTGGAGTCCAGGCTGAGGAGCGAGGAGGTGGGCGCGCGGTAGAGGGTCTAACAGACTCTGGGGGCTGCTTCCTCTTTACTGTCTGATACCCCCCCTCAACCGTGGATCTGACCCGGCAGAGCCGTCTCCTCACGACATACCTGAGGTACCAGAGAAGAGAGACTTTCCCCCAGTAAGGATCGCTAGAAAAGATCTATGTAGATCTGAAAAGTAAGCGTGTCTGGGACTGCCTTATATCGGGGATTACCACAAAAAGAACTCCCGTGTAGTCAATTCCCTACCTGGTGGTTTCTAAAGGCAGGGCATAGAGATTCCCCTCAGCGACTGTGAGCCTGGCCAGAATCTGCCCCCCCTCTCTCTTCGTGGCTGTAGACTTACCAAGGCCGACCTGAGCTCCCAGTGAGAGCCGTAGGTGAAGTAGCCGAGGGCGGGTTAGAGACGGCCCCGTGCGAGACTTGATCTCCGACGGAAAGAAGCCTTCGAGTCCGCAGGATGTTCTGTCATCGGAGCTGACCCGGCGCTGAGGATTTGAGCCCGGAAGGGGAAAGGCAAGAGTGGGAGAGGCCGGGAAGGGAGGAGCCCGGACCTCCGAGGGGCGTGGAGAGGAAGGGACTCACAAGCACTGAGGCACTCCAGTTACCACGGACTCTCCCTGTATGGATGTGGCCGCCTTTAGCATACCGGGCCAGAATTAACCCCTACACTCCCCGGTTTGTCGCCATGATCCCTCAGACTGCTGACATTGGCCGGATGGTCCGGTTGTAAAGTAAGCAGGGTAGCAGGCTGGGAAACAGAGGATATTGAATCCTCTCTGAGAACTCTCCCTTCACGCATAGCAGGCCGGAAAACTGAGGGAGAACTGTGGCATCATCATAACACAGTGTTAGTTAGGGAAAAAGAACTGAATGTAGCAGTGCTTTCAAGGGAGGAGGGTTAACACCTTTGAATGTACGCTAACTTTGACAACCCTCTCCCTACGCTTATGTGAAAGTGAGAAGAAGGTGAAACTAAATGGGAAACTGCATTTAGGGTGCCATGTTGTTGCAATCCACTAATGTCATTGGGGACTTTTCTTTGATGTATGCTAGCGGCTAATATTTACTGACTTTGGCTATGGTGCTTTAGCAATGGACAGTGACGAAATCTCCCACTAGCCTGAGTCAAATTTGAGTAAGCCAATACTTGTATGGGATGTGGTTGGAACCTTTTTGCCCTGACGTAAAACAAGGGCTAAAGGGAGATTCTTAGTAAAATGAAAGTTGGAACATGGGGTGTAAACTCAGAGTCAAGTACACTATGAGTAAAATGGTGAGATGTTAATGTAAAATAACTGCTGGAAGCCTGAAGTGCCAAGAGTTTCCCTGAGTTCTTTTGTTTTTGGTGAATAAGTGTAACATGTAAGACAAAACAAAGTGGTGCTCTATTTATGCAAATAAGTAAAGGTGGAAGTGCTTAATGCATTATAAGGTTGAACTACTGAAGGAGTAAACCTATCAAAAGATTTCTATAAAGCATTTCTATTTTTCTAACAAGGTGTGGTGTCTTCTTTCAGTGGATGGGCGCTGGGTTACTGTGATAAGTGCGACGCAAGCATAACACGATTGCCTTTGAGATAAGTCCTTTCACTCTGTGCCAGGCTACCCTATGTGGACTGGTGACCCCAGGTCCAACAGAGAGTATATGTATGAAACACATTAGAAGAAGCATCTACTGCAGGAAAAGTAACCCAAGAGTAAAAGATCTCAAATGGGTAAGCTACCTCCGCACTCACCACAAAAATTACCGCCATGCCCTCCAAAGGGACGGTATACGTTTGCAAATGATTGCGTACCGCAATGCGACTATGCAGCGTATATCCACTGCGTCTGCCATTACGAAACAGAAAAGTCCGGTTCTAGACCAAACTGCGTAGCACAACTGGGTAGTAGTTCGAAAAGAAAACCGTTTTGATAGATTCAAGCTTAAAAAGACCTATGTAACTATAGGTAGGTTTATCCGTCACCACCGTTATCCGGAAACAATGGTGAAGGCGTTAAGGACTGATAGTAGCGGGGGCGTGGCTTGGCCGCTGAGCGTAATGGCTGCTTGAATCTGCAGCTCTGCCAGCCGAGCTGAATATCCGACATAAATCCGACCCTAACACGGTACACCTCGGCTCCACCAGATGGGTGAGACTGTGTGGGCGCCCGGCAGCCGCTGTAGGTAAAATCAGGACAGCACAGGAAGATCTGGAGATGTGGCGGCGAACAAGGGCTGGATCTGGAAGTGAGGCCTGGACGAGCGGCTGAAGCCGGGCCCTCAAGTAGCGGAGCCGGCTGTGGAGGGGGAGCAGCGGCTTGGGCGCTGCCCACTTGGCGCTGCGGGATGTGAGGTGGTGGACGCACGTAGCATCAAGCAGCGTGTTAAAGGCATCTGGCTCCACTCTGCACTGGCGGAAAAGACGGCTCGACAAGCGGAGGGAGAATCAGAAACTAGATGGTGGAGGGAAGACAAGGTGAGACGAGGGCCGATAGCATCTGAGGAGCTGCAAGCGTGTAAAAGTGATTTTGCTTTCTGGGTGACGACGCGACCTGTATGTGGGACCTGACAGAGTGAGACGGCTGGTTCGGGAAAGTTTGGATTAATGAGACGTGAGGAGCACCGCGCCAATACAGAGATCGTCTGAGGAGAGGGCGGCCGCCATTTTGTATTCCCGGTGCTGCGGATCTACTGTGGTCCGAGGAAAAGGCAGCGGAAATAAATAAGTAAGGGTGCAGGAGGCGACTGCAGACATTTCGGTTTGGATTGCAGGGGAACACGCGCTCCTGGTAACTCATAACACCCATCAGACTAATGTTGTGCTCTGCATGCGCCCCGCAGAGTAGTCACGTTGAGGGGACTGCACAGCGCTAGTGGATCCGAACAAGTGTTGACGGCGTGCAAACACTGTGCAGTGAGCTGGGACAGGTCTGGGACCCTAACAGACAACCCGGGAAGAGAGAAGGTACTCTGAGGAGCTGCACAGTGATACACTGACCCCTCCAAGCGAACCTGATTGGGCCCCCGGTCATTCATTTATTGGCGATCTGTGAGGCGTGAGAGACGGCGGCTACTGCCACAGACCACCATCAGGGGAGCCCAGGAAGAGAGTTGTGCCATTTGTGCGGGCTGTGTGGCGACGACGATTTGTGCATGAGAGGTGAGCTCTGGGCATTGGTACTGCCACTGCTGCGCAGGTTGTACTCTGTGTGCTGGGGAGGTTAAGGAACTACCACCATTGCGGCTGAGAGCGGCCTTGCTCCGACCTACAATCCTTGTGACCCACACAGGGTCCTGAGCCAGCCTAAGGGAGAGACTGTGTCACACTGCTGAGCCGCTATACTAGGTTGGAGGGCGCTCCAGCGCTTGTTCACAATGGGGAAGCTGGAAACTAGACAGCCAAAAATAACGTTTGAAAAGAAGACGAATAAACAACAAGATGCGGGGGCAGCGGAGCGTGAACAGGGAGAGGACGGAGTGCAGGATCAGATGCCGGCTGACTATGTGAAAATTGCAAAAAACACAGTTGATGGACAGAAGAAAAGTGCAAAAAACACAGTTGATGACGATGTGAAACACATGTTTCAGGAACTAAAGGCTGGGCTGCAGGGCATCGATTCTAAAATGGACACTTTGCGGAGCGCATGGATAGGATCACGCAAGGAATGGACAAGCAGCAAGGGAAGAGGCGGTGTCCTGGAGACAAGAGTCACAGAAACTGAGGAGGGTCACACGGAGATAGAGAAGAAAGTGAAAGGCATGGACAAAGTTTTAGCCTTGATTCAACAGAAGAATGAGGACTTGGAAGCGAGATCAAGACGTAACAACATACGTATAACAGGCATTGCAGAATCAACAGACATTCCAAACATGGCGCAATATGTGGAAACTATGTTTAAGGGCATGTTTGGGACCGATTTGTCCACCATGTTCCTCATAGAAAGGGCTCACAGGTCGTTGGGTCCTAGGCCCAAGCCAGGCGCAATGGAACAACCCATATTGGCACGAGTGCTAAACAACAGGGACCGTGACACAATCTTACGCTTGGCCAGAGAAAAGGGAGCAATTCAATATAACGGAAATAACGTAGCGTTTTATCCAGATTTCACCCTACAGGTACAAACAGCTCACAGGGAATTCATCCCGGCGAAAAGGATTTTCCAGCAGATCGGCACGAAATACGCCTTGCTATATCTGGCCAAATTGAGGGGCCAAGGTCCAGGCAGACCCACCTTCTTTGTTGACCCTGGTGCTGCACTTGCATATGCTAAGCAACAAGTGAAAGAACACCGCAATCAGACGAACTCGGACAACGCCACATCTGGAAACAGACTGAGTGACATTGAATGACTTGGTACAATATGAATAATACAGCAGATACTAGGCATGTGTACACCTGTGCCAAGTCATGCCCAAAAGGGAGCTGATTCAAAATGGGAGGGTGAGTGGGGTGCCCATTTCAGGAGGACATTCAGAAATTTCACCGAACATCACTCGGGAACTATGATTAAGGATGGGGCCTTGAGGGGTATACGTGGTGCGAGCAGCTCGGCCACCCCGTCAAGAGTACGGGGGAGAACGGCGGTCACTCTGCATGCCCCAAGGGATGAGTCCCATGTACCAATACATGATGCTATGGAATGTATGGTTTGGGGAATTGGGGGGACAACACAACCTGATTGGGAGGTTGGTGTGGGTGGGGGGGAGGGGATGTTGGGACACGAATTCACAAGATAAGGATAATTGGGGTGGATAATGCTCAGCCAGTTCGGGGGGACAGAGCGGCAGGGATACACGATGTTTGGTTATGTTTGCTGCCTGATTGGCCTCACAGTTACACTAGCTCGAAACTTCAGATCAAGTGCAATACCACACATAGGTCTTCCGGGGTCTGGCTGTAGTCACTCTGAGAGAATGTATGACCTGGCTCGCTGCTGCATACGGAAATGGCTGACTGAGTTGGGCGGCCTAATTGTAGCTTGTTTTACGTATGATGGGGTCCCCCAATAAGACAGTTAATTGTCTATCCTGGAATATCCGAGGGCTGAACGACAGAAGGAAAGCGAGATTAATTCACTCATACCTGATGCGCCATGAGGTAGATATCTGTTTATTGCAGGAAACTCATTTGGCCTCTACCACCACTAACATGCTTAAACACTACAGATGGGGTGAGATTGTTGAAGCACCTTTTTCTAACTATACTAGAGGGGTCGCCATCCCCATACGCAGAGGTTTACAATGGAAAACTCAAACGTCCATAATAGATAAGGAGGGTAGATATATTTTACTGCTAGGAACACTGTGTGCTACTCCGGTACTGATTGTCAATGTGTATGGGCCAAATGTGGATAGTCCGAGTTTCTTCAGCACACTGTGGCAAAAGGTCCAGTCATGTGGCCAGGCGGCGATATGATGGGGCGGAGACCTGAATGTGGTCCTATCCTCCGAGGTGGACAGACAGGGTACGGCCCGTGAGCACCACCCTAGAGCTGCAGGCTTTCTGAGAGATCTGATGATTGAAGAATGGCTGGTGGATGCCTGGAGAGCTCTACACCCGGATGGACGCGAGGGCACGTGTGTGACTGCTCATAGAAATGCATGGTCCAGGATTGATTATTGGTTGATGTCCAGAGATCTACATGCACGTCTGGCAGTGGCAGAACATCTGCCAAGGTCCTTTTCTGATCATGCGCCTGTGTGTGTACGCTTGAAGATTCCTCCACAATACATACGTCCTTTTAGCTGGAGATTTCCCTCGGGAGCATTGCTGGACCAAGTGTTTAGGGAAGAACTGAGGGCAAAACTGTCTGAATACTTTGAATTAAATGAAGGCACGGTGGACTCACCAGGTGTCCTGTGGGAGGCGTTCAAGGTGGTGACCCGAGGCAGCTGCATGGCGCTAAAAACAGGGGTGCTTAGATCTATACAGAACACATTGAGTAGCCTAGAGAAGGATATTGCGAATCTAGAGAGAAGTAATAGGGAAAGTCCATATCCGTTCACTCAAGCAGAAATTAGAATCAAACTAACAGCCTTCCAAGAAGAAGCTGAAAGGGAAACAGCGTACCTTAATAAATACGCACAAGCTAGGAGGTATGGGGAGGGGGACAGAGCAGGGAAGACATTAGCCGCATTGCTACAAGCGCCACGCGGGGCAGAATATATAACAGAATTACAAGGATCGAGCGGCGAGACGGTGAGAGAACCACAGGCCATATTGCATACAATGACGGAATACTACAGAATGTTATACACCACTCGCACAAATGCTAATGAGACTGACATAGCAGATTATCTGGACACGATAGCGTTGGCCTTGTTTAATGATGGAGCCAGACGATACATGGACCAGTCTTTCACAATAGAGGATGTTAGAGAAGTGATTGCTGGAATGCCGGCTGACAAAGCCCCGGGTCCGGATGGACTGACGGCTGCGTTCTACAAAGAGTATATAGACATAGTTGCTCCAAGACTGCATCAGGTGTATAAGGAGGCCACCTACACTCAGAGAAGCCATGATAATTACTCTTCAAACCTGATAAAGACCCGATGTACCCAGAGTCCTACCGCCCCCTCTCCTTAATTAATCTGGATGCGAAAATATACGGCAAATTGCTGGTAGAAAGACTGAAACCCAGGCTACCGCAGATAGCGCTCTCGGATTAGTCGGGATTTGTGCCTGGTCGCGCCACATCACATAATTTGAGAGTTCTCTTCGGCCTACTCCATTATTTAGACCCTAGTGTGCAGGCAGCTGCCGCTTTACTGGATGCCACTAAGGCATTTGATTCCCTAGAGTGGAAGTTTTTATTTGCTCTGTTTTCCCGCATGGGGTTTAGCACGATATTTATTCAACAGATCACGCTCCTCTATGCGTCTCCTACGGCACGGCTGACAGTCAACGGTCAGATTTCGGAACCGTTTGGAATAACCAGGGGCACGAGACAGGGCTGTCCTCTGTTGCCGCTGCTCCTCGCCATAGCCACAGAACCCCTTGCGCGCGGCTGCGACAACACCACACTCATCGCAGTATTGGCTTCACCTCTAGAGGACTGCTCGTCTCGATGTACGCAGACGACATGACCATTTATATGACTAAGCCTGCAGAACACTTTGACCCACTGATGAGGGAATTCATACGGTATGGGGGCCTCTCAGGCATAGAGGTCAATTGGACCAAATCTGTAATGATGCCCTTGACTGATGGCATCACTAGGTGCAGTACAGAATTTCCCATAGCCTGGACAGACGACAGTGTTAAGTATTTGGGGATTTGGTTCAGTAGATCAGTACAGGAAATATGGTTAGCAAATTATGGAAAAGTGGTGAACTGGATGGAGGGAAAAGTGCAGAGATGGAAAAATGTGCCTCTCTCCCTGACGGGTCGAATAGCTATAAGTAAAATGGTAATTCTACCCAAACTGTTATATTTATTCGTGAATATCCCTATTCCCCTCAACGCCCACTTTTTTAAACGGCGGCGAACTGTGTTTCTGGAGCTAGTTTGGGCAGGACGTCAACCTAGAGTTTCATGGAAGCTATTGACACTACCATTCAGCCAGGGTGGGCTTGCTGCTCCAGACTTTGAACTATATGCGTTCAGTGCTCAGGCGCAGTTCTTGCATTTTTGGCAGCACCCCATCCCATACCAACCGCATGTAGCGATTGAGATTGACATTGCTTCTCCAACCCCACTGAATACGACGGCTTACCACCCTTACAAGAAATCCCCATCGGACATAAACACAGTCGAAGTGACTAGATGGGCCTGGTCGAAAATAGCACACAGGACGGTTGTGTCGGAGCTTTATGCTCCGTCGATGCCGCTGGGAGGTAATCCTCTGCTGAGACCTCTAACGGACAAAGCGGTGACGGAGAGAGCGCGTAATCATGGCTTAAAACTTGCAGGAGACTTATACCCTGCTGATTAATTTCTGACACTGCAACAGATGTACGCAGCGGAGGAACCGACGGCCTCGGACATGTTGCTCTATTACCAGCTGAGGGCCGCATGAAAAGCTAGATACCCAGAGTTCCCGAAGGCGCCTCCCCCGTTACCGGCGCTGGAAGATGTATTGTCTAATAGCTCTCCTCGAAAACTGATCACTCGTATTTACAGGAACACACAGGAGCACTCACCAATATTTGTGTGCACATCCAGTACTGAGTGGGAAAGGGAATCAGGCACGGCAATTAGTGAAAAGCAGTGGGCATTTTGTTGCTGGCAGCTTGAGAACCTGTCTCCTAATTATAGGCTGAGGCTAATACATTTTAACTTTTTGCATAGAACTTACCGCACGCCTAAACAGCTTCATCGAATGGGTCTTCAGGCTGATGCGAATTGTTGGAGATGTGGAGCTGCCGATGCGAACTTCTTCCATCTGACATGGGGGTGTAGGCATATTGCGCTCTATTGGGAGGAAATCTTAGGATACATCGGGAGGATTATAGAAGTGGACTTGAGGCCGAGTCCATTGCTGGCACTGTTGGGTTTTGTTCTGGAGATGCCACGAGGGTCTCGTAAGCTGACCGCTTTGCTGCTGCTGCCGGCTAAACGACAGGTAGCTTTACATTGGAAGAAAGCAGCTCCTCCTGCAGTGGCAAGATGGATCCAATCGGTCACATACTGTAGGGACCAACTGACTAATTATTGGGAACTTATGCCAGCCAGAACACGGCCTCTGGACATTTGGGAACCATTTGCGGAATGGCTGGGTCGTGGTGGCGCGGAACAGTGAGCATGTTCGATTGAATGGGAGTGCTTGTCTGTGGGATGTGAGTAGTGTAATGTGCAAAAGACATGAATCTGGCGCGGATGTGAGTACTTGTGGACTATCAATAGGGGGAGGGTTGAGGGAAGTCTGAGACTGGGAGGATTGATCGCAGCTAGAGCCAGAGGACTTATTTAGATATGATGGAGAACCAAATGGGTAATTTGCAGCCAGGCTTGGATGTGGTATTAAGTATTAAGCATTAGTGACAGTTCACAGCTTCACCTGAACAATATTAACATGCGTTTACGCACAGGCAGAAGATACAGTATGGTAACACCTCAGATTCGCCTCCGGACTGCACTGGTTGTCGGAAATATGGCTGTGTTAACGCACCTAAATGCTTGGATATGTCATGCTGCCGGCCTGCGGGTTGTAGGCTACAAAAGCTGTGTGAGTTGTGACATTGGCAATAAAGGTTTTTAAAAAAAAGAAGAAGAAAAAAGGACTGATAGTAGCACTACTCAAGCGCCTCGTATATACGACCAAACGTTGGGCGCCATGTTGCAGGGATTCCGTTCCTATACAGAACTGTGCATAGAGACCTAGGACCTCAGTGAATTAGGGTACACCAAACTCACCTTAGTACCTAACATCCCCTACCAGACTAGCATCAGTGACTCATCGGTTCTTCGTCCTATAGTGAAAACCCCAATGATTAGTCAACCCAGAACATGAAACTTAGGATTCCTCAGGTAAGGTGGAAACAAGAACACTCTTTCATTATACTATCATATCAGTCCAAAACAAGGAGTAAATGAGACACAAATAAGTTTGAAATGTTTATTTCTAACAACGTGTTCTAATGAGCAGCATCTTTGCTAGTATAAGTAAACGTATTATAAAAAGCAAGGTTGTCAGCATTGTTACTGCTCCATAAAATACAAAGGGAGAAAGCATGTTATAATGCTAAAGGGAAACAGGTTATACATATACCTATATTTCGCCCTCCCTAGATAGCAAGTTATTTTATAACTAATTAAGGTCTCACAGGTTTACATGGGTGGCCCCATACCTCTGGTAATCAGCAGGAGTGGATCACATCATATTCTCCTCAAGCTCTCAGCACACGAATGTTCTCCAAGTGTGTCTATTCATGCCCACCCAGTGCATTATTAAACGTGCCGAACCTCAGAGGTGGCCACAGCTGCATACATGTGATGGATAGAACATGCGCTGATCAGTTAGAACAACAACCTCAGTGTCTAAGATAACCTTGACGGTGTCAGCGCATACTGTGCAGACTAAACTATCGAAGCAGGCAAGAAATGCAGCAAAACAAGTTATTCTCATGTGAAGCAAAGCATCTATCGTTTCTCTAAACACCAGCGCAGAGTATGTCATGTGCAAAGCAGAGCAGGCAAGGAAAAATGGTGTTTAAACTTCTAATAAGCTCATGCTAACTTAACACTATATAAATGTACGGGTCATCTCCACGACACTTTGTTGAACTAAAACACTGTGGTGTTTCTGTCTAACTCACTCCAAAGTTAGACTGCTGAAAAGACTCGAGGCCAACTATCTACAAACAACCCAAATCAACGTAAGTTTCTACACTTTTTAGTTTTACTGGAGCAATATATATTTAATGGCCGAATATCAATCAATACTGAGACAAGATGTCCGTGTCTCTACCCG
The DNA here is from genome assembly GCF_964261635.1 of Lissotriton helveticus. Lineage (NCBI taxonomy): Eukaryota > Metazoa > Chordata > Amphibia > Caudata > Salamandridae > Lissotriton > Lissotriton helveticus. Next base: position 3,209,658 of record NW_027611658.1, on the reverse strand, counting down.
TTTTTTCCACTACAGGCCCAGCCTTAAAGTTCTTGAGAAACCTGACTGAGTCTCTTTACTGATAAAGGTACTTCACCCACTACAATAGTTAATAGTCTCAATAGCGAGAAAGAGCCCATATTTATTTGTCCATTCTATTAAACCAACAGGTTACACCGTGCCCAGCCCTGACGAAAATCCAGCGACATAACAATGGGATTGGAAACATAACAACTTTTCCTTTTCATTCACAAAGGGACATTCACTAGTCCATGTCTAACTAGTTTTCTGAGGACGCCTTCACCTAAAGATTTAGCCCCACAGAAAAACTGCCCTTGTGACAGCAGTCCTAACTAAGGCGTTAAGTAGCAGGCTTCAGGATTGCTTGTTGTAGCTGATTATGTTGGTGTAATTATTACATGTTATTTAATTTTAGTAACATTATTTTTGTAGCTTGAAGAATTCATGTCTATTCTTCAACTGTTAATTGTTTAAAAATATTGGATGTAAACGGATTGTGTTGCGCTCAGACATATGTACTTGTAAAAAAGCATTTAAGTACATAAAAAATGTATGTGATAAAAGTCAAATTTGGCTATGAACAGTATGGTCAAGACACTAAGTCTGCTTAAATAAATAGCAGCATTCTAAAGTAGTACCTAGGGGATCTTCTTTCTTTCTAAATACTTTCTAAAAGTGGCATTTGCAAAAGCGCAATTTAAAAACCATCTTTAGTAAAATATGTGTTATTAAATTATGAGTTCAGAGAGCCTAAATTTTATTTTTCCATCTTATCCCTATGGGAAGATATGCTTAAGAATGTTACAAAGCATTCCTCATTCTGTCCTATGGGGCAAGCTAGCCTTTCAATAGTGAAAAACGAAATTGGCAGTATTTCACTATCAGGACATGTTACACACATCAGTACATGTCCTACCTTTCACATACACTACACCTTGCCCGGGGGGTACCTTGAGCCAACCATAAGAGTGTCCTATATGTAAGAAAAGGGAAGGTTAGGGCCTGGCAAGTGTGTGCACTTGCCACGGCGACATGGCACTTAGCAGACTGCGCACAGGCATTGCAGTGGCAGGCCTGAGACATCTTTTTAGGGCTACTCATGTGGGTGGCAGAATCAGTGCTGCACTAGTAGTATTTGATTTACCAGCACCGGCACACCCAGTGCATTTTACTAGGTACTGACCAGTAAATCCAAACCTGCCAATCAGGGAGATCCAATCATATTAACAATTTACACAGAGAGCATATGCACTTATGCACGGATTAGCAGTGGTAAAGTGCCCAGAGTCCTAAAACCAAGAACAACAGATCATGAAAAAAATAGGAGGTGGAAGCAAAATGTTTGGGGATAACCCTGCAAAAAGGGCCACATCCAACAACCCTCAAGACCTGGGTGTTCGAATAAGCCTACAGGACCTGCAAGCGCCTGGATAACCTATTGGGCGATTAGCCGGGCTTTATAAATCCTGCTCGATTGAAGCCTTGATCACTGTGGAATTAACAGTTAACCTTTCATAAACAAGCAAAGCGAAGCGACCAGTTTTTTTATAGCCTCTATCCAAGTATCGATGTCTTCAAGATGGTGACACACTGACCTATCAATTGCTCCTACTGTCCATTCAAGGACTGAGGATTTAACTTCGTATTCTCCCCGCTGCGTTTCTTTGGTCACCAGATGGGTCCGTACAGTTCAGTAGTTTTATGTTTTTTATGTTATTTGGTGGGAGTCCAGTTGGAGAGGAGTGTGGTACAGCACTGTTGAATTTGTCATGACAGTTTATTATAGTAGACTCTGGAACAGGAAAAGGGCTTTGTCATGCTGCTTAGTGACAATGAGTCAGCTTTGTAAACAGGACACATCACTGGATGTGTTATCTCGTCAACACACCCATAAGTGACATTGTAGACCACATCAATCTACGTATGCGGGCATAGAGTTGATAAAATTGATACAAGGTCTCTTGTCTTGTGTTGATGGTTTAAAATTTGTCTTGTGCTTATATACATAACCAAAAGACACACAAATTATGGACGGAATTCGGAATAATTCAAACATTCACCCCCAGTCAAGTGATCTGGGTTAAATCCATTGTTCTTTTGCTCACCATGCCAAGCCAGTTAAGACTTAACCATATTCAAATCATTGGCCCTGCTCCTCATGGGTACAGTCCAGCTTGAACTTTCAAGGCAGGTCCTCCCTGGACCAGAAACAAGCATACTGGGACCGGTTTAGGGTATCACCCCTCATCAGTCATCTTGAATCCAGTGTACAGGGAGCCCGGGACCCACGTCTAGGCATACCCGTGGCCCTTTATATGGTTTCTCCCCAGGGTGGGCTTTCCCATGATACATTGGCTGTGAGGTGCCTTTCTAATAAATGCCTTGTCACTTTCTGTACATTCATACAGATACTTCATTAAAAACACTTTGTCACATTCTCCAGGAACTCGCCCAGAGATCTGCAAAGCCATCCGTTACTTCATCACCTAGCTCGCCATTGCCTCTGAACACTACATATTCATAGCAGATCTCAGCTTCCACAAGGAAGACCTTAGCGACGTCAGCACTGCCAACCTAATAGAAAGCATGAGCAACATCAGCCTCATCCAACTCGTCATCGACCCAACACACATCGTTGGGCACACGCTTGACTCCATCCTCATCTCCAGCGAACCAATCAAGTACCACCATGTCACAGAACTCACCTGGACCGACCAACTCCATTGTCCACTTCACCATCACAGGGCACAATACTACGGCAACCAAAGCCAAACAACCCAGCGCAACTGGAAAACGTTCTCAGATGAGAACTGAAACACTCGCCATGCCAACTGACTGGACACAGCTCTAGACCTTAAACAGGCCCTCAGGAACTTCACAGACTGGATCACCGACTATGCCACCCCGACCAAGATCAGAGAATCGGCAAAGAGTGTCAACTTCTTTACCCTTGAACTTCAGACCTCTAAATGAAACTGTTGTTGGCTAGAAAGAAGATAGCGTACCAATAAGGATCCAGTGCACTACACCACCTTCAGGACATCGATCAACCACTACCACCTCCTCAAAGAAGAGAGCGCTCACATGCTGGATAAAGATCAGATCAAACCACAGCAATGAGCTCTTTACCATCATGGAATTCAGCAACCCTGCAGCCACAGAGAATATCATAACTCCCTCCTAGGATCTGTGCTACACACTTGCTGACTACTTTCATAAGAAGATCGCGGTCATCTACAGGGACTTTGAACCTCAGCTGTCTGCAAGTGACAGCCTCGCCCTCCTCACACCCACTGATACTAACTCTGACCTCGGGCCACTTCCTGGGATACCCTCATTGCACAAGACACCACCTCTATAATGAACACAATGCACTCTGGGGTACCCGCTGATCCATGCCCCACCATATCTTTAACCTCAGGAGCAAGGTGATCAGATTAGAGCTCACAAACCCACATAACAGATCGATCGCCTTGGCCCCCTCTGCAGAAGAGTGGTAACATGTAGAAGTGAAACCCCTCCTAAAAAACATTCAGCAGACCTAGAGCAGCTGAAGAACTCCTGACTGATACCCCTGCTCTCGTTCCTGGCCATAGTCTTTGAGAGGACAATCAAGAGTACGCTGACCAGACACCTGGAGCACAACAACCTCCTGGACTCCTCCCATTCAGGCTTCCATGCCAATCAAAGCACAGAGACTGCCCTGATAGCAGCCACAGATGATATCAAAGCCCACCTGGACCTCAGTCAAAATACAGCCCCATCCTCCTCGACCTCTCGGCTGCCTTTGACATGGTCTCCCACCAGATCCTGATCGACAAGCTCCACCACATCGGAATCCAAGGAAATGCCCTGAAATGGATCGCCTCCTACCTCACCAGAAAAACTCTGAAAATCAGACTCCTGCCCTACTCCTGAGCCCAAGGACATCATCTGTGGTACCCCACAAGGATCCTCAATTATTCCCACCTTCTTCTACACTAACATGATACCCCCAGCCAACATTATTAGATCACACAGACTGAAAGTCATCTTCTACACCCACCTCACCAACTCCAGAGACAACTTACATAGGTGCCCGGCCAACATCACCGACTGGATGAAGCACAACTGCCTAAAACTGAACACAGACAAGACGGAAGTCCTCATCTTCAGTTACCAGGCATCTCCGTGGAGCGACGCATGGTGGTCAGCAGTCCCCTCCCTTACAGACCATGCCATGACTCACAATGCACATGTGCTGTAAGATCTTTAGATCTTGCAGCTCCCCATCAGCACCAGACAAATGATCACCCAAGCCCTGGTGACTAACTGGCTTGGCTACCTAAAAACTCTGTATGTAGGAATCAACACTAACCTCCAGAGACAACTGCAGACAATACAGAACTCAGCAGCAATACTAATCCTCAACCTCCTGAAGCAGACCCACATCACTCCCCACCTCAGTAAACTCAACTGGCTCCCAGTCTAGAAAAGAGGCAAGATACCGACCCATGCTTGTAAGGCACTCCACAACGAAGGATCGTCCTACATCAGCCAAAGTTTATTCTTTAACCAGCCCGCCAGACACCTGCATTCCACCTCCCTCTTTCTTGCTCACGTTCCCAGTGTCAAACCAGGCACGGAGGCTGCTCTTTCTCCCACCTGGCTGTAAAGACCTGGAATGAACTTCCCCTGCACTGGAGATCCGACTCATCAGTGAATCTGGAAAGAACTCAAGATCTGGCTGTTCAACTGATCAGCCCCTCCGGACAGCAACTCCTCCCCTGCGGCTTGAGAATCTCACAGATGATTTGCCGTGCTTAATAAATACCGATTGATTGATTTGAGTGCGCACATTAATATAGATTTTTCCCAGTGGGGACTTTGATGTTGTTTAGCTCTCCCTTGCTAACAAATGCCTTGCTACAATCAGTGCAGTCTTCAGGGTGGACTTTTGATGCTGCGTTAGCTTTCCATTTATGAATCAATGGTCACATTCAATACATTTATAGAGTTTCTGTCCTGTGTGAACATTCTGATATATTACATTTTGTTTTGTAATCAATCCCATGCCACGTTATATTTATTAATAGTGTTTCTCCCTAGTGTGGATTTGTTGATGTTAGCTTATTCTTCCTTGGAAGACTTTATTACACTCTAAATACATAGGATTTTTTTGCCATGTAGATTTTCAGACATCGCTTCAGTTGTCCATTTATTATGAATGCTTTGTGGTATTCAATACATACATTTTCTCTCGTGTGAACTTCTTGATTTTGTATTAAATTTTGCTTTGTGATGAATGCCTTGTCACATTCTGTAAATTCATGTGGTTTCTCCCCACAGTGGACTTGATATTGTTTTAAATCTCCCTTTATAATGAATAGCTTGTCACATTCAGTGAGGTTGAATGGTCTCTTTCCATTTGGTATAAGTTCTTTGTCACATTTTGTACAATGATATAGTTTCTCTCATGTGGGAACTTTCTGGTGTATTTTTAAACTTTGCTTTGTAATAACTGCTAAATCGCATTCAGTACAGCCATATCGTTTCTAACCAGTGTGGAATTTCTCATGTACTATTATGTACATTCATAGGGTTTCTCCCCTGTGTAGATTATCTGATGTTGCATAACAAGTGACTTTCTAATAAATGCCTTCTCACATTCAGTGCAGTTGAATGGTTTCTCCCCAATGTGGATTTTCTAATGTCGCTTCAGCTCTCCATTTGTTATAAATGCCTTGCCACATTCAGTGCATTCATACGGATTCTCCCCCAGTGTGGACCTTTTGATGTTGCTTTAGCTGTTTGTATTTTATAAATGCCTTGCCACATTCTGTACGTTCATACAGTTTCTCCCCAGAGTGGACATTTTGATGTCGCTTCAGCTCTCCATTTGTTATAAATGCTTTGTCACATTCGGTACATTGATATGGTCTCTCTCCAGTGTGGACTTTTTCATGTCGCTCCAGCCCTCCATTTGTTATAAATGCTTTGTCACATTCAGTACATTGATATGGTCTCTCTCCAGTGTGGACTTTTTGATGTCCCTTCAGCTCTCCATTTGTTGTAAATGCTTTGTCACATTCTGTACATTGATATGGTTTCTCCCCAGTGTGGACTCTCTGATGTTCCATTAGGTGTGACTTTCTAATGAATGCTTTGTCACATTCGGTACATTGATATGGTCTCTCTCCAGTGTGGACTTTTTCATGTCGCTTCAGCTCTCCATTTGTTATAAATGCTTTGTCACATTCGGTACATTGATATGGTCTCTCTCCAGTGTGGAGTTTTTGATGTCCCTTCAGCCCTCCATTTGTTTTAAATGCTTTGTCACATTCTGTACATTGATATGGTTTCGCTCCAGTGTGGGTTTTCTGATGTTCCAGTAAATGGTATTTTCTAATGTATGCCTTGTCACATTCTGTACATTTATATGGTTTCTCCCCAGTGTGGATTTTCTGATGTCGTTTTAGGTCTTCATTTGTCATAAATGCCTTGTCACATTCTGTACATGCATACAGTTTCTCCCCAGTGTGGATTTTCTGATGTAGCTTTAGAGCTCTATTTCTTATAAATGCCTTGTCACATTCTGTACATTGATATGGTTTCTCTCCAGTGTGGACTTTCTGATGTTTTATTAGATGCGACTTTCTAGTGTATGTCAGGCAACATTCTGTACATTGATATGGTCTCTCTCCAGTGTGGAGTTTTTGATGTCGTTTTAGCTCTCCATTTGTTATAAATGCTTTGTCACATTCTGTACATTGATGTGGTTTCTCCCCAGTGTGGATTTTCTGATGTTGCTTCAGCTGTACATTTCTTATAAATGATTTGTCACATTCTGTACATTGATATGGTTTCTCTCCAGTGTGGGTTTTCTGATGTTCCAGTAAAAGGTGTTTTCTACTGTATGCCTTGTCACATTCTGTACATTTATATGGTTTCTCCCCAGTGTGGATTTTCTGATGTCGTTTTAGGTCTTCATTTGTCATAAATGCCTTGTCACATTCTGTACATGCATACGGTTTCTCCCCAGTGTGGATTTTCTGATGTAGCTTTAGAGCTCTATTTCTTATAAATGCCTTGTCACATTCTGAACATTGGTATGGTTTCTCCCCAGTGTGGATTTTCTGATGTCGTTTTAGATGTTTATTTGTTATAAATTCCTTGTCACATTCTGTACATTGATATGGTTTCTCTCCAGTGTGGACTTTCTGATGTTTTATTAGATGCGACTTTCTAATGTATGTCAGGCAACATTCTGTACATTGGTATGGTTTCTCCCCAGTGTGGATTTTCTGATGTCGTTTTAGCTCTCCATTTGTTATAAATGCTTTGTCACATTCTGTACATTGATGTGGTTTCTCCCCAGTGTGGATTTTCTGATGTCGTTTTATCTCTCCATTTGTTATAAATGCCTTGTCACATTCTGTACATGCATACAGTTTCTCCCCAGTGTGGGTTTTCTGATGTTGTGTTAACTGTCCATTTGTTATAAATGCTTTGTCACATTCTGTACATTGATGTGATTTCTCCCCAGTGTGGATTTTCTGATGTTGTTTTAGCTCTCCATTTGTTATAAATGCTTTGTCACATTCTGTACATTGATATGGTTTCTCCCCAGTGTGGATTTTATGATGTTTCATTAGATGTGACTTTCTAATGAATGCCACGTCACATTCTGTACATTGGTACGGTTTCTCCCCAGTGTGGATTTTCTGATGTTGTGTTAGCTTTTCATTTGTTATAAATGCTTTGTCACATTCTGTACATTCATACGGTTTCTCCCCAGTGTGGATCATTTGATGCCGCTTTAGACTCTCCTTCCATCTGAACAATTTATTACATTCTGTACATTTATATGGTTTCTCCTCTACGTGGACACGCTGATGCTGCACTGGGTCTTTCATTGCAAAGAACACGTTTTCACAGTCAGTCCATCTATCTGGTTTTTCTCCAGTATGAAGTTTCTTATGTCGCACTTGCTGTTTTTTGGCCTAATAAATGTTTTGTCACATTCTAGAAATTCATATGGTTTTTCTCATGTGTGTTCTTTCTGATACCAGGTTATCTCTTCCTTCGTAATCAGCACCTTAGACTTGCTTCAGTATGTCAGTGTGTTGTGTCTCCAATGTCTATCAGCTGATATCTAAGAGCCAAGTACAGACCTCATTGGGCATCTTGGGTTTTCTGCTGTAGAAAAAGACTTTGGCGAGGCATTAGCCTTCAAGGGAAGAGTTTTTGAGGCACACTGTTTTTACATCACTCCCCACACCAGTGATGTTTAATAGCTTTACTTTTGACATTCATTACTGCATTTATTTCACCTGTTAGATTAAGAAAAAGAAACAATCATTAAGCTTAAATGCAAAACCCATCAGAAAAACTCATTGGCATTTAATGATGCATTTAAGTGTTCATATAGACAAGTGCGTTGAAGAAATCCTAGATTCCACTTTCAATGTAAAGATGCAATAGGCAGAGTAAGGGCATACGATCTTTTTGTGATCCCCTTCTATTGAGGAGTGTGGACTCAAGGAGTAACCAAGAGACCAGAGACTGTTGCTTGTTCAGTGAGTGAGATCTTCTCCCAAGAGACACTACAATGTTAAATCCACAGCAACAAGATGCCGCCCTTCTTAGCCAGGGAACGGTTCCTATTATCAAACGGCCTAACGAATAATGCAAGATGGAACCGGTTAGAAAACAGGTCTTTGGTTGGCAGAGGTATGCACCATGTCCAAGTAGGGCCAGCAATCCTAGTCAGGGTAAGTCACAAAACAATTGCAAATTATTCTGTGCTCACCCCCTGGTAGCTGGGCACAGAGCAGGCATGCTTAAAAGGCAATGTTTAAAGGGTTTGTGCAATAACTCATGCAACAACACAGTGAATACCTCACAAAAAGACTCAGTTTAGAAATATAGAGAACATGTATCTGAGTAAAACAAGTCCAAAACGATAAAAATCAATCAAGTAGAAGCTGCTATATTGAATGTTGAAGAAAAAAAAGGTAATAAAACAATTGAAAGCAGGTAACACTAAAAAAGGTTATTTCAGATTGGTCAAGAGGGACCGGTGCAAATTCAAAGTGCAGGCCGACTACAATGGAGCGCAGAAAGACTGCAGGGACCCATTTGGGCCCACTGAACACAGTACCTTGGAGCTTGGGGTGCAGTGTGCGTGGGGAGGCCTTGTGCCATCTAGCGGAAGAAACTTTGCAGGGCTTTGTGCTGCGTCACATCAGATTTGGCAGAGACTCAGCTGTAGAAACCACTTCTGAGGTCCAGAACTTGGAGAGGGCACCTCAGACACGGATAGGAAGGGAGAGTCCAGCAGCATCAGCAGAACTGCAGGAAGTCCTTTGTGTCTCTGACACTTGAGAAACAGGAGGCAAGCTAAAAAGCCCTTGGAGCACACTTTGGAGTGAAGACAGAGTCTAGCTCTCCTTCCAGGAGTCAGAGAGCTGCACTCCACAGGGCAACACACAGAAAAGCAGTTCTTCGTCAAAAACAATCCAATTGAGTCTTTTCTGCAGCACCCCAGTTCTTCTGACAGCGGTTCTGTGTAGATCCAGAAGTGACGGAGTTGACGGGGCCAGAGACTTAGCACTTACGTCCAAATGTGCCAATGATCTGAGGGAAACTCCAAAGAGTGGTTTTGAAGTGCACCAGTATCTCTTTCAATCCCAGCACTCACTCCAGACTACCAAAGGGAGTTATCAGTAATTTGTATGGGCCAGTTCACTACCCTGTGATGTGTAAGGGTGGGCCCCTTCCTCCCATCTTCCCAGGAAGACCCATCAGAATACAGATGGATGCAGATGGGTGCTAAATCACACCCAACCCCTGCACTGTCTGTGGCTGTCTAGACGGAATGCACAAAGGGGTCGGTCACCTAGCCCAGACGTGTATTAGAGACAGGGTATAAGGCACAAAGAGCAGTACAAGCATAAAAACGTCCACTTTCTAAAAGTAGCATTTTTAAAATAGGAATGTTAAATCAGTCTTTACCAGTAAAGAGGATTTATCATTACTATTCCAAAGATATGAAATATGAAATATGAAACATGAAACGGCTACTCCTTTCCAATCAGGAATTACAGCTTATAGGTATTCTAAGGAATTCCCAGTTCTAGCCAATGAAAGTCGGCATTACAGCAGTGAAAACTGAATTTAGCTGTTTGTCACTACCAGGACATGTAAAACACAGAGTATATGTTCCAACTTTTACTTACATAGCACTCTCGTGTTGGTTTACCAAGGGCCATCCTTAGGGGCGACTAATATGTAAAGAAAGGAGATTTGAAGGCTTGGCAAGTAGTTTTAAATGTAAAGTTGATGTGGCAGTAAACTGCACACACACAGGCACTGCAGTGGAAGGCCTGAGACATGGTTTCAGGCTGCATATGTGGGTAGCACAATCAGTGCTGCAGACCTCTAGTAGCAAATAATTTGCAGACCCTGGGCACATGTAGTAACATAGATCTGAGTGACGCTGCAGGAATGCACCACAGCAGACACTCAATCTCCAACAAGGTATCCCCACCCCAGTTCTTTTAATACTTGATTTTTAATAAAATATTGCCCAAGGCATCAGCTGCGTGCCAGGTTTCCCAATGTACACCAAGCCAAACATAACAGCATTTAGACCAGAAGGAACGCATAGAGTAGCCTGTCCACATGTTGACAGAGTGCACACTATACGTCTACCTGCTACAATTAGGTTAATAAACAAGCATTGGCACAACCAATAGGTCTCGCTTTTGGGACCTTATAAGTGTTTAGCAATGAAACAGTTTCTGTTTTTGCACCAAGGATACTGTGCTGCATAACTAAATACTTATAAGGTCCCAAAAGTGAGACATATTGGCTATGCTAATGCTTGTTTGCAGCGGTGGTTGAATGTGTAGGCAGAGCCTGACACTACGAAGGTTGCTGATTTTACAAGCGATGCCTGGGCTCACAGTTAGCACCAATTTATCTCAAGAATGGAACAAAGATAAAAAATGATGAATTATTTGAAATTCTCACATTCCAGTGGCAGGAAGGAACATTGAATATTGATTGTAGGCATACATGTGTGCCAAAATGAAGAAAAAAAACGACAATAGATTTAAAGTGGCCCTTAAAAATGTCAAACTCATTCAGAGGACAGTATGTGCTGAAATGTGACCACGTACCGAGGGATGTTTTCCAGCAGCCGCAATGGATGTCACCTGATAACAGACCGTCAGACCTTATAATAAAATCCCAAACTCTAGTCTGTGAAAGGCAAAGCCAATATGAAAAGCAGCCGCTGGCTACTATGGCAACATATAGGCTAGACGTTCCACTGCATGTATTTCAAAGCCTCGTGAGTAGAAACATATCAGACGTTGCTCTTTTGTAGCGCCGAGCGCTGGTTCTCAGGCTGTGCAGGCGCTTTTTAAAAGCTGCATTTTGTTTGGAACAACATGAAAGAAATATTCATTATTGCGATGTATTCATATGGCCTTTACCCGATTGGAGAGGAATTTGAATAACTCAGATAACAAGTTAACATGGTCAAAGACGCGCTTAGCGGTGAGGGAGGGGGAGGGAGTTGAAGCGAGGGCGGGCTGAAAGTGAAAATACACACGATCTTGCGGTGAGGGAGGGAGGTGGAGTTGAAGGGCGGCCGGGCTGAAAGTGAAAAGACGCGTAAAAGAAGTGGGCACCTCAAGTGTGTGAAAAGAAGCCCGGGAGTTGAGTGCACAAGCGCCGCAAATGTGATAGCGATCGGATTCACGCGATTAAGCCACATGGCAGCTGTGGCCGCAGCAATGGACTGCAGGAAAGGACTGCAGCAATGGACGACTGCAGCAATGGACTGCAGCAATGGACAACTGCAGCAATGGACCGCAGCAATGGACCGCAGCAATGGACTGAAGCAATGGACTGAAGCAATGGACGACTGCAGCAATGGACCTCAGCAATGGACTGAAGCAATGGACGACTGCAGCAATGGACTGCAGAAATGGACAACTGCAGCAATGGACCGCAGCAAAGGACGACTGCAGCAATGGACTGCAGCAATGGGCTACTGCAAAGGAAGGCAGCAATGGACTGCAGCAATGGACTGCAGCAATGGACGACTGAAGCAATGGACTGCCACAATGGACTGCAGCAATGGACTGCAGCAATGGACTGCAGCAGTGGAGTATAGCAGTGGACTGCAGCAATGCACAACTGCAGCAATGGACGACTGCAGCAATGGACGACTGCAGCAATGGACTGCAGCAATGAACTGCAGCAAAGGACTTCAGTATAGGACTGCGGCAATGGACAGCTGCAGCAATGGATGACTGCAGCAAAATAGAGTCCTGAACAATGCTCGGAGACTCTCTGCAGGAGACGCATTAACCCACAGAGCTATCCATTTAAAATATAGTCCTGTAATATGCTGGCAGACTCTCTGCAGGATGCGCATTAACCCACTGAGCTATCCATATAAAATAGAGTCCTGAAATATGCTAGCAGACTCAGCAGAGGGCGCATTAACCAACTGAGCTATCCATATAAAATGCAGGCCTGTAATATGCTGGCAGACTCTCTGCAGGAGGAGCATTTACCCACTGAGCTATCCATATAAAATACAGTCCTGTAATATGCTGGCAGACTATCTGCAGGAGGCGCATCAACCCACTGAGCTATCCATATAAAATAGAGTCCTGTAGTATGCTGACAGACTCTTTGCAGGAGGCGCATTAACCCACTGAGCTATCCATATAAAATACAGCTCTGTAATATGCTGGCAGACTCTGCAGGAGGCGCATCATCCCACCGAACTATCCATATAAAATACAGCTCTGTAATGTGCTGGCAGACTCTCTGCAGGAGGCACATCATCCCACCGAACTATCCATATAAAATACAGCCCTGTAATATGCTGGCAGACTCTCTGCAGGAAGCGCATCAACCCACTGAACTATCGATATAAAATACAGCCCTTCAATATGCTGGCAGACTTTCTGCAGGAGGAGCATTTACCCACTGAGCTATCGATATAATATAGAGTCCTGTAATATGCTGACAGACTCTCTGCACGAGGTGCATTTAACCCACTGAACTATCGATATAAAATACAGTCCTGTAATATGCAGCAGACTCTCTGCAGGAGGCGCATTAACCCACTGAACTATCGATATAAAATACAGTCCTGTAATATGCTGACAGACTCTCTGCAGGAGGCGTATTAACCCACTGAACTATCGATATAAAATACAGTCCTGTGATATGCTGGCAGACTCTCTGCAGGAGGCGCATTAACCCACTGAACTATCGATATAAAATACAGTCCTTTAATATGCCGACAGACTCTTTGCAGGAGGTGTATTAACCCAATGAGCTATCCAAATGAAATACAGTCCTGTAAAATGCTGACAGTTTCTAATAATCCAAATCTGACCTGCACTGTGGTACTCCCATTGGCATGGTCCAATCACAGTGCCATTTTATTTGAACTGAAAGAGTCAAACGGCCTTCAACCCAGACCTGAACAAATAAGGAAGATTACAAAAAGAGACAGGAAAAATGCAGATTGTTTAGAATTAGAAGGGGCACTGAAGAGAACCTTGCGCCCGCTCCCCTCTGGGGGGACGAGGCTACGTCAGCCTATACAGATTGGATAGACGCGGCATGCAATAAATTAGTTCCGGTGAAACATTGAACCCTTACACGGGCCCAACCCTCAGACCCCTGGTACTCAGAGGATTTTAAAAAACCTGAAACAGCCTGTAAAATATTAAATGGGCATGGAGGAAAGGGTATAAAAGTAAGGATATAGAAATGTATAAGCAGAGTCTCAGAATCTATAAGGAACTATTGCTGGAAACAAAAAAGAAGTTTTTACAGAACAAATTTCTCAAGCTAAGTCCAATCTCAAAGAACTCTTTAAAACGATTACTAAACTTGCCGCACCAGCCCCGAAGAGCTTAAGTAGTCCTGAATTGTGCGAAAAAATTTCTACTTTTTTCCAACAAAAGGTGGAATGTATTTTTTCTACATTCACTTTAGCCCAAAAAGGTGAAAGAGTGCAGCCACCTAAAATAGAACCTAATAGACCCAACCCTACACCAGTTTTAGATAAATTCTCATTGCTAGAAACATCAGAGTCAATCAAACTTTTGAACTCTATTCGATCAGGGTCTTCCATGGACCCATGTCCGGCGTTTGTATTGAAATTAATTCCGGAAGTCAAAGGGTAAGCTCTTACCCCTTTGCTCAACACCATATTCACCACCGGCATATTTCCCAGGGACTGGAAGAAGGCCTCTATCCTCCCTCTATTAAAACAAGCATTTACAATGCAATGGTTTTGCCTTTGACAAAGTTAGAGCGATTGGCGTTGTCAATGACAATTTTTTTATTTATGTGTTGGTTTTGAAAATAGATAAATTAATGCCATTGTCATTTACAATGCCAATAGCGTAATCTCACGCAAATGGACGATGGTTACAAAAAATTTTGAAAAGTGCTCTATAGAATCAGGAGGAGTCGGGGAGGGATAATGAATAGAGATAGAGCCAAGAAGGAAAAACAAATTAGGGTGAGAGAGAGTGGTGCATTGGAGAGAGTTAGCAGTGTGTTGAAGGGAGAGTGAGTGACGGGATGAGAGAATGAGCAGAAGAAAGAGAGGCAGTGAGAGAAGGAGAGTGTGGTAAAAGGGAAGAGTGAGTGACGGGATGAGAGTAAGAGCAGAAGAGAGAGAGGCGGTGAGAGAAGAAGAGTGTGGTGAAAGGGAAGAGTGAGTGACGGGATGAGAGTATGAGCAGAAGAGAGGGAGGCGGTGAGAGAAGGAGAGTGTGGTGAAAGGGAAGAGTGAGTGACGGGATGAGAGTAAGAGCAGAAGAGAGAGAGGCAGTGAGAGAAGGAGAGTGTGGTGAAAGGGAAGAGTGAGTGACGGGATGAGAGAATGAGCAGAAAGAGGCAGTGAGAGAAGGAGAGTGTGGTGAAAGGGAAGAGTGAGTGACGGGATGAGAGTAAGAGCAGAAGAGAGAGAGGCAGTGAGAGAAGGAGAGTGTGATGAAAGGGAAGAGTGAGTGACGGGATGAGAGTATGAGCAGAAGATAGAGGCAGTGAGAGAAGGAGAGTGTGGTGAAAGGGAAGAGTGAGTGACGGGATGAGAGTATGAGCAGAAGAGAGAGAGGCGGTGAGAGAAGGAGAGTGTGGTGAAAGGGAAGAGTGAGTGACGGAATGAGAGTAAAAGCAGAAGAGAGAGAGGGAGTGAGAGAAGGAGAGTGTGGTGAAAGGGAAGAGTGAGTGACGGGATGAGAGTATGAGCAGAAGATAGAGGCAGTGAGAGAAGGAGAGTGTGGTGAAAGGGAAGAGTGAGTGACGGGATGAGAGTAAGAGCAGAAGAGAGAGGCAGTGAGAGAAGGAGAGTGTGGTGAAAGGGAAGAGTGAGTGATGGGATGAGAGAATGAGCAGAAGAAAGAGAGGCAGTGAGAGAAGGAGAGTGTGGTGAAAGGGAAGAGTGAGTGACGGGATGAGAGTAAGAGCAGGAGAGAGAGGCGGTGAGAGAAGGAGAGTGTGGTGAAAGGGAAGAGTGAGTGACGGGATGAGAGTATGAGCAGAAGGGAGAGAGGCGGTGAGAGAAGGAGAGTGTGGTGAAAGGGAAGAGTGAGTGACGGGATGAGAGTAAGAGCAGAAGAGAGAGAGGCAGTGAGAGAAGGAGAGTGTGGTGAAAGGGAAGAGTGAGTGACGGGAGGAGAGTATGAGCAGAAGATAGAGGCAGTGAGAGAAGGAGAGTGTGGTGAAAGGGAAGAGTGAGTGACGGGATGAGAGTAAGAGCAGAAGAGAGAGAGGCAGTGAGAGAAGGAGAGTGTGATGAAAGGGAAGAGTGAGTGACGGGATGAGAGTATGAGCAGAAGATAGAGGCAGTGAGAGAAGGAGAGTGTGGTGAAAGGGAAGAGTGAGTGACGGGATGAGAGTATGAGCAGAAGAGAGAGAGGCGGTGAGAGAAGGAGAGTGTGGTGAAAGGGAAGAGTGAGTGACGGAATGAGAGTAAAAGCAGAAGAGAGAGAGGGAGTGAGAGAAGGAGAGTGTGGTGAAAGGGAAGAGTGAGTGACGGGATGAGAGTATGAGCAGAAGAGAGAGAGGCGGTGAGAGAAGGAGAGTGTGGTGAAAGGGAAGAGTGAGTGACGGAATGAGAGTAAAAGCAGAAGAGAGAGAGGGAGTGAGAGAAGGAGAGTGTGGTGAAAGGGAAGAGTGAGTGACGGGATGAGAGTATGAGCAGAAGAGAGAGAGGCGGTGAGAGAAGGAGAGTGTGGTGAAAGGGAAGAGTGAGTGACGGAATGAGAGTAAAAGCAGAAGAGAGAGAGGGAGTGAGAGAAGGAGAGTGTGGTGAAAGGGAAGAGTGAGTGACGGGATGAGAGTATGAGCAGAAGATAGAGGCAGTGAGAGAAGGAGAGTGTGGTGAAAGGGAAGAGTGAGTGACGGGATGAGAGTAAGAGCAGAAGAGAGAGGCAGTGAGAGAAGGAGAGTGTGGTGAAAGGGAAGAGTGAGTGACGGGATGAGAGAATGAGCAGAAGAAAGAGAGGCAGTGAGAGAAGGAGAGTGTGGTGAAAGGGAAGAGTGAGTGACGGGATGAGAGTAAGAGCAGGAGAGAGAGGCGGTGAGAGAAGGAGAGTGTGGTGAAAGGGAAGAGTGAGTGACGGGATGAGAGTATGAGCAGAAGGGAGAGAGGCGGTGAGAGAAGGAGAGTGTGGTGAAAGGGAAGAGTGAGTGACGGGATGAGAGTAAGAGCAGAAGAGAGAGAGGCAGTGAGAGAAGGAGAGTGTGGTGAAAGGGAAGAGTGAGTGACGGGAGGAGAGTATGAGCAGAAGATAGAGGCAGTGAGAGAAGGAGAGTGGTGAAAGGGAAGAGTGAGTGACGGGATGAGAGTATGAGCAGAAGTCCTGCATCCTGGGAGCTGCATGACTGCAGAGCCAGGACCTGCCGGTGGCACCGCTGACCCCTTGCCACTCCTCGGGTTCCCCGCAAAGCTCAGCCTGGGATGCGGCCCCACCGGTCGGCACTGCTGCTGCTGGCAGCGATGTTCCTGCATTGCGAGGCAAAGTTCGGAGAGAGGAGCGAGTCCCGAGGGAGGAGACGGTGTAATACTTGACTTGACTGGGCAATGGAAGGGACAAACTCAAGCTGAACAGTCCAAATAAAAGCAAGAAAATGTGAGGTACAAAGCCACTGGCAAGCAATGGGTGAAATGCATTCTCATGGCCGCTTTCCGAAGGTCCAAAAGATGTAGGCTTCGACCAAAAAAAAAAAAAATAACACAAAAGGTACGCCTATCAAAGACACTCACCTAGCCAACAGAAAGCGTGTGGGGCCACAACACACAGGGCCTCTTGGTAGTTGTGTGACTACTGTTCGAAACAGAATGAGGGCATTCACACCCACCTTTCACTGCTGCTCTCTTCCTTTGAGCCTGTACACTGCTCTGCTGTCTTTTGGGAATGTTTGCGCCATGCAAACACAACACATGTACACACAGTAAAAGTGGCACACAGTAATGTACTCCATTTAGGGTTGAATTTATAAATAAGTGCAGGGGCCTAAAGAATTTTTAAGAGCCCGCCACTGGCACTTACAAATGCCATGTTAGAAAAATACCAAGGCTGTCTAAACTGGATTCCACCTCACACCTTTCTTCCAGCAAGCCACACTGCCTGTCTCTTCATCTCACTTCGCAGTTTCTTTTCCGTCCATGCTTTCTCATTTATCACAATTTCCCTATTTTTTCTCTTCCTCCTTTCTTCCTCTCCTTCCGGTCTCTCCTACTCTAGATGAAGTCCGAGGATGAAAAACAAGCCTTGGTCCTTAAAAATGACCCGTTTAAAAAAAAAAAACCTGCACAAACTCCTTCTTTTGAAATAGTGGGTTCAACTTGCTCCTGCTTAAGCCCTGCCCATAGCCTCACAGTGCACGAGACAGCGCTCCACATAATTATTACATTCATTGTCCAGGACTTTCTATTGTACTCACCCTGCATCAAAGGTCAGCCAACAAGTGGTAACTGGGTGTCCCAACCTCCAGCCTTACTGTCTACTCTGCCAACACATTTGGCCACTATTTACTTTGGCACAAGTGAATCAGGTGAAAGGCAACCCGATTCTCTTATACACTCATTCCTACTATTGAAATGCAGAAACAAATATACAGGATAGCTCTATAGATACATGATCGATCCTTAGTTCTTTTTTTTGCATATTGAGAGGAACCTTAAAACGAATCTTCTGTGTATAGTATATTTAAGAGCATCTGCCTAACTTTCTTCACGCAACAGCCGGCTTGGCTTGAATACCTTATTTCGAGAACTGAGAAATTGATAATTTGAAGTTAACTCAATTAGATGGGATGTAGTGATATTGTCTTTACGGTTGCTAGGCTTTGTGGCCACCCACAAACTGTGGAAAGGCATGACCAATCGGAACAGAAAACATGACGCATAGTGTATACCCCGGGGGACCGCACAGTGCATTCCGAAGAGAAGCACTCTAGTAGGCCCCTGCTTGTGCCCCAGGGGCACTTAAAGGTCACGCAATGGAAACAAAGTGAAGCGAGGAGAGGTGGCGTAACACATAAGGCTGCCGACCTTGGAGGTGGAGAGCAGAGTTCGATCCTCAGCTTAGGCTGTATTAGTTCTAAATAATTAAAAGAAGATCCCTGGCTGGGCTGTATATTAAATAAACCCATCAGTAAAATTTCTGTCTAGCAGACTTAGACTATAACCGGACCAAAGAGCCTTATCTATCATAGGCACTCTCCCCCTTCTCTGCCCCACAAGTTCTCACGTTATCCCTGTGGCCCAAAGAAGAAGAGAGTGGGGCTTTTAATTAATATGTAATGCTTCAACCTAGCAGTGCCACTCGTGAACACAAAGAGGCACTTTTGAATAAACACCTCGGTAAAATAGTGAGCTACGGAGCTTCTCCCACACGGTGGAGTTAATAAGGGCGTGAAGAGTATGCTGCCACCCGTCCGCCGGAGGGCCCCCCCCCGCTCCCGATGCCACTGCTAAGCAGTACACATTAAAGCTTTTTTTTAAAAAGTTGTATATAGCGCTAACGAGACCCGAAGGGGTTAGAGCGCTTTACATGAGCACATGTTGAGTTAGGACACATTCATGTTGTTTAGAAGTTCACATATTTTTAGACACATTTTATCCATGCGTGAATTCAACTTCTACAGAAAAGCCTTATTTATGCCTGCTTAGGGTTTGGGCTACCTGCGCACACAAGGCGATCGCTGGTTCTTTACCGCGTCTTAAAAAGTATACAATTCACTTTGCACATTAGTTATGCAATATAGTGCCTATATGGCATCCGGGTCCATTTGTATTTGCTGAGTTCCTTATGTTTCCATATCCGTCCATCCACCACGCGACTCTGTTCTCGATATCAGGGGTTTCCTTTCTGTCTGACATCTGATCGTGTACAGGAGCAGTGACCCACCGATATACGTGTCAATCTCAGAGCATCATGTATTCTCATTATGGGCGACGTCTCGGGACCGCGGGCGGGTCGAAGGTTTTGTGCTGCTGTTTGAGGGGGTCTTCCTCTGCACGAGGTCAGAATGCGCGCCCTCCTTGCCGGGTGCAGGGGGCCAGCGCCCTTTGGGCCCCCCCCACCCTCCATCCCTGCCGGGTACAGGGCGTCAGCGCCCTTTGGGTTTTGCCCCCCCCCTCCCTTGCCGAGTGCAGGGCACCAGTACCCTTTGGGTTTTGCCCCCCCCACCCCATCCTCCATCCCTGCAGGGTGCAGGGCGCCAGCGCCCTTTGGGTTTTGCAGAGGGCTTTACTCAGGCTATATTTGGGAACGCCCTGAGCCGCCGGCATCTGGTGCTATATAAACCCTCCCCAGACGCGCACAATTTTCTTTCCTCTAGCTTCCCGGCGCAGCTGCTTCGGCGCATCCCCGTAAGTATGAGCGTCGATGTAAACACGGCTTGCGCCGTCACAACAAGCAGCAAGCCGGGCTTGTTTTTCGCATAATAGGTCAGAACAGAAACTGCTAATCTTTACAAGAGAAGCTGCAGTTAATATATAGTGCTGGTTATGAGTTAGCATCCTCGCTGCTAGCTCTGACAAACAAGCACCACGAGCACACGGACAGCGGGAGGGGGGGCGGGAAAGGAACAGAGAGCGGGAGGGGGGGCGGGAACGGACAGCGGGAGGGGAGGGTCGGGGACGGGATCAAAACAAACATACGTAAACATACAAAGTGAAAACATATTTATAAAGAAAATGCTCCTTACCTGATCGCTTCGTGGGAACTCAAATCTTGCAGCCAACTCCAACAACAAACACTTGGAAAAAGAAGAAAACAGGCCGACTCGAAAAAAAAAAATAACACACACCCACCGCCGCGTTGACGATCAGAAGTGGGTGGAGAGAGAAAAAAATCTCGGGAACGCCCCCGAATCTGGTCCGGGATTGACGGACAGAGCCGTCTCCCAATGGCTAGCCTCCATTTATGGAGCTAGCCAATGGGAGGAGGGGGCGGATACCCGACCCCACAGAGGAAAACATAAGATTTTGCTAGCGCATGCGTACTTCGTACGCATTGGCTACGCAAAACCTAAAAAACGACTCTGGTTCCTAAGGTCCCAAGTAGTTATAGGCCAATTTCATGGCTTCCGCTTCTTGCAAAAAATGCTGAAAAAGCTATGAATACCCAGCTCGATTTATTTCTTCGAACCAATAATCTACTCGACCAGTCTCAGTACTGGTTTAGAGGCAAACACAGCACGGAGCTGGCTTGAATTAAATCTACAGAGGAAGTGAGGGAGGCCTTGGACTGTGGAGGCAAGGCAATACTGATTATGCTAGATTTGTCAGCGGCCTTTGACACGGTCCATCATGAAGCTCTGATGGACCGGCTGTCTGAAGCAGGGGTACAGGGTGCTGCTTGGAACCTCCTGCAGTCCTTTCTATCTGAAAGAACACAAACAGTTGATCTGGACGACAACAACATGTCAAAGCCGTTTTCCCTCTCTTGTGGGGTGCCTCAGGGCTCATCGTTAAGCCAGACACTTTTTTATTGTGTACCTGATAACTCTGGCATGTTTAATAAGATCCTTTGGCTTCCAACTCACCTCCTATGCGGACGACACTCAAATTGTCTTATCTCTTAGAGATGGGGAGAAAAAGGAAACTGGGGCATGTTTTCATGATTGTCTGAAATCCATCTCAGGGTGGATGTCGACCAACTGCTTGAAACTAAATTCGAGCAAAACAGAAGTCATCATATTCGGGAATAACCCACACCTATGGACACCAGACTGGTGACCAGAAGATTTTGGTATTTGCCCTGCCCCCACCGGGAAAGCAACAAATCTGTGGGTGTTGGTGCATAACAAACTTAGGTTTAGTGACCACCTAAGCACGGTGGTGTCAGCTTGTTTTCTGATACTCAGAATCATAAGAAAAATAAAGCTTTATCTTCCAGAAGAAAGTCTCAGGACGGTGGTCACGGCACTTGTTATGGCACATCTGGATTATTGCAACAGCCTCTGTCCGAATGCCCAAAAACAGCACATTAACAGGCTTCAGATCACACAAAACACGGCGGCCAGGTTGTTAACAGGGACACCTACATTTTGTCAAAAAAGAACTAATACAACTACACTGGCTCCCTGTGAAATAAAGGGTACGCTTTATGGGCCTCTGTATGGCATTTAAAGCCCTCAATGGAATTGGCCCGACCATCTGAGTCAAAGATTCGAATGATATGTTCCCTGAAGGACTCTTCGGTCCACAGTAGCAAAACAAGTCCTAGTTCCTATATTTAAACAAGCATTTACAATGCAATAGGTCTCGCATTTGCAAAAGTTAGAGCTAATGGCATTTTAAATGACAAACCTTTTATTTATGTGTTGGTTTTGAAACCAAAACAGATAAATAAAAGGCATTGTCATTTACAATGCAAATAGCTTAATCTCTCGCAAATGCGAGACCTATTGCATTTGCAATGCAATAGGTCTTGTATTTAGGCGTGTGTGAGCTATTGACATTGCAAATCACAATGCGTTTTATTTATGTTTCAAAAACCAAAACATAAATAAAAGGCATTCTCATTTACAATGCCAATAGCTCAAACTTGTGTAAATGCGAGACCTGTTGCTGCTCTGTCAACCGCTGATAAACTTTAGTTGTATTGCCCTTAAAATGATAACAGTGAGCGTGCATTACAATCAAATCTCTGATATGCAAATTGGGTAAAGACTGTCACAGCAGACACCTCCTGCTCAAGTATTTTCTGACACTGGTATTTGTGAACTATCCATAAAAATAATCTCTGCAAAACCGGCATTAACCCAATGAGCTGACTTGAAAGGACTTAAACCAACACATTACAGATCTTCGCAGCTCACATATTTTTGATACGGGAACCGAGAATAGCAGAAGTCGATATGTGCAAAGCAGGCGCATTAGCCCCACTAACATCCTTTCTAGGATTATAATCTTCACCCTCCTCATGACACATACTTTGCAGCCCAAACACCCCTGCTTCCTTACCCTACATTGATTTTGAGCCTCCACTTCAGACAGAATTTTCTAAAGTATGCACATTAGCCCACTGAGCTACATTACTATACACTGCATTGATGGGTCATGCTCAGGCAACTTGATGATTCACTGAGCAGTTTATGGTAAACTACTACTCGGCAAAGATGCATTCATGCCACTGATTAGGCCATGTACGAACTGAGTTGCAATCCGCCGCTTTAAGTTAACACATTCAGCTTTGTTCTTCTGAAGGACACGTGTTTAACTATAATCTTCCACAAACTCGGTTAACCAAGATAAAAACAAGAGATTAAAGCAATTTGGCAGAACGTGAAAAGAGCAGCAGAGCTAAAACAACCGAACATCATCGGAATGAAAACTTGCCGGTTGAATGGGCCTCTTGTTATTTGGGTCTCTGCAAATGACTTCCTCCTTTCCTGGCACTTATTGTTTGCAATTATATCTTTCACTTGTGACAGCAGCTCCTGTTGCTTCACCTGTGGCAGCAGCTCCTGTTCTAGAGACTGCCTCCAAATTGTCCAGGGTTGCCACTTTAGAGGTGGAAGAATGTTTTTCTGGGTTGCACATGTGCCAGAAACAGATAAAAAAAACTGGCTTTGAAGTTGTGCAGAGCAACAATGCTTTGATATTCACTTATATTTTCAATAGGTGATGGTGATGCACATAACATGGACCCTCTTGACGGGTGCGTCTACAGTGAAGTGTTTAGAGAGAATTACTTCGCGAACGTTCTGTTCAAGCTCGGAACTCGTATTTCAAAAAAATAGAAATACATTTTTGCTCGACAGAAAACCGTGTGCATTGTTTGCGAGTGGCTGCGGGTTGATTTCTGGGGGTGGGCTGGTGCATATAATTAAAGCTACATGGCACGGCACACTTGAAGTATTTAAGGCATGTCCTGTTCACGCTCGGAACTTGTATTAGTGGGGTCAAAGTTATTTCAACATTCATTAGATAAGTGACATGTTCACTCGGGAATCATGAAAACAATTAAAGGAAAATAATATAAAAATATACTCGTGGATATGTACGTTGGCTATCACTATTATAAAAGCGTGTTAGTAACTTAAGACTTTGTGTCCAAGTGGTCGCATGCCACGGCAATGCCACTACGACCATTTCTAAAATTTACATTTTGACGCTACAAGTCACAGAATGGAACATACGGTTTGGGGAAGAGGTCATGAAAGAGCCTGACGCAAGGTGAAGCACATAACATGGGGCCTCTTGACGGGTGTGTTTACAGTGAAGTGTTTAGAGACAATTGAAAGAGTTCTCCATCGCCAGCCTCGGCCAGACCCACACGGGAGGAGGAATGAGGGGCCATCACATGCTGGAATAGAAAGAAGCGCGAACGCCGTTATGATAGCCCACAAAAATATTCAGTGAGTGAAATCACCTGGGAGAGAACCAGGCACCGAAAGGAGGGGCATTTACAACAAGCGCAGCAGCGAAACCCCGAAAGTTAAACCATTTGTAACCGGACACAACACAGATGGCAGGCTGCGTGCGCTGCTGACTTTGGAGCTGGAGAACAGGGTTCCGATACTCGGCGTGGGCTGCATTATTTACTTATTAAAAAATAAACAAGAATCTCGGAGGGGGGTGGGGAGAGATAAATAGAAAAAAATAATACACATGGAGACAGATACAATTTTTAAAAAGCACGGTTGAGAGGGACAAATGTACCATCTGAAACCAAATACAACAAACGGTGCATAGAGGTGGCTCAATAATAACGCTGCTGACTTTGGAGCAGGAAAACAGGGTTCGAGCCTCTTCATGGGCAGCATCATTTAAGCCTGATTAAGTTATGAATAAATTAAAGGTAAATAAATAAACAGGTTTAGGTAAGTGCAGGAAGCTGCCACATGTGGCAATGCCACAAGAAAAAAAGTAGTCCCTAAATAAAGAGATAACAGCCAGCAGCGTAAGTTAACTGTATTTGGCCCATGCTGCTTCCTCCAGAAACCAAAGAAAAAGGAAGTGATGTATCGGACCACAAGCCAACAATGCGCAAGATAAGAACAGCAATGCCAGATTCCACCAATGGCAAGCGACAATA
Organism: Lissotriton helveticus; assembly: GCF_964261635.1. Taxonomy (NCBI): domain Eukaryota; kingdom Metazoa; phylum Chordata; class Amphibia; order Caudata; family Salamandridae; genus Lissotriton; species Lissotriton helveticus. Next base: position 3,185,062 of record NW_027611658.1, on the reverse strand, counting down.
CAAAGACAAATGCAATGGGTGGAGTTTCAGTAGTAATACCGATTACTTGATGCCTCGCAGAGGCAGCGCTTGCGCTGCCCTATACGAGACCTAAAAAGCCAGTTGGGGAGCTAGGAGTTTCATCACCTGGAATGATCTGCCGTTCCATTTGAGAAATTCAGCAGATCTCCTCTCTTTTACAAGGGGCTGAAAACATGGCTGTTTACTCAGTGACATCATTTCTCCTGATATGCAGTGCATAGCGCCAGGACACCTCAGGGTAACCGTTGCACTCTAAAAGTTTAATTAACATAACATGTACTTGCTGCCTTTCCTTTCTAACTAGAGCTCGGCTGATTGTGGGCCTTTTGAAAGTATTTATGTTAATCACAGTGCCCGTCAAGGGCTGCACTTAACAAATACTTTCAAAAGGCATACAATCAACCCCAAAGCTGTGCTCTATTTAGAAAAGAAATGCAACAAGTCTACAAACATGAGGTGCGCTTTCAGAATCATCTGAAAGAACAAGTACGTGCTTTTAAACTTGATGCATTTATTTTCTAAATACAGCTCAGCGGTGTGGCTTATTGTGTGCCTTTTGAAAGTATTTATGCTAAATGCAGCCCTTGACGGACGCTGTGATTAACATAAATACTTTCAAAAGGCCCGCAATCAGCCCTGCAGCCGTGCTGCTTTAAGAAAAGAAATGCGGGATGTTTAAAAGCACAATGTGTGCTTTCAGATGATCCTGGATGTTGGTGAGTGATAGTGATGGAATTCATGGCGAAGAAGGAGAAGGGGCGCCAAGAAAGACTGTTCCACAGTGTGCAACGCGTGCTAGGGCTATCACTGGGTGGGAGTGTTAGCCCCCTCCCGAAGGTTGGGTCTAGTTGCTCCCCTGATCACAGCGTACGTCATGGGCTGCATTTTACATAAATTCTTTCAACAGGCAAACCATCAGCCCCGCATTTAGAAAAGAAATGTAGCAAGTTTTATATAGTGGGAACTCAACCCAAAGGTATTGGAGCGATTTACTGGATTTTTTTATTTATATGCCTGGGGAGATTCACTGATTTGCAGAAAATCACAGAATGTTAGTCTGACTCGAGACAGAAAACCCATCTCCCAAGTTGGCAGCTCGAGCATTAAGCCACAACCTCTACCACAAGACCGGAAGCATTTACAATATGATATACAACTTTATGCAACGAACAACCATTGACAAAGCCAATAATCCTGGCTTCTTGTAGGTGTAAAGATACTTGTATTATATATTTGGATGCAATGACAGAAGAAGCGAAATATCAGTCGGGTGGCACACTATGCTAAACTATCTTAATTGCTTTGTAAGCCACGTCCTTAAATGCATTGCTCAGGCTTTTTGAGAGACACCCTAGTTTTTTTATCTCACTTAAAGCTCTGGTCTACATGCGTGGCCAGGTTCTTGATATAGCCTTGGCTGCAGCACACAGAGACCTTACTCTCTCGCACACAAAGGATAAAAATAGAGGGAATATTGCTTGCGTGGTATTGTAGTTAAATGAGTGACTGTGTTTATGAAATCATCTCCACATTTCCCAGGTGTTGGATGCCCTGGAGTAATATTGCAGCTAACGCTCCTTGCATCGTCACTAAAAACATTAACAAAGCTGAATAGCTCTCAGATAACATGAGAGGTATTTGGCTTTGTCAATGCTTATTTAGACATACTGCAAAGCACGCAAACTGCTGTGCAACATGGCTTAAAGAATAACAAAGTCCAAGGCCGCGGTGCACTCTGGGGTGTCACAGCGCTTTGCTCTGTTTGACTTTACTTTGAGCTGCATTCACAGCAGCCGCAGTGCTGTGCAGCATGGCTAAACAAACATTGGCAAAGCCAAGAGACTTTGCATGGGTGAAATCTCTTGGCTTTGCCAATGATTGTTCAGGACTTGTGCTCTGAGGGCATAGATACAGCATTCACGAATGGTTGATAGAAATGCAGATCATAAACTGAGGCTTGTAAAGGCCCCGGGCCTCGAGGAGGAGTCGACACAGGGTCTGAGGGGTCCATGCTGAGGGACGATGACAGAGATGAACCCCCCCCTCTCACCCCTCCCCCCTCCTCCCTCCTCACCCCCCTCTCTCCCTCCCTCCTCCTCACCCCCCCCTCCTCACCCCCCCCTCCTCAGCCTCCCCTCTGACTCACCAGCCTCACAGCGCCTGGAGATGAAGCCTCTGCTTCGAGGCGCCCCCGGGGCTGCAGCTCCACTGTCTGCGATCAGCACTTCTCCTGGCTGCAGCCACGGAGGACGTCACTTCCGGAGGTACTGAGTGTAGATCTGCGCATGCGCTGAACTCGGATTACGTGTTTGTGAAAAGATCGATTGTTTACAACTGCGCAAGCGCGGACCTTCAGCTACTAGTTGGGATCAAGACTGGGTTTAGGGGTCTGCGCATGCGCGGCGCGACCAGTGTGCAACCATGACAGCTGCCCGCCAGGGTCTGCGCATGCGCAAAGGGACCGGTATAGTACCCCTGACCCTAGGGTTTGCCGCAGACAGAGCAGGATCCCCGGTGCAGGGGTGAGTGCAGCGTCATCACTGTTTGTGTTTATGGGATTTCAGAGCACCAGAGAGAGCTGAACCAGACCCAGACTGAGGGGGGTCACTGGACACGGGGGGGGGGGGGGGGGGGACACAGGAGGTGAAGGATTCTATGGACCCCCTGGGGGGGAGGGGCAGGAGGTGAAGGATTCTATGGACCCCCTGGGGGGGAGGGGCAGGAGGTGAAGGATTCTATGGGGCCCAGGGGAGGAGGGGCAGGAGGTGAAGGGTTCTATGGGGCCCCCTGGGGGGGGAGGGGCAGGAGGTGAAGGGTTCTATGGGGCCCCCTGGGGGGGGAGGGGCAGGAGGTGAAGGGTTCTATGGGGCCCAGGGGGGGGAGGGGCAGGAGGTGAAGGGTTCTATGGGGCCCAGGGGGGGAGGGGGCAGGAGGTGAAGGGTTCTATAGGGCCCAGGGGGGGAGGGACGTGACATCATACTCTATTTGCCCCGCACTGAAGAGATTCCCACCTTTAGTTTACTAGAGGCCACAATTACTATTTTACAATTACCCCAGAGCGGCAGAATATCTGCAATAAACAAGGTTGTCATCGTATATATCCCAGGCACGATTAATAAGCTGTGGGTAGCCTGTGAGGGGGGTCTGGGCCCCTGGAAGATGTTCTCTTTCACGCAGAGGATGGCTTTCTACCGGGTATTGTATAATACCATTCAAATTACTTATTTACATAGGGCTCCTTTAACCCCACCACAGCTGTGGTGAACACAGCATAGCCCTGGCTCATCCTGCCTCAGATGACAAATAGAGGGAGGAGATTTATTCCTCAAGACTTGCTTGAGAAGCATTATCCATCCTTTCTGGAAGGTTTGGTAAATGTGTGCAGAACAGATTGAGGAAGCCTGGTCCCTCTAAGTCCTAAAATGGCACTGCAAATAGCCTAGAAGATGAAGGGGCACAGGGTGGAGAAGGTCCTGCAGGGATTGGCATTGGCCTTGGACAGACTGGGCAACAATCAAACATGTTATGGACAAAGCTGGTGGCCATGCAGGGTTTTAATGTCAAAAGTAGGCAAAGGCCATTATTGCCTAAAACTAAAAGACCAATAATGTTGATTCTGCTACTCAGAAGTGGTGGAAGTGGTACTTTACTTATGGAAATATGTTAGCTCTGATGAAAAGTGCGGGAAAGCCCCCTTTCAAAATAAATTGGAAGTGCTTGGAGCCTGTAAGTGCTGCTCATGTAAAGCAGTGGGTGGGAGTACATGCAGCCTTGAAGACTCTTTTGGGTTGTCTAGGTGCACATAAGTCATAGATCACAGAGGGCTTAGAACACTGGTTTTCTAATGTGCAAATACATATGTGTTTCCAGAAAATCATAAAGAGTGAAGCATTGTTATTAGTAACAGCTGATTGCTGGTTCAGGTTGATGTGCATTAACACATGCTCCAGCATAAATTAGCAGAAGATTCCAACTAAAAACATTATCCTAATTGTTATTATTTTCTAACCATATATTTATGGATTCTATTAAGACATTTTTCAAACACATCGGGAAGGTTATACCGTACTGACTTAAAATAAGTATTATTGTTGCTTGATGAACCCAATATCATTAATGGTGAATCTGTTTTTATACAATTTTTAGCTCAAAATGCTTATGATTGGCGGATAATAATGGTTAGAGATATCAGTCTGTCTCCCCCATGAATATGCTTTGTGGAACCTCCAGGAGTCCACGGACCACAGTTAAGAACCACTGATCTACACGAATGACTTCTTACCAAATTCAGTATTCTAGCTACTTTTAGAGTAGCCTACCTTTCTGGGTTATGTGTATTTATTTTCGTGTCAGCATAAATGAGCTTTCATGTAGAATCTGAGGCTTAAAACTAAGAGGTAAGTAAGTCTCTGTGGATGAACCCAGTGCCAGTCAGCGATGACTGGCCTAGAACCGTAAGCACCATGAGCTCAAAAGATTAACAAGGTATTGAGTTTCACACTGGCTCTGGCAAGACTGTCCTAGCCATTTCAAATGCATGATGCTACATATAAGCAAACACATCTTTTACTCTCTGTGTTGTGTTTTCTTGCATGACAAGTTGTAGCTGAGGGCTCGGTCACCTTTGATGTTTCATACTTTGTTTTCTTCAGAAGGGCAGGTCTTGGTGAGGGGCTGGTCATGTGTTGCTGCGGGCATGCACTGTACTAGTGAGTGAATCTCCTTCATTCCCCTTTGGTCAGAAGTGGTCCTGGGCAAAAGTAATGCAAGTGAATAGTATTGTTCCGTGGCATACCCACAGCATGGGGAACCTCCTATACACTATGTTTATCCTGCAATGTCCGTGCACAAAGCAAACAATATTTAAAGCAAAAGTCTCTAAAACAGGCTTCTCCAACTAGTAGCTTGTGAGTTACAGGTAGCTCTCCAACTAGATAGAAGTAGCTCTCTTATGTGCATCCCAGCCTACTAAATTGGAACGTTTTACTTTGTTGAATTAATATCTATAGACCAAATGTGTGTATTCAAGACAAAAAAGTGTTTTCACAAATCATAAGTTAATGTTTGGAGATAAAAATTTCTGAATGTCTAAAATATATATAAAGCTAATATCTGAGTGATAAATCATACACTATTACTGATATTACTACCTTGGTGCTAGGGGCAGGGGCAGCTATGGATGTCATATTAAACGTATACAGGCATTCCAATCTGAAAAGGCCATTTTATTTTACTGCTGTCAGTCCTGCCGAATGTACTGAAGTGATCACTGTGAGTAATCTAGCACGGGGTGGCCACTAATGTGATCTTGTCTGATGTGGTCACTATTACAGCACAAATAATATTAGTAGCTCACAAGGTTGGCGGTCTCTGCTTTTTTTAGCCTACGCCAGATGCTAGCACGCGCGCTGGCGCCTCTGACACCTGTGTGCTGTGCGCTCAGCCCAGGGCACAGCAGACTTCACTTGGCAGCAGGCTCAGTATGTAACAGTTAAAGATCCGACGTGCTCTGCTCTCAGTGCTACAATGTTACATTTGATCTGTTCTGCAACCCGGAGATCCGGGCGTGGCCTGCCCGATTCCGGGCTGCCGCAGTTAAGTTATGTGTGGCAACTTGGCCGTGGCACTGTTTGGGGGCGCAACGTCACTTCCTGCTGACAGGGTGCGTGCCAGGAGTTAACTTTGTAATGAAATTGGAGGTGGAGGCTGGCTGCTCAGTGGTTAGCGGGCGGCACCGGAATCATGGGGCTCGGCTGCCTTGCCACACTGCTGATCACACCTGCTGCACGTCCAGGACACCCGCTCTGTGGGACAGAATAATTGTATGGCTGCCGGCGAATACTTAACAATGGATAAAAACGCACAGGTGTAAGTAATATCCCATAATTTCATGGTAGCTGAGAAAGCATGAGATCGGTGGGTGCAACTGAACGGAACAAGAATAGAGCTCCCAGAGTGCACTGTTTCATTACATGAATCCCCAGAACTGAAAATGTGAAGCCCCGATACCTTGGCAGGCCAAGCACCCGGCCACCCTATCCCTACATGTAGGTGCTACATTCATCCAGGTGTCACCAGCTCACATGTGAAATGGCAGAGACAGTGAAGTCTGCCCATGTTTCCAAGGGTGGATTCATTGACTGGATGACTGCTCCACATGGTGTCAAGTGGCTGCCTGCAGTCAGCACCCTTCCCTTGCAGTCCTGCCAAGTACCACGCATCAGGCTTATCATTTACATCTGGGGCTGCATTCACCTGACATGGCATCAAGGGACTGCAACAATATACATTGTGTCAATTTACCGGGCGTGGAGACAGGAAGTAGTCACTTGTGAGGTGGCACGGAACAAAAGAGGGCCAGTTATGTTACTTTGGTTTGTCTGAGTGCACTGCTCACATTGCTGCCTGTACCCTGGAGGGGCATGTGAGGAGGCCTGGGATCCTTGTACCCTGGAGGGGCATGTGAGGAGGCCTGGGGCCCTTGTACCCTGGAGGGGCATGTGAGGAGACCTGGTGCCCTTGTACCCTGGAGGGGCATGTGAGGAGGCCTGGGGTCCTTGTACCCTGGAGGTGCATGTGAGGAGGCCGGGTACCCTTGTACCCTGGAGGGGCATGTGAGGAGGCCTGGGTCCTTGTACCCTGGAGGGGCATGTGAGGAGGCCTGGGGCCCTTGTACCCTGGAGGGGCATGTGAGGAGGCCTGGTGCCCTTGTACCCTGGAGGGGCATGTGAGGAGGCCTGGGGTCCTTGTACCCTGGAGGTGCATGTGAGGAGGCCGGGTACCCTTGTACCCTGGAGGGGCATGTGAGGAGGCCTGGGTCCTTGTACCCTGGAGGGGCATGTGAGGAGGCCTGGTGCCCTTGTACCCTGGAGGGGCATGTGAGGAGGCCTGGGGTCCTTGTACACTGGAGGTGCATGTGAGGAGGCCGGCTACCCTTGTACCCTGGAGGGGCATGTGAGGAGGCCTGGGTCCTTGTACCCTGGAGGGGCATGTGAGGAGGCCTGGGGCCCTTGTACCCTGGAGGGGCATGCGAGGAGGCCTGGGGCCCTTGTACCCTGGAGGGGCATGTGAGGAGGCCTGGGGCCCTTGTACCCAGGAGGGGCATGTGAGGAGGCCTGGGGCCCTTGTACCCTGGAGGGGCATGTGAGGAGGCCGGGTACCCTTGTACCCTGGAGGGGCATGTGAGGAGGCTGGGATCCTTGTACCCTGGAGAGGCATGTGAAGAGGCCTGGGGCCCTTGTACCCTGGAGGGGCATGTGAAGAGGCCTGGGGCCCTTGTACCCTGGAGGTGCATGTGAGGAGGCCTGGGACCCTTGTACCCTGGAGGGGCATGTGAGGAGGCTGGGATCCTTGTACCCTGGAGAGGCATGTGAGGAGGCCTGGGGTCCTTGTACCCTGGAGCGGCATGTGAGGAGGCCTGGGACCCTTGTACCCTGGAGCGGCATGTGAGGAGGCCTGGAACCCTTGTACCCTGGAGGGGCATGTGAAGAGGCCTGGGGCTCTTGTACCCTGGAGCGACATGCAAGGAGGCCTGGGGCCCTTGTACCCTGGAGCGGCATGCGAGGAGGCCTGGGGCCCTTGTACCCTGGAGTGGCATGTGAGGAGGCCTGGGACCCTTGTACCCTGGAGCGGCATGTGAGGAGGCCTGGGGCCCTTGTACCCTGGAGGGGCATGTGTGGAGGCCTGGGGCCCTTGTACCCTGGAGGTACACGGGAGGAGGCCTGGGGCCCTTGTACCCTGGAGGGGCATGCGAGGAGGCCTGGGGCCCTTGTACCCTGGAGTGGCATGTGAGGAGGCCTGGTGCCCTTGTACCCTGGAGGGACATGTGAGGAGGCCTGGGACCCTTGTACCCTGGGGGAGCATGTGAGGAGGCCTGGGACCCTTGTACCCTGGAGGGGCATGTGAGGAGGCCTGGGACCCTTGTACCCTGGAGTAGCATGTGAGGAGGCCTGGGGCCCTTGTACCCTGGAGGGGCATGTGAGGAGGCCTGGGGCCCTTGTACCCTGGAGGGGCATGTGAGGAGGCCTGGGGCCCTTGTACCCTGGAGGGGCATGTGAGGAGGCTTGGGGCCCTTGTACCCTGGAGGGGCATGTGAGGAGGCCTGGGGCCCTTGTACCCTGGAGGGGCATGTGAGGAGGCCTGGGGCCCTTGTACCCTGGAGGGGCATGTGTGGAGGCCTGGGGCCCTTGTACCCTGGAGGTGCATGTGAGGAGGCCTGGGACCCTGGTACCCTGGAGGGGCATGTGAGGGGGCCTGGGGCCCTTGTACCCTGGAGGGGCATGTGAGGAGGCCTGGGGCCCTTGTACCCTGGAGCGGCAATGTGAGGAGGCCTGGGGCCCTTGTACACTGGAGCGGCATGTGAGGAGGCCTGGGGCCCTTGTACCCTGGAGGGGCATGTGAGGAGGCATGGGGCCCTTGTACCCTGGAGCGGCAATGTGAGGAGGCCTGGGGCCCTTGTACCCTGGAGCGGCATGTGAGGAGGCCTGGGGCCCTTGTACCTTGGAGCGGCATATGAGGAGGCCTGGGGCCCTTGTACCCTGGAGCGGCATGTGAGGAGGCCTGGGGCCCTTGTACCTTGGAGTGGCATGTGAGGAGGCCTAGGGTCCTTGTACCCTGGAGGGGCATGTGAGGAGGCCAGGGGCCCTTGTACCCTGGAGTGGCATGTGAGGAGGCCTGGGGCCCTTGTACCCTGGAGTGGCATGTGAGGAGGCCTGGGCCCTTGTACCCTGGAGGGGCACGTGAGGAGGCCTGGGGCCCTTGTGCCCTGGAGCGGCATGTGAGGAGGCCTTGGACCCTTGTGCCCTGGAGGGGCATGTGAGGAGGCCTAGGGCCCTTGTACCCTGGAGCGGCATATGAGGAGGCCTGGGGCCCTTGTACCCTGGAGCGGCATGTGAGGAGGCCTGGGGCCCTTGTACCTTGGAGTGGCATGTGAGGAGGCCTAGGGTCCTTGTACCCTGGAGGGGCATGTGAGGAGGCCAGGGGCCCTTGTACCCTGGAGTGGCATGTGAGGAGGCCTGGGGCCCTTGTACCCTGGAGTGGCATGTGAGGAGGCCTGGGCCCTTGTACCCTGGAGGGGCACGTGAGGAGGCCTGGGGCCCTTGTGCCCTGGAGCGGCATGTGAGGAGGCCTTGGACCCTTGTGCCCTGGAGGGGCATGTGAGGAGGCCTAGGGCCCTTGTACCCTGGAGCGGCATGTGAGGAGGCTTGGGGCCCTTGTACCCTGGAGCGGCATGTGAGGAGGCCTGGGGCCCTTGTACCCTGGAGGGGCATGTGAGGAGGCCTGGGGCCCTTGTACCCTGGAGGGGCATGTGAGGAGGCCTGGGGCCCTTGTACCCTGGAGGGGCACGGGAGGAGGCCTGGGGCCCTTGTACCCTGGAGTGGCATGTTCGGAGGCCTGGGGCGCTTGTACCCTGGAGTGGCATGTGAGGAGGCCTGGTGCCCTTGTACCCTGGATGGGCATGTGAGGAGGCCTGGGGCCCTTGTACCCTGGAGGGGCATGTGAGGAGGCCTAGGGCCCTTGTACCCTGGAGGGGCATGTGAGGAGGCCTAGGGCCCTTGTACCCTGGAGTGGCATATGAGGAGGCCTAGGGTCCTTGTACCCTGGAGGGGCATGTGAGGAGGCCTGGTGTCCTTGTACCCTGGAGGGGCATGTGAGGAGGCCTAGGGTCCTTGTACCCTGGAGGGGCATGTGAGGAGGTCTAGGGCCCTTGTACCCTGGAGGGGCATGTGAGGAGGCCTAGGGCCCTTGTACCCTGGAGTGGCATATGAGGAGGCCTAGGGTCCTTGTACCCTGGAGGGGCATGTGAGGAGGCCTGGGGTCCTTGTACCCTGGAGGGGCATGTGAGGAGGCCTAGGGTCCTTGTACCCTGGAGGGGCATGTGATGAGGCCTAGGGCCCTTGTACCCTGGAGGGGCATATGATCAGGCCTGGGGCCCTTGTACCCTGGAGTGGCATGTGAGGAGGCCTGGAGCCCTTGTACCCTGGAGGTGCATGGGAGGGGGCCTGGGGCCCTTGTACCCTGGAGGGGCATGGGAGGGGGCCTGTGGTCCTTGTACCCTGGAGCGGCATGTGAGGAGGCCTAGGGCCCTTGTACCCTGGAGGGGCATGTGAGGAGGCCTAGGGTCCTTGTACCCTGGAGGGGCATGTGAGGAGGCCCTTGTACCCTGGAGGGGCATGTGAGGAGGCCTGGGGCCCTTGTGCCCTGGAGGGGCATGTGAGGAGGCCTGGGGCCCTTGTGCCCTGGAGGGGCATGTGAGGAGGCCTGGGGCCCTTTTTACCCTGGAGGGGCATGTGAGGAGGCCTAGGGCCCTTGTACCCTGGAGGGGCATATGAGGAGGCCTGGGGCCCCTGTACCCTGGAGTGGCATGTGAGGAGGCCTGGGGCCCTTGTGTGGTATATAAATAAATAATACCGGGACTATTTTTGAATTACATTAACAATAACAGATAGCTCAATAAATAAGAGGCAGGATCCGATGTGTCCGAGTTGAACAGGTTTTATTCAGGCAAAAGGGAGGGGACTGGAACGGGACAGCCTGAAATAAAATAGGAAGGAAGGAAGGCAGATGCAGCGCGCCTCATTACGGTTTAACATACATATATATAGTAAGACATTTCCATTACATTACATACAGTAGGCGTAACTTATGACAAGCGTAAGATAAGAACACATGGGCGGAAAAAGAAGGCGGGCACAGGGCGTGCACGTAGACATGTGATGTGAAACGTCATAGAAGTGTCATGAATGGGCGGAAACATGGAGGGGGCTACCTGAGAGCAGCTGGGACCTTTAACCTAGTGGTGCGCGCAAACGGGCAATGACGTGTTACCAGGGAGAACTCGGGGCTATGACTTCTACACTAGAAGAGGAGACTAAAGTCTGCGGTGTCAGGACGACATGTACCTATAGCATATCTGGTATCTGGTGTTTGGAGTACATGTTGATAGAATCTAAAAGTTATCAGGGCAAAGGCTACTTGACACTACGGCTGGTGCATGCATTTATTCTACATGTATTGCGTGTACTATGAATCTTCCTGAATATTAATACAGTATTTCTCTTACATGGAGACAGAAAGACTAGACCATAGCTGAAACTGTTTATACGGTTCAGTAGCTTAGGAATGTGAAGAAGGAAAGCTGGACTGATAACTAGAAGCATAACATATTCTTGGCAGACAGGCAGGCAGAGCCAGGCCGGGCACCGCGCTGCGAGGCAGGAAGTAAGTGAAGGGTCAGGGATGCAGGTGGGGGCTGTATCGCTCCTCGGAGTGGGTTCAGGAGACTGGAGCTTGAATCTGGTGTCCGGGCCCTTTTGAGGCCTAGAAACGGGGACAATGCGGTGAATTAACGTGCACACTGTAAAACGTGGCAACATAGGCCTAATATTAGTTGCTTTCACGAGAACTGGAAACTGGCATACTAGAGTTGGACACAACTATGATTGCGTCTTTAATCGATCATAGGGGGATATATGCATATCGATCATGCACATATAACATAGGATGGGGAACACGTAGGCACATATGGCAAGGCAAAATTTACTTTTCCACATTCCCTCCTTGTGCCCTACGTTTCCATCAGGAAACATCAATATTCATGATACCATCTATCTGTTCATATAGCATCATTTGCTCGTCTCGAATTGTCTTGGAACGGGATTTAGGACTAGGAATACAAGAGGTAGCACACATGCCGCAAATCGCAGGGCCACATTGTAAACAGAGGCAGCAACTGAATATGATCATTACTGCTATACCTAGGAATGACAATACTTTCCATCCCCAGGCAGACATAATACTCCAGAACCAACCGGACCATGTCCAGGTGCCTGGATTCTGGTGTAACTGATGGGCAATTTTATGAAGTCTGGTTATAGCTGAATAAACAGACGGCACGTTATTAGGAATGAAAATGCAGCAACTAGATCCGATGACTCTACATGCTCCTCCTCTATCGGCCAGTATGACGTCAAGGACGAGACGATTTTGGAGCACAACAAAACGCATAGCAGATTGTTCTTCAGTTAAGTTACCTAGAGCGGAAGTAGTTTCATTCACTACTGCTTCAAGGGTTCTGGTTAACCTACGTATTAACTTACTATTCTGGACAGGACCTATAAAGAAAAAGAAACCTTTATTGAAGTCTTGATATTGTTCTAGGGCAGTTTCAGTTTGATCGACAATTGGGGACTCAGTCTCCCTTCTATGTCTAACGTGTACTAGATGTGTGTTTCTGTGATAATCAGATGGGGCTAGAAAAACTGGTGGCAGTAGGAAGGCAATGTAACAGGTTCCATCCCAATCGAGGGGCAGACGAACATATGCGGTCTGACCACACACAAAATAAGAATGACGTGAGGCTTTGAAAATAGATTTCCCACTGTCACTATACTCGACCACTGTAGTACAATCACTATGTCCTACATGTGCGGAACCATTCTTTCTGACACATAATTCGCCTTTGACTGGTAGAACTGAAATAGCAGGCAAATCTGGAGTAGTATCGGACTGAACATTCAAAACCATGAAATTCGAGGAATAATTACCTAAATTATATACTTCATTTTCTAGATCTAACCCTGTTCTGTGGGAGAGACCTTCCTTGTCTGGGAAACATGTTCGGTTCAGAAGGGACATATCAGTCGAGGAAGACGTTAACGTGGACCATGCTCCACACGAACCATTATGTGAAAACGGATAGGGAAAGAGTGGCAGAACTCCCTTCGGTGTCTGGAAAGGGGGGAGTCGACCACACACCCAACAATTAGTGGCATTGCTGGTCTGGTGTGAATAGTGCAGCATTCGGATAAAAGTATTATTACGCATAGCAAGACGATAGGATAACTCGTGAGGAGGCAGGTCACTAAAAGTGTGCTCTACTGTAGCATTAGAAAACATATGTACATGTGAAACAGGAAAACATAAATGTAAAGCATAACTTATGCATGTAACCATAAGGCTCAGGAACAATAAAAAGAATAAAGTAACGATACATCTCTTAGAGTTTTGACTAACTCTCTCACTGTGTGGGTCTATCTCATACATGTCAGGAACCTGTCTAACCGTTTCACCCGAGAGGGACTTAGACAATTAAACTGGCTGACTTACTAGACCTCAACTTGGATTTATACTCCTGCTGCGGAGTTTTCTCTAACAGGGGAAGTTTAGATTCAATTTCTGGGCAGTCCTTGAGAACGGGGCAGTCCTTGAGAAAAGTTTTAGCTTTAAGTCCATGGAATTTCTTGACGTGGCTCGCGTGTAGCCACCCTTTTCTGTTTTCCACTTTCACCGCAGTCCGGGTGGTGAGTAGAACGAGACGGGGCTCCTTCCAGCGGGGCTCCAGCGGACTTGAACGATCAAAATTGCGAACCAGCACGAAATCCCCCGGAACGACCTCGTGCGGTTTTACTTCGGTGTTGTCTGGGAATGCAGCGGCAACCTGTGAACGACAAGATTGTAGTGCAGACATCAAGGAGGCAAGGTAATCTGTCAGCATATTACTGTCAACATCAGTTATGGTACGGGGTCTAGGTGTACCCCACATATTGGGGGGACGTCCAAACACTATCTCATACGCGGACAGACCTGACCGGGAATGAGCAACCATTCTCATATAGAAAAGGGCGACTGGCAGTGCTATTATCCAATCTACACCTTTCTCTGCACACACTTTAGCGATGCGGATTTCAGGGTCTGATTATGTCTCTCTACGAGACCGGCTGCTTCAGGATGGCGTACACAATGGAACTTCCACTGGTACCCTAACAGAAGGGAAACTTGTTTCATGAGCTCGGATGAGAATGGCTGGCCGTTATCTGAATACACGACCCTAGGTAATCCATAGCGGGGAAATACTCACGAACCAACTGCCTGGCAGTGGTCGCAGCTGTGTAATCTGGAACTGGATATGCTTCTGTCCACCTGGACAAAGCGCATACGACTACGAGGACATACTTGAAACCTCGACATCGCTCCATCTGAATGTAATCCATCTGGAGGACTTCAAAAGGGTGGTCAGGAGGATGGAATCCACCTTGTTCCACCGGGACACCTTTACCTGGATTGAACTGACAACAGATCATGCAGGTACGTACTTTCTGTCTGGCGGCTGCTCGTAAATGCTTGTTGAACCAAATGTTCTGGATACTATCTAACATGGCTTTTTCTCCTAAGTGTGCTGGACTATGTGCGGTGTTAATAATGACTTGAACCATAGAGTCGGGGAGAAACCATGTGGCTTTTCCCTTCGTTAATCATCCTTGATCTGTCTGGACCCCTCCTTGTTCGGACCATTTCTTGATTTCATCGGGAGTAGCATGTAACTGTATATCTATTACATCTTGTGTAGGGTCCTTGACTGTCATACAAGTAGTCTGATCTGGAGTGTGTGTCGGTGTTGTGTTAACTGGAATGTCTGGAGTCTGAGCTGTAAGCTTGGCTGTTCGATCGGCTAGATCGTTACCCTGGGAAATGATGTCAGTGACTTTCGTATGTGCCTTGCACTTCATGATAGCGATAGCTGTCGGTAAATGTATTGCTTCTAACAGAGCCTGAATGAGGGAGCCATGCTGAATCTTGGCTCCATGAGAAGTCATAAAACCTCTTTCTTGCCAGAGCACTCCAAAGTCGTGTACGACTCCGAATGCATAACGTGAATCTGTGTATATGTTAACTTTCAGGTTCTTAGCACGTATGCAGGCTTGGGTCAGAGCGACTAGCTCTGCTGCTTGAGCAGACAGGGTGTCAATACGATGTGTTTCTATAACTTCGGTTTCAGTAGTCACTGCATACGCGGCTACTAGTTCTCCTGTACTTGTTCTCATACATGAACCATCCACATAAAGTGTCAGATCGGGATCCGGTAATGCAATGTCTGTCAAGTCTTGTCTTGGCTTTGTCATGGTGTTAACAACTTCCACACAGTCATGTGTGGCAGGATTTGAAGTAACTGACGGTAACAGTGCAGCTGGATTTAAAATGTTGCAGCGTCTGATTTCTATGTGTGGCTGGAACAATGTCAGTTCATAACCTGTTAAACGTGCAATTGTCAAGTGCTGAGTCTGTGTTCGGTTTAAAAGAACTTCCACGGAGTGTGGAACTTGTACTGTCAGGGAGTGTCCTAACACTATAGAATCACTTTGTCTGATAGCTAGAGCTGTGGCTGCAACTGACTTGAGGCACGCAGGCAGAGCCTGGGCCACTGGATCTAATGTGCTAGAAAAATAAGCACAGGGCTTGTATTGTCCTGCTTGATCTTGTGTGAGAACAGATAATGCTGTACCATCACGTTCAGTAACAAAGAGTGTAAAAGGCTTGCTGTAGTTCGGTGTCGCTAGCACAGGCGCATTACATAAAGCTTTCTTTAACTCATTAAAAACAAGTGTATGTTCCTGGGTCCAAGGGAGGACAGTCGATACGGCTGCCTCCTGTGTCGTTAACTGTATCAGTGGCTTGGCTAGAAATGCATACTGAGGAATCCATTGTCTGCAGTAAGAAGTGAGGCCGATAAAAGCTCGTACCTCCTTCTGTGTCTTGGGTTGTGGAAGACGTGCTATTAACTGGATACGGTCAGGTGTCAACTGCCTACCCCTCTTGGACAGTAAGTGTCCTAAGTAGACCACTTGCTGGACACAGAATTGCAATTTGGAAGGGGACACCTTGTGGCCCATCTCGGCCAGAAAATACAGAACTGTAAGTGACGCACGCTCGCAGTCACGTTCAGAACGGGCTGTGATCAGTAGATCATCGACATACTGGAGCAGGGCAGTGTCAGTTGGCATGTGAATATTGTCTAGTTGTCTTTTCAGCGCTTGACTATAAATACTAGGACTTTCTGTAAAACCTTGAGGTGCTCGTGTGAATTTATAGCTTCTTCCATTTAAACAGAATCCGAAAAGGAACTGGCTGTCTGGATGAATGGGGACACTAAAGAATGCGTTCTTGAGATCAATAACTGTAAAGAATGTGGCTTCAGAATCAATGGCTGTCAAGAGTGAGGAAATATCAGGGACCACTGGGTACTGGGGTATGATACATTTATTAAGTTCTCGAAGGTCAATCACTAATCGATAAACTGGAGGTGCATTTGGATCAGTACGTTTCAGGACTGGAATGATAGGAGAATTACATACATTGGAGTCAGTTTCTACAACCACTCCTTGAGCAATAAGCTCTTCAATAATTTTGGATAAGGCTGCTACAGCCTCAGGTGGCAATCTGTACTGTCGGATTCGTGGTAATACAACACCTTGCTTCAGGGTGACACGATGGGGTGTGATGTGCATACAACCTACATCAGTTGGACCTTGCGCCCATAAATGCTGTGGTACATTCAATAATCTTGGATCAAAATCACGTAATACATAATGACCTTTAAAGTCACGGAGAAACAAACGGACCCCTTCTGGGGAGCAGCATATTACTGCTCCTAATTCTTTAAGAGTTTTAATGCCTAACAGATTTTCTGGGCAAGATTTCGTGAGTAACAAGTCTGTAGTTCGGGACAATGGACCAACTTCTAGAGTAACTGGTTTCGATATTTCATTAACAATAGGCTTTCCTGAAAATCCAAGGGAAACATTTCTAGAGCCTGAGAGCGGAGCCCCTGGAACCTCGTCATGACTGATGGTAGTCCTACTTGCCCCTGTATCAATAAGAAACTTTCTGTCTTTCCCTAATACTTGACTATGTACATAGGGACCCTCTTGATCTACAGGAATCTCGATGAGAGGCAAGCCTACCTCCCTCTCTAGGCTGTTTCATGAATATGGCTGATAATCTGGATACTCGGACTGTGCATACTGGTACATCTGCTGTGTAACATGTTGTGTTGCAGCTATAGGCTGTGGTGCTGTAACTGTCTGTTGTGCATTCTGCGGTGGCTGGGAAGTCTGTGAAACTTGTTCTTGTCTAGGCGGACGTGGTCTTTCTTTAGTCTTACCAGTAGCTATATTGTGCTTCAGAACTGCACATTCGTTTATAAAATGACCTGGCTGTTTACAGTAATTGCATGTCCCTTTAACGGGAACTGCAGGAT
Organism: Lissotriton helveticus; assembly: GCF_964261635.1. Taxonomy (NCBI): domain Eukaryota; kingdom Metazoa; phylum Chordata; class Amphibia; order Caudata; family Salamandridae; genus Lissotriton; species Lissotriton helveticus. The sequence continues at coordinate 3,168,006 of NW_027611658.1, read as the reverse complement.
GACTGGCTTGATTCGGACCCCTCTTGCGGAACAGACTGTGCAACTAATACTTTCATTTTCGTGTCTTTCATACGTCTCCTTTCGTGTTCCTGCTCTTCCCTGATTCTGTTCTGGTGGTACTGGAGCATTTGGAGCATCTGTGACGGAGTATTAGCTTGCCAGGTACTTTCGACTTTCAGTACTCGATTTTTAACTTGTGGACTTGAATTCTCGACTAGTTTGGTAACAAAAAGATGGGGGTACGATTCACTACTTGTTTTCAGACCACTATTAATAATAAAGCATTTCTCAAATCTAGAATAAAAATCACTAGTATCTTCATCTTGTTTCTGTTTACAGGCTGAGATGGCATCCCAATCTTCCTTTTTCGTGGCTAGTAATCTTGGCAAAACTTGTATCAATAACTCGGGCAATTCTTTAGCTTTATCCCCAAGACCGGTACCTGGTACTCGTGAATTATCTTCAGCTTCTAGAGCTGTCCAATCTATCTTTTTCTCTCCCACCTCCCATTCTTTTTCTTTGAGTTTTTCATATATGCCCGCAGGCAACAGGACCTTTAGCATTTTAATGATATCAGGATACGTGTATTCTCCCATACGGAGCATGTCCTTTAATTCACGGTGAAACCCTGCTGGATCTTTAACATGACAGGGAATTAACTTTTTCATTTCTAAGAGTTCTATTTTCGTGATAGGGGTGTAAACAAATACTCGTTCTAGACCACCACCCTCTTTCTTGACTGGATGTACTTCTCGTAACGGATTTTGTCTGTCTATGTAGAATGATTTACTTCCTGGGGGTGAGACGTGAACAAAATGTGGATTCAGAAACGTTCGGTATTTGTGGCGCTGTTCTAGGATGACACTAATTAAATCGGTACCTAGACCTTTCCATCTGTATTGGAGCAACTCGTTCAATATATCATGTAGCGGACCTGGATCAGAATGTTGTTCCTCATACAGTGTAATGAGGTGCTGGATCATATACATACCCACCAGACGTTGCTCGGCTGGGGGCAGTTTCAGAAACGTTTGTGCCACTATTTCATCTGGAAACGTGGTAGAATCAGTAGTCCATCGGACTGCTGATCGGGCTAGTTCTTGTTCATGCATTGTACTAAGCTCGCTATACCCTATTCGTGATTTCATAATGTGATCGGTAGCTTGGAATACTTGCTCAAGAGAACACTGTTCTGGTACTGGAGGAGGAAAAGCTTTCTTGTAATCTAGGCGTGAATGTCGGTCGGAAAGTCTAGTTCTACCTACATACGCTATTCTGTCGGGATTCTCGTTGTCTACCTCTTCCGTAGAAGAGTCATACTCTTTCTCGGTTGCTTGTTTTGCTTCTCGTTTCTCGTGTATAGTTATGATTTCCCTACGAATTTTCTTGTACATACTCTCTATACAACCTTGTGTCTTGTGTTTTCCATCGGCTATATTGTCACTCCACCTAGTCAGGACTTTCAGTTCTTCTTGATCTTTATCTGGACAATCTTGCTCTCTTATTAAACAGTTAATCAGGAACTTTAAAATCATGAGCTGAGTCTCGACTTTTCTTTGAACCATGGCTTCGTGAATACTTCCTGGATTCACTCCTGTACGGATAAAACGATATATTCTGTCTAGATGTTCCTTCATATCGGGCAGGGTGATCAAAAAGCTGGCCACCCGTCTTAAACGTACTGAATATAAGATCATGTGATCTTCGCCTGGAACTGGATCATATATACAATCAGTAAGAAGTCGCTTGAGATCTGTGTATGTCGCCACTTTTGGCGTACGCTGTAACGCTAGCTCATGTAGCGTCAGACGTCTTGGTTGAGGCGGGGTACGAGGAGAACCTCCCCCCGCGGCTCCTAAACTAGAATCGTCGGTGAATACTGTACGTGCTGGTAGAGTGACTGGCAAAGCGGGTACTTGTACTGTGGGCTGGGCCGGGGGTGCTGTAACAGGTACTGTAACATTAACTGGACCCACGGGACCAGCGGCTGGAGGAACAGGAATTACATTATTAACGGGAGCAGGCGGGATAGGATTTGCATATTCTGGGACTGTGTCGTCCAAGTAGGACGAAAGAAAAATATCAGCTGCGGTCGGTTTGTGACGTAGCTTAATCGGGACCAATGGTGGCGGGAAATTACAGGATACTTCCGGGGTTGCTTTTGGCAAACCCTCGGCAAGAAGAGGATACATACCTTTAATAAGGGCATTTCTCTGTCTGTCTGACTGTTCTACTCTAACTCGTTCACCTTCTTCGATTAATTCCCTTTCTTGGGCTTTTTCTGCGAATTCCTTACTTAATTCTGTTTTTCTGAGTTCTTTTTCGGTTCTTTTATGAGATTCTTTACGCCATAACTCGATGGCATCTTTCTGGGACTGTCTGGCTTTCTTTTTCCATAATGCTTCTTCTACTCGCATGATGCACTCGGCATCCCATGTACCTGATACAGGCCATCTATATTTCTCTTCTAGTTCCTTAGTATAGTCCGCCCATAAGTCTAGATATATTATGGCATCTAAGCCATGCTTGTGATACATAAAATGTCCTGGACTGTCCCTAGGAGGGACAGGAACTGCTTCTTCGAGTAACCCTTTTCTGGTCTTTAACTGACGTAATTTCGAGAACAGAGGCATTTCGGTAATACTCTTGGCACACAATACACAATAATCACAGTAATAAAATAGCATACAAATCACTCATACCACGACATAAAAATACATAAATAACAGTTCGAACAGAATACTACCTGATACACTGAAAACAGAACACATGAATTTCTCGAGAACGAAACTTACTAGAATTACTGGATGCACTGCTAAAACAGTACAGAACATACCGGTCCCATAAAGAGACACGTCAGGACCCGTATCCACCTAGGTGAATACTTCGGACTGGATCTGTGTACCCTAAACCCAACGGACCAGGAACAAACTAATGATCCTGTCTAGATACTTCCCCCGCGACGGTACTGGAAGGCCTCGGACTGGACTGGACTGCTACGACGTCGGACTACGAACTTCGGAAACTTCGGTTACAGGTGGGCCTCCGGATACTTCCGACCTTGCTCTCTCGGCTTGGGCTCTGGTCGGGACGAACCGCATTCCACACCGCTTCGTCTGGATGTCGGACCGCAGTCTCCGTCTCCTCCGTGGGCCTGAGGGAGACTTGAAGCAGAAATATCTGCCGGTGCGCAGTAGAGTTCCGTCACGGCTGCAGAGGGTCAGGGGGCCTGCGTAGCATCGCCAGCGCGTGAGGAAGGGGCTCGTCCCTATTCGGGCGCCATTATGTGGTATATAAATAAATAATACCGGGACTATTTTTGAATTACATTAACAATAACAGATAGCTCAATAAATAAGAGGCAGGATCCGATGTGTCCGAGTTGAACAGGTTTTATTCAGGCAAAAGGGAGGGGACTGGAACGGGACAGCCTGAAATAAAATAGGAAGGAAGGAAGGCAGCTGCAGCGCGCCTCATTACGGTTTAACATACATATATATAGTAAGACATTTCCATTACATTACATACAGTAGGCGTAACTTATGACAAGCGTAAGATAAGAACACATGGGCGGAAAAAGAAGGCGTGCACAGGGGGTGCACGTAGACATGTGATGTGAAACGTCATAGAAGTGTCATGAATGGGCGGAAACATGGAGGGGGCTACCTGAGAGCAGCTGGGACCTTTAACCTAGTGGTGCGTGCAAACGGGCAATGACGTGTTACCAGGGAGAACTGGGGGCTATGACTTCTACACTAGAAGAGGAGACTAAAGTCTGCGGTGTCAGGACGACATGTACCTATAGCATATCTGGTATCTGGTGTTTGGAGTACATGTTGATAGAATCTAAAAGTTATCAGGACAAAGGCTACTTGACACTAAGGCTGGTGCATGCATTTATTCTACATGTATTGCGTGTACTATGAATCTTCCTGAATATTAATACAGTATTTCTCTTACATGGAGACAGAAAGACTAGACCATAGCTGAAACTGTATATACGGTTCAGTAGCTTAGGAATGTGAAGAAGGAAAGCTGGACTGATAACTAGAAGCATAACATATTCTTGGCAGACAGGCAGGCAGAGCCAGGCCGGGCACCGCGCTGCGAGGCAGGAAGTAAGTGAAGGGTCAGGGATGCAGGTGGGGGCTGTATCGCTCCTCGGAGTGGGTTCAGGAGACTGGAGCTTGAATCTGGTGTCCGGGCCCTTTTGAGGCCTAGAAACGGGGACAATGCGGTGAATTAACGTGCACACTGTAAAACGTGGCAACATAGGCCTAATACTCGTTGCTTTCACGAGAACTGGAAACTGGCATACTAGAGTTGGACACAACTATGATTGCGTCTTTAATCGATCATAGGGGGATATATGCATATCGATCATGCACATATAACATAGGATGGGGAACACGTAGGCACATATGGCAAGGCAAAATTTACTTTTCCACACTTGTACCCTGGAGTGGCATGTGAGGAGGCCTAGGGCCCTTGTACCCTGGAGTGGCATATGAGGAGGCCTGGGGCCTTGTACCCTGGAGTGGCATGTGAGGAGGCCTAGGGCCCTTGTACCCTGGAGGGGCATGTGAGGAGGCCTAGGGCCCTTGTACCCTGGAGGGGCATGTGAGGAGGCCTGGGGCCCTTGTACCCTGGAGTGGCATGTGAGGAGGCCTGGGGCCCTTGTACCCTGGAGTGGCATGTGTGGAGGCCTGGGGCCCTTGTACCCTGGAGTGGCATGTGAGGAGGCCTGGGGCCCTTGTACCCTGGAGTGGCATGTGAGGAGGCCTGGGTCCCTTGTACCCTGGAGTGGCATGTGAGGAGGCCTGGGGCCCTTGTGCCCTGGAGTGGCATGTGAGGAGACCTGGGGCTCTTGTACCTTGGAGTGGCATATAAGGAGGCCTGGGTCCCTTGTACCCTGGAGAAGCATGTGAGGAGGCCTGGGGCCCTTGTACCTTGGAGTGGCATATGAGGAGGCCTGGGTCCCTTGTACCCTGGAGAAGCATGTGAGGAGGCCTGGGGTCTTGTATCCTGGAGTGGCATGTGAGGAGGCCTGGGGCCCTTGTACCCTGGAGGGGCATGTGAGGAGGCCTGGGCCATTGTACCCTGGAGAAGCATGTGAGGAGGCCTGGGGTCTTGTATCCTGGAGTGGCATGTAAGGAGGCCTGGGGCCCTTGTACCCTGGAGGGGCATGTGAGGAGGCCTGGGCCCTTGTACACTGGAGGGGCATGTGAGGAGGCCTGGGGCCCTTGTACCCTGGAGTGGCATGTGAGGAGGCCTGGGGTCTTGTATCCTGGAGTGGCATGTGAGGAGGCCTGGGGCCCTTGTACCCTGGAGGGGCATGTGAGGAGGCCTGGGCCCTTGTACCCTGGAGGGGCATGTGAGGAGGCCTGGGGCCCTTGTACCCTGGAGGGGCATGTGAGGAGGCCTAGGGCCCTTGTACCCTGGAGGGGCATGTGAGGAGGCCTAGGGCCCTTGTACCCTGGAGGGGCATGAGAGGGGGCCTGGGGCCCTTGTACCCTGGAGGGGCATGTGAGGAGGCCAGGGGCCCTTGTACCCTGGAGTGGCATGTGAGGAGGCCTGGAGCCCTTGTACCCTGGTGGGGCATGGGAGGGGGCCTGGGGCCCTATTGCCCTGGAAGGGAATGCGAGGAGGCCTGGGGCCCTTGTGCCCTGGAGGGGCACGTGAGGAGGCCTGGGGTCTTGTATCCTGGAGTGGCATGTGAGGAGGCCTGGGGCCCTTGTACCCCGGAGTGGCATGTGAGGAGGCCTGGGGCCCTTGTACCCTGGAGTGGCATGTGAGGAGGCCTGGGGCCCTTGTACCCTGGAGGGGCATGTGAGGAGGCCTGGAGTCTTGTACCCTGGAGCGGCATGTGAGGAGGCCTGGGGCCCTTGTACCCCGGAGTGGCATGTGAGGAGGCCTGGGGCCCTTGTACCCTGGAGTGGCATGTGAGGAGGCCTGGGGCCCTTGTACCCTGGAGGGGCATGTGAGGAGGCCTGGGACCCTTGTGCCCTGGAGGGGCATGTGAGGAGGCCTAGGGTCCTTGTACCCTGGAGGGGCATGTGAGGAGGCCCTTGTACCCTGGAGGGGCATGTGAGGAGGCCTGGGGCCCTTGTACCCTGGAGGGGCATGTGAGGAGGCCAGGGGCCCTTGTACCCTGGAGTGGCATGTGAGGAGGGCTGGGGCCCTTGTACCCTGGAGTGGCATGTGAGGAGGCCTGGGCCCTTGTACCCTGGAGGGGCATGTGAGGAGGCCTAGGTCCCTTGTACCCTGGAGGGGCATGTGAGGAGGCCTAGGGCCCTTGTACCCTGGAGGGGCATGTGAGGAGGCCTAGGGCCTTGTACCTTGGAGAGGCATGTGAGGAGGCCTGGGGCCCTTGTACCCTGGAGGGGCATGTGAGGAGGCCTGGAGCCCTTGTACCCTGGGGGGGCATGTGAGGAGGCCTGGGGCCCTTGTGCCCTGGAGGGGCATGTGAGGAGGCCTAGGGCCCTTGTACCTTGGAGTGGCATATGAGGAGGCCTGGGGCCCTTGTACCCTGGAGTGGCATGTGAGGAGGCCTAGGGCCCTTGTACCTTGGAGTGGCATATGAGGAGGCCTGGGGCCCTTGTACCCTGGAGGGGCATGCGAGGAGGCCTGGGGCCCTTGTACCCTGGAGGGGCATGCGAGGAGGCCTGGGGCCCTTGTACCCTGGAGGGGCATGTGAGGAGGCCTGGGGCCCTTGTATCCTGGAGGGGCACGGGAGGAGGCCTGGTGCCCTTGTACGCTGGAGGGGCATGTGAGGAGGCCTCCAGGGGCCCTTGTACCCTGGAGGGGCATGTGAGGCGGCCTGGGGCCCTTGTACCCTGGAGAGGCATGTGAGGTGGCCTGGGGCCCTTGTACCCTTGAGTGGCATGGGAGGAGGCCTGGGGTCTTGTACCCTGGAGGGGCATGTGAGGAGGCCTGGGACCCTTGTACCCTGGAGGGGCATATGAGGAGGCCTGGGGCCCTTGTACCCTGGAGTGGCATGTGAGGAGGCCTGGGCCCTTGTACCCTGGAGGGGCATGTGAGGAGGCCTAGGGCCCTTGTATCCTGGAAGGGGCATGTGAGGAGGCCTGGGGCCCTTGTACCCTGGAGGGGCACGTGAGGAGGCATTGGGCCCTTGTACCCTGGAGTGGCATGTGAGGAGGCCTGGGGCCCTTGTACCCTGGAGGGGCACGGGAGGAGGCCTGGGTCCCTTGTACCCTGGAGTGGCATGTGAGGAGGCCTGGGGCCCTTGTACCCTGGAGTGGCATGTGAGGAGGCCTAGGGCCCTTGTACCCTGGAGGGGCATGTGAGGAGGCCTGGGGCCCTTGTGCCCTGGAGCAGCATGTGAGGAGGCCTGGGGCCCTTGTGCCCTGGTGGGGCATGTGAGGAGGCCTAGGGCCCTTGTGCCCTGGAGGGGCATGTGAGGAGGCCTGGGTCCCTTGTACCCTGGAGTGGCATGTGAGGAGGCTTGGGGCCCTTGTACCCTGGAGTGGCATGTGAGGAGGCCTGGGGCCCTTGTACCCTGGAGAGGCATGTGAGGAGGCCTGGGGCCCTTGTGCCCTGGAGAGGCATGTGAGGAGGCCTGGGGCCCTTGTGCCCTGGAGAGGCATGTGAGGAGGCCTGGGGCCCTTGTGCCCTGGAGGGGCAGGTGAGGAGGCCTGGGGTCCTTGTACCCTGGAGAGGCATGTGAGGAGGCATTGGGCCCTTGTACCCTGGAGAGGCATGTGAGGGGGCATTGGGCACTTGTACCCTGGAGAAGCATGTGAGGAGGCCTGGGGCCCTTGTACCCTGGAGGGGCATGTGAGGAGACCTGGGGCGCTTGTACCCTGGAGGGGCATGGGAGGAGGCCTGGGGTCCTTGTACCCTGGAGTGGCAATGTGAGGAGGCCTGGGGCCCTTGTACCCTGGAAGGGCATGTGAGGAGGCCTAGGGCCCTTGTACCCTGGAGGGGCATGTGAGGAGGCCTAGGGCCCTTGTGCCCTGCAGGGGCATGTGAGGAGGCCTGGGGCCCTTGTACCCTGGATGGGCATTTGATGAGGCCTGGGGCCCTTGCACCCTGGAGGGGCATGCGAGGAGGCCTGGTGCCCTTGTACCCTGGAGTGGCATGTGAGGAGGCCTGGGGCTTTTGTACCCTGTAGGGGCATGTGAGGAGGCCTGGGGCCCTTGTACCCTGGAGGGGCATGTGAGGAGGCCAGGGGCCCTTGTACCCTGGAGTGGCATATGAGAAGGCCTGGGGCCCTTGTACCCTGGAGTGGCATGTGAGGAGGCCTGGGGCCCTTGTGCCCTGGAGGAGCATGTGAGAAGGCCTGGGGCCCTTGTACCCTGGAGAAGCATGTGAGGAGCCATGTACCCTAGAGGGGCATGTGAGGAGGCCTGGGGCCCTTGTACCCTGGAGGGGCATGTGAGGAGGCCAGGGGCCCTTGTACCCTGGAGTGGCATATGAGGAGGCCTGGGGCCCTTGTACCCTGGAGTGGCATGTGAGGAGGCCTGGGGCCCTTGTGCCCTGGAGGAGCATGTGAGAAGGCCTGGGGCCCTTGTACCCTGGAGAAGCATGTGAGGAGCCATGTACCCTAGAGGGGCATGTGAGGAGGCCTGGGGCCCTTATACCCTGGAGGGGCATGTGAGGAGGCACAACCGTGTTTCAGAAATGTTGTGGGGGGCCTTCAGTGGTGGCAGCAGACTCTCAGATGTTTTGATAAATTGATGCCTCTTAAAGTCTCCTGGGGCCTTGTGCCCAGGAGAGGGTTACCATGATTGTAAGCACTCCTTGAGCTTGTGCGTTTGTGCTCAGGCTCTAGAGTGTGGAGATCTCTTGTAGTTGGTCCCATGACCAACCGGGTTTGGTGGCTCAGTGGACTAAAGCAGCAACTGCAGGGGCCTGTGTTTGACCTCATGTTCACAGGTTCAAATCCCGCCGGGTCCACTCAGCCTTTCATCCATCTGAGGTCGATAAAATGAGTACCATTGAGTTGGGTAACAATAAACATCTGTTATTCAGCGCCAAGACACCTACGGGTATTTCTGCACTTTACAAATACACCTGTTATGTTATGACTGCAGTGAATTTTTTTTATTTTTTTTATTTTTATTTTTAGATTTTTATTTCAAAAGTTGTCACCGGTATACACAGCTTTACGCCCACAACTCTAAGACCGGCAGCTCGTCAATGTTTATCGTTCTACACAGCTTCTTATCCCACACCCAAGAGGCAGGGCAGCGTCACAATTAAGAATCGTAGCTCCCATCTTTCATGTCAGGAGCGAACTCTGTGCACCAGTAAGCGGAAACATTATTCAAATTTTATGACAAACAAAGAGATGTCAACTCTGCCTACCACTATCAGTACTCCCACTTCGTTCTTTAGCCCATGACCATGGAGCCTATCCATCGAGGCCCGCTAAACCTCTTCCCTCCTTTTAGTTACCCCCGCTATCGTCTAATTACCATCTAAGTCACCTGTGCCGTCCGTCAATCCAATCATCTCACATCGCCCCGCAAGGTATGTGTACCCAGTGTCGAAAGAGGGCACCATCTACTGAGAGATGGGGAAAACAGTCCCATCTTCAATCGCTGTTGTTGTCTCTATTGTGGTATTCTCCCCCCTTGCAGTTCCACGCCAATTGCAGGAAATCTGCTGCCGGAGAGTGACATCGATCACACTTCGCCTCCTCTCTCAGTCCGTATCTGTGCAGCCTTTCCGGTGTGTAATACACTCTGTTGATAAATTTGAAGTGTATAAGTCTGTTTCTACTGTGTAATGAGATACGTTTCGTGTTGTTATAGCAATAGGACCAAATGGCGTCGTCTATCGTCAAGTCCAGTTCGCGCTGCCAGGCTAGTCTCGCCTTCGTATGTTGGTTTGCTCTGTGGGACATTGCCAACTTATAAATATTGGAGACAAGTTTCCGAGGAGATTTGGTTTTAATGAGGTACGTCAGTTTCCGCACCTCTGGGGGTTTGTCCATGTCATCCCCTAATTGTTGATGTAGCTCCTTCCGCACTCTGTGATACTGGAAACGTTGCAATATTGTAGGGGCTTCCACTGTGGCCGAGACCTCGTCCCACTTCTTTGCAATGCCACCCAAGAACAAGTCACTTGCTTTAAGTATAGCTAACGCGTGCAATGCTCGCGTGACCCCCCTGTCTCTACAGGGGGCTGGCCAGATCATCCATTGTATTGGCATTTCCGGGGAGTATAATAATGCACCCGCTTGCTGCTGTAATAGGCAATGCCACTCGTGCCTTGTTGCGTTGAGGAAATCAAGTATGCCTGTTCTACGATCTACCGGTTTCAAGATAACAGCTGGTAGTGGGAGAGGGTCAGCGAATAACCTCTCAAGCCGGAGGTATGGAGAGTCTTCCGCTCCATATTTCCCCATATGCTTCACTTCGCTATCCGCCGCTTCCTGATACTCCTTCAGCAAGCCCTTCATTGCACCTGCTACCTCCTCTTCCTTCCCTGCCAACTGTCGTGCCTCCAGATCCCCTATTCCACTTTCCAAGGTCGTTAACCTCTGTTGAATGGAGCAGAGCACCCCCGAATGTTTAGTCATGGCCACCCCCCAATGTACATCTTAAATCTTCCCACATCGCCTGGAAACTATCCACAGAGCCAATATTCGTGGCGAAGTATGCGTCAAAGCTTCCGCCATCTCTTCTTTAAAGACCGGATCCAGAAGCGAATAGGGTGGGAATCGCCACGTAAACGCTGGTATTGTTTTCTTGGGTATGTACAAAACCAATAAAAGCGGAGAATGGTCAGACAAAGTGCGCGGCAAGACCCAACAAGCGCGAATCCCAGACACAATAGACGACGACGCCAGCCAATAAGCTATACATGTGTGGAGGTTATGGTATGCAGAGTAATGTGTGTAGCCACCATCATGTGGGTGCATCTCTCTCCACACGTCCATTAGATCCTTGCTAATCATGATGCTTTCAATAGTCCTGGCTGCTGCTACTGGCCGTCTCACTGGGCCTCCCGATCTATCTATCTCAGGGTTCCTAACTGGGTTTAAGTCGCTACCCCAGGGAATTGATAGCCTCCCATTTCCCCCCATCATGTTAGCCATAGTTGTAAAGAACTCCGGGCAGTCAAAGTTTGGTCCATAGATATTCACTATGAACAATTCCAATCCCTTAACCTTTAATGTGGAGACCACTAATCGACCCTCCGTGTCCGCCGTCACCTGTTGTATCGTGTAGTCAGATCTGGGATTAACCCATGTCATAACCCCTCTAGCATCAGTTGAGAAGCCCTATGCATTATTGTTACCCAAAATTCCCCTGTTGCACACCATTGGAGCAACCCACCAATATCCAGTTCAACTAACCAACACATAGAGAGGATACCTGAAGGAAATCTAAACCATAACAAAGTAGTAAAGGAAAACTTTTTGCAGAATAAAGCTAAACAAGATGCCATTGCCAAGTGTAATAAGAATCAAAGGGAGAAAATAAATGTAGGGGCTAGTAATCCCCCTGTATTAGACACACCTGGAGTAGGCAACTTAAATCCCACGTTTTCTAATATAAATAAAGCACCCCTAACTATTGATCTGCCCCCTGAATGTGGGGCTTATGTGGCAGTCTTAATAAATGTGCCTAAACTAGGGAAAGAACAGTGGGAAAATCACACTGCACTTAAAAACAAAACCCTACACTGGCTGTATAACAATTGTGGCTTCCCGATGACGGGGGAAAACCAGATATTGCTAACGCAACGGGTGGGATGGATTGGCCCACTCAAGAAAAAGTTTGAGGGAGATTGTGTTATTATAAAGTTTGAATCCCCGGCCTGGGCACAGAATACTCTAGCTAATGCTCCCCCACCATCCCAATGGGAGTATAATATGGCTCTTATGCCACTAGGATACTTCTATAGACACCTAATGTTGAATACAAACCAGGGCAGTTCAATCTACAATTTTAATTCTAACAAACAGGCACCATTATCAGCACTACCACCACCCTGCACAATTGTCCCTTTATCTAACAGATATCAGGTACTGAGTTCCATGGAAGATAATGACTGACTTATGCGAGATGTTGGAACATTACAGAAGCCCAAAGTAACAGGGAGTCGGGCTAATGAAGTTCAAAGAGGAGTACCAGAGGTCAGTCTGTCATCCTTTTTACCTATTGGATACCAGGATTCTAGTAACCGTAACTTCAAATCGGTTACAATTCCAGTTAGTACATTGTTGCAATCAAACTTAGGTGGATTATTAGAAACCCAGATACTGCCTAGTGATGTAACGTCAGTGTCTATAACTAACAAGTGCCAAATCATTTTGCATCCTATTAGGTGCCTGTCACAGCCAATGTAAAAGAAGGTTATACAATTATGACATGGAACATAGGAGGCCTTAACAGGAAATTAAATACACAATTCTGGAAAGATTTTATTACATCAAATTATGACATAATCTGCCTGCAGGAGACCTGACATAGAGATCCAATCTTTTTAGAGGGATACACTTCAAACTGGACCAAAGCCGTTGACTCTAAGTCAGGAAGGGCTAAGGGTGGTCTCCTGATTCTTGTTTCCAACAAACTAGTGGAATGTAAAATTGTAAGCTGTATTACAATAGATTCTCATTGCCAGTTAATGAGGCTCCGATTTCATAAGGGCAAAGATTTGCTACTTATCAATTATTACAATAACATTTTTAACAACAATAGGGGGAGTATATAATTTGGAAATAGAAATTGATAGGGCATTGGCAGTGCCAAACAGACAAGTTATTATCCTCTGGGTTGGCGATTTTAACATTCAAGCGTGCCCATTAGCCCACACTAAAAGTTGTGGCTTTACAAAGGGTCATACCACAGAGGTTGATTTTATGCATTTTCCCCATGGTGAATATGGCACCGTTTTAAATTCCGCAAAAGCGAATTATAACCTGGAACTGTTGAGATGTACTATGACTCTGGAAAACATTATTTGCCCAACTTTCACTGGCAGGAATGCTGCCACTACTATAGATCATGTTTTAATCTCGTGTAATAGTGATTATGATAACTTATGGATCACAGAACAGATTGTCAGTGACCATAATAGTATTTTGTTATCATTGCTATGCTGGGGGAATAGACAACTAAATAACCCCAACCATATTACTGATATTACCCCTATAAGAACAAATGGCATGAGGATAAAATGGGCAGGTGTTGACCCACAAAAAATACAAAAGGAAGTGGTCGTCAAATGCAGACAGGAAATAGATTATTGCCTTAGTGAAGATGTAAACCCAATGTCCCTGATTTCTAAATTCCTTAGGATTAACTAAATTTTAAAGGGGCTCTTTGTTAAGAACCATAGTTCTAAAAAACAAGCACATGTGGGATGGTTCGATAGGAGCTGCACTCAGGCTTTACATAATTTGAAGTTAGCATTAGGAACTAAGCCACTTAACAAAGTGTATATACAAGAACTACGTTTCAACTATAAACTAACTATTGAGGCCCGCAAAAGAGAATTGCAAGGTGAAGCATGGGATAAACTCAGTATAGCAGCAGCCACCAACAATAGCAAACTGTTCTGGGAGACAATTAATTGCCCCTTTTTAAAGGATGATTGTCGACCAGAGCTAACCTCTCATGTAAATTGCAATCCCTGGATCGAACATTTTACAATTTTTTTTTAACCCAGGTAGGATTAATACTAATTTGTTTTCCGACTCTACTTGGCCCATACTACCCCTATTGATAAATATTGAAGAAGTATATGAAGGGCTAGTGGCCAGTAAAGGGGGTAAAGCCCTGGGTCCGGATGGGGTGCCTATTGACCTATATAAGAGCGAAATGAATCTATGGGCCCTGATTTTAGCAAGGATTTTTAATGCTGCTGTAAAAGTTCACCTTTTGCCATCCTGGGGTCAGTCAATAGTTATTCCCCTTTTTAAAAAAGGCTCCAAATCAGAAGCTTGTAACTACCGACCCATATCATTTCTGGATTCGTCTATCAAGGTAATGAGTATGGTTATGCTGAAAAGACTCGAAACGTGGGCCCTAGACAATAAAATCCTATCACCAGCGCAATATGGGTTTAGGTACTTTGGAACAGTGTGTCAACCTTGATCTTCTTACCAGCAAATATACTTTGGCCAAAGGGGGTAACCTGTTTTTATGCTTTGCGGACCTTAGCATCGCTTTTGATCTTGTGGACGATTCCATATTGTAGCATATATTATTGGATACTGGTGCCCCAAAAGAAATAGTACATTTTTTGGCAAGAGTCTACGAGAGATTATCTAGCAAAGTGCGCTATGGGCCCGCAGGCGAATGTACTCCCTTGTTCAATGTTAAACGGGGCATCCGGCAGGGTTGCGTCCTGGCTCCACTTTTGTTTTCATTATTTATTTACCAAATTGACACAACCCTAAAACAGATACCCGCGGATGCCCCCCTGATTAAGGCCCAGGCTGTTCCAATTTTATTATATGCAGATGATGCAGTTTTATTATCACATACCCCAATTGGCCTCCAGCGTTTTTACTTTTTTTAATTAATGGCAGGAAACTTTTAATTAATAAATCTAAGACATTTGTTATGACATGTGGAAAAACAACATCTAAACCCAGTAAGGCTTTTTTCCTGGAGAGAACAAAAATGCAATCGGTCAAATTATTCTGCTATCTTGGTATAATATTCGCAGCAAATGGGAAATGGTTATGCAAACATGATAATATATGACACAAAATGAGTAGGAACACCAATAGTATTTTTAAATTTTCAGCAAAAGTGGGAGGCCGAAGAGTTAAAGATATGGTGACCATATATAATGCCAGATGTGTATCCTCCGCACTTTATGGCGCAGGAATCTGGGGCCACCACTCTGAAAAGTCATTACAACAAGATGAAAATACTTTTCTTAAACGCTTGTTGAGTGTTCCACCTTCTGCTTCCACAGATCTAATATACCTAGGAAGTGGGACTACATAATATCTCAGACCTAGCCGCATTACGACCCCTTTTATTATGGCGTTCTATTTGGTCAAAAGAGGAAACTGCATTTACACAAGGTATTATTAAAGATTGTCTGAAGCTTGACCATTTCTTACGTATCCCTTGGTTAAGCTTTATTCATTATTGGTTTAGCCTTTTGTTTAACTGTAACATCTTTATAGAACCAGAGTATGTAGCCTTAATCACACAAAAAGAGCTTAAAGAAACATTTTTAGCCTATAAAAGGGAGATACAAGGTAGATTAATTGGGCAACAACCTACTCTTGTATTCTACCAACAATTAAACCTTAAAGCTGGTTTTCAGGCATACTTGGTTGATGTAACAAAAATCTCTAATCGCTTTGTCCTGACACGTTTAAGGCTAGGGATTGTTCATCATCTTGTGGCATTCCCGATTATGAAAAGAAGTACCAACTCTGTATGCCCATGTGATAACATATCAAAGAAAAGTTGCTGCCATTTTTAATGTTTTGTAAATTTTATTATTTTCTAAGGAAATTTTATCTGAAACCTTTGTTTTTAAAATATCATGTTCGATCCACTCAAAATGCTATGAGGCTACTATCCACACTGGAAAGTCCGGATGTTTGATTTTATGTGGCATCCTATATTTTAAAATGCATTGCTGCTAGGAAATCTATTATTTTTTAAAGTCTATTTATAATATGATATGGTACAATAAATCTTGTATTCAAGGCATTTTGCACTTAATGCATAATTTGCACAGAAAGGACTTTTTGCTGGCACGTGACACTTTATAGCGTAATTTGCAGACAACTTACATTGTTAATATTTGTAACTCTGGTTATGACTATTGTTTGTTACGTAAAATGTAAGCACCAGACACTTTATTTTGCGAAATTTAAACATCGCCTCTGAGATAACCCTGACTGCTCGTGCCAAGCTACCAAGAGGGTGAGCAGGGGTTATCTTGTTGGGTGACTTCCTATCCCTGACTTAGAATGGTGGTTTCTGCCTGACTTTGGCGCAAGCCTTAGCCAACCAGAAATCCTATTTCTAACACTATTCTTAAGAAGGTCCTTCATATCTTGCAAAATCAGTTGCAGACCATTGTCTTTTAAAGGGCAATTTGGAAAACCTTCCTCAAAGAACACCTCCCTAAAGAATGTAATTACTTACTGTCCATACAACATCCATATCACCTGTGTTATTCGTTTCCCCGCTCGCTACAGGTTACCTGGGCCAGCAACTGCTGTCAGATTACGCTTCCCTTCCCAGACACATATTCAATTGTAAATCTGTACTCCACTTCGAGAAAGGATAATTACTAGAGACTTTTGGTCTCTTCTTAGTATAAGTTGAGCGCCCCACACTTTATTCTGAATATGTTCTGTACTCCATGCACACCATCGTAACTCCCTTTCTATCATTACCTGTCTTCTCTTGGAGAAGACAGGTAATGATAAATGCAGTGTGTGGTTTACAAATACAACAGTCCACTCTTTATTGCCTTATGTTTGTGATATACTATACAAACAAGCATCTGTTGTCATTACTCGTTTTTCCTATGCAGAAAGGGCAAAGTGTTGGTGCACCAGCAATGTGAGATTTTATGACATCGAAATCTTTCTGTTGTTCAGTAGTCCATTCAAACTGTGTCTTTTCTTAATAGCTCTCCTAATGGTCTCTTGAAAATTAGATACAAATTGCTATTGCATTCGCATAACCATTCAAACTAAGAAGTTCTCCTTGGTATCTGGTTCTGGGCTTTGAAAATAAATGAAATAATTATTTATAAAGCACCACTGTTGCCTGAGGGCATCTATGTGATGCTTTCTGTAGAGGAGACAAATGAAAAGACTACAGTGCCAAGCAGAGAAACCAGTCCCAAAAAGAGATAATTGATGACATGCTTCCAGGCCTTTTCTGAAAGCATAAAGGCTTGTACAGGCTTTAAGTGAGAAAGGTATGGAGGTCCATCTTTTTGCTGTACAGTAGCTACAACATCTGCCACCCCAATTAACTTTTTTGATTTTGGAAACCTTGACATTGCATGCTGATGAGGATCGACAAGGAAGGGGTAGCAGGCTATTGTCCTGTATGACTATAATAAGCACAACAATGTTCCTCTCAAAACTAGAGCAAAGACTATAGGGCGATAGGTTCACTATTGTAGCCTCTCTCTAAATATTGCGACTACTTTTTGAAACCTTTGATCCAACAGACGTGTACTTATATTAAAGATACTAAGAGCCTGTTATCTTTACTCAATGATATCGAACTTCCAGAGGGTCCTTTGTTTTTAGTATCCATAGATATCGAAAGCCTCTACACGTGCATCCCTCAGGATGACACTATTAGGGTCATCAGGGACACACTTAATAACTCTGAGTGGATTTTTAAGACTCCCCTCTGATGAAGATACATTGATGATGTGTTAGTCATCTGGAGTGGGTCAGAACAACAGTTACAGGATTTTCTGACCTGGATTAACATTTGTGATATACATCTTAAGTTCACTAACAACTATGATAAGAATGAGATGGTCTTCCTGGACGTGACAATCACTAGGGTGGGCAAACTAAAACCTACCACAAGCCGACAGCAAAGAATAATCTTTTACATTTGACGAGCTTCCACCCACGCCCGCTTCGTTGGAATTTACCTTTCGGGCAATATTTACACCTTAGGCGTAACTGCAGTGAGACAAAGGATTTTAAAGATCAGTCACAGGACTTGACAAACAAACTAGAGAGACGTGGCTACCCACGCGAAATCCTTGACAAAAGTTGCAAGAGAGCCAGGAACCAACAGAGGGATGCTCTGTTGGAAGACAATCCCAGGACGATGGAGGAAAATATCCCTTTAACATGTGTCACGACCTATAACTCCTTGTCGAACACAGTGAGTCGTTCCATTAACAAGCACTGGCAGATCTTAACAGGTAAAAATCATAAATGGGAAAAAAAAGTTTTCTCCTATAAGAGAGCCAGGAGCATGAGGGACTCTTTGGTCCACACACGCCCAACACATACACCAGAACCCACCAATGAAACTGTATTGAATGCATGGGGACTTCCTCCAGTTTTAGGGCACTATCCCTGTGGGGGGTGTAGTATATGCCATCTTACATCCCCCACAAAAACCCTAGATCTTGAGCCAGGTAAACGGTGGGTGTTACATCAACATACGAATTGCAATTCTGAAAACGTAGTCTACCTGGTCACTTGTCCATGTGGCCTACGTTACGTAGGTATGACTACGAGACGTATAAATTTGTGGATTGGTGAACATCGTAGCAACATTAGGTGCCAAAAGAACACAACAAAACTTACTACTCATTTCATACAAGCTAATCACAAACCTAATGATGTAAAGTGGACAGTGATAGAACAACTAACGGGTGGCACTAGGATCCAAGAGTCATTATATGAGAAAGAACAGCATTGGGTTTATCGCCTTTCGACCCATCAAAGGGGTTTGAACGATAATATACCCTGGGGCTCAGTACTGCATCATTAATTGGTTTCTCCTATCTTGTGGACAAACCACCAACTAAGGGATAATGTAATATGAACTACTTGGTATATTACAACCTTTTTGCACTGATACTTAGTCCTATATCAGGAACTGCTCAGCGTCAATTTTATTTGACTTTTATGTTTAATAATTGCCGGTTAGGTACTATGTAATACGTTATCCCATGTGACCTGTAATTTCTTCTATCTGACACCTGGCCTTCATACATACCTTTCGTATTGGGTTCCTTTGGCCCATTGTGTTATATATCATGACCACCTGAAATGTATGTGCTATATGCACTAACCTGCACTTGTGGCGTGATCTTATTGTGCTTATTGTGAAAAGGAACATGACTAATAAAGTTTTGTGATATACTTGGCTTCTGCACCTTTAAATATCACACTCCAGCTCATAGATCATGTGATATCTTTGGCACGTCATCCCTTTGATTCGTACTGTGTTTTGTGGAAAAACGACCCTTTTACTTTTATTATTATGAAACGTGACCCTTGACCCCTCTAAAAAGTCTTGAACAAAGTGAAACTGTCTCGGGTGATAAAATTATTATGTGGGAGCGATCCTTTACTTCGTTACGCCGATGAAAGTATACACGATAAAACGGGGGGTGGACCTGTGATACCAACAGGGCGGGTCCACATGACGTCATTACGCGATTGAAGCGTAATGTTTCATTAACCGCTAGTGAAATCACAATCCCTAACATTCGGGCGGTGGATGCGAATAAACTAGGTCGCAGATGGGGAGCTGTTTGGAGTGAAGTAAGTAAGAGGTGATTTGGTGCATGCACGGCGATGTGTTGTTGACGCTGCACCGAAACTGCTTGATCGCCTTTTTTTTTCCTTTCTTGTAGTACCTCCAACGTGAAGTAACCCGCACCACTGGTCCCATGGAGTGAAGTGCGATTTCCTTTCACGTAATTTCCTTTGTTTTAACTGCCATTTATCTCTCTCTCTCTCTCTCTCTCTCTCTGGGCCATACCAGCACGCCCGCTTTTTTGTAATATGATGGGACTCACTGTCAATCTTCTGAGTCTTTTGACTGCACATTATTTCCAAAAATATTTCAGTAAATGTCTACGCCAAAGACGCGATAGATACTATTTTTAGACACGTCGTGACTTACTAAATGGGTATCTGACAAGGGGCTATTTAGATTCCCCATTAGGGCTACTATTTAAAGTCAATAAATATTGTGGCAAAAAACTTCTTATGCGGATTTGAGCAGGGAATACATTTGATCACCATTCGGTGTTTTGAAGCGTGATAGACTAAGAACTGGGCTGATAATGGAGCTCAGTTAAGTCCAGGACGACAATGGGTGCATGTTTTTTCATCTGTTGTTTTGTTTGTGTGTTCCGTTTTTTCTTTCTCCACAGGTTCGGACACCTGGAAATGCCAGGGGAGTCCGGTACAAAATTGTGAGTTTTTTATAAATCTTACATTCCTTGCACTTTCACCGCTGAGGTTAGGGTACGCCTTAGCATGTGTACACCGCCCAGTGGGGTTTTCTTTTTACACTATTCTGTGGTCCTGATGAAAGCTCAGCTGACTTGGCTTCCCTGAGCAGAAACATGTCGACCGTTGAGCACTATTTGGACACAGTTGGCTCAAACTAATGGCCAAATGTTTGTCCATAATTGTTTTTAATGAGAGCTTGCTGTGTCTTTATTAAAATTAATTTCTGACTACAGTACGTTCTGTTTTAACCACACTCATCACTAGTTCACTACCATTCACGAAAAACCAGCTCCACTGCAATTGCAGGTGTCATAGCAAACTGGGTAGCCATTCGGCCCGCCCGGTGGAACCCGATGATGAGGCATGTCACCCACTAGGGGTGAGTGAGGGTTTTCTTAAAAACCTTTATGGTTTTTCGGTACACTTCCGTCACGTTTTTCCTTTCCTTTTTTGGTTAAAGACACTAGTTCTTATGTGTTTTTTGCCAGAATTTGTAGTCACTCCTTTGTTGTTATTTATCTTTGATTTGGGGTATAGGAGTGTCTCTTAAACCCTACCTCTCTTGTTGTTTATAAGCAAAGACAATTTAAGGCTGGTCTTAAATGTATTAATTGCAAAGGAGCACTCCTCAGGACACACTGAAACAATGCAAACCATGAATCCTTGTACGTGACACCAGAAACAAGAAAGAGAATGAAATGAACAAAACAACTGATCCTAAATATTAAGGATACTTCAAAGCAAGCAACAATTTTCGGCGGCTTCCAGAAACAAGCCAATGGCTGAAGCGTGTAGATCCATAACATCTTTCTGTGCATTTGCATGATGGTTTTTCCACGCCAGATCGAAAAATCTTTAATTAGTTTGTTGTTCATATCGAAAAGCTACTTTGAAGGCATAAGTGCAATCTTATTGTCATGGGGTGACTTTAAGTAGACAAGTAGGAAAATATCACTCTTGTCGGTATTTTCTCCATTAAGCAGCACTTCATGATGTTTGTCCCTGGTTTACCATTTTTATATTGATTTATTTGCTTCCATAATTGCTCATATTGTTTGTTGTTATATTTAGAATATTTTTAGAGTAAACAAATGAGGATTGTGTAAAAATAAAAGTGAGGCTCGTACAGGGGGAAGTCTTAATCCGTGTTGTGTACATTGTCGTAGGATAAACTGTATTTTGCGGAGGAGCTATAATCGAAGATAATCCTGTTTATTCAACCTTTGATGTGTGCAAATAATTTCCAATCTTTCTTCAGCATAGATTACTTCTGTTGAAGAAACAGGTATTTTATATAGATTATTTCAAATGATTTGTATTCAATTTGTCTCATGAAACACTTATTCTACTTTTCTGTCAATCTAACAGGTCACAAAAGAGCTGTCCTACAGGAAACCGATAAACAACTTTGTGTATAATTCATTCCGAAGTTTGGACACTTTCTTGTCGTGATCCAAGAAGCTTCTTCCCAGGCACCAGGTAATGCAAACTAATTTGGTCCATTTTATGTTAAAAAATATGAACTAAAACTTGGAAACCATAACCCATTACAGATTGCCCATCAGTGTGATTACTGTAAAGAGGAATTCCAGAGCAAATATTACTTTGTGTACGCCCAGTCTTACAGCAGCTAGGCAATCAATATCCACCAAATATGTAAAGTCATCATTAAAGAGAACTTTTAGTCCTCATAATTCACACAAGAGATATGCCACGCAAATGTACTGAACATAACACGACACGAGTAAAGGGAACATGGAGCATCAGAAGAAACATACAGGAGCCAGACCACACTAAAGTACTGAAGCTGGCTACAGGGAATTCGGAATATCAGAAGAGTAACACAGGAGAGACCACGCAGATATTGTGAATTTGGCAAAATTTTCCATGCTAACTCAGCTTTAATGAGACAGTAGAGTGACTTACTGTAGCAACTCCAACTTAGTAACACTACTCTTAGGAGATTTCACATCAATTTAGTCCAAACAATAAATATATGTTAGGAAACTTTACTAATGAGTCCTGAAAAGAAACACAGCGAGAGAAGGCCAAATAAATGTATTCTGTGCAACAAAACCTTTTCCTTTAAATTAGGTCTTGTGAGACACCAGTTAATTCACCCTGGGGAGAAGCCATACAAATGCACTACATGTGAGAAATCGTTTAATAGAAGTGAATCTCTGAGGCAACACGAAGCAAGTCACTCAGGGCTAAGACCCTATATATGTTAAAAATGTGGCAAAACCTTCATTTCAAAACAACATCTCTCACAACATGAAAAATACCATTCCAAGGTAAAAACACATCAATGTTCTGAATGCGACAAAGCTTTCTTTTTCAGGAAATCTTTATTGGACCATCACAGAGTCCAATCTGGGGAGAGACCACATTAATGTACTGTATGTAACAAGTCTTTTGCTGTAAAAGGAACCTTCATGGACCATCAGAAAGTCCACACTGGGGAAATACACTACAAATGTACTGAGTGTGAAAAAGCTTTCCATGTAAATGATCTTCTACAGATGCACCAAGCACACCACACAGGGTTAAGACCACACAAATGTACTGAGTGTGAGAAGGCTTTTCTCACAAAACACCAACTCTGGCAGCATCACAACAGCCACACTGGGGAAAAACGTTATAATTGTCCCGAGTGCAGCAAAGCCTTCAGTATAAAATCCATTCTCAAGTGTCACCAAGCACGCCACACAGCATTAAGGTCATTTACATGCTCGCAGTGTGACAAAGCCTTCAGTGAGAAAGGACAACTAACGTGACACCAGATGATTCATAGTGACGAGAAATCCTATAAATGCTCAGAGTGTGACAAGGTTTTCTTTAGAAAGCAACAGCTAATAGTACACTGCAGAATACACACTGGGGAAAAACCATATGGGTGTATGCAATGTGAAGACAAGGCTTATAGATCACAGGGACAGCTAACACGACACCAGAAATTACACTCTGAGGTAAAACCACATAAATGCTCAGAATGTGAAAAGGCTTTCATTGCTAAAGCATATCTATTGATACACCAGAGAATCCATACTGGTGAGAAACCATATAAGTGTCCTGAGTGTGACAAAGCTTTTATTAAAAACAGAGCATTAATAGAGCATTAGAGAACCCATAGCGGCGAGAAGCCATATCCATGTACTGAATGCGACAAAGCTTTCACTACTAAGTCCCATCTAACAATACACCATCGATGCCACACAGGGGTAAAACCATATAAATGTACTGAGTGCAAGAAGGATTTCAGTACCTGCGGCTACTTAAAGCTGCACAAGAAAATCCACACTCGTGAGATTGGAGAGAAGAGATAATTGAATCTTTTTTTTTTTTTTTTTTTTGCAGAACTAGTGTCGTATTGCTCTTGTTAAAAACTGTTTAATTGAAATCCTCATTGATTTACTGGTGCATCAACATACTGTAGCACTCAGATCAGCTCGGAGTGAACTGCCAAGAATTAGCATATGTACATGAAATCAAGTCCCATATCTCATGGAGATGACTTGCAGCTACTGTGAGGGATGCATCTTGGACGTTATGTTCAAGACTGAGGTCAGTCTTGGACATAATTTCAACTCCTCACAGAACAGTAATCCCGCCATAAGGGGTGATCCATCCTGTATTATTTTAGGCACACATGGTTTAATCGTGTTTCCGCTGATGTAATGGGTTGCAATCTTGATATTTTTGAATCAAGCTTGGCCTAATCGTTGCATTTCCTTGGATAATTACAGTAATGCTGACATCTTTGCTGTGGCGTTAATCCATAATCAGTGTTGATAGTCCAACCACAGCTGTCATAAACGAACAACTGAAAACTAAAAACTGTAAGATAACCTTGTGTATTAGACAAAAGATTACCTGGAAATTTCCTCTACAACACATGGATCCTATGATCTCAGGTTGCTTTGGGATTAATGTTCAGTCCTGTCGCTGCATGGGTACATAAATGTGCCAAACATTGAGACATACTAGAGTTGGCAAGGTGTGAAATGCAAATTGTAAATCCTTGGATTAATCAGAATATCTGTACAAGGATGGCTCATCGCTTCCACTATCAGAGGGTGTCCACCCTAAGTTTTGCTGCTGAGGTTTTGTGCGAGGATGGGCAGCAATAACAAGACTTCTGACATTTTTACCAGTTTTTCCTTCTGCTGGAGCAAACCCTATTGACAGCCTCACAACAACACCCAGAGCTTGAAACTGTACACTGACCGAGGATGCTAAAGAGCGGGGTGTTATATTCTGACTGTGGCATTAGATTATCTTCTCTTCTTCTTTCTTACAGTCTTGCAGTAGTAATCTTTCATCTGAACAATTTCATTACCATTCTTCATCAATACCAGTCTTGTAGTACAATTGTTACTAATACTTTCAAAGACGTTCTGCTTGCAGTTCGTTTGTGTTTAAAAATATATTAGACACAAGTACGGAGGTTCGGTCCCATTATTACAAGCTTGTAAAAATTTACCAAAATTCAAGATACTGTGTAAAACAATATATTTGTAGTGATTGTTGCAAAATGTCCAATAAAAGTTATGATGTAATATATCAGTTAATGCACAATAGCCGCGTCTAGGTATTTATATTTATTACATATTTTCATAGGGTCCCAAAAATTGACCATGTTGGAAAGCTGAGATTTGAATCATGTTTTTTTAGTTACACATTGTGCTGTGAACCTTTTGGACATCTTGTTCTCGGTCCCTTTACCACCAAAGAACAATGCATTATGTGCAATTATTTTGTGGCCTATATTAATACATTGAGCTCACTGTCCTTTTTTTATTGTCACTTTTGCATAAAAAATTATTTGCAGAGCCATGTGCGCTTCACCCCCCATCAGGGGTAACAAGCGCTATATAAATACAAACCTTTTTTCCGCTTCTATCCCCCTCCGCTATCCTTCAGAATCCAAATAACTGACTAACCTATCCACCACTTTAATTACTTTCATATTTCACTATATTAATTAAACACTAATCCTATAAGGGACCCAGAGTAGCGTGCTACTTGCCGTAAAAGACCTCGACCACTCGTCAGGGGTAGTAAGCGCAATATAAATGCAATTACAATACAATACAATGTGTGTCTATTGTCTTGGATCAGTACATATAAGAAATGGTGTCTGTGTAATTCCGTTTGTGCATGTACAAGCACTCCTTCATGCATTAGCGGAATGATGCTACCACTGGTCCACTAGTTTTGGTTCCATCATCAAGCCTTTTTTAGGTTGAGCCAATAGCGGCAGCGCGCATGTGCTACTCGCTTTGCGAGGCATGCAGTAATGGAGTATGGAGTGTGGAGTGGAAGCTCGGCCCACTCTCCGCCCATGTTTTTAATTGGTTTGTGTCATTTTCTTTCATAAATGCTGCCATCTGATTGATTATAAGGCTTGTTAGTCCCTCATTATGGCCATGTCGTCACTCCTACATGGGGGAAGAGACAATGCTACATGGAGGAAGAGAACGGGTATCAGTGACGCATAAGCGCTTACACAGTGACCAGCATGCTACATACATTCATATAATAATCACCTGTATGTGCACTCTCTTCACTGAGTTAAATCTTGCAGGATAATTAGTACACACAATCACCGCCTCTAGGGGCTCTCATTCTATCCTTGTGCTTTCAAAGTAGTAGTTTCTCATTACAAGTCATTGCACACTGTAAAATAATAATATAACCATAACAGAAAATAACAGGAAAGGCCCTCAGCCCTTAACAGGAGGCGTGCACGCCAAACGAACATAACAAAAAAAGCAACAAAAGAGTATGCTAGATGTGCGTTCACAACACAGTAGGGCAGAGATTGTCCCAAAAAGAGAAAGGTCCAAAGGTCTCTGCTATTGCTAGACTGCTTTACTCTGTTTACATTTGTGATTACGGAAGCGTTAGTGCACATTTAAAAGCACACAACTTGTCTTTCTGAGCACTGGTCAAAATACACTAGGAGCCCTGTTCCGATCCGGTTTGGAAATCTTCCAGACCGAATCGGTTTGGGAATGGTTTCTGACCGACTCGGATCAGGAGAGTCCAACCGACCGAGTATGATGCATCCGGATCCTTCCAGATACGATTTGGTTGGACTCATATTGACTTCAATGGGAGCCTATGTTCCGACCAAATGCTTAGGCTCCCATTGAAGAAAGGGGTGGCTAAGACAAAATCGGGCACCCTGTGGCGGACACCCCCTGGTGCCTGCCACACTATACATGACTGGTAAGGGGGACCCATGGGTACCCCCACAGACCCGATTGCGAAGGCTCAGAGAGCAGGGGGGCCCGCGACAGGCCCCCAAAGTCTGATTCCGACTGCTGATTCGAGTCGGACAGCACAATTCAGAAAGGCTGTCCAAATCCAGCATCATAATAGGTCGGTCGGAAACGCTGCCCGTACAGACGTATGATTCTGCTCCATACGGCTCAGTCATTCCAAATGGCATCCAGTTAGGATTGGGATCTTCATAACGCCTAACTTGCATCGTACTCGTTCGGTCGGAAACCTTTCCGATTCGGTCGGAAAGACACATTCCCAATCCGAATCTGACGGAGCAAATGCTGTTAGGAGGCCTTCCAAACCACAATGGAATTGGCACCAATGACTCTATGAGCACAACGTTCAAACACACAACTAGTCTCTGTGAGCACACTCCACTTAGCTGTTGGCTAGGGAGGCCTTATTCTGCAATCTGTTCTGGCTGCCGCAGGAGGCTGCAAGGAGTGAAGCAGAGGAATTCCCTGTGGGCGTTTCAAGGAAAGGGAGCTGATCAGCACCAGACACTGCAGGAAGGAAGCTGAGGAATTCCCTTGAGAGCATTGCTAGGAGTCAGCTGTTTGACAAGGAAGGAACCGAAACAAAGCCAAGTACCACTAGCTTGTCAGGCAGCAGTGGACAACAACTGCCACACTCACAGGTAGGGGTTGCCTAGCAACAGAAGAAAGCAGCCAGCAGGAAATGTGCAGGAGGTTACCTTTCAACAAACAAGCAGTGGTGACAACACCTCAGTAGCCAAAACAAGCATTGGCGATGCTAAAACAATATATCTGGCAAACAAGCTTTGGCAATGCTTACAATATGTATGGCACTCATGGACTTCCTGTATCCATGACCCTTACGTTGGAACCAAGACCACCATAGGAGTTGACAGATTGCACAGGAATGAGACAATGCGGATTCCCACCAATATGTATCATAATAAGGTGCTTAAAGTATATTTTCCCAATATCTTTATATAATGAATGAGTCGCTTCCCTGCGGCATAAAGCCTTCAAGCTTAAATATGTGGTATGGAATTTTGAATCTAGATTTTGGGAGAAAATTCTACAGAAACAGGGATATTTCTCCTGATTCATTATATCATTCCCCGATTTCCAGCAATACATATTTTTTTCCTTACTTGCTTCAGCGAATCTGATGTTACTTTTCTGAACATTCATCTTAACGTAATGTTTCAAAGTATATTTATATAAAACACTTAGATTTCTTTGGAGTGAGATCCAATAAGATTAAGTCATCGGGATACAAAAAAGAATAACATTTAACATTTTCCAATTTGGTGGGAAATTGTTAAACGAAATTGATTAGGTGAATCACATTGTCAGGTTGGGTCATAGTTTGAATATGATTTCCAGACAAGCAATCTCTAGGCGTTTGGGTCACAAAGCGTTTTCAAGAAGTAAGAGAAAGAAGTTACAGTTATCTTGGAGACAATTAGTAGCTCAGCAATTTATTTAGTTTATTTTTGTGGCCACGTGGAATTTCAAGATGGCGACCATAGTCCCAGTATTCAGATTGTCATTTGTGTCAGAGCGTTTCTTCAATCATTAGTTTGTATCTTAGCTGTTGCGCTGAAACTCAATATGGCGGCCGTCGTTGTGGCGCTCTAGTGTTTGAGCGTCTAAGGAGATCCTTTACTTTGTGCGCGAGCGTTAGAAGCTCTGCTTACTTCAACTGCTGCATCGGAGAAATCAGCTGGGAGTCGCCAGAGCTCTCAGTTTTCAGTCAGGATTATCGGCGAAAATATCAGTTTCTTACTCGGAAGTTGCAGAGAGATTCAGAAGAGATTTAGAGTGGAATTCCAGCGTTAGAAACGATCGTCGAGAAAATTCAAATACTATTAATCTATTCTAAAAGGAAAAAACAGTTCAGAACTTTGTATTCTCAGAAGTTAGTCGATTTTCATTGAAATCAACTAACTAGAGACTTGAAAAGACACAGAATTCAGTTTGAGACTTCATACATGATAAATAATAGAACTCAGCATTTGTGCATCTTATTTATCAGCGCAAGAATATTAAAGGATAATTTAAACATCAAAGAACTATTTAACTGAAGAGAAAACATATCTAAGATAGAAAAGGACAGGAAGATTATATACATGAGAGATGGTTTCATTCTCAAAACAAAAGACTGAATATTTAAAAAACTATTGTGGGTGAAAATATATATATATATATATATATATATATATATATATATATATATATATACTCACCAACAAGTCGGCTTGATCTTTTATGTACAAGTACTGCATCTGAAAAAGAAGAGTAAAAAAGGACAGAAAAAGACAATCAAAATAAAAGACTTCAACTATAGCATATTAAAGGATTATTCACAGAGAGAAGCTAAAACCACTGATTAAGCAGGTAATAGCTTATAAGAATAAAAATAGAAACTAGAGCAGGAGAAGTAGTTAAAAGAAAGAATCTGTAACCTTGTCTTTTTGTTGTTACAGGAACTGAAAACCATTAGAGGGTGATCAGCAAGTAATCTTACAGTGGCAGTCTCTTTTAATTCCCATTACCCTTTCCCTTTCTTTACTGCTAGTTGAATATATTTCGATTGCAGTGAAGTGGAGGAATTGGGAAGAATTCTTCAAAGATAAAGAATCAAGATCAATTCTTCTGTCCCTGTGGAGTCAAGACTCAGGTACTTGGTTGATAACTGACACGCATATATAAAAGGAAAAAGTAAGGGAGTTAAAATATATCCTTGCTTTAGTTCCTAATCAGTCATAATTACATCGGACACTGCTTAAGCATTAGAGCCGTGTTTGTGAACATAATTAGATGATGGGGATTCCGTCAAACCTTAATCACCAAGTATTTGTGGTCTGACAGTAAGCACTCAAATGAATGTCTCGGAGTTAATTATATGCACTGGATTCACGGTACTGAGCGATGTCTCCAATAACTCTGAAAACTCTGCTAGAAATGAGGAAATCCTATTCTCTCCTGTGAAGCCAGAACATTAATAGAACAACGTAGCTGGTAGCTGCTCAATAGCGCCTGATCCAAAATGACCTTCAGAGCAATAATTACACATTGTATCACACTGTCAACAAAGCGCCCAACTAGGTAGTGTTAGAAATGGGATCTCTGGTTGGCTAAGGCTTGCGCCAAAGCCAGGCAGAGACCACCACTCTAGTCAGGGCATGGGAGTTACACACCAAAGATAACTCCTGCTCACCCCTTTGGTAGCTTAGCACGAGCAGTCAGGCTTTTCCCGGAAGCCATGTGTAAAGCATTTGCGCACGCAGATAACAACAGCAACAACATCCCAGGCACACCAGAAAAGGAACTCCATACGAGGTTATATCAAAAATAGCCTTTGTATTCTCAAAACACATTAGAATAGTAGCGATACAAAAGGGGGTGATGGACGGAGCGTTTGAGCAAATCAAACACTCACCCCCAGTCAACTGATCTGGGTTTAATCCATCACTATTCTTTAGCTCACTCTCCCACCCCAGTTCAGACATGGCCATATGCAAATCATTCTGACCCTGTGCCTCATGGGAACAGTCCAGCCTGAACTACCCAAGCCATGTCTTTCCTGGACGGGAACCAAGCATCCTGGGACGGTTTCTGGCATTACAGCCGTCATCAGCAAGGCTAGCTTGAATGCAGTGGCAAAGGGAGCAAGGGACTCACGTCTGAACATACCCTGCCAACTTAGGGCGAACAAAGCGATACAAAAGGGGATGATGGACGGAGCGCTTGAGCAAATCAAACACCCCATGTCAACTAATCTGGGTTTAATCCATCACCATTCTTTATCTCATTCTGCAGCCCCAGTTCAGACATGGCCATATGCAAATCAGTCTGACCCTGTGCCTCATGGGAACAGTCCAGCCCGAACTGCCAAGCCATGTCTTCCCTGGACCGGAAACAAGCATCCTGGGACCGGTTTCAGGCATTGTAGCTGTCATCAGCCAGGCTAACTTGAATCCAGTGGCAAAGTGAGCAACGATGGATTAAACCCAGATCTGTGACTGCTGGTGAATGTTTTGCCATTGTGCAACATTTCACCCAGACGTGGGTCCCGTGCTCACTAAGCCACTGGAGTGAAGCTATCCTGGCTGATGAAGGCTGATAGCCAGAAACCGGTCCTAGGATGCTTGATTCCGGTCCAGGGAAGACATGGCTTGGCAGTTCAGTCTGGACTGTTCCCATGAGGCACAGGGTCAAGACTGATTTGCAAAGGCCATGTCTGAACTGGGGTGGCTTGGTGAGCAAAATAACGATGGATTAAACCCAGATCTGTGACTGGGGGTGAATGTATTGCCATTGTGCAAAATTCCGTCCATCATCTTGTGTGTTTTGCTGTTCACCCTATGTGGGAAGGGTATGCCCAGACGTGGGTCCCGTGCTCACTAAGCCACTGGAGTCAAGCTATCCTGGCTGATGAATGCTGATAGCCAGAAAGCGGTCCTAGGATGCTTGATTCCGGTCCAGGGAAGACATGGCTTGGCAGTTCGGTCTGGACTGTTCCCATGAGGGACAGGGTCAAGACTGATTTGCATATGGCCATGTCTGAACCGGGGTGGCTTGGTGAGCAATATAACGATGGATTAAACCCAGATCTGTGACTGGGGGTGAATGTTTTGCCATTGTGCAACATTCCGTCCATCATCTTGTGTGTTTTACATTAGAATAGTAAACACATAATGTACACTGTGCCAACTGGCACTGGGGAATATTTGCAAGGGATTATGTACACCTGACAGGGCCACATGGACCACTGTCAAAACCATCACAAAGTGAACTTAGTAAAAAGAAAACTAGGTCATAAAAGTACAACCAGTAAACACTGCTAATCACTGTACTTAGCATCAGTCTGTGACATAAACTACATTATGCACAACACCTCAGTAGCCAAAACAAGCATTGGCGATGCTAAAACAATATATCCGGCAAACAAGCATTGGCAATGCTTACAATGTGTATGGCATGTATGACCCTAACCTCCTAAGCATAACTCACATTAGGGGCGTAAATCACAGAGTGAAACATAATCTCACTAGCATAAACCATGATATGCAAAACAACATCATAATCATAAACCATATTTAGAGATATCAAACAGTGTGCGTAAAACATACTAAATGCATTACATTTCCTAGCACCACATCACATTAGCACATACATCACATTAGGGCCTGGCACCCTATAAATGTAACCATACACCTGGCCAACTGGCCATCTCAAACAGGGGGGCTCAAATGCCCTATGTCCACAAAGTCAGGGCTGCTGCCTAGGCAACGAAGGTCAAGTTTGCGCCACTGCGCAAACCTAAATGTAGCAGCTGCCCACTACTTCCTTGGCAGCTGTGAATCTCACATGAGGGCCTAAACGGAGCAGCTGGCACTAAGTGATGTGCAGCTGTAAATAATCAAATGAGGCATGGTCTCTCACTGGCCCTTGAAATAACTGCTCAACGTTGGAGCAATCTGGCTCTGGAAAGAAGCATGTCCCCAAGCACTGGGGAAAGGACACAGGCCCCTCTGGCCCTGTAAACAATTATGTGTCCCCTTGGTTGGAGCCATCTGGGCTCTAAAACAAATACTGCGGGGTGGTGGAGCCACCTGGCTCTGAAAACAAATCTGGCCCCATGGAGCGCACTGGCTCCGGAAATAATCCTGCCCATCACTAGGGCCACGCGAGCTCTAAAACCAAAATATACCCCGCTGTCGGAGCGTCCCGCAACTGGGAGCCCGCTCACCAAAAGGGGCACCGTATGCCTATCTCCGGCCTCCCCCATGCACTTTACACTGGGCCACAGTGCTAAAGTGAGCAGAGGCCACAGACTACTAGTATCAGGTCATATTAACAGGCAAAAAGTTCAGGGGTGAACCTGCCAAAAGGGTCAAGTCCAACAGGTAGTCACCACGCCGGTAAACAGAACATCTCTCCAAACACCCAGTCAGGTAACAAGAGCACTGCATGAGGTTCCCCTCACTCTCAGAGCTGCTAACACAAAAACAAATCGAAGGTGGTGCAAGCACCCTTACAGTACTGGGAAACGATACTCAACTAATTTCGGCAGCACATTCAGGAACATCCTAGCAAGAATAATCTGCACCGCCTTGTTGTCTTACTTATTGCTCCTTTGCTCCTCTAACCCTCGAAGAGGTTCCTCTTCCATGTTCAAGATGAATCGCGAATCGTGGGAAATGTAGTGTTCATTCCCATGTGTCCCGCCCCTCTTCTACAATCCATGCGTTGCTCAGTTTTAGAAACAGTGAAACCACCCCTGTGAGGTTACATGGCTGCTCCGATGTCTTTCTCTCTTGTTCCAGCACAATCGCCACGCTGTAGCTATGTGTCCTAGCTGTGTGTTACACTTGTTCATCAACTGCTGCTCATTGACTATCTCGATGCAACACACAAGCAAGAAAATGTACAATTCCGGAGGGTTACATCTGCCACTCCAATGCGTTTGGAGGACCAGGGACCTTACGGAACCGTGGCCTACCAATACCCGGGGTACTCCCAACGATGAAAACCGAGAACAACAGTCCATCCTGACTCCCATAGCACCCAAACTAAGCACCTGTCAAGGGACATCAAGACACCCGAGACCCACTTCACGAGTGTCCCAGCTGCCCCAAGATTGCCTCTCCAAGTTGCCAGTTCCTGACCGTGAGGGCACTACGATGCATGATGCCCAGTTTGCCTTATCTCCCTGCACTAAGCCTAGGTGGAGTTCCACTACTCAGAACTCTGCTAAGTGACAAAAAATCTCTGCCAAACTGCACGGAGATTTATGAGCGATGGAGTAGGTTACCTCACGGTGTTCGCACTGACTGCGTAAAATTCTGTCACTAGTACTACTAGAGCGGCCGCTTCTTCAACACGAACTAAAGGTTTCTCAATACGAGCGGTAACACCCACCCACGACTGCCCGTGTTGAGAAATCTTGCACGGAAATTATCCAGGATTTTTAAGAGCTCCTTGGAGTGCGAAAAATTCAGTGAACAGAGAAGAGTTCACCGCCCAGGGTTACTCTGCACTCGACCCCAGCACTGACCAAAAGGCCTTCTCCCTTGGTTCCCAGACCCACCAAAGTTACCTGTAAGTCCTCCTTCAAGTGTGTTTTTACATAGCCCCCTTTGTCTTTGCACACTAATCTTTAAGACCCTCAGGACTCTGCTCCATCCCGATCCGGGCCGCTCTTGAACTTCTCCTGCTGGAACTTTGAACCTGATGCTGACATCAACCTAAAACGAGAAGGTGAATTTCATGAAAGCATTGCCTGATATTATATGCATTTTTCATGTTTTTCCCTCATTGATTCCTATGGTGCGTAATGGCGCACAAAAGTGATATATTTCGTCACTCCAAAAGTACTTACCTTAGAACTGTGTTCTTGGTCTTCAAAATTATATACAAATCTGTTATTTTTACACATTGGTCTTGAGTTTATTCTTGTGTGTGCCTCATTTCTTGCCACTGTGTGTAACAACAAATGCTTAGCAGGACCTCCTGATAAGCCTAACTGCTCGCCGACATCACCACAAAATAGAGCATTCATATTATCTGTTGCTGCATCTCATGGGGACTCGTGGACTCCCTGCAAGGTGGTCTTCATTTTAGAACACCATATAGAGAACCAGCCTCCTAGACAAGGGGACAAGGTTTGATAGATGGATTGATAAAGATAACTTTGTAGATAGAGATGGATACACTTGAAAAGATAGGTACATTGATAGATAGACTGATAGATTTGCAAAGATTGATAGAAGTCAAAAAAATTGGTATAGTTTCAAAGATAGAGGGACAGAAGATAAATAGATTGATAGACCAGTAGATACATATATGGATGAGCAGGTAGACCGCTATATCAACACATGCAGGGGTAGGTAGATAAGATTGGAAAAATAGACTGCACAGACAAGATTCAATTAGTAATATAATACTTAAATATGTATATAAGCATGACAAACCAGCACTGAAAACAAACTAGAAAGACATACTACCAAGACATACAGACTAAATTGGTTCACAAACATAGGTGTAGTCCTCAATTTAATTACATACAGATTTGCAGTTAAAAATGCATTTTATTGCGTGCATTCTAAAAAGTGAATCACTTCATAAACAATAGATTCAAATGGACATCATCTGGCATAATCTGATATATCAGCAATCACATGAACAGTGATCCGTTTCTTGTTAAATATATTGATGTGTTCTCTACCCTTCATAAATAGCTCTTTCAAAGATCGGAAAAATCAACCCAGCTATTTTTTCTTTGAAAAACAATTTCTTATGCCTTCTTTGTTCCGTTACTCCGATCTTAGTGTCATATTGGAATCTACTCTATGGAAGAGCTATGTAGGAAGTGTATAGAGTACCTCAATAGGAATTTTATCTACTGCTACATGTTGTGAAATGGATAATAGCTATGTCTAGGCAGTACATATAGGTTGTATCTATTTAGAATTATGAGTATAGCCCTGATGGGTTTTTCTTCCCATCTTGAGTAACTCTATTCTTCTGTTTATCTTTGTTTTAATCAGGAAGGGGAGTTCATCTCAAAATGTTTAAGAACAGTTCTGACAGATTTGAGCGTGCCTCACCGTAGAAGATACTAGGTGAGTTGATCCTATTGGGATCATAGAATGAAGGGGTAAAAGTGCAGTGAAGTGATGTTTGGTGTTGGCCTCTATAACGTAGTCTTGATGGGACCACTATGATAATTTATCATACAAGATACTTTTTTCATAAAATTCTTTCAAAAAAAATGCATTGTCTGGTACCAATTTATGAAACAGAAGAATAAGATGGTCACCTCCGGTCACAGGCTCAATTTGTGCTGGCGTACCGAGGGAGAGAACAGTGCTCCTTTCCTGAGATGTCGCCAGGTAGAGGTGTGGTTGCTTACCCAGTAGTGGCGGGTAACTCTTCCCTATGCAACAGACAGATTAAGAACAGTTTCTGTCCTTGTATCCTTTTTTGTTGTATCACTCACACTAAGCAGCAGCATCATAGGTCCTGACGATAGCCTCGCCTACATATAGGGTTATGGCTGAAACATGTTGATCATTACTTTCTATCTCACAGTCCTGGTTTTAATCCATACCGCTGGTGCACTGTTTTTTTTATCCTGGCAGGGGACGTACCTAAATAAAGTAGAATTTATACGCTCCTTTGCTAGTTTAACTTCACTATCCCCACATTTTTTGTTTCTTTGCGCTGCACCCTCATTCACACAGCTGTCTCTTCATATGTGGATTTAGAGTATCCTACCAGCTATTCAAAACATCCCTGCGCTCCTCCCTCTCAGAGAGGGGTTGTAGCCCCCCAGAGGAACCAGTTTTTTCCTCTGGGAGGAGAATTCCATATGATGAAGCATGTCACCTCTGGTGAGTGAGGGATTTCATCCTGAAAAGGGAAGTGAACACAGTTAGTTCTGTGGCGCATAGTCATTGGTTCTGTATTATTTATGTTTTTGTTCACAAACTATCTAGCAGTGTTTCGCCACACTCTCTGATTTTTGTAATAGACCCAAGGATTTCGTACTGTTTAGTGATTAAGTGTTGGGGATTAAATCCTGTGTGGTCTTAAAAATTTCCAGAGGACCCTGCGGCTTTGAACCGTTTTTTGTTTGGTAGAATAAGAGGGTCTATCAGACCCCTGTTTTAAGTCAACTGAAAAGTGTATTTTCTTTTTACATAGATTGTTTAAGATTTAAGCTAATGTGGTTTTATCTGATATATGTCCTATGTTCTCTATGCAGGCAAATACTGTATTATTTGTTAGGAGGTATATATTCTTGTTGTCCTGAAAAAGACAGTCTTATTCTGTTTTATCCACCGAAACCCGTCAACGCCTAGTTTTGTTAAATTTGAGTGACAAAGTTTCACGTTAAGAAAACCCTCAGACCGTGCAATTACTTTAATTGATTCCTGCAAATTGACATTTTTTATGACAAATTTGTGTGTCTTATATGTGGTCGCCAAATGATTTTTTTATCTGGTTTTAGATTGATTATACTTGAACTTTGTGAGAAAAAAATAATATATATATATATATATTCACTGAAAAAACCATAGGTTTCAGGAGTTATATAGTTAGGAATTAGCCTTTAAAAAACCTTTGAAATTCACTCAAAAAACTATAAGTTTTAGTGGTGTTATAGTTAGCTGGACATTTTACTCATACAAAAACATTGAAATTGCTCCTATATAGTTAGTTGTACTAACTATATTTCGCGCACCTGC
The DNA here is from genome assembly GCF_964261635.1 of Lissotriton helveticus. Lineage (NCBI taxonomy): Eukaryota > Metazoa > Chordata > Amphibia > Caudata > Salamandridae > Lissotriton > Lissotriton helveticus. The sequence goes on along the minus strand of NW_027611658.1, from coordinate 3,131,557 downwards.
AATCCACTGCTGATGATGTCACATATTAGATCATTCATAACATGGTCAGTGACATCTCAAATGACATCACTGATGATATCACTGATGACATCATCCACGTGACAATCACATACACCTTTTTATACACTATTACAATTTTTCATCACTCTTTGTAAAATACAGAGTATCATATTTAAATCCGTTGTCACAGCATATATATATACTGTTTGATATTAAACTTGATAATCAAGGATTGTTTTGGTGGTACATTTGATGACTGGTGTATATTAGTGTGTGACGGTGTAAGAGGTGATGAACAATGGACGTAATAGAATCTAGTTTTCCAAGAGAATTTATTTGTGACGATTAAGTCTTACATGGAATCCCGTCTCTTGGAGTAACAGGGCCTCTTTCTATTACATTGACGTAAAATGGTTCTAGTCCGCCTGCTCCTTGACTAGATATGGTCAGAGTCTCGGATCTCTGAAATTACACTATGTTGAAGATACTCAGATTACCTGTCTAGCCTATTCCAGACTCTCTGATACTATAAAGGGACTCCCTTGCAGTAGTCGCTTATGTTTCCTGCCGTTATTGTGATGCTCTGTCTTGCATGGTCCATTCACCGGAAAAGGCTCCATTTTGTATTTTTGTTAAACCTGTGTGAGAATAGGAAGCATTCCCTTGATAAGAACGGAGGCATTGTGTTGCTATGTATTTAGCATTGTACCGCGTCGTAGGGAGAGGGTCTCACTCAATGAACAAGGAACCTTCTCTGGTGTCTTGGTTGCTATTTTAGTCCGCACTCCTCGATAGAAAGGGATAATTGAAGGATCGTATGCCTTTACTCTGTCTACTGCATCTTCACATTGAAAGTGTAATCTAAAATTTCTTCAGCGCATTTGTCTTTATGAACAATTACATGCCAATAGATTTTCGTGATGGCCTCTGCATTTAAGCTTATCCAGTGTGTTTTTATTTTTAAATCTTTTTCTTATAGGTAAAACAAATGCAATAATGATCGAAAAAGGTGAAGGCAGTAAACGTTACTTGTTTAGGAAGTGATGGAAAAACAGTATGGCTCGAGATCACTTCCCATGAAGGCTAATGCCGTGCCAAAGTCTTTTTCTACAGCTGAAAACCTGTACTATCCAGTGAGGTCTGCACTTGGCACATAGGTATCAGCTGATATACATAAAAGACATAACACACTGAACAAACTGAAGCAAGTCGAATGAGATGCTCATTACGAAGGAAGAACTAACCAAGTATAGGAAAGAAAACAAATAAGAGAAACCATGTGAATATGTAGAAGATGACAACACAATGTGGCAAAACATATAGAACAAATGGAGAGCTAGAACTACATCAGAAAATCCACACAGGGGAGAAACCATTTCAATGTGCACAATGTGGCAAAGCATTTATAACTAATGGAGAGCTAACACAACATCAGAAAATCCACACTGGGGAGAAACCGTATGAATGTACAGAATGCAACAAAGCATTTATAAGAAATGGAGAGCTAAAACGACATCAGAAAATACACACTGGGGAGAAACCATATCAATGTGCACAGTGTGGCAAGGCATTTATAACTAATGGACAGCTAAAACTACATCAGAAAATCCACACTGGGGAGAAATCATATCAATGTACGGAGTGTGGCAAAACATTTAGAACAAATGGAGAGCTAAAACTACATATGAAAATCCACAGAGGGGAGAAACCATATCAATGTGCACAATGTGGCAAAGCATTTATAACTAATGGAGAGCTAACACAACATCAGAAAATCCACACTGGGGAGAAACCTTATGAATGTACAGAATGCAACCAAGCATTTATAAGAAATGGAGAGCTAAAACGACATCAGAAAATCCACACTGGGGAGAAACCATATCAATGTGCACAGTGTGGACAGGCTTTTATAAGAAATGGAGAGCTAAAACGACATAAAAAAATACATACTGGGGAGAAACCATATCAATGTACAGAGTGTGGCAAAGCATTTATAACAAATGGAGAACAGAAGCAACATCAGAAAATCCATGCTGGGGAGAAACCATATCAATGTACAGAGTGTGACAAAGCATTTATAAGAAAGTGGCAGCTAAATCAACATCTGAAAATCCACACGCGGGAGAAACCGTATGAATGTACAGAATGCAACAAAGCATTTATAAGAAATCTAGAGCTAAAACGACATCAGAAAATCCACACTGGGGAGAAACCATATCAATGTGCACCGTGTGGCAAAGCATTCATAACTAATCCTGAGCTAACACAACATCAGAAAATCCATACTGGGGAGAAACCATATCAATGTACAGAGTGTGACAAAGCATTCATAACAAATGGAGAGCTAAAACAACATACAAAAATCCATACTGGGGAGAAACCATATCAATGTGCACAGTGTGGAAAAGCATTCATAACTAATCCTGAGCTAACACAACATCAGAAAATCCATACTGGGGAGAAACCATATCAATGTACAGAGTGTGACAAAGCATTCATAACAAATGGAAAGCTAAAACGACATACAAAAATGCATACTGGGGAGAAACCATATCAATGTACAGAGTGTGACAAAGCATTCATAACAAATGGAGGGCTAAAACGACATACAAAAATCCATACTGGGGAGAAAGCATATCAATGTTCACAGTGTGGCAAAGCGTTCATACGAAATGGAGAGCTAAAACGACATAAAAAAATCCATACTGAGGAGAAACCATATCAATGTACAGAGTGTGGCAAAGCATTTATAACCAATGGAGAACAGAAGCAACATCAGAAAATCCATGCTGGGGAGAAACCATATCAATGTACAGAGTGTGACAAAGCATTTATAAGAAAGTGGCAGCTAAATCAACATCAGAAAATCCACACTCGGGAGAAACCGTATGAATGTACAGAATGCAACAAAGCATTTATAAGAAATCTAGAGCTAAAACGACATCAGAAAATCCACACTGGGGAGAAACCATATCAATGTGCACAGTGTGGCAAAGCATTCATAACTAATCCTGAGCTAACACAACATCAGAAAATCCATACTGGGGAGAAACCATATCAATGTACAGAGTGTGACAAAGCATTCATAACAAATGGAGAGCTAAAACGACATACAAAAATCCATACTGGGGAGAAACCATATCAATGTTCACAGTGTGGCAAAGCATTCATAAGAAATGAAGGGCTAAAACGACATAAAAAAATCCATACTGGGGAGAAAGCATATCAATGTACAGAGTGTGGCAAAGCATTCATAAGAAATGAAGGGCTAAAACGACATGAAAAAATCCATACTGGGGAGAAACCATATCAATGTACAGAGTGTGACAAAGCCTTTATAAGAAAGTGGCAGCTAAATCAACATCAGAAAATCCACACTCGGGAAAAACCGTATGAATGTACAGAATGCAACAAAGCATTTATAAGAAATCTAGAGCTAAAACGACATCAGAAAATCCACACTGGGGAGAAACCATATCAATGTGCACAGTGTGGCAAAGCATTCATAACTAATCCTGAGCTAATACAACATCAGAAAATCCATACTGGGGAGAAACCATATCAATGTACAGAGTGTGACAAAGCATTCATAACAAATGGAGAGCTAAAACGACATATAAAAATCCATACTGAGGAGAAACCATATCAATGTTCACAGTGTGGCAAAGCATTCATAAGAAATGAAGGGCTAAAACGACATAAAAAAATCCATACTGGGGAGAAAGCATATCAATGTACAGAGTGTGGCAAAGCATTCATAAGAAATGAAGGGCTAAAACGACATGAAAAAATCCATACTGGGGAGAAACCATATCAATGTACAGAGTGTGACAAAGGATTTATAAGAAAGTGGCATCTAAATCAACATCAAAAAATCCACACTGGGGATAAACCATATGAATGTACAGAATGCAACAAAGCATTTATAAGAAATCGAGAGCTAAAACGACATCAGAAAATTCACACTGGGGAGAAACCATATCAATGTGCACAGTGTGGCAAGGCATTTATAACTAATGGAGAGCTAAAAGTACATCAGAAAATCCACACTAGGGAGAAACCATATAAATGTACAGAGTGTGACAAAGCATTCATAAGAAAGTGGCAGCTAAAACAACATCAGAAAATCCATACTGGGGAGAAACCATATCAATGTACAGAGTGTGACAAAGCATTCATAACAAATGGAGAGCTAAAAGGACATCAAAAAAGTCACACTGGGTAGAAACCATATCAATCTACAGAGTGTGGCAAAGCATTTATAACCAATGGAGAACAGAAGCAACATCAGAAAATCCATGCTGGGGAAAAACCGTATGAATGTACAGAGTGTCACAAAGCATTCATAAGAAAGTGGCAACTAAATCGACATCAGAAAATCCATACTGGGGAGAAACCATATCAATGTACAGAGTGTGGCAAACATTAAGTACAAATGGAAAGCTAAAACGACATCAGAAAATCCATACTGAGGAGAAATCATATCAATGTGCAGAGTGTGACAAAGCATTAAGTACAAATGGAGTGTTAAAACAACATAAAGGCGACATTGGGGAGAAACAATATCAATGTACAGAGTGAGGCAAAGCATTGTTAATAAATGGAGATCTGAAGCGACATCAGAAAATCTATTTGGGAAAACCGAATGAATGTACGGAGTGTGACAAAGCATTTTTAACAAATAGAGAGCTAAAAACAACATCCAAAAGTCCACACTGGAGAGAAACCATATCAATGTACAGAATGTGACATGGGATTTGTTAGAAAGCTAAATTTAATTTAACATCGGAAAGTTCACACAGGTGAAAAACCATATCAATGTATTGACTTTCACAAAACATTCATGACAAATGGCGATCTAAAATGACATTAGCAAATCCACATGGAGAGAAATGCTATGTACATACAGAATGTGATGGAGTCTTAAATAGGAAGAATAAGCTAATACAGCATCAACAGATTTACACTAGGGAGTAACCATGTTAATGCACAGAATGCAACAAGGGATTTGCTACAAAACAACATTTGATATGACTTTAGAATGCTCACATTGAAGAGAAACTATATAAATGTTTTGAACGTGAGAGTGCATTCATAAGAAATGGAGAGCTAACACAATATGAAACGTCACCACTTAAGACTACACTGAATGTGACAAGGCATTTATTAGCAAGGGAGAGTTAAAACAACATCAGAAAGTCTCTGGGAAAATCTGTATGAGTGAACAAAATGCAACAGTGTTCTTAATGACGTAACCATATGAATGTAAAGAAAGTGACAAGGCATTTATTAGAAGGACACGGCCTATATAACATCAGAAGTTCCACATAGAAGTAAAACCATATGCATGCACTTACCACTTACTGAGACAAGGCATTGTTTAAAAAACCCACACCTGCTCACAGTGTTATGTTTCATACAGATACCCCAATATAGGCTCAGGTAATAAACAAACGTTTTACCTATATCTTCCCTGCCATTACACTACATAACGGTTCTTCGTAGTGACATTATACCTAGTTACGGTACTGCTTACAGGATGTGGTTTTTTTTTGTGGAAAAACTAGCCTCATCCATTATGCATGAGGGTTCTTGGAATCTCAGCAAGACTACCATCGCCTGCATAATAACTATGTATAAGGGTTATTCCTACCGTCATCCTAGTCCGACATGACACAGCAAGGTAGATCCCCTGAGGGTACCACTTTGGGCAAATAAACACCATATCTTTCCTGAGGCAGGGGGAGGCGAAGAAGGACTTTCATACTGACACATTGACGCGAGACGCTGAGGTTCCTGCAGGCAGACACTCCAGATCGCAGTGTTGTGACATCCCTCGCAGTGTGTCCATCTTCAGACCAAGACAGGGTCACACAGTCTCTCATTTCAGGTAATGGGGTTGGCTTCATCCTAGGGGGATTCTTGGCTCTACACCTACATAAATGTAGGTACACGTAGGTACATCAAGATAATGTTCCATTGTAGGAGTAGGAATGTATTACTGTCATGTATTTTATATTCTGGTCTGTATTCATTGTTCTAGCACAATGGTAGGAATCTACCATCCTTTTACTCTTTTGGTGCTTCTAATCATTTAGATCTGTTTGTCTTTTGGTTGTTTCAGCACACCTATTTTACAGCAGAATGACGCTGGTTCAATAAATGTTTATTGAAAAAGGTCCCTACTGTTTATTCTGTGCATTACTCTGAAACAAAAGTGAGCACGAGTAACTGAGCGAAAAGTACTGCACTGTTTCCACGATCCCTGATGGGACAGAGTTGTTATGTTCAATAGTTGTTAAAAACTATTCTCTCTTTGGTAAGAAGGGTTTATAGTGGCACTGTGAGCTAGCTGGTATACAGGCTAACATACCCGGTGGGGGTGTCTGGAATATGCTGGACACCAATCCCGCAGTGTATGTTGTCTGAACGTGCAGATCCTATATATGTTTATAGGAACTACACGACAACAGCTATAGGGGGATGAAGTAACTGAGCACAATGTGGAACAAAGGAACATAAACAGTGGCAGTCATCAAAGGTGCCAAAGGATTAGTCAAGAAAAGGTTCCAGGACACCTTGCCCCTTTCCTACAGAGGAGACAATATGCAATCTCCAGATAGCAGCAAATGGACAGAAAGCAACAGCTACATTTCTTTACCTACACCCAGTCTGCTGTAGTTTTAAGGGCTATTCTGGCTACCTTGTGGTAATACCTGGTGCTGCCTATTTACTCAGTTATGAGATTTGCTCTGCAAGGACTTCCAGGGCCCGTATCCACAGTTTTGGGCACATTCGTGGAGTTTGTTATCTAGGATGTTATGTTCATACTGTATATCGTTGGCATTTTGTTTCTTTCATTAAACAATACTACCCAGGAGAGGCAAGTGGAGTTTTGGGGTCAGATGGAAGTCAGATGCCACTGGCCTTAGGTATTTGCAGCCCTGAAGTATGTGTGTATCCGGTTTATGGTTTCATGTGGGACAGGAGGTGCCACCATTTGTACAGACATTGCATGACAGTTTGCTGAACAACCTGCGAATAAAAGGCCTCTACTTAGAGCAGTGATTACAATATACTATACCACATGTAGGCAACAATTGTATTCTTTCTCCTTTTGCACCATGTATTTTTTTAACATACTGATCTGTAATAAAATAAATATTTGCTGAAAGTACTGACTGCAATCCTAGATGGTTGAACACTGTAAACTATCTTATACTATACAGTGTATAGAGTTAATCACCTTTCTAAAGCGCTCCAATGTCCTTTCAGACTATGTCCGCTTAATAGAAAAAAACAAATAAATAAAACTGTTTGCCTGAATAGGGAAAGACAAAGCTGGTCTTATCTCTCCTCGAGCCTTGTTCCAAAAGGATACATTTCTGTCCACCCTTGGAGGGGAGGGAGGGGGTTAATGAGGAGAATCAAACAGATGATTTATATTTAGAAACCATGGAGGGGGATCAGAAATGTCAGCAATATGTACCCCACCTTTCAGTCTCATAAAATGTGAGCCCCTTAGTTTCTTCCAATGTCAATAAATGGTCTAGTACTACCCTCGGTGCCTTGCAATGATGTGAATGTGACCAAAAATAAATTATTTATTTTATTAAGAGGTTTTATAAAGCTTGTACATGATCTAAAAGAATCAGAAACCAGTGCAATCGAAAAAAAATGTTGTTTTCATATTTAAGCGCAGTACAATTTTTAAACCATCAACACAAGGTGAGAGAGACATTGCATCAATTTTAGCAACTCTGTACCCGCATATTTGGATTGAGGCAGGTGATTGGATAACACATCCAGTGATGTGTGCTGTTTACAAAGTTGACTCCTGGTCGCCGCGCATCATGACAAAGCCCTTTTCCTGTTTTCAAGTCTGTTATAATTAGGGCTCCTGGTTTTATGGTATTTTTTAAAAACATTTTCGCCTGTATTTATCCAGATTTATTTTTTGACCTTCCTATTAGTATTCATCCATATTTATTGGTTTGCAAGTAAATGTAGTAAAAATGGGTAAATTTCCACATTTAGTTAACTGTTAAACATCCACACGTTCTTTGATACCTGTCACATTTTAGCAAATCCAGCAGTCAAATATAGCAAAATATTACACCCAGGGGGCGTGGCCAAGATGGCGGCACGGTAGGACGCCAGACTCTTCTCCTCCAGCCCTGCTAAATCATCCGCTTTGTATTTGCCCCATTCCCCGACATAGAACTCTCCCGACATCGAAGGGCATCGACTCCTGCTTATCCTGGTGCCTCAGTGAAGCAGTATTTGGATCACCGGAGCCCGCCTGCCTGATCCCTCGGCGAAGCACCCTGAAGGTCCTGCGGCCGAGGCAGAAGCCGCGAGTCCAGCTCTGGCGAGATCCCCGGCACCGGTGAAGCAACACGGCCCCTGAGAGCAACAGAACGCCTGATGGGCATTGACTGCAGCCTGTACCACTATCTGGAGGTCCTGTGAACCGGGAGTTGTCCACCACCTGAGGTGGCGGGCCAGGCCCAGGACACGACCTATCGGGCGGCCACCATCTTGTCGCCAGAGTTTGCATTGGCTGGCCCCATCTACTTTGCAACTACTGACTCCCGCCTGGGGAGACACCCAGCAGACGGCCATGCCTGGCGGAAGGCCTCCATAAGTGCGCTCTGCCTCACGCGCACAATGGACCTGAGCACCCACCACTCCATGGCCGCCTACCGCAACACAGATTGGAAGCCCCGAGACCCGGGAGATTCCTGCATCCCTAGACGCAGCTGGACAGGCAATCGGCATCCACTCGCCCTTCCAGCTTTGGCCTACATGGCGCTGGCAGCAACCTCCTGAGGGCCTAAGGAACTAGCAGATCACTGTGACAGTCTGTAACGCCCTGCAGGTGCGTTCTCCACCCTGCACTCGCGGGATCCGTGGTCCGGGAAGAACCAGGAGCCGCCATTTTGCTTTCCGCCCGCTATAGACTGTGAGGCCCACAGCCTGGTCAGGGGGCCCTACTTGACTACTGGGGAGGAGAGAGCTCACTGAGAGGCTTGCCAGACCCGCAGCGAGCCCAAGACATCTGATTGTGACGATTCCTCGCCTGGCAGCCATTGGCTGACTACTCACAGGTGAGTCGCACGGAGCTGAGGCGCAAGGTGCGGGGCCTCCTCACTCACACACGCGACATTCCAGCATTGCTCCCAGAGGCCTCGGAATACTGCAAGAGAGCCCCTAGAGGGGTCAGTGCCTCCCTCCTGCCCAATCTTTGCAGCGGTGGGATCGGGGGGCTCTTTGATCTGGTCTGTTCCCCCACTAGGTGGCACTCAAAACCCTGATTGGATAAATGGGGGGGTCCTTTGAACGCTGCTGCTAGGCTCTAACATCACTCCTTGCCTGTTGGCTGATGGATGGCCGCTCCCTGGTGAGTCACTCTGCGCTGGGGCATTGGGTGTAGGGACTACTGGTGCACCTGCGCAACACTTACACATATAGCCCCGAGACATAAGATCGCGGCAAGAAGGCTTCATAAGAAACTGCGCTCCCCATCCCACCCACTCTGCGTTGCTTTGCGACCAATGTGCTTCGTCCCTCAGCAGAGGGTGCTCTGACGTCAGGAGCTGCAGTTGGTAGCACTGCGACTTTCTCCTGGGATTACAAGACTCGACGGCCCCCACACTCTCAGCACCCTTCTAACTCAAGGCCGAACCCTGATCGCGTACCTGCCTCTGTAGCGGGGGCGGCTGTGAAGCATCTAGCTTGCATCCTGCTCTTCATCTACCTTCTTCTCTTCGGTATGCAGAGATGGGCACAGCTCGAGCGCGAAGGAAAGAGTTCCTTAAGGAACTTTAGCTCAAGCAACCGGGGGGCTGCGAGTCTTCCCAAAGAACATCTAAAGACCAAGGACACGCTGACCCCGTTTAAGAGGCTGATAGCTTGGTCACAAAGACCTTCATGCTGGAGCTGTTCATTAAGGAAGACTTCTTGGAGCTGAAAGGGGAGCTCGCATCTATTCTCAAGGAGGGACGACAGGATGTTGATGAGGTGGGAGAGAGTGTAGCTGCACTGGAGGAGCATGAGCTGGCGAGGGAGGATGATCTTCACCAACTACAACAGTAGGTTCTTCGACTGTGGGAACAAAATCTAGACCGTCGGGCCCACACGGAGGATCTTGAAAACCGGTCCAGGAGGAATAACATCTGCATCCGTGCGGTGCCCTGGAGGGCAAGGACTTGCGAGACTATGTCATATCCCTCTTCCAGCAAATACTAGGTGAAGATTGTCTGCAAAAAATCCAGATGGACCGCGTCCACCGTGTGGTCCTCCCCAGAGGCGGGAAAGCCCCCCTGCCCAATGTTCTAGTCTGTGTGCATGACTTTCAGCTGAAAGAGCAGATCCTACGGATCGCGAGAGCTGTGCAGCCGATCCAGTTCCGGGGGCACACACCGGCCTCCTTTCAAGACCTGGCCGCAGTGACTCTTGCTAAGCGGAGGGATTTCCGCTTCGTCATATCCCATCTCTGGGGAAAAAGGGATTCCGTACTCCTGGGGTCATCCCTTTTGCCTCATCTTCAAGCACCAAGGGTAGTTACGGCAGATACGTTCCCTCACGGAAGGTTCGGACCTCCTGGGATTTGCTGCTGAGCCGAATCAGGCGCCAAAAGACAGTCCCTTCAAGCATGTCAGGAGTAAACTTCCCCGATGGCAGACAGTTGGCAAACCGTCGACCTCCACCAAACCAGGCCCGGAAGAGATGGCGAAAGATCGAGACGCTGTCCTCTCACAACTTACGCAGTCCCAAGATCGCCTGTGCACCCCGTGAGTTGCCTCCACTTACACCAAGGGAATGGTGGATGTTTTGAGGAGCCGGAGGAGCCCAGAGTGGTCCATCCCTTTAGACTCCCTAGACTCTTCCCTGCAGCTCATAGGCTTCCTGGTACTGAGCTCGAAGACTCTTCATCAGGGTTCTGTTTCCTCCGGATGACCCCCTGGATTTTCTTACTCTGACAGACTCTCGTTATGTTTCAATTTTTATATTTTTTCCTTTTTTTCCGTGGATGTGGGTGGGTTCTCTACTCAGTGAGTCCTTTTATCAGTACCATGCATGGCGGCTGCGCGTACGTGGCCCTCTTCTGCCCTTCTTTTATCGCTGGGCTGCGCATCCTTCCACATAGCTCTGCTTGCCCCCTTCCTTCCCTTCTGGATCTTAAAATAGTCAGTCTCAATGTCCGGAGTCTCAACAACCCAATAAAGCGGAGGGCGGTCTTGTCCTTACTAGAACAATCAGGGGAGGACATTTGTCTTATTCAAGAAACCCACCTTTTGCAGTTGGACACCCACGAATGTACCACAGTCACTTCCATCACCAGTTCTGGTCCTCTAACAACAGTAAAAAGGGAGGAGTGGTTATTCTTGTGGACAAACTCTGTAGGGTTTCGGTGGTAGGGCTGGTCACAGAAATCAAGGGACGCCTTTTAGCGCTGTGACTCCACGTCGGTTCCTCTTCCTGCACTATTGCTTCCATCTATTCCCCTAATGATCGACCAGATAAGTTTTTGTTGGAGGCCTGTGCTGAGGTGTTGCATTCTCCAGACCCAGCGGTATTAGTAGGGGGCGACCTTAATCTCGTGATGAACGGCGAACAGGATCGTTCTGGCTCATGCATTGGCGGCGGCGTCCTGTCAGTGAAGGTAAGGGAGTGGTTGTGAGAGGTGGGGATTAGAGATGCTTGGTGCTTTCTACACCCTAATGAGATAGACTTTTTATATTACTCGGCCGCTCACAAAACTTATGCTCGTCTCGACCACTTCCTAGTTACTCCGCTGCTTGGGCCCTGGTTACAGAGTCTACCATTGAAACTCGGGCCCTCTCTGACCATGCACACATTACCCTAGCTTTGCGCTTCCCCACTGCGAGATTCCCTGCTCAGGTCCCCAGATGTGGTTACCGACGTCAGGCGATGCAACTAATGATAGGGCTGACACACCACTCTCTTAGGTATGGGAGGCACTTAAGCTAGTAGGGCGAGGTGCCTTAATTGCTAAAGCCGCCTATGAGAATAAGACCAGACGGGAGAAACACACGGAACTTGAGGCCACCGTTAAAGAATTAGAGACCATACATAAACGCATGGGTGCTCCCCGCATACGGCAACAGCTAGAAAAGGAGCGCCTTCAGCTCTGCCGTTTGGACCTCGACCAGGCTGAACATGCTGTGATCCACCTGAAACATAAATATGTTGTTGGCTCCAATAAAGGGGCCGGATATTAGCGCATTGTTCGCAGAGCCAGCAAGAAGCTCACTCGGTTAAATCGCTGCGTGATGGGTCCGGTCGACTCCTAACTAGTGACGCCCAAATAGTTTCATCCTTCTGTTCCTTTTACCACTCCCGCTATGTGGCTGATTCATCCCTGCTGACCGATCCTACCGAATACCTGAGAGATGCTGCAGTGACACCTCTGCCCGAGAGCGAAGCTGCCGTCCTGGATGCTCCTATTCGCATTGAGGAAGTTATCTCTGCGGTCACCCGGCTGAAGCTCCAGAAGGCCCCCAGTCCGGATGGCTTCAGTGCTTTTTTTACAAAACCTACTGTGCTGAACTCGCTCCTCTACTCACTCGCCTGTTTAACTCATTCGCGGACTCGGGATCCCTCACCCCCTCTATGCTACAGGCATCTATATTGGTTATCCTCAAGCTGGGTAAGGACCCTGAACTTTGTAATTCCTACCGGCCGATCTCCTTGTTGAACATAGAGGCAAAGCTGTTTTTCCAGTATTTTAGCACATAGGTTGAACCCCCACATTCCGGGCCTAGTCGACCCAGATCAGTCTGGTTTCATTCCAGGACGGCAATGTGGAGACAATACTAAACGCCTTTGCCATCTAATCGATAAGGTACAGCGGTCCAAAGAGGAGGCCTTTCTCCTGGCGATTGATGCAGAAGAGGCTTTCTATCCTGTGCACTGGCCGTATCTATTCGTCACTCTAGAACGCTCTGGGATGGGACCCTGATTCCGATGCTGGATTGCGAGCATCTACAGCGCCCCACAGGCGGCTGTTCGAGTCAATGGCTTACTCTCTGAGCAATTTGGAGTGGGACGTGGAACGCGACAGGGGTGCCCCCTGTACCCCCTACTTTTTGCTCTATATATGGAGCCCTTGGCTCAGCGACTTCGAGCTAACCCCCAAGCACAGGGCATCCCCTTTGGTTTAGACCATCACCACATTAGCTTATACACAGACAACATTATCTTTTCAATTGCACACCCCCTGTCCTCTCTACCGGCCATCATGCAGGACCTTCAGACATTCAATCAGTTTTCTGGCTTTAAAACACACAGAAATCCAAAGTACTCAATCTTTCCACTAGCCAACACATGGAAGAGGCTCTCCGGCTTCAGTTTCCCTGTGCCTGAGTATCCGGAGGGCTCACGTACCTTGGCTTGACTCTCCACAAGAGTCTAGCGAAAACAGCAGAGGTGAACTACTCTGCGCTATCCCGAATCCGCGCGGACATCTACCTTTGGCGTCGCCTACCCCTGACGTGGTTTGGGAGATTATCCGTGATTAAAATGATTGCCCTACCAGGCGCCATATACTTGTTCCAAACTCTGCCACTGGAACCCCGCCACACGCCCTACGACAAATACAGGCGGCAATCGAGGGCTTAATTTGGGTCTTGATCCCACCACGATTACACAAAACCCAACTCCAACAACCCAAAAAGTATGGGGGACTAGCCTTCCCTAATATAACCCGATATTTCCATGCTTCACTCTTAGGGTTTTTAGTGGAATGGAACTGTCCCATGACAGAAAAATATTGGGTATTCATGGATCAGACGGTCACGGGCAACCACATCATGCCTGGTTACTAAGGTCGGCCCGCGCTTGGGGACTCTACTCCTCACCAGTCACACAATCTACAATGCTAGCTTGGGACAGAGTCTCTCAGAGAGCCAACCTGACCTCATTCCCTTCTCCCCTGACCCTGCTTTTCTCAAATCCCGCCTTCCCGTCGGGAATGTCCGCCAAGGCTGTAGCGAGGTGGGTGTAGGCGGGGTATGAACAATTGGGGCACTTATTTTACCTTCATGGTCTTATCCCCTTTAAGAACCTACAATCGGGCTAAAAATTACCCGCCACTGATATTATTTACACTCCCAGATGATACATTGGATTTCGGAACCTGGGACGCGTCACCTAGCTTTCCGGCCAATTAAGCCATTTGAGAAATGGATACTTACCAAAAAAAGATGATAAAAGCTGTATCTCCGAAATCTACTCCTTCCTTACCTCAGCCCTCTCACGGTCCCGCACTGCCAGTCAGAAACGCTGGGAAACTGAGCTAGGGCGTGAATTGTCAGATAAGGAGTGGGAAGACATTTTCTACCGGTCACGCTACACTACGTACTCCGTGAGCCACACTGAGACAGCTTTTAAAATCGCTACCTATGGTACTAAACTTCGAAAAGCTAGCCAAATGGCAATCCCAATGTAACGGCCTCTGTGGAGGGGGTGCGGTATTCCTGGGACTCTTCTTCACTTACTTTGCCATTGCCCCAAACTAACCCGCTACTGGAAACAGATCCTAGATGACATAGACCTGCCCTTCAACACTTGCATGCCCCGGCTTCCTGCTTACACACTCTTAGGCCTCCCCATTGCGATAACCTTTCCCTTGCCCTCGACAGATGGCACTTGCACTGAACTCTGCTCATAGGGTAATACTGACAAGGTGGAAATCAGACAAAGCACCCGATCACACAAACTAGCTACACCAATTATGGAATCCTCTAGCGATGGAGAGACATTCCATGGTGGCGGGAGGGAAGGGTAAAGATTATGCCAAAACTTGGGCTTCTTTTCTAACTATTCTCTCCACGAATTCCGAGAATTGACCTGCCCACAATACCTCTGTATCCTGAACTTAGTTCAAGATGCCACTGCAACCACCCCATAAGTGTGTGAATTGTCGGATATTTCCCTCCCCCGAAAGTGATGACCCCCTGTAGCACCTGGGGCCCACGGAATGATGCGCGTCTTGATTTTCTTTTATGTTATGTTATGTTATTGGGGGATTTCTATAGCCCTCAGCTACTCCGAGGAGTGTCCCGGCGCTTATGATCCTCACAGGCACAGAATGAGGGGCGAGAAAAGGCCCTTACTGAACAAAAAGCAGAGTTTTGAGATTTTTCCTAAAAAACACTGAACAGAGGGGTGGGGGTGGGATGGGTTTTAAGTTTTTTTTTTTTTTTTGCTGTTTTCTATTGTTTCTAGGTTATGTTTATTGTTCAAATATGGAACACGTATTAGAGGCTACGGACTTCAGCAGATCGCATTCCCGATACGATGGACTCATTGCTTTTTAATTGATCTGCCTGCTTGTCCTTGGTGCCGCCAAACTGTTACTATTTCTTCCTTTGTGGACGCGGCCGGGCTGGATGGGTTGTTGCCGGCTTGCTGTGTTTAATCTCTAAGAAGTTTTGCTTTGTTCGTTGCCCTGCTGGTATACCCAAATTGCAGTTAGCCAGCCCGCAGGGTTGAAGGTGTTCTGCTCATGTTCCACTGATTGTGTTCTGTCAATAAAACAGATTTAATACTAAAATACTACACCCACAAGTAAATATTAGCAATTTACTACAAATATATTTTAACATATGCCTGTATATAATGCTATGTTAACCTATTTTCTAAACTCCCATGCTGTCTATCTGCTTATCTTGGAATTCTCAACAGACAGCATGGACCGTCCCTCATTTAAAGAACAATTTTCAGTATTTTTAGTTTTTAAAAATATATACAGATGGACTCACATTGTTTTCTGTCTGTATTTCTCGGTAAAAATCTGTAAAAACGGAAAACTGGGAGTCTTAATTATGATAAACTTTCATGACCAATGCAAAAGCACTGTACCATGCTCATATCCGACCAGATTTCCGACTGGGCTCCCACAAAGTAAAAATGATAAACATGATATTACTGAAGTGAATGGGCCCATTTGGTGACCGAAGAGCCACAGTTGGGAGAATACAGAGATACATCCTCAGTCTTTGAATAGCCTGAAGTGGGCAATTAATAGGTCATTGTTTCCCCATCCTGAAGACATTGATACTTGATAGAGACTATTAAAAACAATTCAATCGTCTCCTTGTTTATGATAGTCTACCTGTTGTTAATTCAACGGTGAACAAGGCTTGCTCTCGTGCTGTAAAGATTCCAAAAGAGGGAGGCACTCAAACAGTGTCTGAGTTAAAAAAGTTCCCCCTCAATTCACCAGCTACTAATCCTCGAATAACCACCCACAGTCTCGAGACAAGTTACATCTCTCATCGATATGCAAGAAGGACAGGCTTCTAACACTACTGGTATATCTAACACTGCAGAGCATCACATGATTGTGGGCAACAATGTGATTGATGCCAGTTTAGCCACCCCGAGGCTAGACTGTAATGCTCTTCTACGGTTATAAGGCAATGTGGGTAGGGGTTTGCTGCAAGAGCTGTTTGGTCGAATATTACTAGAATACAGGTGGCACAGGATTTTGATGGCAGAAAAACTTCTGATCTGACAGATGAATTTAGATGAAAGTTGGAGTGAAACTAGCAGACACAACATTAATAATTGGGGCAAGCCAAGGCTGCTTTTCTGGAATGTGAGAAGGGTGAATGACCACCACAAGGCCTGGATGGTGATTGCTTCCCTTAATAGACCTAAAGTGGATGTTGCATTATTTTCAGGAGATGCAAGCTGCTTCCGTGGGGGTAAATAATTTTGCCAAAAGCTGGGGTGTGTATCTCTATTACTCTTCCTATTCCTCTTTTGCTATGGGAGTGGAGTTATTGGTTAAACCAGGTTTGTGGGTCAGGCCTCCGGACACATTCTGTCATGGATAGGGCCGGTGTGTGGTTGAGCAGAGGTTGCTAGGTTCCATAAGTATGACCCCAACTTTGACAACCCTGTTTTTGTTTAACACTGAAAATAGGAACAGTTTTGTGGCCACTTCTTCTCACTCGGAATACAAGGAGTAGACTTTAATGTTATACTGCTCTTTGGATAGCACTGGCAGTGGTTTCAGCCAACACGCATGTGGGAAGATCTGTGAGATATTATGCACCAGCACATAGTGCTAGACAGTTACTGTGCTAAATGCCCAAATTCCACTGTGCATACATTGCATTCCGTAGTACATGGAATATCCTCCAGGATCGATTGCTGGTTAGGATCTAGAGATAAGATTCGCTAGGGTGAAACTATTACACATTTACCTAGGACTTTGTCTGATCATTTTCCAGTTCTGATAGCTTTGTCCATCGCTAGCTGCGTGGGAATGAACAAAATAGAGCAGCTGCCAGACCCAGTCTTTAAACAGAAAACCTCCAATCAATTTTATCCTACCTCACAGTCAGCCAGGTTTCGGTTGCCCTGTACGAACTGTTTAAATCCATTATTAGGAATGAATGCACATATAAAGTCACATGATATTAAGATGGCTGACAGATAAAATGTGACACCCAGAGCAAGAGATATCATCTCTAGAGTGAGAATACGGGAGTACTTCAGTCTAACCAATACAAAGTTATATTGAGCCTAAAAATACTGGATTTCTTTGGTGCAGGGGACACTGAAGTTTAATTCCTAGATAAACATACTAGTTACCAGTGGTGCAGGAGGTGCAGGAGGTGCGGGGGCACACACTTGCTGTACACGGCCCAGAGTGATTCGACCAGTTGGTTTCCTTTCAGATATAGTTGCAATATAAACCCGGGAGGCTGTTTGTAGCCCCTCCCCCAATTGGATTTGTACAGGAATTTAGAGATTTTTCTTATCCACAACTTTACACTGCAACAGTGAAAATTCCTGCCGAGAGCATACGTACGTATCTGGATAGTCCTGTCCAAAGGGATCCACTGTGCACCCCACCACTACTCAAGAGATTAAGTCTGTTATAAAATCAATGAGAAATGTTTCTGCCTTAGGTGGTGACAGGCTCCCGGTGTAGTTTTATAAAGAATATGCTACAGAATTTTCCTAATTTCTACTAGAAGTGTACAATGAGGCTTGAAACCGGTACGCTCCCCCAACTGTGTGAGAAGCCATTGTCATTACATTACAAAAACCGGATAATCCACCTCTTAGGTATGATTATCCCACCCATTGCCCCTAAATATGTTGACAATCAAATACTAGCTAAAATTATTGGTAACAGGTTACTTCCCCTCTTGCTTTGCCTGGTTCTGCCGGAACAGTCAGGTTTAATTCTAGGGTGATCGACCACAGATAACCTGAGCACCCTTTTTGCGGTTACTTTCCAAATCGATGGAGATATTGAGGCAGTTGCAGTGTTTTTAGACACCTACAAAGATTTTGATTCCGTAGAATGGCCCTTCTAACTCACACTAATAGAAAAGATGGCAGTGTGCAAAGCTGTGCTCACTCTACTATACACCACTTCGAAGGCAAGAATAAAGGTCAACAATTTATTGCCTTCTCCAATATCGATACATAGGAGCACCAGGCAAGGCTGTCCTCTCTTCTATACTCTTTGCCCTAGCTGGCGGTGGCCCTCCAATTCCACCAAAAACATTCACACCATGGGAGCAAAAGGTGCTTGCCATACTTCATCCCGAGAGTCTCACAGGAGTATCCGGGGGAGTGGAGGCTGGTAAGTACAAACAAATGTCAAGCAACACACTGATAAGTACTTCCTTGCACAACCCAAACACCATTGCATTGTCCACCCTCACCTAACAGGTAGCTAGCCATCTTGCATGTGAGGCCTGTTTGGGGAGAGAGGCCTGTACTCCTAATCCCACCATACCCCCTGTCCCACACCTGAGGGATGTATGACGTTGCAATGCATACTTTTACAACGCATGCCTTTACAACGCATTTTTTACAACGCAAAATCTTTTACAACGCATGCCATTGCAACTAATTGTCTAAAAACTACCTTTAAAACGCATTCCATTACAAGGCATAATACCTTTACAACGCATACCAGTACAACGCATACTATTACACTGCATGTATGGTAAGTATTGGATAGTATATGGTAAAAATTACTATTCTAACACCAGGGGGTGCAACAGTAGGGTAAGTGTTGGATAGTGTAGGGGGAAAAATTACTATTCTAATTCCAGGGGGTGCAACAGTAGGGTAAGCGTTGGATAGTGTAGGGGTAAAAAATTACTATTCTAACACCAGGGGGTGAAACAGTAGGTTATGTTATGGATAGTGTAGGGGTACTATGCATTGTAATGGTACGCGTTGTAATGGTATGCGTTGTAATGACTGCTTTGTAATGGCATGCGTTGTAATGGTATGCGTTGTAGTGTCATGCGTTGTAATGGTTGCGTTTTAATGGCATGCGGTGTAATGGATCTTGCGTTGTAAAAGTTTCATTGTAATGGTAGTCCGTTATAAAAGTTGCGTTGTAAAGGTTGTTTCCCCACCTGAGCAGGATAGAGCCCTCCCCCACCCAGGAGCACCTGGAAGCCATTGCATTGTACATCCCCACCTAACAGGTAGGTATCCATCTTGCATGTGAGGCCTGTTTGAGGGAGGGTGGCCTGTACTCCCACTCCCAACATGCCTCCTGTCCCACACCTGAGCCCTCCCCCACCCAGGAACACCCAGGAGCACCTGAAAGCCATTGCACTGTTCACCAAACAAACTTACAGGTAGGAAGTCATCTTGCTTGTGAGGCCTGTTTGGGGGAGGGAGGCCTGCACTACTACTCCCACCATGCTCCCTGTCCCACACCCCAGCAGCATGGAACCCTCCCTCCCACCCAGGAGCACCTGGAAGCCATTGCATTGTACACTCTCACCTAACAGGTAGGTAGCCATCTTGTTTGTGAGGCCTGTTTGGGGGAGGGAGGCCTGCACTACTACTCCCACCATGCCCCCTGTCCCACACCTGAGCAGGATAGAGCCCTCCCCCACTCAGGAGCAACTGGAAGCCATTGCATTGTGCACCCTCACCTAACAGGTAGGTAGCCATCTTGCTTGTGATGCCTGTTTGGGAGAGGGAGGCCTGCACTACTACTCTCACCATGCCCCCCGTCCCACACCCCAGCAGCATGGCGCACTCCCTCCCACCCAGGAGCACCTGGAAGCCATTGCATTGTGCACCCTCACCTAACAGGTAGGTAGCCATCTTGCTTGTGAGGACTGTTTGGAGAGGGAGGCCTGCACTGCTACTCCCACCATGCCCCCTGTCCCACACCTGAGCAGGATAGAGCACCTCCCCACTCAGGAGCACCTGGAAGCCATTGCACTGTTCACCAAACAAACTTACAGGTGGGTAGCCATCCTCACTGGGCTGGCTGTTTGGGGGAGGGAGGCCTGCATCACTACACACAACACCAATTGCATCCAATGCATCAATACCTGCAATTTACCAGTAATTGATGTACCTCTGCATCATGTAATGAGGCACAGTATTGCACTTACTGAAAATAGTGAAGATCATTAAATTGTGTAGTGTACAGGATGTATGACATGCAGCTAACGGAATACTTGCACAGTGCACAACCCTGACCATTCCCCATCTAATCCGCAGGTGACAAAGAACTTACTGCTGAGGACAACAATGACCAGCAGAGCCTGTCTCCACCCCCGGTACATGGACTCTCGGATGTAGATGCCCAGGATTCTCTGGACGATGAGCTCCAGGCTGGCCTACCCTCCTAGTTGAGATGAAAATGGACACATGTCAATGACAACCATCATGAGATGGCCACAGCACATCCGTTATGGATTTCACAGAAAAACAAAGACTGCCATGAGAAATGCGTGGCACACCAGGTTACATGTGTGGACATTTGAGACACACAGAGGGCACACCACTCCATTTACCATATACAAATGCCGCAAACAACACATAGGTCAATGTGGCACACATACTGTACCCCACATTTCACATGTGCACGCCTTGTAGCGCACCATCCACCAATGTGTGCAAAATGAACATGACTGTCTCACACTCATCTGCTGTACCTGTCACACCTCTATGCCTCATGTAAACTTGCCACACATCCACAACACAATGATCACAGTAGGCGGAACACTGTCAGTTGTGTGCATGAGCTGATATGAAAGCAGAAGTAAGTAACAACACCATACAGTGAGACAAGCCTTGCCAAGGTCAGCACTGACCCACAACACATTGATTGGTTACACATTATTTACTCCGGCTTAACACTGTCAAGAAGCATCAACCATCCAATGCATAAGTGACATGGGAGGGACCACAGACCAATGTACATGACACATAGCCAATCATGGGATGTGCGTCCACCTGTGGATTATATGGTTTAATGGCATTGTGTGCACAATGATGTGCCCTGAACCATGTTGCCCCTGTGTACTGATGCAATGTTCACAATGGAGATTGCCATTGCATGTGCCCCAAATTGCGGTAGCTACCACCTGGCCACGGCGGAGTGACACTAGCACCACCCCTTTCACAAGTGCGATAGACATTGGCATGGAGACATGTGTAGATGGTGGTGGGCATGCTCCGCCACCCAAATCGAGGTAGCTACCGCCTGGCCATGGCGGTGTGACACCAGCACCAGCCCCTTCACAAGTGCGGTAGCCATTGGCATGGAGAAATGTGTAGATGGCGGTGGGCATGCTCCGGCACTCAAACCGCGGTAACTCTGCCTGGCCATGGTGGTGTGACACCGCCATGGGGCATTGCCTGCAGCCAATGAGAGCGATGATTGTAGTGGCATGGTATAGTTTTGAAAATCGTGGAAGACGTGCTCCACCACCGCGGAGGCTGTCATTGGATGCTTTTGAAAGATGCACCATCGCTGTAGCGCACCCCTGGCCCCTGCGGTAAATCACCGCCATGTCGCATTGCCTACAGCCAATGGGAGCTGTTGGACTTGACCCTTTTGGCAGGTTCACCCCTAAACTTTTTGCTTTTTAATGTGACTTGGTGTTAGTTGTTTTTGGCTACTGCGCACTTTAATACTGTGTCCCAGTGTAAAGTGTGTGCGTAGTCTGAGTGCATGTGGTGAGATTGGCCTCCCCTCCCATAGGAATGCATGGGGAATGTGTGTGTCTATGGTAGTTCCTGATGCGTGGGGAGTGCAAGGGCGAGTTTGTTATGTGCAAACTCGTGAGATTAAATGCTGCACAATGGTGTGCACAGATTTAATGTGTCTAGTGTAGAAGTGCCACTTCTAGAAGTTGGCATGTCTGCATAGTAAATGTGAATTGACTGTTTGGCTTGTGATTGGCTGGAGCTGGCTGGTGTGCCTGGCTCCAGGAGTCAGGATGGGTCTGCCCCGGTGAATGGAGAGATCTGCATGTTGATGGAAAAGAGGAGTGCACCTGGGACCTGAAAAGGGCTGGGCCTTCCCTACACAATGCTGGCTCCGCCCCATGTGTTGCGACTGATGTCCCTAGCCTGTCCTGTGAATGGGGAGAGGGGCTGAGCACAACAAAGTGCTCCAGATCCAGCTGCATCTGGTTTTACCCCTACCCTGCACCCTCCAGACAAAGGAAATGTGTGTATTAAAAGGGGCTGTGGCCCCATGCAAGTTCTCTCTGGATCCTAACTTTAAGGGGGCCTGCTGCTGCTGCTGGGAGCCAGGAGGACCACCACTGGGTACTGCCTCCCTGCTGGAGGGCCCTGTGAGCTGGCCCCTGGGCCCAGCCTTTGACCCCCCTGCATTTCTGCTAAACAGACTTTCCCTGGACTTTGTGACTCCAGCGCCTGTTAGCGCTCTATCTCTATTTTTTTATATATATATCCCTAACGGGTGCCCATCCCACCAGGGACTTCGCATTCCTCGGCCTGCCCCGAGAAATTATTGCCGCAACACCGAGGCCAACAGCAAGCTGAGGAGTGGAGTCGCTGATGTCATCCTGGGCTGCACTGGGATTGGTCCCATCCGGCAGGGACTCCCGCGGCGTCACAGGTATGCAGCGCAGGGATTGGCCCATCCTTGAGGGCTTCCCCACGCTTTGAGGCACGGCCGCCGAGAGACGCTGCCCCGCGCCTCGCTGGGTGTTATTTACAATGCCAATAGTTCAAACTCTTGTAAATGCGAGACCTATTCAAAGAAGTGGCTGCCATTGTCCCGGGGTGCTCAGAAAGTGAAAATGTGCATGATGCACTGAACGTTGCAGGAAAGCATGTCGGAGAAACTCATTAAAGAAAATAGTGCTTACAGACAAAATAAAAAATAAACAAAAATAAAGCGTGAACAGTATAGATGTAATTTGTTTTACTTTTTTGTAAATCGCTTCTCTGTTTTCTACGTGCTATGGGATAATCAAACTTAAAATGGCTCACTGTAAGGCTATTATGTGTAACAAGTGGGGGCATCTAATAGGTGTGTTTAGAAACTGCAGTTTCACCCAGAAAAGAAAATGTACTGGAAGCCTTTCTAAAAGGATAACCATGTTTGACTAAAGGTTTTGAATGTTGCGTGTGTTTTATAGCTAGAGTCATGGCACACAAATGCTTCCACCGTCCCTCTAAAATCATCTTGTTAGGGGGGCGTGGCCTGCAGCCGATCATGGCGGCAGCCTAGAGGACGAGCTCCGTGGTTAGAGCGGCCTCTCCATAAATCCGTGTTCACATCCGACACTTAACAGACCTCTGATGGAGGGTCGAGACGCCCGGGACCGGGCGGCATCACTGGCAGTGTTTCCGGTTCCATTCGGACGCTGAGTGACCGAGTTACCGCCGACTATCTGAGCGGCCTACGAAGCAGGGGAAAGCCGGGGACTGCGGTTCCAGACCGACCCGGCCGGAAGTGCCAGCAGCCGGGGGCGGCCCGACCGGAAGTGCCCGAGCGCAGGGAGACAAGCCAAGGGGCTCGGACTATAATGCAGGAAGTGTGCTGGGTGACTCGATAACT
The DNA here is from genome assembly GCF_964261635.1 of Lissotriton helveticus. Taxonomy (NCBI): domain Eukaryota; kingdom Metazoa; phylum Chordata; class Amphibia; order Caudata; family Salamandridae; genus Lissotriton; species Lissotriton helveticus. Next base: position 3,107,694 of record NW_027611658.1, on the reverse strand, counting down.
GCGACCATGCTATTGGAGGGGTCGTGAACGAAGGACCGCGGTGGCGGAACACCAACGCATTCACGGCGACCGGCCCGAATCACCATCTTGGGCGACATCGCTCCGCATAGGGGCCTATGACGGAATCCACGAACGAGAGAGCAAAAGCGCCGCGGACACATCGTGGGTGAGGCACAGCGGCGGGACACGCCTGCATCGTTCAGAAGACGAACTCCGGTGCATTAATCTGCCCGGCGGGGGGGTCACTGTGAGCGCCCCCGGCCCTCGGCTGAGGGGGGTCGGAGTGAGAGACGCCTGCGACGGGCAGCACCACGGTGCTCACACCGACTGGGCCCGCACGGAAGACCTTCGCGAGTGGAGTGCTGGCGTCTGCGGTCTGCCGAGGTGGCTCCTACCCCCGGTGGAAAAGAATCCTTTCGCACTGACGGCCTGGCAACGGCCTGGACTCACTGCTGCTTCCAGAGTCTGGGGCGTACAGGGGCGATTGATAGCACCGCCGTGGATAGCCCGAGACGACCAGCCAACCGACACCCAACCCAGACCCCCCGTACCCTCACTGTCGGAAGCCACGGGGGGGGGTTGATAGCCTCAGCCGGATCGGACACCACAGTGCACCCCACTAGGCGCCAGGATGGCGGGTTGAAGCACCAAAGGCGGCGTGACACAGGCGCACCTGGAAAAATTTGCCTACGATAAAGGCGCTTCCTCCCCGCCGGAGGGGCGGCCACCCAGCGGTAAATCTGCAGACGGACCAGGAGGGAAGAAGGCGACGCTGGACGATGTCATGCGAGCTTTGTCCCAAGTGCAAACTACGGTGGGCTCCATGTCCACCGAAATCACTCTCCTGCGGGCAGATCTCCACAAGATGTCAGAGAAGGTGGGCTCGCTTGAAGTGGTCACTAAATCGCTGGTGGAGGACGTCTCGGAACTACAAACTGCGATGGAACATGTGATGGCAGAGAACAAAACACTGAAGGAAAAGCTTGATGACCAAGAAGGGCGCTCCAGGCGGAATAACATCAGGATTCTTGGCGTTCCGGAATCGGAGGGTACGGGAGCGACGGATCTTTTTGTGGAGGACTTAATTAAGACTAAACTGCAACCTAAAGGTCTCTCCGCCTTCTTCTCCGTAGAGAGGGCACATAGAGTGCCGGGCGGACGGCCTAAACAAGGTGTAGCCCCGAGACCCATTATAGCGCGCCTTTTTAATTTTCGTGATAGGGATGTCATCCTCCAGGCTGCGAGAAAGTCTCCTCCGGTCCGGTTACAAAATGCGACACTGGCCTTCTTCCCGGACAACACGGCAGACGTCGCCAGGCGCAGGCGGACGTTCCTAGAGATCAAAAAAGAGTTGAGAACACGAGAACTGCCGTATTCGATGCTCTTTCCGGCCAGGTTGCGAGTAGTGGCAGAAAATAAGACCTGTTTTTTTGACACACCTGAACTCGCCAGAGAATGGCTAGACGGATGGCGTCCTGCCACACGGCCGCGCCGATCGAACAGGACGCAGGGACACAGAAGTGCAGAAGATCGCGAAGGTTCACTGACCTCAGACCGTGGGGATAAGGAGCAGTCCTCGTTGGGAGATGGTTTGGAGGACGAGGCTGCCTCGGAACACTGAGCACCCGGCGGAAGATGGACTACTATTCTTATTGTTAGCTGCCTGGGAGGCTGCCACAGGACACTGGGCGGAGGGCCTCCGGAGAGCGTACTGAGAGGCCACCGACTATGGGGTGTTCCTCGCCTCAACGAGCAAGTATTTCTTCTGTGGGGAGGGTAAAGCACTCTGCTAAGTTGGGGAGGCGGGCGGTTGTAGGTCCGTGTAGCAAGAGGGCAGGGAGGGGGGGGAGTTTGGGAGGGGGTGGTTGTTCAAGTTTGCACCTCCGGACAGGGGGTATTGTTTGGTTATGTTTTGACTCGATATAGAAGGACACATGCTGTGAGTGTTGAACACCTACTGATATTGACACTGGGATGGTCACGCGGATACTCCCCCATGACACCCATAGAGAACTAACCACGTACCACCCATGACACAAGAACCCCCACTTGAGACCCCGCAGGGCGGACCTCAGACGACACCAGTGGCACCACTACACCTCATGTCCTGAAATGTAAGGGGCCTTGGGGACAAGATCAAACGGGGACTAGTCATGCAGGGCATTAGGAGATTGCACCCGTCCCTGGTGCTACTTCAGGAGACACATTTGGTGGGCACTGCGAGTAAGGCCTTAAATAGATGGGGATACCAAATGATAGTGCACTCCGAGTTCACGTCTGGGTCACGTGGGACAGGTATATTGCTGCGTAGGTCATCCCCATTTCTGCTCCTGAACACCAAAACAGACGATCAAGGCCGATTCGCGGCTGCGCACGGGCAGTGGGAGGGTAAACCTTTGACCTTGGTTTCGGTCTACATTCCTCCAGCGCTGCATGCCATAGCATTTCCTGCTCTGGGGAAGTTCCTCTTGGAGCTCCCGGAGGGAGACCTAATCATTGGGGGGGACTTCAACGCGGTTGCGCACAACACACGAGATAGGTTCCCGGTTAGGACACACACCCCGGGTCCTTCACGCTTTAGCGATTTCCTGGAAGCACAAGGACTGGTAGATATATGGCGAAGGCTGCACCCCACTGAGCAGCAGTACACTTACTATTCAGCGACACATAACAGTATGTCCCGCATTGATTACTTCCTTACCTTAGGCGGTGGCCTCTTTACCATTGACGAGGTACAAATCAAACCCAGGGGAATTTCAGATCACTCACCACTAACATTAACTCTCTCATGTGCGGAAAGGGCCCGTAGACAGTTTTACCAGATACGCCCAGGGTATCTTGAGATACCGGAGGTGAGAAAGGAGTTGAAAAAGACTACACTGTACTACTTTGCGGAGAATCAGGCATCGGTAGAGTCCCCCACGGTCCTGTGGGAAGCGTACAAGGCGGTTCTGCGGGGACAGGCCATTTCCACGATAGCGGGATACAAACGAGAAAAGGGGAGGGAACTCCTACAGTTGGACCTCGACCTAGCCGAGGCAAACACTGCACATATGGCGGACCCCACGACGGAAACGCTACACTCCCTTCAACTCTGCCAACAACTATATAACAATCATCTGAATCAGCGCGCTATGGAGTCCTTGGCGGCGACCACGCATAAAATATACGATGTAGGGGATAAAGCAAATAAACTCCTAGCCTAGTTAGCAAAAAAGGAGAGTGGAAATAGGAACATACTACAGATAGTGGATGGGAACGGGCGAATACACACGAGCCCAGCGGCAATTGTAGAGACGTTGGCGGATCACTTTCAAGGGGTTTACACCCCTGACTTCGAAGTCACGACCGAGATAGCGGTGGCGGTGCTCGTTGGGGTACCGACGCCTACTCTGTCGCAAGACGCAGTTGACGACCTCGACGCAGCCCTCACGGTGGAGGAGGTGCAAGCGGCTATCAATATGATACATTCCGGGAGGGCACTGGACCCTAACGGAATACCTACCGAATGGTACAAATCAATGGCAGACACTTTGAGCCCGCCGCTGCTAGCCATGTATGTGGATAGTCTTGATCGAGGAATCCTGCCCCTTGACCAGCGGCTGGCGACCGTCGTGGCGATTCCGAAGCCGGGCAAACCGACCACTGACTGCGGGTCTTACCGCCCCATCTCGCTTCTTAATGCTGAGGCCAAAATATTGGCAAAACTGTTAGCCACTCGACTACAACCCCACCTTGCTCAGCTGATCCACCCGGACCAATCGGGCTTTATGCCCCATAGAAGCACGGCATTGAACCTCCGGAGGGTTCACGGAGTGATGGCGCGGGCACCCTCGCTTACGGAACCGGCGGCCATACTCTCTCTTGACGCCAGAATGGCGTTTGATATGGTGAAGTGGAAATATCTTTTTGCGGTGCTAGCCCATATGGGATTTGGTCCCAATTTCATCACCTGGATCAAACTGCTATACAATGCACCGGTGGCGCGGGTAGCGGCGAACGGGCATATCTCTCGTGCGATCCTATTGCATGGAGGGACGAGACAGAGCTGCCCGCTTTCCCCGTTGCTATTCGCCATAGTCCTAGAGCCCTTAGCCACGATCCTTAGAACCACCCCGCTGCTCAAGGGAATCAGATGGAGGGACGACTGGGAGGATAGAGTGTCCCTCTACGCTGACGATATGTTGATTTATATGTCAGACCCGGAAGAGGGCATCCCGGAACTCCTCACACTGTGCGAGGAACACGGACGGGCATCAGGTTACAGGATCAACTGGGCAAAATCAGTGCTCTTCGAGCTGCGGGGACCCCCACCGGTCCTCTTGAGCGAGTGCCAATTAGAGATAGCAGACGCCTCATTTAAATATTTGGGAATACACATCACCCGTAACGCTACAGATTTTTAGGACAGGAACCTGATGCCACCCCTAACCAGGTTGAGAAAGGATGTAGGTCACTGGATGACCCTCCCTCTGACACTACTGGGGAGGGCAGCTTTATATAAGATGATGGCCCTGCACAGACTTTTATATGTACTTGAGAATACACCGAGTTTGGTGCCACCGCAGTATCTGCGGAGCATTGCGGTGGTGGTGAATAGCTTGCTATGGGGGCAGCGCCCGGCACGCATAGCTCATCTGAAACTCAACAGGAGCTGGTACGAAGGAGGGATAGCGTTGCCCAACATACAATTATATTACTGGGCGTCACAACTTAAGGTTGTCAACCACTGGCTGCATGCACCGCAAGACGACCCGGCCTACCGGGCAGACAGAATACAGCTAGGCACACACAGCCTACTGGCTCCACTATACCACAAGGGACTACTGGGGAAACTGATAGGTCCGACCAAACATACGGTCACGCTGTGGCACAGGGCGCAGAAGAGGCTCCAATGGGAGGAAGTTATAACAAATATGACACCTCTGTGGGACACCAGGGCGCTGGGCCACTTGCTACGTACCAAAGGTTTCACCCAATGGGATATTATAGGCCTTTCTACGGTGGGGGACCTGTGGACGAGTGATGGAGTGGTGCCATTCACAAACCTTCAGCAGACCTACAACCTGAATTCAACCGAAACGTACAGATATTTCCAGATTAGGCATGCGCTGCAGGCGGCTATACCAACCGGAACCCAGATCGCAGAGTCGTCTCCATTAGGAGATCGCTTGCTCACTGACTTTCTACAAACACACGCCACCTCACTGACATATCGTAAACTCCTGAATAATCTGCCGGACCCCCTAGTTAAACTGAGGGAGACCTGGGTGGGAGAATTAGGAGACATGAGTGAATTGGAATGGAATATGGCTCTGGCATCCCCAAGGGAGGCTGGCATTTCGTCTAGATTCCGATTAGTGCAGCTTAAGGTCCTGCATAGGGTCTACTTCACTAGAACACTATTGCATAGATTACATAGGGCTGAGCACCCGTTCTGTCTAAGGGGTTGCAATGAGGAGGGTTCCTTTAAACACACATTATGGGACTGCTCGATTATTACCTCATACTGGCGTCAGATTTTCCGCACCATCACTTAGACACTGGGAAAGACGCTGCTACCCGACCCCCGCACATGCCTTTTACATATATGGGACCCTACGGACCTTACACGACACGACCAACAATGGGTTATTATCGGCCTAATGGTAGCCAAGAGGGACATAGCGCAGAAATGGGGGGCGGTGGAAACCCCGACACTGGCCCTATGGTGCAGAAATATGGACACGATGATGGTGACTGAGAGAGCGGTTTATAAACTGAGAGCTAACCCACGCAAGTGGAATAAGATCTGGACACCCTGGAATCAATATCGGGGTGATCTGTGTGAACCCCTGTCGGAGGATGAGGGGGATAGTTCGGAAGACGAAGAAGGGTAGGGGGGTGGGATAGTAACCGGAGACTCACTCCACGATCCCACCAGTGGACCAGCACCCAAGCCAGTCACAGCCGGGAGACTGGAGTTATCCCCGATAGAGAGTGGGAAGGGGAGAGAACTAGACGGACCTTTATTAAGAACAGGTGTATTGAAAGTACGATCACGTACAAATTGTCATTCTACAGAGTCGAAAGTTATGTTATGTTTTGTTAAAAATATATAAAGTGAGATAAACGGTGGAGATAAGCTGGAGTCCCGGTCATGGCAAAGGGATCCGTTGCTGGGAGCGATACCATAGCGACTGGAGATCCTGTCAGCCCTGGAGGTGAAGGGTGTACTTGGTCCCACCACATAGACAGTCTGTGTTGGATGGGAGTATTAGTCCCTTATTCTTGAGCTGCACTAGCTGAGTGAAGATGAGAAGTGTGGGCACTAGTGGTTAGAAACTGGGCGGATCAGCAGCAAGCCTTGGCAAAAGTCTCTGGCAGCATCAGTGCTACTTGATTTGAGTAAAAACATCTGGAGGATGGCACTCATGCTTGCACCTCAGGGCTGACCACATGAGGTCAGTGAGCTCTGCCTGGTACTATGCGGAGTTCTGAGCTCACCGTGGACTGCGTTGCTACACTGCAGGGAGTCAGTAAGCAGTATGCCCATGTTATCATCACTGTGGTAATGCCCCAGGATGAGGGTAAGAGGTCCATGGACACTGTTAGACCCGACAACCGTAGGGTGGTCTTCCCAAAACGTTTGGTTTCCTCCCTCTACTTTTCTGACCTAGTTTTGCTGGTTATAAGACTCTGCACACTGACCAGTGCTAAAGTGCATGTGCTCCCTCCCCTAAACATGTTATATTTGGTTCACACCTGTTTAGTATATTTAATTTACAAATAAGCTCCTTGTAAAGTGGTATACCATATACCCAGGTCCTATAAATTAAATGATACTAGTTTGCCTTCCACACAAGTAGCTACTTCGACTGTCTCCAATACACGTCTGTGTTGGGTGACAGGTGCGCTTTGTGCATTCTCTATAGACAGCCACAAACACAGGAAGGTGAAAATAATCTCCTTTATATGCATTCTGATGGTCAGGGAAGAATAGGAGTGGTTGAAATTTATACTTCAATAGGTAGTGTCCTGTCCACACACAAAGCACAGATTTTTGCCCCAGGGTTTGGCTGGCAGACAGGATTGCGCTGAAAGAGATCTGTGTGCACTTCAGAGGCCAGCCTTTGATGTCACCAGGGCTCAAGTCGGGGTACCACGCGGGTGGATGGCGTCCCCGAACTTATCTTAATGGGTGGACACCGTCCCAGTTGCCCAAAAGCTAGACTTCCAATGATGGCGTTACTTGCCCGCACAGCCGCCCATCGTCCTCCCAAGTACAGGGCTGGCTGTATTCAACCAGCAGTGCTGCTCGGCCAGTCCCCGCCTCTGGACAGGAAGGATTTCTCATGTCAAGTGGGTTGATTGAGGCTCAGGGTGAATGAGTCACCATGCTGGGATAGGGTCAGTCATTTCACTGCTCTGCAGACAATAAGGCTGACCGTCTGACAGATGACGTTATATATAAGGGGTCCCAGACTAAAAAACAGTTCTTGTTTTCAATCACACATTTTTTGAATAAATCCAAAGACACATTAAATGAAGGTGCCCAGTGTTTTTAATATTCACTGCACCATTAAGCAATCAATGATTGAGAAATCAGAAATAGAGTGTACAAAATTCAATGCGCCCACGGTGAGGGGGAGGGGGGGTGCAGGGAGGGGGATATATTTCAATAAATTATACATCACTGGTCAGAGTTAAAAAAACATTGAGCATAAATACACAGTTCAAATCTTAATTGCCATTGATCCATACATGAGAGGCCAAGGAGAATGACACGTATCAAACAGAACATTTACACATGAAAGATACTCCTATAGTGATTATTATATCAATCTAGGGTTAGGAGTTCCTGATTTTAGATGTCTACGTTTCGACCCGGATAATGTAGGATAGTCGATCCTTACTGCGTGGGTCTTCGTCAGGACGTGATGGGTGGAGAGGAGTGGGGCTTTTTACTCTGCGCAAAAAATAATAATGATAACAACTCATTAATTTGACCGGTCTCAAAAGAGTCCCGAAAAAGCTAAAAAAGTAAGGACGGAAGGGTCCGTTACAAAAGGATTAAGGAAAGAGTTCAGGAGGTTTCATAGAGAGGGAGAATTACTGTGGATAGGCTTGAAAAAGCCATTAAGCAAAAAATTAATTACCTGGCGGAGGGGGGGGTGTTCCGTCAACAGGCGATGCCTAGAACTCCGCTGTGTAGGTAGTTGGGATCTGCCATACAAGATTAAAAATACATTTGTACTATTGTGCCAAACCAACGGAGATCGACTAACGTGTGGGTGTGCTAAATAGCTAATTAGGGGGCCTACCTTGTTGTGAGGCCATCACCGTGTATATTGATACTGGTTCCTTGGTCGAGGCAGAGGGAATTCGTACCGGTACAGGCTACATCTAAAAACAAGGATTTTCGGCGTTTCAAAAAAGGGGTGCGTAAACAGTGACATTATTATGGAAAAAGCCTAAACCGCTCAGAACTCACCCGGTTGGGATGTAGAGCGAGCGTGCCAGCGTCCGGCTCTTTTCGTGAAACAGTTAGGGGACCAAGTTAGTTCCCGCGGTATCCGCGTCTAATTTGAAAAAGTCTGGAAAATCCTCGCAGTGATTACATCTGAAAAGACACCAAGACGATGGCATACTTAGATTCACGGCCCACTGGTTAAAATCAGCATAGATGCGCACCGCAGGATGGAAGACTCACCCGCAGGGATTGTGGAAAAAACCCGAAGGTGGAGCGTGCGGGCCGACGTCTGACCGCGTCTCCTGGGGCCAGGAAGTGTTGCCCTGGTAACCGGGGATATTTACTACCTCGGAAAAGACAGACTGTTGTCCGTTGCCAAGGGTTACCGAGATGTCTCATGAAGGAAAAAAGACTATTGTTATGGCCTTGAAAAACGTTATGATAAATTTGATGGTACTGGGGATTTTTTGTCAAAACTACGTGGACCTAGCCCGAATGGCGATAGGGCGATAGGGCGCACAATGTGGGGCGAGTGTGTCAAATTACAGTACACATTAGTCCTGAAAGCATTGGGCATGAAATACATAGGACTAATGTGTACTTATGAGGTAATTTGACACCCTCGCCCCACATTGTGCGCCCTATCGCCATTCGGGCTAGGTCCACGTAGTTTTGACAAAAAATCCCCAGTACCATCAAATTTATCATAACGTTTTTCAAGGCCATAACAATAGTCTTTTTTCCTCCATGAGACATCTCGGTAACCCTTGGCAACGGACAACAGACTGTCTTTTCCGAGGTAGTAAATATCCCCGGTTACCAGGGCAACACTTCCTGGCCCCAGGAGACGCGGTCAGACGTCGGCCCGCGCGCTCCACCTTCGGGTTTTTTCCACAATCCCTGCGGGTGAGTCTTCCATCCTGCGGTGCGCATCTATGCTGATTTTAACCAGTGGGCCGTGAATCTAAGTATGCCATCGTCTTGGTGTCTTTTCAGATGTAATCACTGCGAGGATTTTCCAGACTTTTTCAAATTAGACGCGGATACCGCGGGAACTAACTTGGTCCCCTAACTGTTTCACGAAAAGAGCCGGACGCTGGCACGCTCGCTCTACATCCCAACCGGGTGAGTTCTGAGCGGTTTAGGCTTTTTCCATAATAATGTCACTGTTTACGCACCCCTTTTTTGAAACGCCGAAAATCCTTGTTTTTAGATGTAGCCTGTACCGGTACGAATTCCCTCTGCCTCGACCAAGGAACCAGTATCAATATACACGGTGATGGCCTCACAACAAGGTAGGCCCCCTAATTAGCTATTTAGCACACCCACGCGTTAGTCGATCTCCGTTGGTTTGGCACAATAGTACAAATGTATTTTTAATCTTGTATGGCAGATCCCAACTACCTACACAGCGGAGTTCTAGGCATCGCCTGTTGACGGAACACCCCCCGCTCCGCCAGGTAATTAATTTTTTGCTTAATGGCTTTTTCAAGCCTATCCACAGTAATTCTCCCTCTCTATGAAACCTCCTGAACTCTTTCCTTAATCCTTTTGTAACGGACCCTTCCGTCCTTACTTTTTTAGCTTTTTCGGGACTCTTTTGAGACCGGTCAAATTAATGAGTTGTTATCATTATTATTTTTTGCGCAGAGTAAAAAGCCCCACTCCTCTCCACCCATCACGTCCTGACGAAGACCCACGCAGTAAGGATCGACTATCCTACATTATCCGGGTCGAAACGTAGACATCTACAATCAGGAACTCCTAACCCTAGATTGATATAATAATCACTATAGGAGTATCTTTCATGTGTAAATGTTCTGTTTGATACGTGTCATTCTCCTTGGCCTCTCATGTATGGATCAATGGCAATTAAGATTTGAACTGTGTATTTATGCTCAATGTTTTTTGAACTCTGACCAGTGATGTATAATTTATTGAAATATATCCCCCTCCCTGCACCCCCCCCCCTCACCGTGGGCGCATTGAATTTTGTACACTCTATTTCTGATTTCTCAATCATTGATTGCTTAATGGTGCAGTGAATATTAAAAACACTGGGCACCTTCATTTAATGTGTCTTTGGATTTATTCAAAAAATGTGTGATTGAAAACAAGAACTGTTTTTTAGTCTGGGACCCCTTATATATAACGCAATTGATCACCCAGGTCCCACTGACTATATGGGTAAAACCCCCCTTTGTACAACAACGTCTGACAGATAAAGCATTTAAAACGCCCCTGTGCCAGTATCATCACAATCGGATTAATGTATAAGCGACACTGCCAGCCCTCAGGCCAGTGACGACCAACAGTTCACAATACCAAGGCAGGTGAGGCTCAGGAAGGGAACAATATATTTAGGACAGCAGCTGTCCAGCGGTAGAGGGAGAAACACCGATACTGATGCCGGAAACTAGGCCATTGCTCGTCACAACTTCCTGTAATAAGAGGGAACTACCTTTCGTTACGTCACTTCCTGTCGTGACGTCTCTTCCTGTGATACCACCTAATGTGGATCGTCCCCCCACTTCTTTTTTTAGGACTCGTGCCCTGTCCTGGATGTCACCTCTACTTAAAAGTCACTATTGGGTATAAGTCCCTGGTCCCTGACCTACACAAAATAAACACTTCTGGACCGACAACTGAACTCTCGATCTTCTTGTCGCTAGAGTCAAGAATGCTAGCAGTGGAGGACGTTCCTTTAAATTTCTTGCACCTAAAGTCTGGAACTTGCTGCCTCTCAGCCTAAGAATGGATGACCATTTTATGAGTTTTAGAAAGAAGCTAAAAACGTATCTCTTCCCCTAATTATTTTTAATTTCCTTCATTCTAATTTGAATTGACAGCACTGGGAATCTCGTGTCGGATAGCCATGCGCTCTATAAAACTGGGGAATGTAATAGAATAGATTATGTCAGAGAAACTGCTGTGCTGCTCAAAGGACTCAACTGGACTGCATAGCTTGAAGATTTAAAGATCGGCCCCCCAGGTCCCTCATAATTTTTCGAATACTGAATTTGCAACCACGACTTTGCAACGGTACCAGATTTTCTGTGAAAAAGATGATGAACAATGTCATCGAAGCTACAATTTTGAATGGGAAATTATTGAGTACCCTCACGCGAAGGTTTCTGGCAGAATTTTTTTTTAAAGATCGGCCAGTCAGGGCCCTCATAATCTTTCGAATACTGAATTTGCAACCACGACTTTGCAACGGTACAAGTCTTTCGCTGAAAAAGATGATGAACAATGTCATCGAAGCTACAATTTTGAATGGGAAATTCAAGGGGGAATATGTACTGTTGCCACGTATTCCAATGATCCCAACAGATATGCCATTTGAATTCAAACGTTTAGTTTCCGGTGCGACTCGCTTTTGCAATGACCATCAACAAAGCACAAGGACAATCGCTGCAAGTGTGTGGACTACATTTGGAGAATCCGTGCTTCTCACATGGACAACTGTATGTGGCCAGCTCACGCGTCAGGAAACCTGATTTATTCGTGTACGCATCAGACGGAAAAAAAAAATATATTGTGTAGCCCCAAGCACTCGAATAAATAAATAGAATTACAACGACACTTTGAAATGTATTCCATATTAAAATGAATACGTTTCAATAAAAATGACACAATGTAAATTGAATGTTATCATAACGAGTTTACTTGAATTTCCTTTCTTCTGAGAACGCAGCAACGCGCGACGGATAAGCTAGTCTAACAATAAAAAGAAAAACCTCAGTTATAGGCTTTTCCTTCCTATAAATCCCTTACACGATCAGCTTCTGCAGTTCTGCCAGCTGCATTCCTCCTTAAAGCATTTATTTAAAAGATTGGACCATTTATTTAATAGATCGGTTTGAAGGGGTTTACCAAGCGGCTAACGTAAGAACCGCCATTGCAGGTTGGGTGGGAAGACTATTCCCTCAGGACCTGGTGTACTGCACACGCTGCACCTGTGCTAGTTCGGCCCCTGAACACAAGCAGAATGTCCTCAATGCCCCCACCTTCCTTGCGAGATGAGTGTGAACCTATCTGCTCAGAAGCAGCATCTCCTGAAACAAAGCCTCCCTGTCATGCCTTCATAGCGGGACAAGAGGCTGTACCTGCGGGGGCTGACCCATGTCAGTCTGTATGTGGCAAAGCCTCCCTTTCATGCCTTAAAACTGGAACAAGAGGAAGCACAGCACATGCTGTGCCTGCGGGGGATGACCCCTTGTCAGTCTGTATGTGGCAAAGCTTCTCTGTCATGCCTTAAAGCTGGGACTAGACGAGGCGCAGCACATGCAGTGCCTGCGGGGGCTGACCCCTTGTCAGTCTGTATGTGGCAAAGCCTCCCTTTCATGCCTTAAAACTGGGACTAGAGGAGGCGCAGCACATGCTGTACCTGCGGGGTATGACCCTATGTCAGTCTGTATGTGGCAAAGCTTCTCTGTCATGCATTAAAACTGGTACAAGAGGAGGCGCAGCACATGCTGTTCCTGCGGGGGCTGACCCCTTGTCAGTCTGTATGTGGCAAAGCTTCCCTTTCATGCCTTAAAACTGGAACAAGAGGAAGCGCAGCACATGCTGTGCCTGCGGGGGCTGACCCGTTGTCAGTCTGTACGTGGCAAAGCTTCTCTGTCATGCCTCAAAACTGGGACTAGAGGAGGCGCAGCACATGCTGTGCCTGCGGGGGATGACCCGTTATCAGTCTGTATGTGGCAAAGCCTTTCTGTCATGCCTTAAAGCTGGGACTAGAGGAGGCGCAGCACATTCTGTACCTGCGGGGGCTGACCCCTTGTCAGTCTGTATGTGGCAAAGCTTCCCTTTCATGCCTTAAAACTGGAACAAGAGGAAGCGCAGCACATGCTGTGCCTGCGGGGGCTGACACGTTGTCGGTCTGTACGTGGCAAAGCTTCTCTGTCATGCCTTAAAACTGGGACTAGAGGAGGCGCAGCACATGCTGTGCCTGCTGGGGCTGACCCCTTGTCAGTATGTATGTGGCAAAGCCTCCCTTTCATGCCTTAAAGCTGGGACAAGAGGAGGCACAGCACATGCTGTGCCTGCGGGGGCTGACCCCTTGTCAGTCTGTCTGTGGCAAAGCCTTTCTGTCATGCATTAAAACTGGAACAAGAGGAGGCGCAGCACATGCTGTGCCTGTGGGGGCTGACCCCTTGTCAGTCTGTATGTGGCAAAGCTTCTCTGTCATGCCTTAAAGCTGGGACAAGAGGAGGCGCAGCACATGCTATGCCTGCGGGTGTTCACCACTTGTCAGTCTGTATGTGGCAACGGCTCCCTTTCATGCCTTAAAGCTGGGACGAGAGGAGGCGCAGCACATGCTGTGCCTGCGGGGGGGCTGACCCCTTGTCAGTCTGTATGTGGCAAAGCCTTCCTGTCATGCCTTAAAGCTGGGACGAGAGGAGGCGCAGCACATGCTGTGCCTGCGGGTGTTCACCACTTGTCAGTCTGTATGTGGCAAAGCCTTTCTGTCATGCCTTAAAGTTGGGACAAGAGGAGGCACAGCACATGCTGTGCCTGCGGGGGCTGACCTGTTGCCAGTATGTATCAATCAATCAATCAATCATGCCATTTGTATAGCGCACTACTCACCCGAGAGGGTCTCAAGGCGCTTGGGGGGAGGGGTATGCTACTGCTTGAACAGCCAGGTCTTGAGTTGTTTCCTGTAGGCGAGATGGTCCTGGGTCAGCCGAATGTGGATGGGGAGGGAGTTCCAAGTCTTGGCAGCCAGGTAAGAGAAGGATCTTCCTCCGGCGGTGACTCTTCGGATTCGTGGTACGGCTGCGAGGGCGAGGCTGGTGGACCGTAGCTGGCGGGTGGGCGTGTAGAAGGTCAGGCGGTCGTTGAGGTACTTGGGGCCCAGGTCGTGGAGAGACTTGTGTGCGTGGGTGAGGAGCCGGAACGTGATCCTCTTGTCAACGGGGAGCCAGTGCAGGTTCCTCAGGTGGCTGGAGATGTGGCTGCGTCGGGGGACATCCAGGATGAGTCGGGCGGAGGCGTTCTGGATGCGCTGGAGTCTTTTCTGTAGCTTGGCTGTGGTTCCGGCGTAGAGGGCGTTTCCGTAGTCCAGTCGGCTGGTGACGAGTGCCTGGGTGACAGTCTTCCTGGTCTCGGTCGGGATCCAGCGGAAGATCTTGCAAAGCATACGCAGGGTGTTGAAGCACGATGAGGAGACGGCATTGACTTGTCTGGTCATCGAGAGGGAGGGGTCCAGGATGAAGCCCAGGTTGCGTGCGTGGTCAGTTGGCTTGGGTGCGGTGCCCAGGGCTGGGGGCCACCAGGAGTCGTCCCAGGCGGAGGGCGAAGATCCCAGAATGAGGACTTCCGTCTTGTCCGAGTTCAGTTTCAGGCGGATGTTCTTCATCCACTCGGCGACGTCTTTCATCCCTTCGTGTAGGCAGGTTCTGGCGGTGTCGGGGTCTCTGGTGAGGGAGAGGATCAGCTGGGTGTCGTCGGCATAAGAGATGATGTTGAGGTTGTGCTGGCGTGCGATGGCTGCGAGAGGTTTCATGTGGATGTTGAAGAGGGTGGGGCTGAGTGAAGATCCTTGCGGGACGCCGCCGATGACTTCGGTGGCCTTGGAGCGAAACGGGGGGAGGCGGACTCTTTGTGTTCTTCCGGCGAGGAACGAGATGATCCACTCCAGTGCCTTCTCTTGGATACCGATGTTGCTGAGGTGCTGGACTAGGGTGCGGTGGCAGACCGTGTCGAACGCAGCGGAGAGGTCCAGGAGGATGAGGGCCACTGTTTCCCGCTTGTCGAGCAGGGTCCGGATGTCGTCGGTGGCTGCGATGAGGGCGGTCTCGGTGCTGTGGTTGGCTCTGAAGCCAGACTGCGAGGGGTTGAGGGATTCGTTCGTCTCGAGGAAGGCGGTCAGCTGTCTGTTGACGATCTTCTCGATGACTTTAGCAGGAAAAGGGAGTAGCGAGATGGGCGGAAGTTTTTGAGATCGGTGGGGTCCGCTGTAGGTTTCTTCAGGAGGGCGCTGATCTCAGCTTGCTTCCAGCTCTCCGGGAAGGTGGCGGTGTTGAAGGAGGCGTTGATGATGTTCCAGAGTTGGGGTGCGATGGTGGAGTCGGCCTTGTTGAAGACGTGGTGTGGGCAGGGGTCGGTCGGTGATCCGGAGTGGATGGTGTTCATCGTGCGGGCTGTGTCTTCGGTGGTCACCGTGGTCCAGGTGCGAAGGGTGGCGGTGGGGGGCATTGGTTCGACGGTTGGGTGCGTGGGTGGGGCGCCGAAGCTGTTGTGGATGTCGGCGATCTTGCGGTGGAAGAACGAGGCGAGGGAGTCGCAGAGGTCTTGTGACGGAGTGATGTCGTTGGTGCCGGTGCTGGGGTTGGAGAACTCCTTGACGATAGTGAAGAGCTCTTTGCTGTCGTGGGCGTTGTTGTCCAGTCGTTCCTTAAGGGATTTCTTCTTGGTGGTGCGGATGAGATGGTGGCGCTTGCTGGTAGCGTGTTTGAGGGCGGTCATGTTGTCGGTGGTCCGGTTGAGGAGCCAGGCTTTCTCGAGGTTGCGGCAGGTCTTCTTGGAGTCCTTGAGGTTGTCGGTGAACCAGGATGCCTTCTTGCTTCTGGGTCTGCTGGGAGGGTTCTTTTGTGGCGCAAGGTCGTCGGCGCAGGCGGCCAGCCACTGTGTGAAGTTGCGGGCTGCTTCGTTGGGGTCCGTTGTGTTGGCGGGTGGGCTCTGGCTGAGGGAGGTGGTGAGCTGGTCTGCGGTGATCTTGCTCCAATTCCTGTGAGGTACCTGTTGCGGGTGGTGGTGGGTCATGGATCTTTTGAAGCTGAAGTGGACGCAGCTGTGGTCGGTCCAGTGGAGTCCGGTGTTCGTGGCTGAAGGTGATGTACTTGCTGGAAGAGAAGACGGGATCAAGTGTGTGGCTGGCGTAGTGTGTGGGGGTGTTGACCAGTTGCTTGAGTCCGAGGTTGGCGAGGTTTTCCAGCAGGGCGGTGGTGTTGCGGTCCTTGTTGTTCTCCAGGTGGAAGTTGAGGTCCCCGAGGAGGATGTAGTCAGTGGAGGGGAGGGCGTGCGGGCTGATGAAGTCTGTGATGTCTTCGCTGAATTGTGTGCGTGGGCCCGGGGGTCTGTAGACGAGGGTGCCTCTGAGGGTCGTCTTAGGGTCGGTGTGAATCTGGAAGTGGAGATGTTCGGCTGCGGCGAAGGAGTCTTTGGCGTCAGTCGTGATGCGGATGGTGTTCCTGTGGACGATGGCAATGCCACCTCCGGTCTGGTTGATGCGGTCCCTCCTAATGATCTTGTACCCGTCAGGGATGGCGATGGCGATGTCGGGTGCAGAGGAGGCGTTCATCCAGGTTTCCGTGAGGAAGGCGACGTCCGGTGATGTAGCGTCGAGGAGGTTCCAGAGTTCCACGGCGTGTCTGTGGACGGAGCGGGTGTTGATCAGGATGCACTTGAGGTGGTTGCTGCTGGTGTTTGTCTTGGCGGGTGCGGGGCAGGTTCGTAGGCAGGTGAACTTGCAGGTGCAGCAGGTGAAGGGTCCGTGGGTGCGTCTCGGGGTGGCTCGGCAGCAGGCGTGGGTCCGGCCGGCATTGAGTGCGCTGAGAGTGGCGGCGTGGTAGGTCAGTCAGGTCGTCTTGCCTCGGCGGGGAGGGCCATGGGTCCTTGCGCTGGGCGCGGGCCAGGCGCGGACGGGCGCAGATGGGCTTACCTTTGGCGCACCTTCGGCGGTCAATCAGCGCTCCCGCTGCGCGCGTCTGCTGCGCGGTCCCTCTGGGGGCGTCATAAGTAAGGAGCCGGGAGGGAGGAGCAGCTGGGTGGCGGGAGCGGGGCGGCGAATGGAATCACAGGGGGGCGGGGCCGCAGGGAGGCAGCGGCGGGAAATTCCAAGAAGCAGCGGGCAGCGGGAAATTCCCAGGAGCAGCAGGAAATTCCCAGGAGCAGCGGGCAGCGAGCGAAGGAATCTGCAGGCAGGAGGCGGCAGCAGTGAGTGGGGCGTCCAAGCCCTGTGGAGGGCTGAGCGGTCACACTCTGTGGTCCCCTACGGTTCCCTTAAGTAAGGAGCCGGGAGGGAGGAGCAGCTGGGTGGCGGGAGCGG
Organism: Lissotriton helveticus; assembly: GCF_964261635.1. NCBI lineage: Eukaryota > Metazoa > Chordata > Amphibia > Caudata > Salamandridae > Lissotriton > Lissotriton helveticus. The sequence continues at coordinate 3,090,184 of NW_027611658.1, read as the reverse complement.
GGCGGCGAATGGAATCACAGGGGGGCGGGGCCGCAGGGAGGCAGCGGCGGGAAATTCCAAGAAGCAGCGGGCAGCGGGAAATTCCCAGGAGCAGCGGGAAATTCCCAGGAGCAGCGGGCAGCGAGCGAAGGAATCTGCAGGCAGGAGGCGGCAAAGGCAGGCAGGAGCGGCAGCAGTGAGTGGGGCGACCAAGCCCTGTGGAGGGCTGAGCGGTCACACTCTGTGGTCCCCTTAAGTAAGGAGCCGGGAGGGAGGAGCAGCTGGGTGGCGGGAGCGGGGCGGCGAATGGAATCACAGGGGGGCGGGGCCGCAGGGAGGCAGCGGCGGGAAATTCCAAGAAGCAGCGGGCAGCGGGAAATTCCCAGGAGCAGCGGGAAATTCCCAGGAGCAGCGGGCAGCGAGCGAAGGAATCTGCAGGCAGGAGGCGGCAAAGGCAGGCAGGAGCGGCAGCAGTGAGTGGGGCGACCAAGCCCTGTGGAGGGCTGAGCGGTCATGTATGTGGCAAAGCTTCTCTGTCATGCCTTAAAGCTGGGACAAGAGGAGGCACAGCACATTCTGTGCCTGCGGAGGCTGACCCCTTGTCAGTCTGTATGAGGCAAAGCTTCTCTGTCATGCCTTAAAGCTGGGACAAGAGGAGGCGCAGCACATGCAGTGCCTGCGGGGGCTGACCCCTTGTCAGTCTGTATGTGGCAAAGCTTCTCTGTCATGCATTAAAACTGGGACTAGAGGAGGCGCAGCACATGCTGTGCCTGCGGGGGCTGACCCATGTCAGTCTATATTTGGCAAAGCCTCTCTTTCATGCTTTAAAGCTGGGACGAGAGGAGGCGCAGCACATGCTGTGCCTGCTGGGGCTGACCCCTTGTCAGTCTGTATGTGGCAATGGGCCGGCCAACAGAATGACAATGGGCCAATCAATAGTCTGTGCTAGGATGGGGAGGGGCTGCTGCAGCTCAGGATGAGGAAAATGGCCCACATCCTGGCTCCGGCATCGGCCGAATGCCCACCTTCCCAATCCAACCCTCGGAGCACCTAATAGTCCACAAATAAATAATTACTGTATTTATTGACAAAAATCACAGGTGTACTTTAAATCTTTGTATCATTGATTGTGGGTACCTCTTCTGTGTTTAAGCACTAGCAACTGGGAGTTTAAGCAAGGCTTCTTGCTGTATAGGGGTCTTTGTGGAACAACAGAGCAGAGGTGGGTAGAGAAGAGAGACTAAAGAAGGGAAAGGACAACGATGGGAGGAGACAGATGAAAGGAGATTGGTAGAAGGGAGAGACTAAGGAAGAGAAACAACCTCGACGGGAGGAGAGAGACGAAAGGAGATGGTATGGGGGAGAGACTAAAGAAGGGAAAGGACCACAATGTGAGGAGAGAGACAAAGGAGATGGATAGAGACTAAAGAAGGGAAAGGACCACAATGGGAGGAGAGAGACGAAAGGAGATGGGTAGAAGGGAGACAAAAGAGGAGGAGACTAAAGAAAGGGGAGGATCACAATGGGAGGAGGGAGATGAAAGGAGATGGGTAGAGATTAGACTAAAGAACGGAAAGGACCACAATGGGAAGAATGAGACAAAAGGAGATAAGTAGAGGGGAGAGACTAAAGAAGGAAAAGGACCACGATGGGAGGAGAGAGACGAAAGGAAATGTGTAGAGGGGAGAGACTAAAGAAGGGAAAGGACAACAATGGGAGGAGAGAGACAAAAGGAGATGGGTAGAGGGGACAGAGACTAAAGAAGGGAAAGGGTTCTGATGGGAGTAGAGTGATGAAAGGAGATGGGTACAGGGGAGACAAAAGAAGGGAAAGGACCACGATAGGAGTAGAGAGACTAAAGGAGATTGGTAGAGGGGACATAGTCTAAAGAAGGGAAAGGACCACAATGGGAGGAGAGAAACGAAAGGAGATGGGTAGAGACTAAAGAAGGGAAAGGACCACGATTGGGGAAAAAAGATGAAAGGAGATAGGTAGAGGGGTAGACAAAGGAAGGGAAAATACCATGATGGGAGGAGAGAGACGAAAGGAGATGGGTAGAGGGGAGAGACTAAAGAAGGGAAAGGACCACGAGGGGAAGAGAGCGATGATAGGAGATGAGTAGAGGAGAGACAAAAGAAGGGAAAGGACCACGATGGGAGGAGAGAGAAGAAAGGAGATGGGTAGAGGGGAGAGACTAAAGAAGGAGCATGACCACGATGGGGGAAACAAGATGAAAGGAGATGGGTAGAGGTGAGACAAAAGAAGGGAAAGGGCCACAATGGGAGGAGAGAGACGAAAGGAGATGGGTAGAGGTTAGACTAAAGAATGGAAAGGACCACGATGGGAAGAATGAGACAAAAGGAGATGGGTAGAGGGCAGAGACTAAAGAAAAGGACCACGATGGGAGAGAGAGACGAAAGGAAATGGGTAGAGAGGAGCGACTAAAGAAGGGAAAGGACCACAATGGGAGAAGAGAGACGGAAGGAGATGGGTAGAGGTTAGACTAAAGAACGGAAAGGGCCACAATGGGAAGAATGAGACAATGGGAGATGGGTAGAGGGGAGAGACTAAAGAAGGGAAAGGACCTCAATGGGAGGAGAAAGACAAAAGGAGATGGGTAGAGGGGAGGGACTAAAGAAGGGAAAGGACCACAATGGTAGGAGAGAGACAAAAGGAGATGGGTAGAGGGGAGAAAGACTACAGAAGGGAAAGGACCACAATGGGAGGAGGGAAACGAAAGGAGATAGGTAGAAGGGAGACAAAAGAGGGGGAAAGGACCACGATAGGAGGAGAGAGACTAAAGGAGATGGGTAGAGACTAACGAAGGGAAAGGACCACGATGGGAGGAGAGAGACGAAAGGAGATGGGTAGAAGGGAGACAAAAGAGGGGAAAGGACCACAACGAGAGGAGAGAGACAAAAAGAGATGGGTAGAGGGGAGAGGCTAAAGAAGGGAAAGGACCACAATGGGAGGAAAGAGATAAAAGGAGATGGTAGAGGGGAGACAAAAGAAGGGAAAGGATCACAATGGGAGGAAAGAGATAAATGGAGATAGGTAGAGGGGAGACAAACAAAGGGAAAAGACCACGATGGGAAAAGAGAGACAAAAGGAGATTGGTAGAGGTGAGAGGCTAAAGAAGGGAAAGGACCACGATGGGAGGAAAGAGATGAAAGGAGATGGGTAGAGGAGAGAGACTAAAGAAGGGAAAGGGCCACAATGGGAGGAGAGAGACGAAAGGAGAAAGGAGATGGTTAGAGGGGAGAGACTAAAGAAGGGAAATTACCACGATGGTAGAAGGGAGACAAAAGGAGATTGGTAGAGGGAAGAGACTAAAGAAAGGAAATGATCACAATTGGAGGAGAGAGACAAAAGGAGATGGGTAGAGTGGAGAGAGACTAAAGAAGTGAAAGGACCATGATGGGAAGAGAGAGATGAAAGGAGATGGGTAGAGGAGAGAGACTAAAGAAGGGAAAAGACCACGATGGGAGGAGAGAGACGACAGGAGATGGGTAGAGGAGAGAGACTAAAGAAGGGAAAAGACCATGATGGGAAGTAAGAGATGAAAGGAGATGGGTAGAGGAGAGAAACTAAAGAAGGGAAACGACCACGATGGGAGGAGAGCGACGACAGGAGATGGGTAGAGGAGAGAGACTAAAGAAGGGAAAGGAACATGAGGGGAAGAGAGCGATGAAAGGAGATGAGTAGAGGAGAGACAAAAGAAGGGAAAGGGCCACGATGGGAAGAGATGGGAAGGCACTGCTTTGTGTTACTTTGCGACGAGGGGGCATTACATCGTTGGAACATGGGCGTTCCCATGCAACCCCCAATGCCTTTTGACACAAAACCATATTTATAAAGATTTGCAAACATGGTTTTGCACCAAAAGTTAACACCCCTTCAAAGGAGGCGCTAACAGGAGAAACCTGGGGTACAAATTATGTCCACGGACTTACCCAAAGAGAGATCTGGTACTTTGAATGGATGAAGTAAAGGTATCCCTGCCCCAAGGACAAATGACTGGGAATTTATTGGGGTCAGAGGCTATCTGTAGCATACCACCTAATGGGGTACAGAGTCTAAGGGGTCCTTGATAGGTCCTCTGAAGCCCATTTGAACCAGATCAAATTCTTGTCTTTAGAAGCCGACTGGAGTCCGTTTATAGATGCACATGACATTTGTGTTTTTCAGGAGACCTGGTGCCCTGCTCCTATTTTTTAGGAATGGGTATACGTCTTTCTATGTGAATTTGGGACATTTAGGTAGGGGTAGACCTTCGGGGGCTTAGCACTCTGGGTCAAAACTTCGCTCCAATATATTAGTTGTATCCCCATCAACTCGTTAGAGATATTAGCAATTAGCCTGGTGCTCTTGTCAGGCATGCCCTTGAAAATCTTTCATGTATATAACCGGGCAGAATCTCATAAAGCAGAGACATTGGTAATTGATATCCTAGAGAATACTCTTCTTGATACACCCAGGAAGAGTTCCCCAATAGCAGCTTGGGACTTAAAGGCAACTTTTGAACCTATGTCAAACACCCCCCACCCTCCACGATTTGTTCTTGGACCAAGACAGCGAGTGGAAGATCCCACAGATTAAACTGAAATGTGAAACGGTGAGCAGCGCAAGTGTTGGCTCTTACGCTAAATTGAAACCTGCGTGCGGCCGGTGGTAGAACACTCTCAGACAGCGATGGTAATCTAGCATTTAACAGACTGGGGGATTCAATCGAATTGACTACTTTCTACTTGATCTAACCCTTAGACCTAACCTGATGGATCTGGATAGGACAGATAGTGAACATAATGCTTTGTGCAGAATATTAACGGGCAGCTTGGCAGTGAATTCTCCAATTTTAGCTAGACCAGACATTGGAGACCTTTCTACTACAAATAATGGCAAAGCCATAAGGTGGGACTGGGTGGTTAAACACCCCCAGCCTTAGAATCCGTCCTCTCAAAGGTTAAGGTGGTAGTAGAGAATCTAAATACCCTTGCCCTAAAGCCTAGGACATCTACATTGCAGAAAATTCATGAAAAGCTCCACTCACAAATTAGGGGATTTTTCTCCCATGATATTAGGGCTATCAGTCGTAATCCCCGGGAGCTGGTTTAGTACCCCAAAGAATGCAGGATAGCTTAATCAGAACTATTAGCAGCAGCTAAGTCATAATGCAGATGTAAATTGGTGAGATGTAGAACCCTCTATAGGAGAGAACAGCCTAAAGCCAAGAGGGATTGGGAGAGTGGCCTCTCATAAAAACATAAAAATCCACTCGAAGTCAGGGATCAATCAATCAGCCTTTGTAGAGCGCTGCACTATCGCCCTGGGGTATCTGGCACTGGGTGCGATGTCTCTCTTCAGAAAAGACACGTCTTGAGTTTCTTTCTGACGTCCGCCAGAGAAGGTGCTTTTCAGAGGTGGAGGGACAGGTCGTTCCAGTGGAGACGTAGGGGAAGGAGCGGCCCCCACTGATGCTGCGAAGGCTGCGGTTGTGTGGAAGGGCTAGTGAGGAGGAGAGCTGGTGTCTTGCAGGTAAATGGAAGTTGAGTCGGAGGTTGATGTAGGTTGGTCCTTGATCATGTAGGGATTTGTAGGCGTGCATGAGGGTCTTGAACTAGTAACTCTCCTGGGTGGGGAGAAAGTGGAGTACTCTTAGGTGGGGGGTGAAATGGGTCCATTTGGGTAGGTCCACGATGAGTTTGGCTGCAGTGTTCTGTATGGTCTGGAGTCTTCAGAGGAGCCAGGTGGAGATGCCGGCGTAGAGGAAGTTGCCGTAGTCGAGGCCGCTTGTGACGAGATCCTATGTGATGGTTTTTCTGGTATTTACTGGAATCCATCTGATGATTATGCGAGTGTGTGGAACGAGTGGAAGCAGGAAGAGACGACTGCGTTGACTGGCCGTTTCATAGTCAGTTCACTGCCGAGAATGATGCTTAGGTTGAGTGTGTAGACACGGTGTGGGTCCGAGTTCTGCTGGCCACCAACTGTGGCCCCATATGGATGTGTGTTTCCCGAACATCAGCATTTCTGTCTTGTCAGACTTGGGTTTAAGGCAGTTGGCTACATTGGTCATGGCATTGCGGAACTTTGTTCTGGTGGCGGAGGGATGTTTGGTGAGCGACAGGATAAGTAATTAATATTGAGGCCATGGGATGTGCACAACACAAAAATCCATATATGATGGATCGTGGGAACCTAGCAAGGGAGATATTTTAGGTTTTCCCAAAAATTGGGTTCGCCTTACCAGAAATGAAAAAATATTTTCTTGAGTGCCCTCACTCACCCAGGGTTGCCCCTAGGTGACATGCTTCATCATTGGGGCCATCCCAAAAATTTACTGCTTGGGGCGTGCTGCGACTTGCGAAGGATACGTAGGAGCACTGGCTTTGTGAAACTATGTGTGGTGCAGTGTATGGTGGAGTGGTGATTAGTGCTAATTAAAAATACCTAGCCAGTAAGCTACATTTTTATTCCTGCTCCTAGTTGGTATAGTAAAAAGGGTTAGATAAAGGAAATATAACTGTTATGTGGTCATAGTCCCTAATATCCTGTCGACATGTTTCAAGGTGTCCCCTACACCTCTTCTTCAGGGGAACATTAGGACCATCCCCATGTATGCCACTCCTGTGAATGAACCAAAATTAAGGTAGAAAAAGTAGAAAACACACCTAATGTGTGTGTCTATCAATTATACATACGGTTAACGCTGTACCCGCAGTATCTGTATTGTGGGAGAGAAACGTAGATAGTAGGTTAGTACATACTGCCTGCCCTTTTGGGCAGACTACGCTTGCAGGCAATGGTTGGTAAATAGTGGTTTGTGCCTATATAATAAAAACTATGGTGCGTGTTCTGGTGCTCCTAAAACAAATAGGCAAACAGCTTATTTACTCCATCTGTGTCTGTTCCTGGTGTTCCTGTTCAAAGGATTTAGTTAAAAACATATCGTACATACACTCGTTTTAACTGGACACTTTAAATGACAGACACAACATGCAACATTTAACATTTATTCCCTGTTGTTAGGGGAAGAAAACGTACTTTTTAGTTAGCAATATTATGCCCCATGGTCCGCCTGGGTGGAGGGGCCTGTACACTCTGTTGGTGCAAGGAAAAAGAAAAAGAAAATAGGCAAGAGGTGTAATTAGTCGTGGTTTCAATTGAAAAACCGGGCGGTTGAAAAACGTGTCAAAATTAAGTAGTTCATATCGGTATTACAAATTCCCAATCGAGGTACCTGTTCAGGAAAAATAAGTGCTAAGTAAAGTACTGAGGAGCTTTTACTAGTCTCGGCCAACCGCTGCAACAATTGCATGAAAATCTCAGGCTTCGGCCGCGTCTTTGCGTGTCTGAGTCCCGTGCCAGTTTTTAGATTTAATGTTTGCCCAGCGTCTGTTTTAAAGAAAACACTTGTTCGGGAGAACAAAATGCTAGCAATATAATAAGGAACTCTTACTTGTCTTGGCAGCCCTCCATCTATTCAACCTGCTGAGTCCCCGGCTCGACCGCATCTTAGCGTGTCTGAGCCTGGGGGCCATTTTAAGTATTAGCGTTTGCCCTGTCATTATCCTACACGTGTTGTTCAAAAGCTAGTGCGCGTCTATAGTGAAAGTGAGACGGCACATATTGGAAGCCATTATTTTTCGTGTAGGTATTCGTGGGGGTAGAGGAACTAGAACAGTGGTCTAAATTGATAACAATTTTTTATCGTTGTTTTACAAACAGTGAGATGTATACCACAGACTTATTTGGGGGAATGGTTTGATTTACGATGTCGGGTTTCAAACCCACTTCCTGCTTAAAATACTGGTGGCCATTTTGAATTGGGAAAAAGTGTTAGCCTTAATATTTAGTGTGAGAAAAAGGGTGTGCACCTATATTTTGAGGGTATTTTAGTGTTAGCAATAAACACATAATTTCTTTAAACACATCAATCAGTACACGTATTGGTCGTTTTTTTAAGTATGTTGTAGTAGACCTGATGTTCTCTGTTTCAGCTTTCCCCTAAAATAAACAGGCTACTTAGGAGATGATTTTCCAAGCTGGAATCTAGTGTGTTTATATTTGTAACAGGCATTATCTCATGAACTGTCCCCAGTGTATGTTTTCGTTGAGCCTAGGATGTCTGTGTGGAGTTTAAACACCCATCTCTGTTCTTTTTCTAACAGTGCTTGTTCCAAATTGTCACATTGTTTCATGTGTTCCAGGATTACCCATCTTAAGTCATTTGGGGTGTGTTGTTTCTCATTGAAATGAGCTGACATCCTGGTACTTGCACTGTGGCATCGAATGTTGCTGCGATGTTCGCAAATTCTTGTGCTTATTTTTCTAGTGATCATACCCACATAGTGTAAGTCACATATACATGTAATGAGGGACACAACTCCCACTGTGTTACAATTTGTGAATCTGCGCAGTTCCCATGTATGCCCTGTGTTGAAAATGACTTTTTTTGTGGTGCTTGTAAGGTACTGATAACCTGCTGGTTATTTCTGTTCTGTGGCTTAGGGCGGGTGTGTACTAATATGTCCCTTAGGTTCTTCGCCCCATTGTGGGAAAACATTGGTGTGGGTATATTCAAGTTGGCACTGTTAACAATTTGCCAATATTTTTTTTACAAGTTTTGCAACTTTGTCTGACGCTATGCTGAATGCTGTTATGCATATTGGTCTTTTCTCTTTTTCTGTCTCATTCTTTTCATAAGTCTCTAAAAGGGCATCCCTGTGATTGTTCCTTGCCCTTTTCTTTGCCCTCATTATAGTTTTTGCTGGGTATTTACATACTTTTAGTTTGTCAGCAAGTTCTTTTGCTTGTGTGTCATAATCAGCCGTGTCTGAGCAGTTCCTCTTCAATCTCAAGAACTGACCGAAGGGGAGGTTTTCTTTAAGGTGGTGCGGATGAAAAATGTCATACAGTAGGAGGCAATTTTTTGCAGTCGGTTTAAAATGCGTCGTAGTTTTTAAAGTGCCATCCTTTGCAAAAATGTTGAGGTCTAGAAATACTAGCTCTGACCTGCTCATTGTGTGGGTGAATTTCTTGTCGATGTATCTCTTCCATTCTAAAATCTTTTGGCGATACGGGTTCTGCTGGGAAAGAATTTTCTGCACCTCCAGGTGGTGGACGTACAGTCCAGCCACACTCGGCGCGAATGTGCTTCCCATGCTCGTGCCATGTTGTTGTCTAAACAAAAGGTCCTCAAACTGAAAATAGTTTTCTGTAAGTGCCCATTTGCAGCATTCGAGCACCACATGTTGTGGAGTGTGGTAGGGCCAAGTTGAACTGTAGATAGTTTCCTCGAGGATGTCTAATGTTTCTTTGTGGGGTAGGCTGGTATACAAGCTTTTCACATCTAGCCCTATCAGGATGTGATTAGTGGGGTCAAAACTGAGATCCATCAGTAGGCATAGTGCTGCCTTCATGTCCTTCAAGTAGGTGTTGGTGGATTGTATTAATGGACGCAGAAATGCATCTGCAAATTTTGAGAGTGGCTCCAAGATTGATCCAATCCCGGAGACAATTGGTCTTCCTGGGGGATTTTGTAAAGATTTGTGTATCTTTGGGATTGTGTAAAAGTAGGGGATTTTCGGTTTTTTGCTATTCAGAAATTCCCCTTCTTTCTTTGTTATCCAATCGTGGGCAAGTGCTTGCTCCACCATGCTGGTGATCCCAATCCTGAGTCTTTCAGTCGGATCCTCCTTGAGTTGTCTGTAGTTTCTCTCATCAGAAAGTAATCTCAGGCATTCCTGTCGGTAATTCTCTGTATCTTGTATGACGATCCCACCGCCTTTGTCCACTAGTTTTATGGTGATGTTTTTGTTATTGCCCAGTATTTTGATTGCTTCTAGTTCCTGTCTTGATGTGTTATGAAATACTTTCAAGGTAGTTGGGTCCAAATCTCACACCTCTCTTAATAGTGCCTTCTCAAAGGCCAGTATTTCTACAGGGAGTGCCACTGAAGGGGGAGTGAAGGTAGACTTAGGGTGGAAACCAATGTCTCCTTTTTCTATTTCCATATTGTTTTTATTAAAAAAAGAAACACCCTTAGTTTTAGTTTTCTGATGAATTCTTTCAATTCACAGCTGAGTTGGAATCTGTCCAAAGTAGGTGTAGGCACGAAAGCCAAGCCTTTTTCCAGGACTGCTAGTTGTATTCCGGTTAGGTGTGTGTTGGATAGGTTCACATGGGATGTGACCATGTCTGCAAGGGGTTCTTGTAGGTGTTGAACAAGTTGTGGCTGAGGGATGATCCTTGGGGTACGCCTCATATGATGTTCTTGGGTTTGGAGGTGAAAGGAGGTAGCTGGATGCTCTGTGTGCATCCTGATAACCAATCTTTCTGGAAACTAGATTCAATCTGTGCCTAAGGGAGATCTGGAATTTTGTGTCAAAAATCAAGAGTGGGTTACTCACTTTACTAGCTTAAAATCATCTAATATAGAACTGGGGCAAGAGAGAGAAAATTCCTTGATAGTAGTTGAGTCGAATTCCTTAAGCATACCAGAATTTGACTTTAAGCAAAACTATACCAGCTACTAACACCTGTCTTGCGTCTAGAGCCCCTGAACCCGAGAAGATCCCAAATGATCTGTATATAGCTAAACCTGAAGTATGGGGTCCTTACATTAACCATTTATCGAATGCAATCTAGTCGGCATGGAGATTACTTCTTCCAGGAAAATCGCAGAGATGATTCAAATCTTCAAGAAGGGGCAACACAATGACACTGGGAAATACAGGCCCATCAGTTGTTAATCTCTACAAAAGATCTTTTGGTAACAACTGCTTGCCCACCTACAAGATTGTATTGTTGAGAAAAAGGTGTTATCTGATTTCACCACTGACCAGGTCTTTTCTTTTACCTGTATTTATTGGAAGACATCAGAAATCAACAGTGGCAACTTAGTCTTTGTTGATTTACGTGCTGCCTTTGACCTAGACCCTAGAGGCAAGCTGTGCAGGGTCCTGGATGCAATAGGCATTCCCATAAATATTTTAGATATCTTGGTGTGGTTACATTTTGAAAATTATGCCCAAGGTTGGTGGGAAGCCAGTGACCAACTTACCGAGCCCTTTTGTACCCAACGTGGAGTAAGGCAAGGCTTCCTCCTTGCCCCCACACTGCTCTCACGATATATTAATGGGATGGTTGACTACTTAGGTAGGGATGGGTGTGACTCCCCAAAGAGGAGGGTCAGAGGGTGCCTGCTCTACTCATTGCTGATGACACCCTACTGCTTTCTAAGTCACATGAAGGACTACGACAGCTGCTAAACAAGTTTAATAACTGTGTCGACAGTGGTCTAGAGCTGACTAGTGCAAAGTTAAATTTATGCTATCCCACACTGCGCTCCATATAAAACAAAAGAGTAGGATGTATGTGGGAATTAACCCAATTGACCAGGTCTAAGACTCACACCAAATCTATATTTGGTTCCACAAATTCAAAAAACTCACACTCTACTAATCCATCACACAGTGAGCATTGCCAAGATCCATAGACAGTCAACATCCAAGAGGGTGGCCCGTGCTCTTGAGATATATAATATAAAGGCCTAAGTGTACGCCTTGTAATGATCAGAAATCTGAGGGGGTGTGAACGCTAAGATCTTGTTACCAGTTAAAAATAAGTTTATTAGATCTCTTCTGTGACTCCCAGTTAGCACCAATGATCCCAGTTTGCCTGGATTTATTTGGCTCGAAGGGGTATATCCCAGAAGACAAGAGTGTAGACTTTGACCTTCTGGTATCGTCAATGAAATTCACCGGCCCTAGAACCCAGTACTGGGTGGGTCTTAGAGACCTTATGTCTCCAGCATGTGAGAGGAAAACTCCATGGCTCACCTGTGTTAAATCATTATTGGGGAAACTGGGTGTGACGCAATTTTGGTTTTCCCCGGTTGAAATGTGTGCTACTTCAAAGCAGCTTAAAAGAAAAGTATTGGGAGTATGTAGCTGTTCAGTGACCCAGTGCAGAGGAACTCTATCATTGGAATTCGTAGACGTAAAACCATGTGCGTACTACCAGCCTACAATTGACTAATTCACTCCTCCTCTTCCATGTAAATTGTACATCCAGTTCAGATACAAGACTCTCCCAACTAAATATTTTTCTAGCAAATGGTTATCGGAACCCAATGGGGTTATCTTTGCCCTGCTTGTGCAAGGGTGCCGGAATCCTTAACCCATATTATTTTCTTTTGTCCCGTTTATCGCACCAAAGAATAGAATGGGTAGTTCCATTATGCAGTCACATGGAGGCCTTTAGGATCCTAAGTGCTGACCCCTCCAGAGTGGGGCTCTACTCTATGGTCAAAGATTTGATGTCAGTATTGATTAGACGACGTAAGTGTATCCAAGGCAAGGAGCTGCTGTCGTCCCCAAGTATTTAACATAGTTGGCCTTTCGGTCTTCTATATTAAAACATTTAGAGATCATAATGTACAGAGACCCTTGCTGGGTTGAGCTGTGTTAACCTGCACTCCTATACTAATATGGGCCTATTTGGTAGTGATTGTGTTTCGTTAGGTCAGAGTACCTTACTTGGAATAGGTTTTAAACTGTGATTGCACTTTACTGCCTATTGTATCCTTGCACTCTTTAAACCAGGAAGTTGTGCTGTTAGAAAGAAAAGTATTACCCTGAAATATCAAATGAACCCTGCCCCTAACTGAAAAACCCCATTTGGAGTACTCTTTTGTATACTCCAATTGCACTTTATTCTTCTTTGCACTTTCCAATTAATGGGGTAGGTTAGTTCTAAACTCCTGTACCACCCCATTTGGGTTAAAATAAGTCAATTTGATTTCATTAGTGTTAACATTATTGTCCACTATCAGAGCTGGGTCTAAGATGATCCCGCACTCCTGTACGTAGACGATGCGGTCCTACTTGCCAGAACCGCTGTGGGTCTCCAACAACTTTCAAATTATTTTATAGTTTTTATGGATTCACTCGATTTGACCACTAACTTTACCAAATAACACACCACGTCAATAGGCCCCCGAAAGGCTGCCAAGGCAGAGTTTTTTTTACAAGGGGGCTGAATTAACTAGAGTGCCAACTTTCCAATATTTAGGGGTGCTATTTGATGAACAAGGATTTTGGTGTGCACTAAGAAAACACAAAAATAACGTCTTAGCCAGAGCGGTTGGCGCTACACTGGATTTAGCAAAAAGACTAGGATCAAAACCTAACCCAGTCCTGTTGAAGATCTAGCAATTTTTTTTTATCCCTATTGCCATATATGGGTGTGATGTCTAGGGCTACAAGGATGTGATGGACATCCAGGGGACTGAGATTAAATCTATGGATCCACGTTTAGTTTTTTTCCCCTCATTATGGTCAGGTATTGTATAAAAAAGGAAACGGTTAATAAAAGGACAGTGCTCTGAAATAATGTTTCCCCGTTGCATTCTTCTTAAATATTGAGATTCCCGATTGATGCTACGGAAAAAAACAATGCACTGGAACACGTGCAAATTTAGGCTGGTTTGATGCTATTGGCCAACATGCCAGATGATTACATACAGGAGTACAGGTTAACAGTGGGACTATTTTAGTTATTTATTTTAGGATCAATGGTTGTTGATGCAGTAGTAGTATGAACAGTTGGAAGCATCCAACTATGAACAAATGGATCAGTGGGATATTTAATGGGGGGGTCTGTGAAGGTTTAAAATACATTTAGTAATAATGTAAAAGAACTTTGTCTCTATCTTTGAACTTGAGCATAGTCCTCGATCTCCCACTGATCATCTTTGGCCTTATGGAGGGTCTCCAAAGCTCAGAGAAGAAGCTAGTTTTCTATTCTATCTTGCTTGCTAGGAGGGAGATATGAAGAAGATGGAAAGACCCTTTGCCCCCTACAATAGAAGACTGGTATTCCTCGATTCTATCCGTCTCTAGATTAGACCTGGGGAGGTCTAGTAACTCAAACAAAAAGGCGTTTTGGTATCTACTAAATTGGGCACATTGAGTTTCCGGGGGGTTTTCTTTTGGGTTTTTTTCCCCCCCAGGTCCAATGATTAAGCCACGTGGATATACCCCAGGGTCTGGCATTATTGTGGAATCTTCCACTTTTCTTTTTAATGGTTGGTTTCTGTCTGGTGAAATAGAGTTGGTTGAGAAGGAGGAGCTGAGGGTTGAGTTTGGATAGTTGATTATGAACCCTACCAGCTAAAATATCTGCTGAGACAGCACCCCACTCGTATACCACTCGACTTCATCATGGAAACAGATCATTGTGGCAAATGAGGACAAAAATAAATAAATAAATAAATAAAACAAAATAATAAAACAAAAACAAAAAGTAAAATACTTTAGATGTTGGTTTACAAGTCTGACCTCGCTAGTTTGTCGACAAGCGGGTGGGTGATAGGAGCATGGAGGTTGGGAGAGCAGGGATCAATAAATCAATTAGGGGTTTATATAGCACACTACTCACACGTGAGGGTCTCAAGGTGCTCGCGGGGGGGGGGGGGGCAGCTCAGGATCCGTCAAAAAGCCAGGTCTTGAGGTCCTTCCTGAAGGTGTGCAAGGTCAGGGAGCGTCTGATGGAGCTCGTTCCAGGTCTTGGCTATGATGTAGGAGAAAGCTCTGCCGCCTGTTCTGTTTCTGCGGATGCGGGGGACCTCTGCCAGGGTGAGGTCAGTGGAGCGGAGGTTCCTCTTGGGTACGTGGAAGGATACTCTCTCATTGAGGTATTTGTTATGTTCCACTCTGATGTAAAATTAGAACTCCTACGTGGAGTTCTGGAAGTATGCAGACGACAGTTGGAAGATACCGAGAGAGGTGGCACTGCATATCCTCTCTGTCCTGTTGGCTATAAATAAAGAAGTTAAACTCCTACCTGGCTGCAGCAACTTCTTTTCACTGGCGACAAGGTGCCAACAGGACAGCCACGCACGCGTGTAGTTTCATGTTTCAAGTCGGCAAAGCAGCGTTGAAGACTTCAGCTGTGTATGGCCTGGAATACTTCGATTTTTCATCCTCAAGATAATCGTTATCCTTGGTGTCTACCCAGTAAATTTAGAGGACTGGCCACCTAATTGAAGAGGTATGTGCCCTTTTCATCTGTAAAGCACTTCTGATACCATCTGCGCGCTGAGCTCGGCTCGAGACTCTGCCTGGCTCTGCTCGTGACTCCACAGGTACGTCATCATGTATATCCTGTGCGTGCCTCCATTTCTCCGGAAGATTTCAGGCATTGTTATACTGTTGCCCAGCAACGCGCATATATAAAGCAACGCACATACTTGAGCAGCGATGCGCACGCTACATGATCTTCATAACATTATTCAAGCTTGAAGGGAACCGTAATTTAAGTGTCTTTAGAGCAGGCGTTCACACAGCGCATAAAAACAAACGTAATGAGACAATTTCAATTGCTTTCATCGGCCCTTAGTAAACAACGTGTGCAACCAAGACTAAAGAATTTCTGTGCCTTATTTAAAATAAACGCGGTTCTTATTCATATTTCAGCGTGTGCTCTACAACTTCGAGTCAGTTATTTCTAAAGTAAACATTCCTGCACGTTCAACCAAGTGTGAAGGAAAAGCCATTATATTTTCAATTAAATACACTCTTCACAAAGCTACCGATCTAAAATAAACATAGTTTATTTTGCTCTGACTTCATTAATTTGCGAGAAGTATCCTACTCACAATTGAACTCTGTCTACAACGTTTAAGCTCCAGTGTGTGCAGTCAGCTGTGAAGGGAAATTCTTTCGGTTGTTCATTAACTCAACCTACAGTGCGAGTTTTCTAGTGCGTGCAGCCAGGCAGCAAACATTATCTCTTCATGTTAAAAATAGCCCTATGTACAATAAATAAAGGGCGATATATTTTTCTAAGCTAATCCTAGGACTCTGAACAGCCAGAGTGGCTTATTCTTCACAACAAATAAATAATTTTTGAAGTGCTTGTTCACATTCATTTAGATAAGCCAACAGTATTTTTCGTTTTTGGTTCTTGTTGAACAGTCGCCATGGTCAGCATGCAACAGTCATTATCAGCTCCTCCTGCGTTTTCCCCAAATCCTTCTTCTCCTGAGTTGGACTGGGAAAAATGGAAAGGAAGTTTTGAAGTGTATTTGGAGGCTGTAGATGGCGATTCCTTCACGCATAAAAAGAAATTTGCAATGTTGAGGCAATGTCTTGGATCTGAGGGTCGCACCATTCTTAAACACACCACAAAAGTAATTGTACTTTTAGCTGGAGGTGAAGGTGAGGGTGAAGGTGAAGATGAATATGCCACAGCAATTAAATCCCTTGACAATAGATTCCAAAGCATGTAAAAACATTACCTTAGAGAGACACAAATTTAGAAAGAGAGCACAACTCTCTGGTGAGTCTGCCACTACTTATGTGGGTGCTTTACAAATTTTAGCTGAATCCTGCAATTACAAAACGTTTGAGGAAGAAATGATAAGAGATCTTATTAGTGAAAAGAACCAACAGCAAAAAAGTCCACGAAGCCCTTTTGAACAAACCAATCCTATCACTACAAAAAGCCTTGGAAATAGCCGTAAGACTTGAAAATACTTCATCACATTTGGAGCAAATGTCTATTTCCAGTTCTGATAAGCAAGCACCTACGGTTTCTGCCATTAAAAGCAAATCTAAAATTGTGTTAAAAGATAAATATAAAGGAAAAAGGGAGGGTCCTGACTTTAATTCTAAACCAAGTAAACATTGGGAATGTTATCGTTGTGGAAGTGCTTCTCATCTTGGAAATGCCAAGTTTTGTCCAGCCCGCCACAAGACGTGTAGTAAATGTCAAAATAAAGGTCATTTTGCTAGTGCTTGCAAATCTATCATCAAGCCGTCATCATTCAACAAACTAAGCACGTCATCCACGAAGAAAGTCATGAATATTGACCAATCTTCGGATGTATCATCGTCAAGTGAGGAAGACCAAATCTGCACCTTGTCGGATTCCCACAATCCTGATGTCATCGCTGTAATTGCATCTGAAAATAAACAACCACTGTGTAAATTATCAATTAATGGAGTTGACATCAAAGTTTTAGCTGATTCAGGATCTCCATGCACTCTCATATCGGATAAAATATGGGACGATTTGTTTAAATCACAAGGTCATGTTCTAAGACGCTCTATTGTTAAACCTATTGCATATGGTGGCAAAAGCATAAATGCCATGGGAGAATTTGATGCAAATCTATGTTTCAAAGGTAACCATACCAAAGGAATTGTGTATATTGCTAAAGATGACTCATGCCTTTTGGGTTGGAAAGACCAAGGTAATTTGGGAATTATTCTGGATCCCAATGACCTCAAAAAGTCATACTGAAGAATGATTTGATTTTGGTACATGCACTCAAAGATGAACCATGGGTAACTGGTCATCCAGAAATTTTTAATGACAAGCTAGGCTTAATTAAAGGTTTTAAGCACACAATTGATGGATGGCAGTCAACCAGTTGTACATAAAGTTTGCAGGGTACCATTGGCATTGCGCGAAGGGCTCAAAAATGAACTAGACAAACTTTGTGCATCAGGTGTCATAGAACCCATAGAATCCTCCGATTGGGTGTCCCCTATAGTTTTAGCGCCCAAGGCCAATGGTTCCCTTCACATGTGTGTTGACCTTCGCGAGTTGAATCGCAACATCTGGATAGATCAATATCTGTTGCCATATATAACTGAGATGACTAGTACCCTTAAAAATAGTAAAAAATGTAGTCTACTTGACATGACGTCAACCTATCATCAGGTTGACCTTCATCCTGATTCGCGAAATTATACTGCTTTCATCACCCCAGAAGGATTGTTTCAATTTAAACGATTGCCATTTGGTTTGGCATCTGCTTCGGCAGTTTTCCAGAGAATTGTTGAAGGCATGTTTAAAAACATTCCTGGGGTGATGGCCTTTCAGGATGATGTATTGTTCTATGGTTCCAATCAATGTGAGCATGATGATGCTTTAACTAAAGTATTTAAGATCTTGAAAGAAAAGGTTGTTACACTAAGTGTAGAAAAATGTAAAATGAATGTGAACTCTGTGGATTATTTGGGGTATAAACTATCCGAGAAAGGGTTTGAACCAAAAGCTAGTTTAATTAAAGCTATTGAATATTTTTGTGTTCCAGTTGATAAGTCCAGTCTGTGTCATCAGCGCTGGGACGCTTACGGGCAGCCATGCGCTTTATAAATCTGTAAAATAAAATAAATAAAATAAATAATGATCAGCTGAGATCTTTCATGGGACTAATTGAGTTCTATGCAAGATTTGTTCCCAATTGCGATTCGAAAATCTTTCATATGAGGAATCTTCTAAAGAAAAATGTTGTTTTCAAGTGGTGTGATGAGTGCGATAAAGAATTTAAGAAAATCAAATATGATATTGCACATGCCATTCCCCTTAAACCTTTTAATATCAATGACACTACCATAATTATGACAGACGCGAGCCAAAAAAGGTCTTGGTGCTGTTCTACTGCAATGTAGAGATGGAAGAGATGAGGTGGTAGCCTTTGCTTCAAGAGGTCTAGAAGGTGCTGAAGCTACATATTCTGTAATAGAGCGCGAAGCTTTATCTTGTTGTTGGGGCATTGTCCATTTCAAATACTATTTGTGGGGCTCAAAATTCACAGTAAGAGTTGATCACAAGCCTTTGGTGCAACTTTTCACAACAAAAGGTGAAGAAAAGGCAAAACCCCGTATCGCAAAATGGCAGGGAGAAAAACATTGTCTCTGATTGCTTATCTAGATTACCAAGTATCAATTACACAGATAACATTGAGGAAGTTGATGATGGAGATGTATTTTTTTTCGCCATTTCGGAGTCATGTAGTGCCATTTCAGAGAGTGAGTGGAGAGACGCATATTTATGTGATGAAGAAATCAAAAAGGTGATGGACATGAATCTCACAGGGTGGAGCTCCCAGTCTTCCATTGAAGATTCCATTGATACATTCAAACATGTTTTTGATGAGTTGTCAATAATTGATGGTTTGTTATTCCGTTCTACTTCTCTGGTAATTCATACTAGTATGAGGAATAAGATACTTCCCCTACCTCATGAGGGGCATATAGGCATACGTGCCATGAAGAGGAGGATTAGGGAACAATTCTGGTGGCCCGGTCTTGATAAACAAGTTGAACATTTTGTCAGAGATTGTTTACAATGTGCCACCAGCGATAAGACTCAGGTGACTGTCCCCAGTCCTGTTCAAGCTGTGGAAGTTCCTCCCAAATCATGGTCTAAATTGGCAATTGACATCATTGGTCCCTTGAAGTTAACTAATCATGGTATTCTAGAATATGGTATTGTTGTCATGGATTATTACAGCCCTTGGCCAGAGTTAAAATTTGTCAAAGTTCCGACAACTTCTGGCATCATAGAATTTCTTGAATTTCTTTTTGCTAGGGATGGCATTCCTGATGAAATCATATCCGACAATGGTTGCCAATTCACTTCCTCAGAATTTGAGGAATTTTTAATTTTTTTAGACATTAAGCATACCAAGACATCTCTATATCACCCTAGGAGTAATAGTCTTATAGAAAGGTGTAATAGGGTGATTAAAGAGAACATACAACTCTCCAAGGCCAGTAATCTTAATTGTAAAAAAGAACTAAAAAATCTGTTATGGGCAGTACGCACTACTCCTAATTCAGATACAGATGTTTCTCCTTTTGTATTACTCAGTGGTCGAGTTCCTACTTCAAAAATATTAAGAGGGTGGATGGGTGCTTTCAGTGTACCAACAACCAAATTGCAAGATATACCTAAGAAGAGAGCTGAAGCTCAAAATAGGTGCATTCAACCTTGCACAAGAGAACTCAAAGTAAAAGTGGGGGATTTTGTGCGGGTTAAATGTTCCAGAATTTTGCCTAAGGGTTCGTCAAAGTTTTCTCAGCCTCAGCTGGTAGTAAGAACTAATAAGAGTGCTGTGCAATTACAAGACGGAAAATGGTGGAATAAAAGTAAAATCTCTGTTTCTAATATGTACAATCCACATGGTAACCGTCAATCTATCACTTGTGCTAATCAAACTACATCAAGTTCCAGTACTCACAAGTTACCTAAAAAATTTTATGACTATGTAATGTATAAGTAGATCTTATAATATGTCAAAACTTAACTATGTTCTTGTTTTATGGAATGTTGCTGATATTTAATTTTGATATGTACTTGTTTTAAGTTTTCTGTTTTAGTTTTTGTTTTGTATAAAGAGGAAGATGTGTTAGGTTCCACTCTGATGTAAGATTAGAACTCCTAGGTGGAGAAGTTCTGGAAGTATGCAGACGACAGTTGGAAGATACTGAGAGAGGTGGCACTGCATATCCTCTCTGTCATGTTGGCTATAAATGAAGAAGTTAAACTCCTACCTGGCTGCAGCAACTTCTTTTCAGTATTTGGGTTCGATGTTTTAGAGGGATTTGTAAGCCGTGGGTGAGGAGTTTGAAAGTGACCCTTTTCTCGGCAGGAAGCCAGTGAAGGTCTCCTAGGTGTTGGGTCATGTGTTTGTGACGCAGAGTTCCGAGGACAAGTCTGGCTACAGCATTCTGGATGGTCTGGAGTCTGTGTAGTAGAGTTCTATTGATTCTGGCGTATAGGGCGTTGAAGTATCGGATTACTCATGATTCTTTCCTGGTGCATAGGTTTATCCTGCAGCCAAGGATGAAAGCTGCTTCGAGGGAAGGGAGCAATCATACTGATGAACACCACCGTCCAGAGCTCAAGTGAGTTGTAAACTATCTGTCTTCTGAGATGCCTGCCCAAGGCTTGATAAAAAAGACCAGCTGGGGCCTTAATTGTCTTTCATTGCACCTCTCCAACTTCTGCCGAGAACAACCCTCTGCTTTGTACAAAAACATTAGGCATTAAGGGACAACAAAAGGTTAATGTGGTCAAATTTGCCCTATTTATTGTTATGTATTATCATGCTGCATGGCAAAAGTGTACAGTTGTTAATTGGCGTACTAATTAACTGGAAAAATTAATCTTGACAAACAGTCACATATTCAGATCTCACTGGAAGATAAAACAGCCTGTGAACGCATTTTCTTGAGAAGCCACTGCATGTGTAACATAAAAAGCCTTGTGACAGTGTCCCCTGTCATAACTAGAACAGAAATCGAACAGGCCTACAAAATTTAATAAAGAAAATACACTTTAATCAACTGTCTTTGTTCCAGCCGCAACATCCGACTGGAACTCAGAAAGCTCCTTAGCACGCTCCTTTCAAGAGAGGGCAGAAGGAATTTGAGTAAACAGCCCGGTTCATGAAACAACAGCCTCCCATCAAGTCCCGAGACCCTAACTCGCGCAATAATCACAACCCACTAATTCTTGCTATAGCAAAAAAGGCCACTTTATTAAGACAGGTACATTTTTTATCATTTTAAGCAAAACAACTTATAAACAACTTTGGCATCATGAATCCCCTGAATTATCTTCACAAAACCCCCCCAACCTTTGATAATAAAAATACCCCAAACAACTCAAACAAATCTTTCAGAATAAAACCCATGTAATTGCAAACCCCATCTTTTCTTCCCCAACCCTGTGTTCTCCCCCCCATCCCCGAGGGATGGAAAAGCCCGCTCCAGACTGTCCACCCCCCAAAAGACAACTAGATTGAAGGAAAGGTGGGAAAAAATTAATTACCTCTCTTTGTGTGGTGAAAAATTTTCTTTTTTTTTAGGGTGGGCGGGTCAACAAAGGTCTGTGAACACTCTCGGCTCCAAAACCACAAGTGTCTTCGCACCTAAAACCCCCTTATATGTAGCCTAACTAACTCCCACCCACTCCTCTATCTAACACCTATCATGCGGCATGGCTGGTTCGACCGCACGAAAAAGCCCAGTGGGAGACCGGCTCGTGCCATGCTCCGCCTGGGTCCCCATCGCGCAATAATCACAACCCACTAATTCTTGTTATAGCAAAAAAGGCCACTTTATTAAGACAGGTACATTTCCATCATTTTAAGCAAAACAACCTATAAAAAACATTGGCATCATGAATCCCCTGAATTATATTCACATAAAACCCTCAACCTTTGATGACAAAAATACCCCAAACAAATCAAACGAATCTTCCAGAATAAACCCCATGTAATTGCAATCCCCATCTTTTCGCCCCCTCCCCTGTGTTCTGTCCTCCCCCCACCCCCGAGGGATGGAAAAGCCCGCTCCAGACTTTCCACCCCGCAAAAGGCGCCACCCAGAAAAACCAAAGAGTTTTTCTGGCCCCCACCTTACAGATTGCTAAAAAGGAAGAAACACTATAGACTTTGAGTACACCATAAATTCTCATTCCATAATTAAGCGAGCAAATTCCTCAGTTCCAACAAATAATAAGCTTGTTCCAGTTGGGATAAATGAACACTATCTTCTCGGAATAAGTGGCCCTCAGATCCTGTAATAATGTTACTGTGTGTTAACACTTTAATGCCCATTGCTTGACAGAATACCTTCATAGCCCAATTGAGCTTAAGTCTGGCCTTTTCCACATCAGCGTCACTCCTTGCCCCTCTCCAGTGTTTCCTATATATAAATTCTGTCAAAATTAAACATGTGCCCACCCAATTGTTCTTGATAACGGCGAGGTCCATCTTCATTTGTTTAAAGAGACACAAACCTGACAAATTGCAAACCCCTTCTTTTCTTCCCCAATTCTGTGTTCTGTCCTCCCCCGCACCCCCGAGGGATGGAAAAGCCCGCTCCAGACTGTCCACCCCCCAAAAGACAACTAGATTGAAGGAAAGGTGGGAAAAAATGTATTACCTCTCTTTGTGTGGTGAGAACTTTTCTTTTTTTTTAGGGTGGGCAGGTCAACAAAGGTCTGTGAACACTCTCGACTCCAACGCCACAAGTGTCTTCCCGCCTAAAACCCCCTTATATATAGCCTAACTAACTCCCACCCATTCCTCTACTGAACACCTATCATGCGGCACGGCTTGTTCGACCAGCACAAAAAACCCCAGGGGGAGACCGGCTCGTGCCACGCTCCGCCTGGGTCCCCATCGCGCAATAATCACAACCCACAAATTATTTTTTATAGCAAAAAAGGCACTTTATTAAGACAGGTACATTTCCATCATTTTAAGCAAAAAAACTTATATCAACATTGGCATCATGAATCCCCTGAATTATATTCACATAAAACCCCCAGCAGTTGATAACAAAAATACCCCAAACAAATCAAACTAACCTTCTAGAATAAACCCCATGTAATTGCAATTCCCTTCTTTTCGTCCCCTCCCCTGTGTTCGGTCCTTCCCCCCACCACCCCAGGGGGATGGAAAAGGCTTTCCAGACATACCAGTATCTTCTCGGAATAAGTGGCCCTCAGATCCTGTAATATGTTACTGCGTGATAACACTTTAATGCCCATTGCTTGACAGAATACCTTCATAGGCCAATTGAGCTTAAGTCTGGCCTTTTCCACAGCAGCGTCACTCCTTGCCCCTCTCCAGTGTTTCCTATATATAAATTCTGTCCAAATTAAACATGTGCACCCCCAATTGTTCTTGATAATGGCGATATCCATCTTCATTTGTTTAATGAGACACAAACCCGACAAAGACAATAAATCATTTCCCCCCAAATGGATGACTAGCATATCAGGAAAATCCAAGAGGAAGACAGTTCAGATAAAGTAGGAAACAAACCCGCCCACTGAATACCACCTTTACCCCTCCAAAATACTTCATGCCCAATGCTTGGAAGTCCAAGGGATCTGCCATAAATTTGTTGATCTGTCCACTTTATGAAAGAATGTCCCACTATCCAGGTGTGCATTTTTCCTGATAATGGGCCCTTCATGCAACCTAAATAGAAAAACAAATATTAGTGAAGAGGAAATTGAAAAAACAAGATATTATTTTCTAACATAATGCGTACGACAGGACTATTTCCACCGCCCGATCCGCCCTATATCATCCCATGACCAAACCAACCTCGCGGCCTCGGTAGCTGCACCAATATGGAAAGAGTGAGTGCTAAAAAGAAAAGGATCTTTACCGAACCTAACAAGGCCCTTTCTTAAAACTGTTAACAAGTGAGTGCTAGTGATCTTATTACCCTATTTATGGCATAATATTGTACCAGACCTGAGCCAGAGGGCATCGGTAAAATGTCTCCACTCACTCACAGGACAACAGTTCTCCACCCCGCTGCTGTTAAAGTGAACCCACATGCCCTTGCCTAATTGATCTGCTTTGGATGTTCTCAACCTGATCCTCAGTTTTTGCCCCTGCAAGACAACCTCATCACTATGAATGCCATCCTGGTCACGCAAACCCAATAATTCAGAAACCCTAAAGGCACCGAAAAATAACCAAATCATATATAACCTGAAACGAAAAACTTCCCACTCATCATAGCAACATAAAGGCAACTGAAGCAACAACTGTTGCAAGAACACGAAAGTCACTGGTTCCCGTAAAGGCAATGTATGACTCAGCTCTCTGCTAAGACCTTTTAACATTTTCTTCACCAAAACACCCTCAACAGGATCATGACACCATCAAAGCTGCCCATAAAAGGTAATCCCTGCCAACTTCCCTGCAATTGTAGTAGGAGATAGACCCTTGTTTATCCAACGCAGTACAACATCCAATGCAAAGCATTCATTCCTAACCACCTTCCCAAGATGAAAATGAGATTTCCCATTACTTAGAAAATCTTTCCAAGCCTGACAATAGCTTCTTCTGGTGGTGGGAGCAACAGAATTCTCAACTAGCTCGACGATCCTCAATCCCCCAACTCCCGAACGCTCTGTGGAATCGGAGTCTTGGAGGTGTCTGCCACTGGCGCTAAACTGCGAATCTTCTGCCAATGGAAGCGAGACAGAGCATCTGCTATGGAGTTATTGGTACCAGGAATGTGTCTAGCCCTAAATACAATGTACAGTTTTAAACTCTGTAACATGAATGCCCGTAAAAGGCGCAAAACTCTTAAGTCTTTTGCTCTCTGTTTGTTGATTAGATCCATAGCAGACATGTTGTCGACATGGAATAGGACAGAACGGTCTCGAAATTCTTCCCCCCAAACAAGAAGAGCCACAATCAAAGGGACTAGTTCCAGGAAGGCAATGCTACGCCATTGCTTTAACCAATGTGAAGGCCAACTTTCTGCGCTCCAACGACCCTCCCAGAACAGACCCAAACCATGTGCACCTGAAGCATCCGAAAAAAGTGGTACCTGCCATAACATATTGTCATCTACAAAATATAATGACACTCCATTGAAATCCTCAAGGAATTGCAGCCAAATACGAAGATCTTCCCTGATAGCTTTAGAAATCAAGATCCGGTGATGAGGGATGGAAGCCCCAGACATTGACATTCCCAGACGCCTACAGTAAGTCCTGCCTGCCTTGACCACTCTACAGGCAAAATTCAAACAACCCAACAAACGCTGGACTTGCCTGAGTTCCAATTTTGACCGGTCTATGACACTCAACAAAAAAGACCTGATTTCTTGCACTTTCTCCGTAGGCAAACGGGCTGTCATTATCAAGTGTATCAATCTCAAATCCTCAAAAGTTTAGTCTCATGCTGGAACCTTCTGTTTTCTTTGGGGCCAATGGAACGCCCAGTTCTCGTGCCATGTCTTGAAAACTGTGTAAAGCCAACCTAAAGCGATCAGTGTGAGCAGCACCAATGAACATGAAATCATCCAAATAATGGCAGACAAAAACATGACCGCTCAACTGATTCAAGCACCATTGTAAAAAAGTGCTAAACGTGTCAAATTGAGCACAAGAAAGGGAACAACCCATGGGAAGAACTTTGCCCACATAGAAAGCACCGTTGAAAAACATACCCAGAAGCTCAAAATTGGAAGGATGTATAGGCAAAAGGAGAAATGCAAATTGAATATCACCCTTTGCCAAATCTGCCCCTGCCCCAACTGACCTCACCAACCTCAAGGCGTCATCAACTGAAGCATAAGACACACTGGAGTCTGATGGTGAAATAAAGTCATGATAAATGGTGTATCAAATGATACTCCCCCACAACTTCTTGGGCACTAAACCCAGAGGTGACACAATTCAATTCTCAAAAGGGCACTGCAAGAAGGGACAAGCTATTCTGCCAGCTTGTATTTCTGAGTCAAATTTCTGTTGTACTATCTGAGGAAGCTCCTTAGCTGATTTTAGATTGTCTGCCCATCTCATCTGCCTAGGCCCTTGATAACCAATCTTAAATCGATCTCTGAAACCCCAATATAGTAACATCTGGATAATCACCTAACCACTGTTCTAAAACCTCAAGTCTAATTGGGGTATGTGCCCTTTGGTAAATATTGAAATGTTGCACCCCTCCCTCCCCTCTGAAATCTTCCTTGATCACCAAACCTGGGGTCCGTAGAACATTGCGTGAGTGTATGTTTACCCCCACATTGCGAGCATTCGTGTTTGTAGCGACAAAATTGTCTGTTACAAAAGTCCAGATTGAAGTTCCAGTATGCCCCTGCCACTGGTGTCTGTCCTCTTCCAAACCAACCTGCCCCAGCCTGGGCGGGGAGAGGCTGAAAGGGCCGATATATGACTGGCAAACCACTTGCCGTATGTGTTGTTGCTGGTGAGTGAGTAGAAGACATCCATTGGAGCCATTGCTCAGAATCAACATCACCCCACGGTTTGTCATGAAAAATACTAATCCTGGCCCTAAATTCTTCATCATAGCTTAAACATGCATAGCCACAGAAATGCATTTGGGCCTTGCGAATAATATCCATATATTTAAACATAGCTACTTGCGTGTCTTGGTGGCTTTCACAATATATTCTCGCATAAATGAGGAAAGCTGACGTCCAATTTTCAATGCTTATGGGAACCCTAGGCCATTTGTCAAGCTCCCACTCTTCCACCTTAGAACCCTCCTTTGCCTGTATGTCTCTGTGTAACAATTTAAAAATTTACGAACTCGTGTTTCCAAATTCTATTTCTTGTTTTGTCAGAAAGGTGAGACCCCAAAGGCATCGCAATACCAATATAAGGAAGTTTCTTATGAATACTCTGATCTTCTTCCTCTTTTTTGTTACCAAAAAGACTTAACTCAACCACCTTTTTAGACTGAGTATTAGTGGTTCCGTTTACTAATCCACTACCCATAGCTTTGTCTTGCGTACTGATATTCTGCATGACCTCCCCAGGTTGATTGATCAAGTCAGAGGACAACAATCCTTCCCCAACCCCAATAGAACGTGTGCTGTGCTTGCCCTCAACAATCCCCCTGGAACCTCATTCCTGTGTGGTTGAACCTGCACAGGATCAGCACACTCCTCCTCCCTCAACTCCCCTTCCCCCAAATCATCACTGTCATCCCCGTAATCCAATTGCTCATCATACATATCTAAACCAACTTTACTTACTCCAGGCATTTCCCCATCACCCACATCCCCATTGTACAACCTCTTATTAGGCACTGACATCCGCTCCAGATGCCCGGCAGCCAGAGGAAAATCTGCTCTCGATCCGCCTTGTGTTTCTGTCTTCCGCCGCAAAACTGCATTGTGTTCTACAGGGCAAACACTGGAGACTCCAGCAAGCAGCGCGTGGCAGGGTCTGAACATGCGCTGCAGGCTGCGGAGAGCCACATTTATTTTTTATTTTAATAGTTTGAAAGTCATTTATGTGCCCACCACTGTCTAAAGGAAACAGCCACCACTGATGAGTAACCTTACCAGAGCATTACAGTCTAGCCTTCAGGAGCCAGATTGGCGTCTATCACATTGGCACCCAGACTCGTGTGATGCCCTGCAGTGTTAGAAGCCTGTCCTTCTTCCATATCGATAAGAGATGTAACTTGTCTTTAGACTGTGGGTGGTTGTTTGAGGATAAGTAGCTGGTGAACTGTGGACTGGGGAGACCTTTTCTAGCTCATACACGGAGTGCCTCTCTCTGTTACAATCTTCAAAGCACCAGAGAAAGCCTTGTTCACGGTGGAATTAACAACAGTTAGCCTTTCATCATCATCATCAAAAAACTTTATTACGATCACCAGGATCCTAAAATGTACACAGCACAAATATAAAAACAGAGATATAAACATTTAGGAATACATACATTAAAAACAACGTCATTAAGTATATGTGCAAAAAGCAAAATACAGCGATTCCTAGAAAAATAAAGTGCTTCATGCAAGTAACTTCCCGCGCCTGATCGACAGACCGTACCAGAATCTTGAAAGGCCAAAAACCATTGGTCTACGGGTATCAGGGCATAATACTCTCATTACTTCAGATTCAGATTCAGACTTCAGATTTCTGGTCTACGCGCTCTTGCTGTTGCTGCTTTTTAATCGTGTGCTTTGTTTTAAATTTCGTCGTGCTGCTGGTAACGCGCTATAGAGCTGCTAGAGCTTATTAAATTGTGCTGCCTACCTTAGGTGTCGGTTTCTTTAGGCCGGGGAACAGTCAGGCTCACTCGCACTGTAAATTGGATTCCACCCGCATTCGGCGGGATATAGCTAGCTTAGCGGGTCCGACCGCCATCTTGGGTGTTGTTGAAGGCTGGGAGCACTTCGGGCGCCATCTTGCTTAGGGCAAGGGACGCAGGAGGCGGACTCCCGCACTTGGTGAGTTTATTTAAGCCACCGGGGGTGTGGTTAGGTCAGATTTCTGGTCTACGCGCTCTTGCTGTTGCTGCTTTTTAATCGTGTGCTTTGTTTTAAATTTCGTCGTGCTGCTGGTAACACGCTATACAGCTGCTAGAGCTTATTAAATTGTGCTGCCTACCTTAGGTGTCGGTTTCTTTAGGCCGGGGAACAGTCAGGCTCACTCGCACTGTAAATTGGATTCCACCCGCATTCGGCGGGATATAGCTAGCTTAGCGGGTCCGACCGCCATCTTGGGTGGGGTTGAAGGCTGGGAGCACTTCGGGAGCCATCTTGCTTAGGGCAAGGGACGCAGGAGGCAGACTCCCGCTCGGTCCAATATCATAAAAGGATGGACGAACAAGCGCACAGCGGGCGCGACGTAGGCGCGCCGGAGGTGCGCCAGAGGTAAGCCCGTTTGCGCCCGTTCGCTCATCGGGCGAACATAGGGCCGCTCCCTCTGACCCCCCGCACTCTCCACGCCTAGCTTATTCTCGGGCTGAACTACTTGAACTCAGACCGAGCCAGGCATCCCCGAAACAGAAGGCTAGTGTCTTATCTATGCCTAGCTCCCTCTCTTGTGGGCTGCTTAACGTTCGGTCGCTTTGCAAGCACCACACAGAGATCGCTTTCCTCATCGAGTCTTCGGGGCTCGATGCTTTGTTCCTTACTGAAACCTGGACTCGGGAGCACTGCTTGGTTGAACTGGGCTTGGCCTGCCCCCCAGGTTTTAAAATCATTCACACCCCTCGGGTGAAGAACAGGGGTGGTGGAATTGGCGTCATTTATAGAGAAACGCTGGGTCTCGTCCAACTTAAAATTAAAGAGGTTTCGGGCTTTGAGCTGATGGGGTTCTCTTTTAAAGATCTTGAGAGAACACGGTTCACAGGCGTTTTGTGCTATTGCCTGCCGGGCTCTGCACCCTCCTTGTCAGACTTCATCGATCTGATATATGACCTCTCTAATTCCCACTCCAAGCTGCTGGTCTTGGGGGACTTCAACCTGTGGCCGGGTGGCCCGCTGGACAGTGCGTTTACGACACTTTGTCAAGCTTTTAGCGATATTCAGCTGCAACAACTGGTCCGGTCAGCTACCCACAGGAGAGGTCACGCTTTGGACCTGGTCTTCGCAGACGTACAGCTAGTAGTGGTCAATGATATCCTACGTCAATACTGGACTGACCACTTTCTGGTTGTCTTCTCTCTCTGTCTCGGGGCGTATTCTTCGGGGGAGGCCGGCGCCCGACAGGCTAAATTGGGCAGACCCTGGTCTCGACTTCTAAATTCATCACCGCTGCCTACCTTATTACCAGACAATTTCTGTCTGAGCAATTCGGCGGAGGAAAGTTATATCACCTTGTGCCGGTCCATCTCGAATACCTTGGACAAGGCTGCGCCTCTCCGTAAGTCTCGAGGTAGATTGAACCGGGCTTGCCCCTGGTATACGGAGGAGCTGCAGCAGCTGAAGTTGAGCTGCAAACGTGCCGAGAGAGCCTGGAGGAAGCAGTACTCGGATTCAGCGAGGGCTTCCTTTAGGCTGACACTGCAGGAATACAAGGTGCAGATCAGGCTGGCTAAGGCAGCTTTTCTGGAAACCACCTTGAACCAGGCGTCCGATAAGTCACAAGCCCTGTTTAAAATCGTTAGGGACTTGACCCACCCTGTGTGCGCAGCCAACACTGTTCCTGCGTCACAGGCCTTGTGCAAATCTCCCTGGCGAGTGCCTTTGAGGAGAAGATTGTTAAGATCATGGAAGGCTTAAAAACCCAGTGCCTACTGCTCTCGGTTTGGGAGCTCCGGGCAGCCTGTCCAGTCGACCCCGCCGGATGTCTCTGACTTCGACTTGGGAGCTCCGGAAGGGTCACCCAGTCGACCCCAGCCGAGTGGTCATGCCTCCAGCTTGGGAGCTATGGAAGCTGTGTCCAGTCGACCCCAACTAAGACGCTTTCCCACTCCCTCCTTCGAGGAGTTTTGCAGCCTGGCACGAACGGTGTCATCGGGTTCTCCGCTTGATCCGTTGCCACCCAAATTCTGGAAGACATTTCAGACGGAACTCTTCCAGCCTCTGTACTCCATCTGCCTCCAGTCTTTGGACTCGGCAACGGTTCCCGAGTGCTGGAAGTTGGCAGTCGTGTCACCACTGCTTAAGAAACCGACTCTGGACCCTGCCTGTCCTTCCAACTACAGGCCGATCTCTTTGCTCCCTTTTCCTATTAAGATCGTGGAAAAGTTGGTGTCCCGCTCCCTTTCGGGCTTCTTGGAAGAAATCGGGTGGTTCGATGAGACACAGTTTGGTTTCCGTCCAGCGCACGGGACAGAATCCGCGCTGGTAACCGTACTTGACAATCTTCGTTCGCGTGTCGATAGTGGTCGGGCAGCCTTTCTGGTGCTGCTCGACATGTCGGTCGTGTTCGATACGGTTTGCCATCGGACCCTCATCAGGAGGCTGGAGGAGTGGGGGTCACAGAGGGGGCAAGAGACTGGCTGGTATCCTACCTTAACAACCGGCAGCAGATGGTCGCGCTTCCTCCTTTCCGATCGGAGTTGCGGAAAGTAGGGCAGGGGGTTCCACAGGGCTCGGCCATCAGCCCCATACTTTTCAACCTCTACCTCTGCCCTCTGGTCCAGCTTATAAAATCTTTTGGTATCTCGGCTTTCAACTATGCTGATGATACCCAGCTGGTCTTTTTCCTGGAAGGAAATAATGCGGTCCCGTTGGAGACATTCCATCGCTGCATGGCAGCTACAGCGGATTGGCTTCGGGCCAATTCCTTGCAATTTAATAGCACAAAGACCGAGGTGCTCCACTGCTCCACGGACCGGATTCCTCGGGTACTTCCGGAGAACTTCTGGCCATCTACTTTCCCCGAGACAGTGTCGGCCGCGGGGTCAGCTCGTAACTTGGGGGTGATTTTTGGCCCAAATTTACAGCTGGATATGCATGTTAATAAGACCATCTCCACATGCATGATGCTGCTACGCATGTTGCGTAAAGTTATGCCCCTTCTCCCTGAGCAGGCCAGGCCGGAAGTAGTGCGCGGGACCATACTGAGTCGTTTAGACTACTGCAACGCGCGGCTTCTGGAGGCCCCAAAAAATCTGCTGGGGAAGTTACAACGGGTGTAAAACATGGCCGCTAAGCTGGCTCTCTCTCGCCCTAACCTTAGCTCCTCCACCTTAGCCTTAAGAGACCTACACTGGTTGCCGGTGCACCTGCGTGTATTGTATAAAGCGGCGTGCCTAGTGTTTAAGGCGGTACATCGACAGGGCCCAGTGCCATTGCAGAACATGTTTGCTTGGTACTCTGCCTCGCGGTCCCTTCGCTCTTCTTCGGCACAATTGCTTGTGGTTCCGAGATTCCAGAGAGTAAGGATGGGTGGCCGCTCGTTTAGCGTCGCAGCGGCCAAACTCTAGAACTCCCTGCCACTCCCTCTGAGAAGTCAAAGGGACTACTTCCCGTTTAGGAAAGCCCTAAAAACGCATCTCTTCCCTAGGGATGTTTGAGCAGTGGAAGTGCTGTGGACCGGATCTCAAGCGCCAGGATGCCCTTGGGGCGACAGGACCGCGCTATATAAGTACACTTACAAATACAAAATACAAATACAAATGTCCCGGGCCAACAAGTCTACACAATGGAAAAGTCAGTTTTTTCCTCATAGATAAATAATAAGGTCAAAAAAATAGTAAATGGGACAATTGATTCTGGGCGGGCTTTACATGCAGGACACAAGAATCAAAAAAAGAATTAGAACACCATTTGAAATAAAATAGTCTAGTGGGTAGAGTCTTATAACGTAAGTGCAAAAAAAGTTTGCATGCAAACGTTGGGATGATTTCATCTATAGTTGACTCAAACAATGGAATGGATTTAAAGAGCAAAAAGCATTTTGTCAAACTATTCGCTGGGTCTACCAGGGCCATTGCCAGTGTCTTTTCCCAATACCGTTCTTTCAGCTTCACCCTCGAGAATTGCATCATACTTTCAGGATTGGCCCAGAAGGTCTCCAGCCCCAACTTCCCCAGTAATTCTCGTAAGGAGATAAACCACCTGATCGAGGATGCCTTAGAAAATGTCAGATCTTTTAGAGTCTCTCGATAGGTTTCCAGCTCATCCACTGTCCACAGCCTAAACCAAAACATTAGCAGTTTACATTTCAACTTGTGTTGCAGCTGCCTATGAGCAAAGTCCAAGTACAAGGGTTTCAAGGGGGAGCTAACAGGAGGATCTACCAGCGATCTTAGGAAGCGGTGTTCGACAATTGTAACGGTGATTGATTGCCGGTGCCCCATAGCTTGGCACGATAGAGAACTCCTCCCAAAACCTTGGTGTTATAGATTTCGAGGGCTGGGGCAATTTGGCAAGATACCCTCTTCCTATGTATTTAGGTGATGTAGGCACATTGGTAGATTAATTGCAGCTTTGCTTTTTCCATATGTGCCCCCAGTTGATCGATGGAGTAAAGCGGATGCCCAGGTAGTCAAATACTTCTACTTGCTCCAACTTGGTGCTACCAGCCCACACAGATCTAGTTGTAGATTTATTTTTCCCTCAATTAAGTTAAGTTTTTGTCTCACTTATGATCAAGCTCCTATCAACACAAAACCTTATAAAATTGTTCAGGAGTTGTTGGAGACCCTGTGGCGATTTGGATATTAGAAGCGTGTCATCAGCAAACAACAGTGCTGGTACTCTTCTAACACCAATTTTAGGGGCATCACAGCCGTCCCTGTCTGTAATAATCAACAACTCCGCTTATAAAAAAAGAGTAAATAAGGGTGGGCGCCAACCCACAACTCTGCGTCACTCCATGTTGATCAGGGAAGGTATTGGTTACTTGGTTGTTGGCGCCCCACCTAACCTGTGCTGTGTTAGATGAATGGAGTTTAAATAACAGGTTTACAAGATTAGCAGGGAGACCAATCTCTTTTAGGACCCTCCAAAGCCTTACCAGGGGGACTAGGTTGAATGCAGTATGCAAATCGACAAAAGCCACATATAGTTTACCCCCCTTAACGACTACTTCTTTCCAGTAAATGCAGATAAGATGGATGGCCTGGTCCATGGTGCTAACTTTCGTACAGAACCTGCCTGGAAATCACTCAGGATTTGGGCCTCCGTCATCCAGTCCTGTATCCTTTATTTGACCTGTTTACAAAAAATCATTTGAAGGGAGTCTTTGAGGCTTATCGGCCTGTAGATCATCGGTTTAGATCTATCTCCTTTATTGTAAATGGGCACCATTTCGGTAAAATGCTACGAGGATGGCATCGGGGCACCAGACAAGATCAGATTTGTTACCAGGTTTATGTACCAATGCCAGAGCATTTTGTCTTCTCTGTACAGGTCATTTGGTATTCTGTCCAGACCCTGGGCTCTTGCTGGCACACAAGATGAGATTGCAGTTTGGGTTTCCTCTAATGAGAACCAAAGTTTCATCTTCTCCTCCCAGAGATTCGACCCTCATCTCACTAGTCTCATTGCCTTTGTTTGTACCGTTACCATAAAGAGGACCAAAATATGCAACCCACTCATCGTGCTGGACAGTATATTCCAGGGTTTGCCTTGCCCCCTTTAGCCAGTATGTTGCCTGTCTCCAGAAGGCCTTGGAGTCTTTCTCCATCAATGCAGTATGTAAGGAAGCCCAGAGAGATCCCTCCCAAACCTTTTTGGCTCTGCCGATGGCCATTTTATACTCAGCTCTACAGGATGCTATCTCCGCACATACCCTACGTTTTAATGCACCCATAAGTACACCCTTAGCCGACCTGCACTCCTGGTTATGCCAGGGACTCTTAGTGGCATGCAGCCTGTCATTACAATGTCTCCCCTTCCCCCACATTACATTGTGGATGGTCAAATAAGTGTGTCCTTTATCTCACTAAAGAACTGCTTGTGACGGGCCCCAGGCTTTCCACTGCATCCTCGGCAGGTAGCTTGACCAGCTCCTTGATCAACTGCTTTGTTTTTTCCTTCACAGATTCTAAAGCTGCCCGATGCTCCTCGACCCAGCCCCCCTTAACGGCTCTTTGGCTGCTTGTGACCGAGAGCACATCCAAATCAGGACACCCCAGCTTGGTTGTCTGTGGGGGCCAAGTTTAGTAAAGACAAGGGCTAGGGCGTTACGGTCACTCTCTGATCTTTTCACCACTACCACAGCGTCCACTAAGGGCCAAAGATTGGAGGTGATTAAACAATAATCTATTCTACTGGTTTCACTGGGTCTATTGAAAGTGTTTTCCCCATTTGGGTCTGACCTAGTTCTCCCATTAGTTGCTCTTAAATCGAGCTGTAAGGTAAGGTATAAGGTATAAGAAAGTTTACCGCGTTTAAACATCTATGATTGCAGTCTGTACTTTCAGCAGAGGTAAATCTTTATCACAGATCAAACATGTTAAAAAATACACCAAACAGAAGTAGAAAAAATACAATTGCTGACTACAAGTGAGGTCGGAGAGTGTAATCACTGCTGTAAGAAGAACCCTCTTACTCTCAGGTTGTCCAGCAAACTGTCCTGCAATGTCGGTACAAATGGTGGCAGCTCCTGATGCACAGATACTTTAGGGGCTGCAAACCTCTAAAGCCAGTGGCATCTGACTTCCAACCGACCCCAAAACTCTACTTCTCCTCTCCCAGGCAGTAGCGTTAATGAAAGAAACATAATGCCAACCATAAACAGCATGAACATAACATCCTACATAACGCATTCTGAACTGTATTATCACCAATGTCCACAGATGTCGCTAAAACTGTGGCTACGAGGCCTAGAAGGCCCTGCAGAACAAATTTCCATCACGGAGTAAATAGGCAGAGCCAGGTCTCATCACGTGGTAGTCAAAATAGTCCTTATATCAGAGCAGGCTGGGAACAGGGAAAGGAATAGAGCTGTTGCTTTCTGTAACATTTGCATTCTGTTAAAGTTTCTCTGGAGTTTGCACATCGTCACTTCTGTTGGAAAGGGGTACGTTGCCTTGGAACCTTTCTTTTGTTGAGCAATAATTTCTGAAGTGTAGGCTAACCCTTTGTAAGGAATACCTTGTCATACTGAAGACAGATACGGTTTCTCCCTGGAAAGCATGTTGACACATTAGGTTCCTCCGGTGAAAAACTGCTTTGCAAGAAAATGTTGTTTCTGCCAATATGGATTATTTGATCAGCACCTGTCACATTTATTGCTTCAGTTAATAGACTCTTTGTAATGACAGCTTTGTCACATTCAGTATATTCCTACGGTGTTTTTCCTGTGTGGAGGACAGGTGTCCACTAGTAATGACTTTCTGAAGTTGGGTTAGCTTTGCCTTTGTAAAGGATGCCATCCCACACTGAGAGCAGTGATATGCATTCTCCACAGTCAGGCTTTTTTCCTCTGTGTTAACTTACTGTTATTGTATTACCTGTCTCCTGCCAATAAATGAATTGTCAAATTCAGTACAATTAAGGTTTCTCCCAAGGGTGGACTTTTTGATGTTGTGTTAGATCTTTCTTTTTTTGCCAAATGCCAGGACACATTTGTTGGGATATGCGTTCTTAGTGTAATGATTTTCTTCCCTGTGTGGACTTTGATGGTACATTAGCGGTGCCTTTATAATAAATGCTTTGTTGCATTCAGTACATTCATATAATCTGTCTCCCGTGTGAATTTTCTGATGTTATGCTAGCTTGCTATTTAGCAAATGCTTGTCAAAGTAAGTGCACTGACATGTTTTCTCCCCTATGTGGTCTTTCTGATTGTATATTGGCTGTGCTGTGTCCTTCTAAACAAGCATTTGCAATGCAATAGGTCTCACATTCAGGAGAGTTTGAGCTATTAGCATTGTAAATGACAATGCCTTTTATTTATGTTTTGGGTTTTAAAACATAAATTAAAGGCATTGACATTTACAATGCTAATAGCTTAAACTGATGCAAATGCGAGCCCTATTGCATTGCAATAAAGGGCTTCGTCACCGCTTGTTAGATTGAAAATATCAGAGGAAGAGACTGGCCTGCGATATCTTCAAAGTAGTGATAAATAGTGCAGCAAAGAAGATGTGTAAGTGTTGTAAATTACACATACCCAAAGTATGAAGTGAGAGTTACATATGATCTGAGCTATAAACACTAACAAAGCGCAC
Organism: Lissotriton helveticus; assembly: GCF_964261635.1. Classification (NCBI taxonomy): domain Eukaryota; kingdom Metazoa; phylum Chordata; class Amphibia; order Caudata; family Salamandridae; genus Lissotriton; species Lissotriton helveticus. The sequence goes on along the minus strand of NW_027611658.1, from coordinate 3,053,515 downwards.
CTTTCGCTCTGTTATTACTCTGTCGCAGCTCAGGAAGAAGAGCGGGAGAGGGGCTATTTCCAGCCCTCTCTGTGATTTGATTGTGCAGTGTGGCATTGATTAATGTCATTGAGAACTTTGGCCTAATATAAAAACACTTGAGCTGTAGTAGGGACCTGGCTTCACCTCCTGGTGCAGGGCGGGCTGTGCTTTATGGCAGGCAGGGAGGGAGGAATGGTCTCAGCTGCAGCTCCAGCCTTGTACAGTGCACCTGATATTACCAGTGAGCGCGAATCGCTGATGTGGTGGTATTGGAATTGGTGGTGGTGTTGGTGGTGATTGTGGTGGTGGTACTGGTATTGGTGGTGGTGGTTTTGGTGATAGTGGTATTGGTGGTAGCTTTGGTGGTAATGGTGGGTTACTGGTGGTGGTGATATTGGTACTGGTATAGGTACTTGTGGTGGTGGTATTGGTAGTGGTGGTATTGGAGGTATTGGTGGTTTTGGTATTGGTGAAGGTGGTATTGGTGGTGGTGGTGGCATTGGTGGTGGTATTGGAAGTATTGGTGGTGTTGATATTGGTGGTGGTATTGTTGGGGTTGATGGTGGCATTGTTGGAGTTGATGGTGGTGGTGGTATAGGAGGTGGTGGTATTGGTGGTGGTGCTATTCATGGTGGTATTGGTGGAGGTGGTGGTATTGGTGGTGATGGTGTTGTTAATAAAATGATAACATGTAACACAGATGTGCTGTTGTCAGCTTCAGCCCATTGGCACAGGATTAGGTGCTACCTGGAATTCGCATGACCTAATTTGCTAATCATTTCTAAATCAATTTTACTTGGGAGGCTTGAAACAGACACAAGACAATGCCGGGTTAAAAAGCGGGACCCCCCTGTTACGGAGATAGCTGTGCTGTTTAAAAAAAACACAAGCGGTTTCAGCTGAAGCAGTGTATGTCCGGCCTGGAGTAAGAGAAACTCAATAAAGTATACAGAGCTTACAGACTAAATAAAGGTCCCGTGTAACAACCAAAGTAAAAGGGCCAGTCACCATGGGAGGGTATAAATAAAGACAAGGCGGTACTAAGGAAGGACAAACAAGCCTATCAACGAATCTGAAGACGGCATTTACGAAAGACAATGACACAAGCCAATAATAAAATATGGGAGGAGAGTAGGAGCAGCTTCCCTCCCATACTCTACAACAGCAGTCTCGCAGAGCGACAAGCAAATGCTATCTGCCGCTAGGCTCGACCTAAAAATGCTTTGTCACTTTCTGTACATTCATGTGGATAATTCTAAGAACACTGTGTCACATTCTGTGCATTCCTACAGTCTTTCTGATGTTGATTTAACTCTCCCTTGCTAATAAATGCTTTGCCACATTCAGACCAGGCTTCAGAGGTGACTTTTGATGTTGCGTTAGCTCTCTGCTTCTTATGTATGCATTGGCACATTCAATACATTTATATAGTTTCTTTACTCTGAGAACATTCAGATGTCATTTTGTTTTCTTATAAATACCGTGTTGCATTCTATACATTAATATTGTTTCTTCCTAGTGTGGGTTTCTTGATGCTGCATTAGCTTATTCTTCCTGAGGAAGACTTTATTAAATTCTGTACATACATAGGATTTCTCCCCATGTGGATTTTCTGATGTCGTGTCAGTTCTCTATTTGTTATGAATGCTTTGTGACATTGACTACATTGATATGGTTTCTCTCCTGTGTGAACTTTCTGATGTCGTATTAAATGATGCTTTGTAATAAATCCCTGGACACATTCTGTACATTTATAGGGTTTCTCCCCGGTGTGGACTTTCTGATGTTGTGTTAGATGTGACTTTCTACTAAATGCCTTGTCACACTCAGTGCAGTTGAATGGTCTCTCACCAGTGTGGACGTTTTTATGTTGTTTCAGCTCTTCATTTGTGATAAATGCTTTGTCACATTCTGTACATTCATATGGTTTCTCTCCTGTGTGAATTTTCTGATGTTGTATTAAATGTTCATTTCTAATAAATCCCCTGTCACATTCTGTACATTCATATGGTTTCTCATCAGCATGGAGTTGTTGATGCTGCTTTAGGTTCTGCTTCCTTTGGAACATTTTATTACATTCTGTACATCTATACGGTTTCTCCCCAGTGTGGACTTTCTGATGTTGAGATAGTTCTCCATTGGTACTAAATGCCTTGTCACATTCAGTACATTCATACGGTTTCTCCCCGGTGTGGATTTTCTGATGTTGTTTTAAATCACCATTTGTTATAAATGCTTTTTGACATTCAATACATTGATATGGTTTCTCTCCAGTGTGAACTTTCTGATGCTGTATTAATTTTTGCTTTGTATTAAATGCCTTCTGACATTCTATACATTTATATGGTTTCTCCCCAGGGTGGACTTTCTGATGTTGCGTTAGGTTTGCATTCGTAATAAATGACTTGTCACACTCAGAACATTTATACGGTTTCTCCCCAGTGTGCACTTTCTGATGCACTATTAACCTTTGCCTTGTAATAAATGCCTTGTAGCATTCTGTACATTTATGGGGTTTCTCCCTGGTGTGGACTTTCTGATGTTGCATTAGACGTGACTTTCTAATAAATGCCTTGTCACATTCGGTGCAGTTGAATGGTCTCTCGCCAGTGTGGACTTTTTGATGTTGCTTTAGCGCTCCATTTGTTATAAATGCTTTGTCACATTCTGTGCATTCATAGGGGTTCTCCCCGGTGTGGACTTTCTGATGTTGCATTAGACGTGACTTTCTAATAAATGTCTTGTCACAGTCAGTGCAGTTGAATGGTTTCTCCCCTGTGTGGACTTTCTGATGTTGCTTTAGCGCTCCATTTGTTATAAATGCCTTGTCACATTCAGTGCAGTTGAATGGTCTCTCTCCAGTGTGGACTTTCTGATGTTCCCTTAGTGCTCCATTTGTTATAAATGCTTTGTCACATTCTGTACATTGATACAGTTTCTCCTGAGTGTGGATTTTTTAATGTCGTGTTAGGTGTCCATTTTAAAAAAATGCTTTGCCACATTCTGTACATTGATATGGTTTCCCCCCAGGGTGGATTTTCTGATGTGTCATTAGCTTTCCATTGGTAAAAAATGCCTTATCGCATTCTGGATGTTCATTTGGTTTCTCCCCAGTGTGGAGTTTCTGATGTTGCATTAGGTGTTGATTGGGAATAAATGCCTTATCGTATTCTGACATTTAAATATTTTCTCATCTATGTGGACGCTCTGGTGCTGCATTAGGTCTTTCTTTGCAAAGAACTCCTTTCCACAGGCAGTCCATCAAAATGGGTTTTCTCCAGTATGATGTTTCTGATGTGGCACTTGCTCTTTGTCTGCCAAATAAACGTGTTGTCACATTCTAGATAATCATGTGATTTCTCTCCTGTTTGTTCTTTCTCATACCAGGTTAGCTTTTCCTTTGTAATGAGCACCTCTTCAGATTTGCTTTAGTATGTCAGTGTGTTATGTCTTCTACAATATCAGCTAATGCCTAAGTGCCAAGTACAGAACTTATTGGGCAGTTTGGGTTTTCTGCTGTAGAAAAAGACTTTGCTGAGGAGTTAGCCTTCAAGGGAAGAGATTTTGAGGCATATTGGTTTTCACATCCCTGCCTAAACAAAAGTTGTTTCATGCCTTTACCTTTTTCGTTTATCACTGCACTTTTTTCACCTGTTAGATTAAGAAAAAGAAACACTGAATAAGTTGAAATGCAGTGTATGTCACAAAAATCTATTGGAATTCATTGGGACATTTAATTGTGGTGAATAATTTCTAGATCACACTCCTAATGTACAGATGTAGTAGGCAGAGTAAGGGCATACAACCCTTCTGTGATCTCCTTCTATCAACGAGTGTGGACTAAAGTAGCAACCAAGACACCAGAGAAGGTTCCTTATTCAGCGATGAAGCCCTCTCCACATGACACGCTGCAATGTTAAATCCATAGCGACAAGATGTCTTCCTTCTTACCCAGCGAATGCTTCCTATTATCACACGGCCTAACAAATAATACAAGAGGAAGCCTTTTCTTGAGAATGGACCATGCAACACCGAGCATCACAATAAGGGCTGGAAACATAAGCAGCTGCTACAAGGGAGTCCTTTATACATTCGGAGAACCTGGGAGAGGACCTGGACAGATTATTTAAGCATCTTCCTCATATTCTAACTCCAGAGATCCAAGGCTCAGACTAGAGCTACACGAGGAACAGGAGGTTTAGAACTATTTAAAACACATATTGGCAAAGTCAATATTTCTCACCTTTTATACGTATAGTCTTTCCCAATGCTGCAATACATCAGAAAAAAAGGTGCAATGATGGGGCTATTGTTACATCATTGTGTAGGCATCCAATTTTTGGTCGGTATTTGAATGGTTTATGGTTTATGGGTCTAGGCGTCATCTGTCATAGATTGACAACAGGAATATACAGAGCACAGCAGGTTACAACCCTGAGCAGAGTGGGAGTGGATCCTATACAGAGCAAAGTGGATCTAGGCGCTATCTATAGCAGTGAGGGAACAGGAATATTAAGGGAAAAATAAGATAGGACCCAGAGCAGGTGTAGATGCTATCCAGAGCAGAGGGTCAACGTGCTCCTCCATAGCACAGCAAGTGTAGGTCTTATGCAGGGCACAGTGGTTATAGGCACTATCTATAGCAGAGAGAGAACAGGATTATTAAGGGCACAATAATATATAATCCTGAAAAGAACAAATGTAGATGCCATCTAAAGCAGCGGGTCCAGGCGCTACCCATAGTGGAGCCAGAGCAGGGGCTAGAAGAACACAGTCGGTCTTGGCGCTATCTACAGCAGAGTGAGTCTGGGAAGAACTCAAACAGAGAGAGCATCAATGATATTAATGAGACAGCATGTAGAGTGCACGGCTGTAATAGCGTGGTTGTTATTAGAAGAAGAGCTGTTTGCAGTGTCTAGATGCTATCAATAATATATCGACTGGGTGTTATCATGAACTGAGTGACTTTAAATGTTGTCAGGCAGGAGATTAATCAAGACATTGATTTACAAGAACGCAGAGTCATCTCAGCATTATTAATATTGGATGAGTGTAGTGGGCCTGATCAATAAATTGATTAATCTTACGATGAGGAGCCGTGTATCCGAAATTCTGATTCACCAAGCAGAAATAACTACTCTAACTTCAAATGACAGCCCTTATTTTGTCATTTCAGGAGTGAGATTAAATTCTGGGGCTGTGCTGTGTTTTCTATTAATGACACTAGGGGTGAGGTGTCAGCTAATATAATTTGCTATGATTTCATCCATTGCGGTATTTTGCTACTGAGAATTTGACATAATTAGGTGTGAGAACTGGACTCTTTGTAGCTGTGGTTTAATAGCAAATAACTTCTTCTTTTAAATGTAGTACATAATACCTGTTTCCTATGTGCTTTGGAAGCAGAGCTCTGTAGAGGTGAGTCACAGTAGAGTACTAGGGGACCTCAGCATTGCCCATGATTAGCACCTCTCTTGTGTCCACATATCTTACATCCACCTCTTTTTCATGCCCCTATGTCTTGCACCCACACCTCTCCCGTATCTCCATCTCTTATACCCACACCTCTCGCCTGTCTTAACATTTTTATTATGTGTAAATTGTAATAATTTTAATTAATTATGCAATAAATCTTTTGACTTTGACTGTCTTAATCTCTTACACCCACACCTCTCTTGCATCCCCATCTCTTGCACCCACAACTTTTGTGTCCCCATCTCTTACTCCCAAACCTCTCTCATGTCCCCATCTCTTATGCTCACACTTCCCTTGTGTCCCCATATTACACCCACACCACTCCCATGTCCCCTTCTCTTGCACCCACACCTCTCTCGCGTCCCCATCTCTTGCACCAACACCTCTCTCGTGTACCATCTTACACCCATGCCTCTCTTGTGTCACCATCTCTTGTACCCACACACCTCTCTTTTGTCCCCATCTCTTACACCCACACCCCTCTTGTGTCCCCATCTCTTTCACCCACACCTCACTCGTGTCCCTATCTCTTGCACCCACACCTCTCTCATGTTCCCATCTCTTACACCCACACCTCTTGCGTGTCCCCTTCTCTTGCACCCACACCTCTCTCATGCCCCCATCTCTTGCACCCACACCTCTCTCATGTCCCCATCTCTTGCACCCACACCTCTCTCGTGTCCCTATCTCTTGCACCCACACCTCTCTCATGTTCCCATCTCTTACACCCACACCTTTTGCGTGTCCCCTTCTCTTGCACCCACACCTCTCTCGTGTCCCCATCTCTTGCACCAACACCTCTCTTGTGTACCATCTTACACCCATGCCTCTCTTGTGTCACCATCTCTTGTACCCACACACCTCTCTTTTGTCCCAATCTCTTTCACCCACACCCCTCTTGTGTCCCCATCACTTGTACCCACACCTCACTTGTGTCCCTATCTCTTGCACCCACACCTCTCTCATGTCCCCATCTCTTACACCCACACTTCCCTCGTGTCCCCATCTTACACCCACACCTCTCTCATGTTCCCATCTCTTACACCCACACCTCTTGCGTGTCCCCATCTCTTGCACCAACACCTCTCTCATGTTCCCTTCTCTTACACCCACACCTGTCTCGTGTCCCCATCTCTTGTATTCACACCTTTCTAGTGTCCCCATCTCTTGTATCCACACTGTGAGAAGTTGGCCTGATATGCAGTGCTCACTATTCTAGTGATCACTATGTATCATTCCAACGACCCTTATTGATGATTGGTTGTAAGTCAACCTGATAGACCAGCTATCCTAGTAGCATGGACAAGAGCAGTCTTTAGGCTAAACTCTAGAGGGCGTGTTAAGCCAGCAGTTTTACCATCACATTTACCCCTTGAACACCAAGTGAAAGGACACCACACAAGTTGTTATGAAAATAAGGTATATTTATTTATAACAAGACTACCCTGAACTCTTTATGAGTCAGGGAGCTAAGCACAATACAAAACTCTTAAAGAAATACTGAAAGTCGCACAATTTACACAAATGCCCGAGGGGCACGAAAAACCATATACTACAAAAGTGGAATGCGAATTACTAGCAGGTAAGTAACTATTCTCAGAGGCTTTGGGATCGCTAGGACTAGACTACTGAACCTTTAGATTACAAGCAGGAGGCCTAGGGGGATCGGGTGCAGAGTGTGCACTCTCACGCGGGATGCGGAACAAAGTCTATGGAGGCTAGTAAATGCAAAGTTACAGTTATCGGACGAATCCGACTAGATAGGCTGAAAACGAAAAAGGATCTGGACCCTTAGATAGTTAGGCTATGCTGGAGCACCGAAATACTCAGGTTACCTAGCCCAGGGGCTGCGGCTGCATAGGTCTGAAAAGACGTCGGGAATCCTCGTTGCAGTCTATGGAGCCTGAAAGAAGAAGTTGCTGGCAGGCGACCAGTGATGAAGTTCGTGGTGATCCAAGCCTGGATCAATGAAGATGGATACCTGTAAGCAAAGGGGACCAAGTCCTGAATCACTAGCCAGTGATTAGGTGGGCACCAGGATGGCACCGGGCGAAGTCACCTCGACCAGGTGAGTGGGCGACGCTGGGCTCTGCAGTCTCTCGGACCAGGAGGCGTTGTCGGCTACCAGGATGGAGGGGCGAGTTGTCCCACGAAGGTATCTGCTGTCGACGTCGCTGGACCCAGGATTGGGGCAACAACTCTTGGCAAATGCAAGCCCACGCGGTGGACTCAAAATGGCATCTGGAGTGGACCAGGAGGGTCCGGGGTGCTCCTCTGTTAGAGGGGAGCTAGGGCCAGTCTGGAGCAACCAGACCAGCGGTGTTGTCGTCGTGGTTCGTCGTCAGAAGGGCCACTAGCCAACGGGCAAGTGACCTGGACAACGCGGTGAGCAGCAAAGAGCAGAAGGGCCCCACGCAGATCTCGTGGATGCAAGGGGGCTGGGCTTCGGTGCTGGAGCTGCTCAGGGTTGGGGCTTCTCGAACCCCAAAGCACTCACTCAAGGATCCCTCGGTGGTCGTGCTGGGCAAGCGTCGTGCAGTCTTGAAGATGGCCGGTCCCTCGAGGTCTCGTCACACCCACGAATCTCAGCTGGGCTGATGATGCAGGTAGAGGTCAGAGGTGCCAGGGAAGCCGGTTCTCGTCGAGCTGGGCAGTCTTGATCCGGAGGAGAGACTTACAGCAAACCGCGATGCTTGGATGGTGCCTGCTGCTGCAGGGTGACTACTCCTTAGTCACAAGGGAGAAATCTTAGGAAGAAGTCTTGAGTTCCTTTCGTGGAAAGTAGTTTCAGGATTCAAAGATGATCTGATTTGGAAGGGGGCCTGCTCCTACCTTTATCCTGAGAAAAGGGGCTGGCACGTGACTAAGTCCTGCCCTATGGGTGGGACTAGGAGGGGGGTGGTTACACCCCTCTCCTTTGTCCGGTCTCTCCCCAGCTCAGGGGCTGGTGTGCCCCCAGAACTGGTTTGAGCCGGCCTATGCATAGTGAGCACCGGGGTGCCACTTGCAGTCACCTTCCTCTAAAGTTCTGCCTACCTGGGATACACAAAATCCTGTCTGGGATGGTGCTGGCACCGCCCCTGACAGGAAACCCTTTGTCCAGGCCTCCGTTGCTGGAAGGACTCCCAGCAGCAGGAGGGCAGACTTGTGTCTCGGTGGCAGCATCCATTTTGTGGAGCTGAGGCTTGAGTTAACTTTAACCGGGGTTACAGCTACCAACATGTCTTCTCCCTCCAGAGGGGTGGAATGCTACCCCCGTCGCCAGAACTGGCGAGGGGGTAGTATTCCAAAGCGTATGACACCTTACACGACATGTTTAGATAATGTCAGACCAAAGTTACCATAACCGCGAGGATTATAAGGCACTTAAGAGTATATGGTCTGACGCTATCATGGAAACGGTCAAGGGATAGATCCCGAAGGCCGCAGACAGGCCCAGCTCATGCCAGAGCACTATCTCACACGATTCCAAGCACTCTGCCTCCAGGATTGTTAAGGCCTGCCATAGGAGTGACTGATAGGAGATCTGTGTGCCCATTTTAGGTTTAGATATAGGTATACTATATCTAAAGCAAAGGGTGATTACACCACCTTGCTCCCAGCTGTCAAGCAGCCAGTTGTGTCTGTTTAGTTAGTCAGCCCAGGGGTGGCATAATACATGCTGCAGCCCCTGGGAGACTTCTGGGTGCAACTCAGCCCTGGGTACAGGGACTCAGAGAGGGCCCAGTGCCAATTCAGTACCTGGGTACAATTTGGAATAGAGAGAACAGCTAGGCTGTGGGTCTGATTAGCAGGCCCACAGCCAGGGAAAGTCGTAAACCAGTGAAGCAAAAAGCAAAAATCTGGGTGATCATAGGATTGCAGACCCTACTCTCCTACACGACCCCCCCCCCCCAAACTTTGGGACAATAAGCTAACCTTGACCAGGTGAGTCTTCTTGCTCTAAGTGGAAGTACCTGGAGAGCCCATCAGCATTGCCATGATCAGTACCAGGTCTATGCTCCACTGTAAAATCCATCCCCTGTAGGGAAATGGACCACCTAAGTAGTTTGGGGTTTTCACCCTTCATCTGATTTAGCCACAAGAGGGGCTTATGGTCGGTCTGAATCTTGAAGTGAGTGCCAAACAAGTATGACCTCAACTTCTTCAGGGCCCAAACCACAGCAAAGGCCTCCCTCTCAATAGCTGACCAATTTTTCTCTCTGGGGGTCAGCCTTCTGCTAATAAAAGCAATGGGCTGGTCGTTACCATCAAAATCCAGCTGAGATAGAACAGCTCCCACACCCAACTCAGAAGCATCTGTTTGGACAATGAATGTTTTGGAGTAGTCTGGACTCTTTAGGATAGGTGCTGTGCACATGGCCTGCTTTAGGTCATTGAATGCTTTCTGACAGCTTGCTGTCCACTGAACTTTCTTTGGCATCTTTTTACTTGTCAGGTCATTAAGTGGAGTCACAATGGACCCATAATTCTTGACAAATTGTCTATAGTACCCAGTCAGGCCCAAGAAAGCTCAAACCTGAGTCCAGTCCTGGATGGCCTGTATCTTGCTCTCCAATGGCTGAACCTGGCCTCCACCCACAAGGTGGCCCAGGTATGCAACCTGTGTCTGCCCTATCTGGCACTTAGTGGCCTTGATAGTGAGGCCTGCCTTTTGCAGTGCCTCTAACACTTTCCTCAGGTGGACCAGGTGATCCTCCCAGGTGGAGCTAAAGACAGCTATATCATCAAGATATGCTGCACAGAAGTCATCCAACCCAGTGAGAACTTGATTCACCAGCCTTTGGAAGGTGGCAGGTGCATTTTTCAAACCAAAGGGCATTACCACAAACTGATAATGCCCACCAGGGGTAGAAAATGCTGTTTTGGGTTTGGCCTCCTCAGCTAACCTGATTTGCCAATACCCAGCTGTCAGGTCAAATGTACTTAAGTAGTTGGCAGAAGCCAATCTATCTATAAGTTCATCTGCTCTTGGTATTGGGTGGGCATCAGTCTTAGTGACTGCATTGAGGCCTCTGTAGTCTACGCAAAACCTCATCTCTTTCTTACCACCCTGGGTGTGAGGCTTTGGCACTAGAACTACTGGGCTAGCCCAAGGGCTATCTGAGGGCTCAATGACTCCCAGCTCCAACATTTTCTGCACTTCTGTCTTGATGCAGTCTCTGACATGATCAGGCTGTCTGTAGATTTTACTCTTGACAGGCAGACTGTCTCCAGTGTCAACTTCATGGGTACACCAATCAGTTTGACTGGGGGTCAGTGAGAACATATGTCTAAAGGATTGCAGAACCTGTCTACAATCCTGTTGCTGATGGTCAGAGAGGCTGCCACAAAAGACAACACCATCTACTGATCCATCATCAGGATTCTGAGTGAGCAGGTCTGGGAGAGGGTCACTCTCTTCCTCCTGTCCCTCATCTGTGGCCATGAGCAAGCCCATGTCCTTCCTGTTGACATATGCCTTGAGCCTGTTTACATGGAGTACCCTGAGGGGGCTCCTGGGAGTTCCAAGGTCCACCAGGTAGGTGACCTCTCCCTTTTGCTCAATGATTGTGTGGGGCCCAGACCATTTGTCTTTGAGTGCTGCTGGGGCCACTGGCTCCAGCACCCACACCTTCTGTCCAGGCTTGTACACAGTCAGGACAGCCTTTTGGTCATGCCAAGCTTTTTGGAGTTCTTGGCTGGCCTCAAGGTTTTTAGATGCTGGAGCGGAGACCAAGTACATAGTCCACAATGTGTGTTCCAGGCTTTTTGAGAGGTCTCTCCCATCCTTCCTTTGCCAAACAAAGGGGTCCTCTTACAGGATGCCCAAACAGAAGTTCAAAAGGGCTGTAGCCAACCCCCTTCTGTGGGACCTCTCTGTAAGCAAACAAGAGGCAGGGTATCAGGACATCCCATCTCCTCCTGAGAGGTTCAGGTAGTCCATGAATCATCCCTTTGAGGGTCCTGTTGAATCTCTCAACAAGCCCATTGCACTGTGGGTGATAGGGTGTGGTGAACTTATAGTTGACACCACATTCCTTCCACATTGCAGTCAGATATCCTGACATGAAGTTTGCACCTCTGTCAGAGACAACCTCCTTAGGGAAGCCCACTCTGGAGAACACTCCAATTAGGGCTCTTGCCACAACAGGTGCTGTAGTGGTCCTAAGGGGAATAGCTTCAGGATACCTGGTGGCATGATCCACTACCACCAGTATAAACTTGTGCCCTGATGCTGTCTGGGGTTCCATTGGACCAACAATGTCAATCCCCACTCTCTCAAAGGGTACCCCCACCACAGGTAGTGGTATCAGGGGGGCCTTTGTTGTGCCACCTGACTTGCCACTGGCTTGGCAAGTGACAAAGGAGCGACAAAACTCCTTGGTATCTTCACTCATGTGAGACCAGTGAAAGTGTGTGACAAGCCTGTCCCACGTCTTGTTCTGGCCTAAGTGACCTGCAAGGGGAATTTCATGGGCCAAGGTAAGAAGGAAACCTCTCTGAGACAAGGGGATGACCAGCCTCCTGGTTGCACCAGGCTTGGGGTCTCTTGACTCAGAGTACAGGAGTCCATCATCCCAGTATACCTTGTGGGTACCTGTGGCATTCCCTGCAGCTTCAGCAGCAGCCTGCTGTCTGAGGGGTTCAAGGGAGGGGCAGTCCAACTGTGCCTTCCCCAGGTCTTCCCTGGAGGGTCCCCCTGAGCCCAGAAACTCAACCTGATCAGGTTCAAGCTCTTTAGGCTTAGTTTCCCTCAGTTCTTTGAGATCAGCCTCCTCAGAGACTTGATCCACAACCTGGGGCAAGGTGGAAGGCAATGCCTTATCCCAACTGCCCCTCTTCTTGGGAGGTGTCTGGTCCATTGTTCCAGGATCCAGCACCTGTTCAGTGGGGCATCTTTTGGCCTGTGACCTAGTCACAGTAAGGACATGTGCTGGCAAGCCTAACATTTCCATGTGAGTCCTCTGCTCCACTTCTGACCATAGGGATGTTTCCAAATCATTGCCCAACAGACATTCTACTGGGAGGTCTGAACTAACCACAACCTTCTTTGGGCCACTTACCCCTCCCGAGGAGAAATCAACAACTGCCATACTATGATTGGTAGTGACGTTGCTGGCATTGGTCACCAGGTAATCTGCACCTGGCATGATCTGTCCAGGGAACACAAAGTTAGGTGTCACCATTGTGACACTGGCACAAGTGTCCCTGTAGGCCTGAGCCGTCTTTCCATTAATTAAAGGTGTCTGCCTGTATTTGCCCAAAGTATTGGGACTGGCATCAGGGGATATATCTACATCCCCTGTACAGACAAGGACAGCCTGAGTGAGTGTGCCAACTAAGTTGTCAGACCCCTCAGTTCCCAAGGTTAACCCAACTATTCCCTTGGGAGGTGCACTACCACTACTGACTGTACTAGGGGGTGCAGGTGCCTTAGGGGCTGTAGTGGTAGGAGTTTGCCCTCCTCTCTTGGTGCACTCACTAAACCAGTGAGACTTACTTTTACAGTATTGGCACCACCTTTTTGACTGGCCTTCTTGAGTCTTCTTTTCCTGCTGTGAAGCCTGATCTCCACCCTCTTTGGTTTGTTGGGGACCTGTTGAAGACTTCTGGTCATTTTGTTCATTCTTGTTACTACACTTTTGGTCTGCTTTCTTCTGACCACCCTGGTTCTGAGTCTGGTTCTGCTTGACCCTTGTTCTGACCCATCAATTCTTGGGGAGAGGTCAGATCCGAATCAACAAGGTGCTGATGCAACAACTGGTTCTGACGGTTATTTAAAATCTGCTCTCTCATGATCAGATTGTACAACCCTGTATAATCAGTAACCTTACTGCCCAGCAACCAGCCTTCCAAAGCCTTAGTGGCACAATCCACAAAGTCAGACCAATCCTGAGACTGAATTTTCTGGGTGTCCCTGAACAGCAACCTGTACTGCTCAGTGGTTAGGCCAAACCCATCAACCAGTGTATTTTTCAGGACTTGGTAATTGTTAGCATCCTCAACTCTAGTAGTGAGGAGCTTATCTCTACCTTTGCCTTCAAAGGAGAGCCACAGTGTAGCTGCCCACTGACTTTGGGGGATGCACTGAACAGTGCAGGCCCTCTCCAAAGCAGCCATCCACTTGTGGATGTCATCCCCTTGTTTAAAGGGGGAACTATCTTACTCAGGTGTTTAGTATCTAAACTCCTTTCTTTATCTCTAGGGAGATTGCTGCCACCAGTGGGAACTGTCCCACTCATCTGCTGCTCTCTAGCAAAGGCAAGCTTCTCTTTGGCCAGGGCAAGTTCTTCCCTTTCAATCCTTAGATTAGCCTGCTTCATCCTTGCTTCATGTTCTCTTCTCTGAGGGGAAGTCAATCTCCACTGGGGAGAAATCCTTCTCCTCTGAGAAGAGGCATTAGAGTGCAGAGATCTATTGGAGTCCCTAGAAGGAGATCTATCTCTTCTAACTCCAAGGTTAGGCCTCATTAGGGTCAGTACTGGGGGTCCCCCAGATCCTTCCCTAAGCAGGTCTAAGTTGGCCCTAGTAAGTCTGCTGACTAGCTCAGGACCTTTGTCTGCCTCATCCCCAGAGAGTTCCTCAGCTTCCTCCTCCTCAACTGTATTTTCAGTGTCAAGGAGGTCTGGATCACCACGGGTACCCTCTAAGGCTGGCATATTCCCATCTGTATGAGAAGCTTTCCTAGCATCATATGTCTCTAAGAGACCTATCAGAAAGGGAATGGTGGGGTTAGACCCCTGTTTCAGTTTCCTGGAGGTACACACTTGTCTCATCTCCTGGAAACTGAGAGCTGCATATCTTGAGATGACCTGTGGAGGGTCACTAGCCACTAGGGGAGTCTCTGAAGACTCTCCATGGGTAGACATGCTTTTCTAGTGAGGTGTAAGTGGTGCACTTACCTACACTATTTGTTTGCCTACTGATCCCTTGCTAAGAGTTGTAGTCAGGGTGTGCTAAGCCCTGTTGAACTACAACAGCTGGTTCAGTAGAACTCAGAGTATTCTAAGCTAAGTTATATGTACCTTGGTACTTATGTGATCTTTCAAATGATATTCTTAGGATACGTGTGGTAAAACAACAGCAAGCTCAAATCCCAACCGCTGCTCACCAATGTGAGAAGTTGGCCTGATATGCAGTGCTCACTATTCTAGTGATCACTATGTATCAGTCCAAACAACCCTTATTGATGATTGGTTGTAAGTCAACCTTATAGACCAGCTATCCTAGTAGCATGGATACGAGCAGTCTAAGGCTAAGACTCTGGAGGGCGTGTTAAGCCAGCTGTTTTACCATCACATTACCCCTTAAACACCAAGTGAAAGGACACCACACAAGCTGTTATGAAAATAAACTGTATATTTATTTATAACAAGACTACCCTGGCTCTTTATGAGACAGGGAGCTAAGCACACAACAAAACTCTTAAAGAAATACTTAAAGTTGCACAATTTACACAAATGCCCGAGGGGCACGAAAAACCATATACTATACAAGTGGAATGCGAAATTACTAGCAGGTAAGTAATACTTTTCTAGACTGTAGAAACGCTAGGCCTACAATGCTAAACCCTTAGATTAGAAGCAGGGGGCCTAGGGACGCCGTGTGCAGAGTGGGAACTCTCACGCGTAATGCGGGAACAAGTCTAGGAATGCTAGCAATCACAAAGTTACTGTTCTCGGGCGAACCCGACTAGGTGGGGCGAAAACAAGAGTGGATCCGAACACTTGGAGTGTTGGACTATGCTGGAGCACCGGAGTACTCGGTTTACCTAGCCCAGGGGCTGCGGCTGCATAGGGTTCAAGTTGCGTCGGAAACCCTCGTTGACGGACCAGGAGCCTGAAGAAAGAAGTTGCTGGCAGGCGGCCAGTGAAGAAGTTCGTGGAGATCCAAGCCTGGATCAGGGAAGAAGAAGACCTGTAAGCAGAGGGGACCAAGTTCTGAATCACTAGCCAGTAATTAAGTGGGCACCAGGATGGCACCGGGCGAAGTCACCTCGACCAGGTGAGTGGGCGCTGCTGGGCTCTGCAGTCTCTCGGACCAGGAGGCGTTGCCGGCGACCAGGATGGAGGTGCGAGCTGTCCCACGAAGATACTTGCTGTCGACGTCGCTGGACCCAGGATTGGGGCAACAAGTCTTGGCAAATGCAAGCCCACGCGGTGGACTCAAAATGGCGTCTGGAGTGGACCAGGAGGGTCCAGGGTGCTCCTCTGTTGGAGGGGAGCAAGGGCCAGTCTGGAGCAACCAGACCAGCGGTGTTTGTCTTCGTGGAGCATCGTAAGAGGGCCACTAGCCAACGGGCAAGCGACCTGGACAACGCGGTGAGCAGAAAAGAGCAGAAGGGCCCCACGCAGATCTCGTGGATGCAAGGGGGCTGGACTTCGGTGCTGGAGCTGCTCAGGGTCGGGGCTTCTCGGGCCCCAAAGCACTCACGTGAGGATTCCTCAGAAGTCGTGCTGGGCAAGCGTCGTGCAGTTTTGAAGATGGCCGGTCCCTCGAGGTCTCGTCGCACCCACGGATCACAGCTGGGCTGATGATGTAGGTTGAGGTCAGAGGTGCCAGGGAAGCCGGTTCTCGTCGTGCTGGGGCAGTCTTGATCCGGAGGAGAGACTTACAGCAAACCGCGATGCTTGGATGGTGCCTGCTGCTGCAGGGTGACTACTCCTTAGTCACAAGGGAGAAATCTTGAGAAGAGTCTTGAGTTCTTCGTGTCGAAGGTCGGTTCAGGATTCAAAGATTGATCTAATTTGGAAGGGGGCCTGCTCCTGCCTTTATCCTGAAAAAGGGGGCTGGCACGCGACTAAGTCCTGCCCTATGGGTGGGAGTAGGAAGGGGGGTGGTTACACCCCTCTCCCAGGCCGGGCTTTCCCCAGCTCAGGGGCTGGTGTGCCCCTGGAACTGGTTCTAGCCGGCCTATGCACAGTGAGCACCGGGGTGCCACTTGCAGTCACCTTCCTCTATAGCCCTGCCTACCTGGGATACACAAAACCCTGTCTGGGACGGTGCTGGCACCGCCCCTGGCAGGAAACCCTTTGTCCTTGCCTCCTGCTCTGGTAGGACTCCCAGCAGCAGGAGGGCAGACTTGTGTCTCGGTGGCAGCATCCATCTTGTGGAGCTGAGGCTATGTTCGACTTTAACCGGGGTTACAGGTTACCAACATGTCTTCACCCTCTAGAGGGGTGGAATGCTACCCCCGTCGCCAGAACTGGCGAGGGGGTAGTATTCCAAAGCGTATGACACCTTACACGACATGTTTTGATAATGTTATACCAAAGTTAGCATTTGACCGCGAGGTACATAATGCACTTAAGAGTATATGGTATAGCGTTATCATGGAACAGCTATTAGGACTTGGTTCCGCAAGCTGCAAACGGGCTCAGCTCATGCCAGAGCACTATTTCACATTATTCCAAGCACTCTGCCTTCAGGATTGTTAAGGCCTGCCATAGGAGTGACTGATAGGAATATATGTGTCCATTTTAGGGTTAGATATAGGAATACTATATCTAAAGCAAAGGGTGATTACACCACCTTTCCCCAGCTGTCAAGCAGCCAGTTGTGTCAGTTTTGGATGGCCAGCCAGGGGTGGCACAATACATGCTTCAGCCCCTGGTAGGCCCTGGGTGCACCTATGCCCTGGGTACCTAAGGTACACTGTACAGGGGCTGATAAGGTGACTCAGTATCCAATTAGGTATGTACCTAGGGTACATGGAATCCATTTTACAGAGAGAGCAGTGGGCCTGGGGTCCTGAATGGCAGGGCCCCAGGTCAACTAAGTCAGAAAACCAGCAAAACACCAGGCAAAAAGTTGGGGGCAACCATAGTCAGGGATCTACCTTCCTACACAAGCCTCCCTCGCTGGAAGGACTCCCAGCAGCAGGAGGTCAGACTTGTGTCTGTGGTGGCAGCATCCATTTTGTGATGCAGAGGCTACGTTTAACTTTAACGGGGGCTCATGTTCTGTACATGTCGTGCCCCTCTAGAAGGGTGGCATGCTACCCCCGTCGCCAGAATTAGTGAGGGAGTAGTATTCCAAATCGTATGACACCTTACTCGACATGTTTGGATAATGTCAAACCAGAGTTAGCATGTAACCGCGAGGTTCATAATGCACTTAAGAGTATATGGTATGACGCTATCATGAAACAGCTAAAGGACATGGTTCCGAAAGCTGCAGACAGGCTCAGCTCATGCTAGAGCACCATCTCACACATAACCAAGCACTCTGCCTCCAAGATTGTTAAGGCCTGCCATAGGAGTGACTTATAGGTTACTGGGTGTCCATATATAGGTTAGATATAGGAATACTATATCTAAAGCAAAGGGTGAGTACACCACCCTGCCCCAGCTGAGTGATCAGCCAGTTGTGTCAAATATTAAGGTCAGGCCAGCGGTGGTACAATACGTGCTGCAGCCCCTGGTAGGCCTTGGATGCACCTATGCCCTGGGTACCTAGGGTACACTGTACAGGGGCTCACAAGGTGATCCATGTTCCAATTGGTAATGCACCTAAAGTGCATTGGCATACATTTAGAGAGCGAACAGCAGGCTGTGGGTCTGATTGGCAGGCCCACAGCCACATTAAGTCAAAAACCAGTGAAACAAATTGGGGTGACCATAGGGTAGCAGACCCTACTCTCCTACAGGGGGGTGCCTTCTTTGTTTACCTATTAAGAGATTATATACCTTGGTTGAGAGTTTAATCCAGTTCTCAGGGAATTGTCACTTGTGAATTCATCCGCTGTTTTCGGCCAATCGTTTTTCCACCTGCTTAGGGCGGATGTGTCTATTTTGTTCCACTTTAGTCTCCTCTGTAAAACATGGATTTCTTCCCCATTTGTATTGCCTGCAAGACCATTGGGCTGGAGCCTGCTGGGTTGTAGAGCGATAGCTATAACCAGAGGAAGATGATCGCTACTCTGGATGAAAGGCTTTTGAGATTCCGCCAAAACAACAGTTGATGGACAGAATGCAGAACAATGTCATACATTCACCCAGGTACAGAGATCTGGGCCTAAATCCGTCATTTTTTTTGCACTCCACACCACCCCAGTTCAGACATGGCCATATGCAAGCATCCTAGGACCGGTTTCTGGCTATCAGCCGTCATCAGCCAGGATAGCTTGACTCCAGTGTCCATGTCTGAACTGTGTTGGCGGAGTGAGTTAAAGAATGGTGATGGATTAAACCCAGATCAGTTGACTGGGGGTGAGTGTTTGATTTGCTCAAACGCTCCATCCATCATCCTCTTTTGTATCGCTTTGTTCGCCCTAAGTTGGCAGGGTATGCTCAGACGTGAGTCCATTGCTCACTTTGCCACTGGATTCAAGCTAGCCTGACTGATGACGGCTGAAATGCCAGAAACCGGTCCAAGGATGCTTGTTTCCGGTCCAGGGAAGACATGGCTTTGGAAGTTTGGGCTGGATTGTTCCCATGAGGCACAGGGTCAGACTGATTTGCATATCGCCATGTCTGAACTGGGGTGGGGGAGTGAACTAAAGAATGGTGATGGATTAAACCCAGATCAGTTGACTGGGGGTGATTTGCTCAAACGCTCTGTCCATCATCCCCTTTTGTATCATTTTGAGATTCCGCCACCTGTCCATACAAAAGATTGCACACAAAAATATAATCGATCGTTAATTTCATCATCCTCCGAGGAACATTGTGAATCAGTGAGTGAGAGTCCATAATGTGTGAGCCATTGTTTGCATATTTTCCAAAACTTTTTGGGGCATCCCTGTGCTTTATAAGTCATATTTTCCCCCAACATATACATATCCATGCATTTTTTCCATTCAATCAGAGATGGGTTCACCACTGCCCCATGCCTTAGCCAGGGCGCGTTTCGCCACCACTAATCCAAATTGAAGTAGGGTTAACTTTGGTTTGGGGAGGTCAATTTCAGTGGATATTCCCAACAGAACAAACTGGGGACTAAGCGGAATCGTCTCTCCCAGGACAGTTTCTAGCTCTTCCAACAGGGTAGCCCAATACAGTTGAAACTTAGAACAATCCCACACTGTGTGAAAGAATGTACCTGCGGATGCCCTACAGCGCAAGCAGTCTGGTGTTTCTGCCCTCCCTATATGGTGCAGTCACTCTCTGTCATAGTATGCTCTGTGCAGATACTTAAACTGAATCAGTCGGAGCCTGGACCTAATGGCCACCTCTCGAGGATGCATCAACGCCATTTACCAGTCTAAGTCCCCCATCTCCCCTAACTCCGACTCTCATTTCGCCCGTAGCTTCTGCAAAGTGTCTGGCTTGTTATTTATTATCGTTCTATATGTCCAGGAAACAGCCTTCTCCACTAGCTCCCCCATCAGGAGTCACCTCTCCAAAGGTGCATACTCAGGAATGTCATTGGTGTCTATGTGTTGCGCTCGCCAAGCATGGGCTAGCTGCAGGTATTTGGAGTGTTGAGTCGTGTTCATGTCGTATTCAGCCTGAAGGTGTGTGAAAGTAACCAGCTCTTTACGGTGTAATATGTCCTCAAGTTGTGAAATGCCTAGCAAGTCCCACTGTTGGAAACCACGCAATTTTGTGATTTCCTGAAGTCGGTTCCCCACCCAGAGTGGGGTTTCCCTAGTGACACGCCATCCCATTTAATTTGTCTCTCAGCCTTTTTCCATGCTGTCACCACAATTTGTGTCGCTGTCAAGAGCTGTGCAACGCCACTCCACACATATATAATGTGTGTGTGGGCGTTTGGTAAACTGTGTGCGTTCAAGTATGTATGTAGGATGATCTCTCTCTACGTGCTGCCATTCGTTCACGACAATTAGGTGAGCTGCCCAATAATATGCCCGAAGAGTAGGCAGGGAAATACCGCTGTTGTATTGATTACGCTGTAACGTCGCTAGTGCTATCCTCGGAGGTCTCCCGTCCCATAGAAACATCCATAGTAGGTCATCAGTTTTAGTGAACATCTCCACCGGAATGAGCTGATAGGTGTTGTGCAGTACATAAAGAAATTTAGTGAGCACTATCATTTTGTATAGTGCTGCCCTGACTTACTACGTCAGTGACAAAGTCTTCCACTTCTCCACTTCCGCTCGGAAATCCCTGAGCACCCTGTATAGACTGTGATCCCGTGCCATTGTCGTGTTCGTTGTAACATAGATCCCTAAATATTTGATGCCCTCCCGTGCCAACTGGAATTAGCTTGGGCCTACAATATAGCTGCCATTCTTGTCTGCTGGATATAAGTCTGATTTCCCCCAGTTAATTTTGTACCCCGCGTGTGCGCCATATGTCTCACAGCTGTTCATGATTCTAGGGAGTGCTGTGTCCGGGTTTGTGACATACATTAATATGTCATCTGCATACAGGGATAAACGTTAGTCGGTCTCGTCATTCTCTCCATTTCTGAATCCCATTATGCCCGGTGCAGTCGCATCACACCGGCAAGTGGTTCCAGCAACAGGACAAAAAGAAAGGGGGATAACGGGCAGCCCTGTCAAGTGCCTCTACCTATTGGGAATTCCAGCGACACTACCCCATTAACTCTAACCCTGGCCACTGGTCTCTCATAAAGTACATCGAGGGAGAGGATGAGGTGTGGATCGTCTCTTTTGCTAATCACTTCCAACCAGTTATGCAGTCTCCTCAAGTTGAGTCTTGTCGATCATTTGGACATGAAGCCAGAGTGGTCTCTATGAATGAGGCCAGTGACTACTGCGGTCAGCCTGTTTGCTAATATTTTGGCTATTTTGGTCTCCATGTTTATGAGGGAGAAATGGCGATATGAGCTACACACCTGTGGTGCTCTGTCCTTTTTGGGGATGACTGCGATCGTGCACCCGCAAGTCTCTGGGGAGGCTTCCATGTATAGTTGGTTGAGGTGCGGGCTAAAAAGAGCTGCATGTTGCTTAAAAAATTCAGGAGGCAGCCCATTAGGCCCTGGGCCTTTCCAATTTTCAGTTGGCCAATAGCTGTCATCATTTCTTCTTTTGTAATCTTGTCGTCTAATGTCTTGGACTCACTGTCCGCTAATTTGGGGAGCTGTATCTCCCAAAGATATACTTGTATTTGTGACAGCTCGGCTAGTTCGCGCTGCTTGTAAAAGGCCTCATAGTAGTCTGCAAAGGCGTTGGCTATTGCGACTGGGGTCAAATGAGTTCGACTGTCCTTCGCGTGTATCAGCAAAACCCATCTACTGTCAAGCTCCTTCTTGCTAAGCCATGCCAACAGCCTACCTGTCTTGTCACCTACATCATACAGACGCCGGTGCATGTATTGTATCTTGCGCGCCTTTTTTTGCCAGCGAAAAGTATTCCTGCCGAAGGAGTTGTAGACTGCGTAGTATGGAGGGATCATTGCCCGAGCATGCCTGTGATCCGAGCGGCAGTAATTGGAATTCCAACCCTGTGATCACCTCTTCCTCTTTCAATTATTTGTGAGCTATAAAGTTTTGTGCCCTATCCCGTAATACAGGTTTGTATGCCTCCCATAGTGTAATGGCCGAATCCACCAACCCCACATTCTCGTTAAAATACAACTCCATGTCTACCCTGAGCTCCTGAGCAACCTGAGGGTCTTTGAGTTCCCATGGATTCAATTTCCATTTCCCGTTCTGTCGTTGTGTACGTGTACCCACTGCGAGCCACAAGGGTGAGAGATCTGAGAGGCCCCTTGCCAAATATGTTATGTTATATTATGTTAAGGGTTTGATAAGCGCAAACAGCTGCCCCAGCAAAGAGGCGTCCCGGCGCTGCTAGATCTAAAAGGACAGATACTCGAGGCTAGCCATACATGGACGGAAGAGCTTATGGTGAAGAGAATAGAAGGGTTTTAATGGCTTTCCGAAAAGCCAACAGGTTCTCAACTCCACGGATGTTGACCGGCAAGGAGTTCCAAAGTTTAGCCGCCAACACCCGGAAAGAGCGACCACCCATACGGCAAAGTTTGGTACGTGGTACGCTCACAAGGTGTGGTCCCAGTGAACGGAGGCTACGCTGGGGAACATACAAGGTCAACAAAGCGCACAACAAAGCTGGACTTCCGGTTTTAAGGATCTTAAACGCCATGACAAGGGCTTTAAACTGGATCCGAGATGCGATCGGGAGCCAATGAAGCCTGCCAATCGTTGCTCTGACAGGGCATCTGGGAGGAAGCCCAATCAGAGTTCTCGCTGCCAAGTTTTGGACCCGTTGGAGTCGAAGTACCTCAGCTTTGTTGGCACCCAGGAGCAGCACGCTAGCATAGTCCAATCGAGAGATAATCATGGCTTGAACAATGAGCTGACGTACTGTTGGCTCAAAATACTTCAGGATGGGGTTTAGGCCTCTCAACAGGCCCACACAAGTGACTGCCACTCTCTTTGTGTGGGTCTGAAAGCTAAGTGAGGAGTCTATCCACACTCCCACGTTCCTAACTAGAGGCTTTGGCGTTGGCATTGTGCCCAGCGAAGCCGGCCACCAATGCTCATCCCAGAGGGCAGTGTTTTTCCCTACAAGCAAAACCTCCATTTTGCTAGCATTGAGCTGCAGACAATTGTCTGCCATCCATTGGGCGACAGCAGCCATCCCATCTCTAAACCTAGTAGCTGATGTGGATGGCCCTTCAGCTAGAGTGATGACCAGCTGGATATCATCCGCATATGACACCAGCACTAGGTCCCACTCCTTTGCCACTACTGCCAGAGGTTGCACGTAAAGATTGAACAAAGATGGACTGAGTGCAGAGCCTTGCGGAACCCCCTGACTGATAGAGTGAGACTGAGAGATGTATGGTGGTGCTGAGACCCGAAAATATCTCTCCTCTAGGAATGATCGGAACCACTCTAAGGCAGTGCCCGTAATCCCTACCGCCTCCAGCCGATATAATAGAATGTCATGTGATAACGTATCAAAGGCAGCGCTGAGATCTAACAGAATCAGCGCTGCACCCGGACGGCATCAAGGATCATCCTTAAGTGTTCAGTAGTGGCAAGAAGGGCAGACTCAGTGCTATGGCCAGGTCTGAATCCATTTTGGGACGGATCCAGGATGTCATTATGGCTCATGTATTGAGTTAGAACATTATTCACGTGAGCCTCATCCATCTAGGCCACCCACGGAATGAGGGAGATTGGCCTAAAGTTTTCTAGTTTTGACGGATCCAATGAGGGCTTCTTGATGATGGGGGATATCCATGCCTGTTTCCAGGTTCCAGGGACTATAGCTGTGGAGAAGGACAAATTAAGTATGGCGCCAAGCGGCTGTTGGACAAGCGCCAGGGACTCCATAAATTGAGCCGGCCTCATAGGGTCCGAAGGAGATCCCGATTTCACTTTCCGGCATTGTTTCACTAGTTCTTCATCCAAGATCTCTGGAATGATTGCTAAGGTGGTGCCACCAACCCTGGTCTCTGCAGAAAGATGCAAGTCTTATACATTTTTTGCACTTTTTCTACAAAGAAAATGGCTTGATCTTCGCACTGCTGTGCAGAGGTTAAATTAGATACTCTGGATCTGTTTTTTTTTAGCTCTTGCACAATTTTAAAAATACATTTAGTGGGATTGAGACTGGTTTTTATTTCCTCTGCATAAAATAAGGCACGTGCAGAACAGATCGCTTTGTGATACAGCTTTATTCTAGCCAAATAAATTGATTTATCCCCCTCTTTATAATCCCTTCTCCATGTCCGCTCGGCTCACTTGCATTGCTTCCTCAGTGCTCGAAGAGCCTCACCGTACCATGGATGAGAGATGGACCTGCGCCCCTTAGTCCATTTAACTGGAATGAGGGCGTCCAGACCTCTATTAGTCCAATCACAAAAGGCAGTGTACGCCACCACCGGGTCAGTTATATCCTCCAGGGAGAGCATCCCTAGAAAAGCATGAAAATCCTTCATTTTGAGTTTTTGCCAAGGCCTTTTCAAGACCCTATTCACCTCCTCCACCGAGAAAGACTCGGAGATCACCATGCTGATTCTAACCAAAAAGTGGTCAGTCCAGCCCATAGGCTTGGGCATATCCACTTCCACTTGCGGAATATTTGAGAACACAGGGTCCAAATCATGCCCGGGCAAGTGCCCGGCGCCATTAATCAGCAGATCTAGCTGTAGAGCGGCCAGGTCCGCCAACAGTTTACAGATAGTTGGATCCTTGATCTGATCAAAATGGAGATTCAAGTCCCCCAAAATTGTAAAATTGGCAGATCCCACCACTAGCGAGCTAGCTGCTTCTAGCAGAGCCTCAATAAACTTCGAGGCAGGCCCCGGTGGACGGTAGATAAATAGTCATGAAAGAGTGAAATGAGCACTGATAGCAATCTTAAAACGGGCACATTCACCACCACAGATCTCTTCCTTAGTAAAGGAGCAGGGGTATTGAGCTTTATAAATTACTGCAATACCACCGCCTCTTGAGTCCCTATTTAGCGTCTCAATCAGATATCCTGTGGGGAGAGTCAGGTTCACTATTCCTGTCATGTCATCATCTCGTAGCCAGGTTTCACAAATAAAGAACACATCAGGGGATTCATCAGCGATAAGTGTCTGTACTTCCAAATAATGTTTGGCAAGTGATCTGACATTTAGTTGGAAAACCGTGATCTATGCGTGATTCTCCAGTCCCCTGGCTCGTCTCACTCGGCCAGCTGCTGGGGCAGCAAAGTTGCATGTGGTACATGTCAAACATGTCTCCCCTAGTTGTTTCGGCAATCTCCCACACAACTCCCCACCTGAATTCCAAGTTAAAAGAACCTCTCGATCATATAAATATTCTATCTTGTGTAACTCCCCCAGTTCCCCCACTGGTGCAAATATGTCATCTATCCTCGAAAAGGCTTTGTGCGCCCCTGAATAATAGGAATAGGCTCTGGTCTGAGGATGCTGCCTGCGCCATATGTCTGTGAGCGTTAATGTATCTGCAAACCGTTTGAGCAGCGTCTCTTTGGAGTTCCCCATTGGGACAGTCATACGGTCACTCATGCGGTCTATTACATCATTAAAATCACCCCCTATAATGTGCGTGCCTGAACCCGCCTCTAATAAAATTTCTGCAAGCTTATCCATTGTTTGCCATTGGAGCTTGGGCGGTGCGTATACACTAACAAAACGTGATGTGTCCTCTATTCCACACACCTTTGATTGCTACATATGTACCGTTGGGATTTGCCCAAGTGGGTTCTATGTGGAAGGGTGGGTTTTTCCTGATGAGTATTGCCACACCCCTCGCCTTGGAAAAGCCAGCGTGAGCCATCGTTTTATATGCACCTCGGCCTAGGAACCCACATTGAATGCCTTTTGAGTGTGTCTTTTGTGGGAGAATGACATCAGGTTTCAATCATTTAAAATAGGCCACCACTAATCCTCTCTTAACCTTACTCCCCATCCCGTTCACATTCCAGGAGAGGATCGAATACATTCCTGTGTTAGATGTAGCCATCGCGGTGGTGCACTATATCCAACTCATCAGCGGGTCCCTTTCCCCCTCCCCACTGCCATTTGTTTCTGCAATGTCGTGATGTACTCCTTCACACTGTCCTGCCACCTTGCTTTGGTGTCATGATGTGTACAGTTGTCTGAAACAAAAAAGCAAACCCCCCCTCACCTCGAACACGAAATCCAAAATAACTAACAACACCCGTCATGCCCCTCTCCCCACACTCTGCAGGTACCCCCACCACCCACAAACTTGTCAACGTGACAACACCAGTGCGGGTAAACCACCCAAAGGTCTGTAGCCCACCACCCCCTCCCCCACCCACTCAACTATACAATACTATGGGAAAAAAAAGAAAAAAGTAAACACACACCACCCGTTGTATACTTTCCTTCCTTGCAACAGATGGTTCAAATGTTCTCAATGTCGCAAGGGCAATACACCGTCTATGTGAGGGCGTCTGGCCCCATCACTCCATTCCTCCTCACTATTGTATGGGTGCTGCTGTGAGCTTTCTTGAGGATAGGGAAGATCTTATCCATTGTAGTTAAACTGTCATTCAAGGCATGGATTAAGATAATAACATTGTTGTAGAGGACTATGGTGGCGGTGGCATTGAATAAGAGTGAGCAGAAAGTTTGAGGACATATGGAATTTTCTTGGTGCCAGTGATACGAAGCGTGGAATGAAAGACATTCCTGCATCAAGCACATTTTCTGGAGTAGAAGATGAGGTCATTGGTTAGTTTACCCTTGTTGGAGCAAAAGTATATATCTGAGATAAGAGTTTTAGGGCAGGTTTTTAGTAGCTGATGTTTGTGCTTTTTAGCTGAATTTTTTTATAAATTAGGAAGATAGTTAATAGCGAAGGCATGGAGAGCTGTAGGCACTAGGATTGAATCCATTATGCAAATGGGGAAGGTGTCACTGAGGAGCGAGTAAATGCCCAGGAAACGGGAGAGAGAAGAGGAGAGGACAGAGCGATAGATTGAGACTCCCAAGTTTTTTTAACATTTATCTAAATCTCTCTCTTCCTATTTATTTCCTCCAATGTTGCTTCCAAATTTCTTCCTTCTTTTCCATGATCTTATCCCATTTTCCCTTCTTTCTCTAATAACCAAGAGGTCATAGGCACTCAAAGATGGCAGTCACGTTATTGGGGTTATATGTAGGAGGGTGCAAGTCCTCTTTTAGTTTTGGTGCACTGCTGACGAGGAGGGCGCCATTTTCTGAGAATGAGCTGAAATGGGTTGTAAAATGGTGGTATAGGCCTTGAGGGCCCGGAGGACCGGCTGATCTGGGTCAGTCAGACAGGAAACTCACCCAAAATTAATTAAATCCAGGGGATCGAGCATGCCACCAACCCTGAACCCATGCAACAAAAAAAAGAGAGCAACGACCCAACAGTGTCAGCATGTTTCATGGTCAAGGGCAAAGGGCTGTTCAAAGATAGAGAGGATAGAGACAGAAAAAAATACAAACTTCTCAGGATTTCTCCCCTCCGCAGGTCAGTCCTCAATGCAGGTAGCAGTCAGCAACCTCAGAAGCTCCTGCCCCCCCTCCGTAAAACCAGCGGGTTGGCACAAAGGCCGTTCAGACAGGTCAAGCAAGAGTAGACTTATGAACTCATGTCGTCTGTCTGACTCTAGTCGGGAGGAGAGCGCCTTCATGCCTTGGTGTTTCTCGAACAATCTCTTGCGGGTGCCAAGCATCGAACAGTCAGGCAGGGTCAGATAAAGGCACCAACACCCAGGTCATCAGCCCCGTGGGACGGGGAAAAATAATCCTGGAGGCCAGGAGTCAGAGTCAAGCAGACTCCCAGTAACAAACACATCTTCGTACCAATCTGGCATGCAACTCACGAAGTCAGGCAGGCTCCCCGGAGCACACTCACAGTCCCATTACAAACCGGCGTGGGACTTGCGAACAGATCAGCAGGGGCACCCATGGGGCAGTAGTCCGCTGTGTGTGAGGGGATCCTGGCCTTAGAGGCCCAGGATTCAGGATATCAGGCGGTAAATTAAGAGGAGTTAGCCACTCACCGGATTCCTCCAATCTGGCTTCCAGGGATACAGTCTGCACCTTGCCACAGCCTATCCAATATGGGGAGTCTAACAGTGCCCTGCAGCCAAGACAGCAGCTGAGACCTCAGGTAAGTGGTTGTTGTTGTTCACTTTCGGCAGCTGGTTGAAGTTAGGTTCGATGGCAGGGGCAATCAAGGTATAAGACCCCATGGCGATCCCAAACCCCAGGAGCAGCAACCAGGAGCTCGTACACTGCGGCCATCTTTCTTTCATGTCTTGGCAACCTACCCATACCTATACACAAACTCTGACACCCTTTCCCACACTTCCTTTAGTCCCATTCACAAACTTATGGAGACAGTCTGACACCTATCCACATACTCATACAGACACTGTTACACCCTCTCACATATCCATACAAATAGTGTCATAACCATGTACATATTCAGAGACTCTCACATATCCAGACACTCTTATACCTATTCACATAGCTATACACAAACTCTGAGGCCCTTTCCCATTCTCATTCAGACCTTCTTTATTACCATTCACATACTTATGGAGAAAGTCTGACACCCATTCACATACTCATAGAGTTACACCCTCTCACATACCCACATATACACTGTTATACCCATTCACATACTCATACAGAGATTTGCATCCTCTTATTTACCCATAGGCTCTCACATACTCATACAGAGTTTAAATTCCTGTCACATACCTATTCAGACCTCCTACATTCCCATCCACATACCCATACAGTCTGACACCCCTTCACCAGACAGTCACACTCTCTCACATTTACAGACTATCACATCTTGTCACATACCTATGTAGACACTCTTATACTCATTCACAT
This sequence comes from Lissotriton helveticus, assembly GCF_964261635.1. Lineage (NCBI taxonomy): Eukaryota > Metazoa > Chordata > Amphibia > Caudata > Salamandridae > Lissotriton > Lissotriton helveticus. The sequence goes on along the minus strand of NW_027611658.1, from coordinate 3,024,776 downwards.
ACTCATACAGACTCCCGCACCCTCGCACATACCCATATATACTTTCCCATTGTCTCACATATTTATAAAGGCACTCCAATACCCATTGATATACCGATACAGAAACTGTCACCCCCTCTCACATAGGCAGACAGTGATATATACATTCACATAGCTATATACAGACTGACATTCTTTCAGATACTTATACATACCTCTTTTAGAAGGATTCAGATTTTTAGACAGTATCAGACCCCTTCAGTCCTTCAGACACTCCTACATCCTCTTACATCCCTAAACAGACACTAAAAGATCCAAGTAACATCCTTTCACTTAGCTATACTGACACAGCAATGCCCCCTCACATACACATACAGACTGTCACATCCTCTCACATACCTAGACACTGTTATATCCATTCACATACCTATAAATGTTTTTGTAAATGTTTTTGTACTTGTATAGCGCACAGCTACCAGCAGTGGGTTTCCCGGCGCTTGTACGAATACCGCAAGGGAACCCTTCCTGGCTTTCCCTGTGAAGTGTCCACTCCTGGGCACCCCCATGGTGCAGACCAGGCATCCCTCGCGTTGTGGGGGCCGTTGTGGAGACTAAGCAAGCTATTGCCCAGAGTTGCAGCGCGGGACCCATGATCAGAATAGGCACCGAGGCGAGAATATCCGGTCAGAGGAATTAATGAGCCCGAGACCTGCCGAGGCGGGTATCGAACCCTGGTCCCTGGCCAGAGCTCTGCATCGAGGTCTGCCGCTGTAACCATTGAGCCACACTTCTCCACAAAGATGCTCACATCCTCTCACATACCCATACAATCTCTCATATCATCTCAAATATCCATATACATTCTTATACCCATTCATAAACCCATACAGAGACTCTCACATAAACATACATATACTGTCACAGCCTCTCATATTCCCATACAGGTATTGTAACACTGTTCCCTTTAAGGTGCGCGTGCATCTCTCTTCCTGCGAGCGCGCACTGCCGTGTGGAGTGCGCGCACACACCGGACCTCTCGAGAGAGTTCGCGCCGCCGCTTAAAAAAAGCTAGCGGCACAAAAAACTTCGCGTTTGGACTCCGGAGTGCAGGTAAGGCTGGCTGTCTGGCTGTCTGGCTGTCTGGCTTGCGGCTTGCAGTTTGGGGCCGCAAGTTTGAAAACACAGTGTGTTCTTTCTGGAAGTACACGCTGTCTTTTTAAACTTGCGGTACTCTTGTAAGTAAAGCGCTGTGAGGGGCACATTTTGTGCCTTTGTCTAAGTATTCATGTCAATCACAGCTCGTGAGGGGCTGTGATTAACATGAACACTTAAACTAAAGAGCACAATATGCCCCGCACTGCGCTTTTCCAACAAACGAGTACAGCAAGTTTAAAAACACAGCGTGTACTTTCAGAATAAATTGAAAGTACACGCTGTTTTTTAAACTTGCTGTACTCTTTTGAGTAAAGCGCTATGCACCAAAAAGGAGGCGAGTTTAAGGTTCAGGTACCCATAGCTGCCAAGGTTTCAGATCGCTATGTGTGACATTTTTATCATTTTAGAGAAATTATGAGTGACATTTCAACGACTGAGTGACACTTTCTTTGCAAGCAAAACCAAGCAATGAAAACGCAGGAAACATAACTATCAGAAACTACACCCATTTGAGCAATGTGACTGTGACACCAAAAGCTATTTTATATAGCAAATCAAGTCAGTGCAACAGTAGGAGATCAGGATGTACATCATAGCAAACACGGTTTCAGGGTGTCCATGTAGCTATGTACATGTTTTGCATGTCAGATTCCGTCCATTTAAGCTTACTGCAGGGCTTTTTTTTTGCTTCAGAAAAATTTGCAGTCCAATCCAGTCCTAGCTTAATAAGCCCACAAACAGACAAAATACTGACCTGACCTGCCAACTCAAGATCGGAAAGGACTGGTGTCAGAACAGCAACGAAAGAGATAGCTGCAACCTCATCTCAGGGGGCAAAGCGCCATGGTCTCAGCTCTACCCTTCAAGCGCTGACAAAAAGCTGAGGCCAGTGTAGGCTTCATTGAAGCTCCGGGCAGCCACCCGTCCAGCGCCAAGTTAGCTATAGCTTCTCTGATTGTGGCCGGTCCAGACACAACGCCGTTCACCCTCAGGGTACAGGCTTCCTCGCTGTGCAATTCTGAGGTCAGGAGGAGCGATTTGCTGCTCTTAGTGCTTGAATGTCTGCTGCACATCCACTTTACAGCTGCAAACTCTGTCCTGCACTGGGTAACCTAACAGAGCTCTAGCCTGTGTCACTTGAGGTTCGCTGTGGCTGGGCGGGATCAGCTGGCACCACCACTGCTCCCCGATACTATGCCGATGTGGCCCTTTCTGCCGGAGAGTCTCGGTCAGGACCGAAATGAAAGGCCGCCGGGCATGAGTCCCTGGATCAAACTGGTGGCACACGGGGCACCGGACACTGAGACAGGGCATGAGCAGATCTGTAACAGGCTCTCCGCACGTATGCTCATGGCGCGTTAAAATGAAAAAATAATTAGGATTTACCTTACCTGTAAGTAGACGGGCAGAGTGAGCCACAGTACTGCAGACAAGCTTATGAGAGGCTGCAGGCCCCAAACTCGACTCCGGTAGCTACGGCCCAGACAAACTCATTAAGCAGGGCTGCTTGCAAGCACTGGCTGTTAACTCTCTCTCCAGGACTGCAGCGGCAGCAGGTTCCACTCTCAGGTCTAGACTCCAGTGATCACAGCACCTTGATGAGTCGAGGCTGCAGCATGCACTATACAGGCCGGCAGTGTGAGCAGTGGCGTGCTCCACGCCGGTGTTAATCGGCAGAGAGTGTGAGCTGGAAGACGAGCTGGAAGACAACCTGCCACGCGGCGCCGAGGGCAGTCCGGAAATTAATTAATTAATGCAGCCAGGCTGGCAGGCGGCCGACACCGCAAATATAACATTGTAGCACTGCAGCCAGCACTCTCAGTGACTCACTCAACCAGAGCTGTGGAGAGCACAATAATTTAACTGTTTATGAGCCAAAACTACCAGAGCTGCTGGTGGCAAGTCTGGAGCAGCAGAGCCGACGCGTTAGCACCAACGTGGTAGCCAGTTTCAGTGGTGTTAAAATTGCGTGACAAAGCATTTCAGTGTGGTGATGCGGAAATGCGTTAGTGTCACACGTGATGCATGGTGATAGAGCGCGCAGGTCACCCGACTTATAATTTTACCATATACGCATCGGGCCCATCATTTCAATTCACCATATTTATTAATCGGGTAACCTTACACACTACTACCAGTAACCCTGTTCCTTCCTATTTATTTCCAATGTACCCGACTTACTAATCCACCGTTACGGGTACCTATGATCACAATGGATCAGGGAGCTAGCTGTAAAAGAAAGGCAGACAGCAAAATACAAAATACCATTTATATTCTTTGCACTCATATAATAACCACAGACTCGGCAAGTTTTAAAACCTTTATCTATAATTCGTCAGTTTCAGAAAGCATAAGGTTCACAGCAAGTAAACTGTCAATAACTAAGATTATAAAGAACACATATCCATATAGGAAGTAGATAAGACCAACCATTTAGGATTTATAAAGGGAAGGTAAGAAACGGAACATACTAATATAGGTTTCAGAGCTTAGACTCAGTATGATGTCTAAAGGATGGGGAAAATAAGGAACATACTAGAATTTCACAGTTTGAATAAACCTCGTGAAGGTGAGTAAGGTTAAAAGGACCTTAATCTGTACTATAATATTTTTGAGATACCAAGTAGCTATAAGGAAGGTAAGACTGGAACATGCTAATATTCAGAGTTATGACTTTAAATTCAATAAAGGGTGGGAAAAGAGAAGGAACATCTATTTATTCAGAGACATGTATTTATTTATTCACCTATAAGGTAGGGGAAAAATGGGACAAGCTAATGAAGCTTGCTCGGCATGAGGCCATTATTGTACAGAAGCAGCGCTACTACCGGCCCATCCACTCCTCTAGTGGTAATCGATGCTGCTGGCTTCAGTCAGTGAGCACCGCGTCCGCTTCAGTGCTCCCAGGTCCACGTATCTCCAGCGTGCTCATCAGGCAGTTAAGCCTATTTTTTGGTGCATTTTCGCATAGCATGTCGTGATTCTTCCCCAGCCTTACAGGCCTCTATGCTTCCCCATGCCATGATCGTGTCTTTGTGGTTGCAGGCCCACGGGCACGGCAAGCAGGTAGGCGGGGTAGGCTCTGGTGCTGTTAGTGTTAGGGGATGCACCCCGGGCGCGCCTCAGCCCTAGAATGCGTTGCAGGACATTGTGGAGAGAGTGGGCCCTAGGCAGCACCCGCTAGCAGCTTCAGTTCAAGCGGGGTCTGGGGCAATGAGGGATTAGTGCGGCCCTCCGGCCGTCTCAGGTCGCATCCTCCGGGTGTGCACAATGCACTGCAGCCATGTCAGAAGTCTTGCGCATGTACAGCTTCCAGTCAGAAGTAGGCTAAATGTCACAAGCTTCTGCATTAGTCCAGGGGGCAGGGAGATTGACATATACCAGCCTGTAGGGTGGTGGGGGCGCAATAGAAATGCAGCCATGCGCAATAAATTTGCTACCATCAGCAAGAAATTAGATGCCCAGCTAAAAGATTCTACCCTATTCTGGGAGTTAATAAACAAACTTAACAGAAGGGGAGAAGAACCCGTCCCAAACCACATAACGGACCAGCAATGGTTCTTACACTTTTCCAAACTATATTCTGGCGAGATGGCACAAGATCAAAGTCAAGGGCCACCGAGAGAGATGTCGCAAGATACCACTGAGCCATCTGATCCCTTCACCATCAATGAGGTTGAATCGGCTATAAAGAGTGTAACCCCGGGAAAGGCAGCAGGGCCGGACGGCCTCCCCGGTGATTTATTTCTACACGATCCTCCATTGTGGGCCAACTTCATCACTCTTCTTATGAACTTAATTGCACAGGGACATCCGGTCCCTGAGTCGTGGAAGGGAGCTGAGGTTGTAACCATATTCAAGAAAGGCGCCAGGGAGGACCCTGCAAACTACAGGCCGATTGGTTTAATTGACGCGGTTCAAAAAGTATGGGGCAGGGTTATTATCTCTAGAATAGGGTCTTGGCTTGATGAGGGGAACATTCTGACACACTTCCAGGCGGGTTTCAGGGAAAGGGTCGGTACGATGGACCAGGTTTTCAGATTCTTTGCGGTTTACTGGAAAACTGTTACCATCGAGAAAGGAAGTTTATACCTGGCCTTTATTGACCTAAAAACCGTCTTCGACTTGGTGCCCTGTGCAAGGCTATGGCAGGTTCTAAATGACATGGGTTTCCCACATCATCTTCTTGAGTTCGTTAAAAAGCTCCATGAGGAGAATTTTGCAAAAATCAGATGGGGGAGCCAAGGACAACTGACTGGCAGGGTTCCCGTGAACAGGGGGGTCCGCCAGGGCTGTGTGATGGCACCGACTTTGTTCTCTCTTTTTATAAATGAGTTGGTAGCCCATTTGAGAGAGAGCCCGGCCAATGCCCCGGTCCTGTCGGGAGAGAAAACACCCACCCTCCTTTTTGCAGAAGATACCCTGCTGATGGCTAAAACCCCTATGGGGCTACAGAAACTGCTGGATAGTTTTAAACTGTTTTGTGATTCCCGGGGTTTGCTAATTAATGCCTCTAAAACCAAGCTGATGGTATTGTCAACATTTAGAAAACCAAGGAGGATTAATATTACCCTAGATGGATCTCCACTAGAGGTAGTGGAGTCGTTTGACTATCTAGGTATCAGGGTGAATAACCGAATGAAGTGGGACTCTCATGTGTCCAAAATGCTCCTTAATCTTAAAAGAGCGTCAGGGGCAATTCTGAGAAATCAACAAATCTCAATTAGTAAACCTATAGCCCCGGCTCTCGTGGTATACGAAGGGAAAGCGCTAGCCTCCGCAGTGTATGGTTCAGAAATGTGGGGGTTTGAAAATACCACGGAACTGGTTAAAGCAGAGAACAAGTTTATGAGGGATCTGGTGTGCCTCCCCCTTTCAACACCCTTAAAACCCCTCTTCCATGATCTGGGAAAACGTTCAATTAAGGATATAGTTCGTCTCCATCCATTATTGTTCTGGGTGCGCCTAAGGAGGACTCCCGAACTGGCGAACTATGCTTTAGTGTTGGACGAATTAATTAAATTGAACAGCTCTAAGAAAATCAAGTGGTTGAATAATCTAAGGAAGCTGCTCATAGACCTGGGTCTGGAAGATGCTTGGTTGGCCCAAACACCCCCTCCTAAAGGAAATATGAAACAAACCTACTGGGAGTGGGTCCAGGGAGAGGAATTACACAGTACTAAGTGGGGGGCCCTAAGTAATACATTTTTCGAGCATAAGCCCATCAGGAAGCTGGAACCTTTCTTGGACTTTATACAAGTACCAAAAGATAGATCTCTCTTTTTAAAAATGAGATATGGGACACTCCCATTAAATGATTTTACAGAGAGATGGAAGAGGTCTGGGTTAGAGCTAACTACCTGTCCGGGCTGTTCTTGCCCTAGTGAGTCCCTACCACATTTTCTGTTTGCCTGTAAAGCATATAGGGATGTTAGAAGAAAATGGCTAAAACCAGTTTGTAAAGAGCTCGGAGTAAGACAATGTAAGACGGCCCTACGTATTCTCACATCTGATACATCATCTCTGCCCCTGATCTGTGGGGTTGCAAAGTTCCTGGGTAGGGCATGGCTGATACGTACCACTATTTTAAAAAATAAATCTGCCAGCTGAGTGTGGTCAAGCTGATAAATTGAATTGTTTATATTCATCGATGTATCTTAAAACTGCCTTGTATTTTTTATTGTAAAAAATCTTTTTAACGTTTTTAGCCGCTGCATTTTAGCTTATGTATCTCACTGTTGTAATAGATAGGACATGTACCTACTTTTATGATAAATCTATTGAATAAAGTATTACAGCAAAAACATTCCAAATGAGGTAGCTAATTAAATCAAAACACCTCGCCCAGCAATTACCAAATCCACTCTGTCTCTCATGTTGACAGTGTTTCTTTATTATGGATTTCAGTGGCGTTTCTCAGGGTTTTTCCAAAACTATGTTTTTCCAGTCTTTACAAAAAATATTTTTATGTAGTGATTGCTATAAAGTACGTATTTGATTTAAAGGAAAAATAATGCAGGGTATGTAGAGTCTTTCCATTGGCAGTGTATTCAATGGATCTATGTATGACTCTTAAGGATAGAAAGTCTGTGTATTGCACGGTTACTCACAGGCACATCTCATTACCCCTCACACGCACTCAGGGCCTGATTACGATCTTGGACACTGAGCCCAGCGGCATGGCGGCCATTGTACCGGGCTGGGGCCTGCCCACGAGTGCCGGGCATGTGGAGGAGCTCGGACCGGGGCAGTGAGGAGCTGCTCGGGCACCCGCCTTGCCACGGCGGCGGCGGTCGAGACCCACGCTGGGCGGGTGTGCACTCCCGCGCCGAGGTGGAGCACTGAGGTATTGCCTGGGCCCAGCTGGCTGCAGAGGAGCGAGGTGAGGAGTGGAGGGGCGGATGACCTGGGGCCCGGAACTCGGTCCGCGAGCCGGCGGACAGTGGGAGGCCCCCGCGGGTGGCATCGGCGGTGGGTCTCCCACTGTCCGCCGGCTCAAATTGTTCATGGAGTGCTTTGTGTCCCCCCCCGATCTCTGCTGTTCTTCTGCCCGGAGGTGTGGCGGTCCTGCAGCGGAGTGTGGGTGTCCCTCGGGTAGCAGCCTCATTGAACTGTGTGGCTGTGGACCTTGCTGGCTGGCTGTGGCCCGCTGCTTTTGAAGTCTTTGAGGAGCCTTATATCGTCCCGTATATCGGCGGGCGGTACTTTGGCGGTCCGCTTCTCCCCCACTATATTGGGTGCTCCCTGGGGCCAGTGACTATGAGAGTACTGCCTGCTTGAGACCTTGTGTGCTTTGGGACATAGCGGGGCCATACATCGGCCCATATATCAGCGGGCGGCACCTTAGAGATCAGCTTTCCCCGCTTTATTGGGAGCTCCCTGAGGCCTGTGATTGCGAGTGTGCGTCACTGCTGTTGTGGGTACAACGGAGTGGGGAGAGTACGGGAAGGCCCTCGGAGTGGCCTGAGAGGAGGTCTGTGGCTGTGGAGGAGGAGAGTCCTGGCATATCTGTGCCTTGGTATTTGTAGTTGCCCGACTGTGCTGCAGCCTCTGTGGGGTGCGTGGGACCGGGGGTCGAACTGAGACCCAGAGTGAAGTACTCCCCCGCCTCGATCGACTGATTGCTGCAGCGAGGTGCTCATAGGTGCCTTGAGTGGAGTGTTGGAACTGACGGCTCGGAGGAGGGGTCGTGGACAGAGGGTGGACTGCGCTAGCCCTTGTGCTGAGGCGGCCTTGTGGGGTTGGTGGTCCTGGGGCCTCCTGGTGCTGCTCCTCAGCGATGCTGCTGTGGTTAGTGGATTCCGGGACGGTGGGAGGCGCACCATCGGCGTGAATATGTCGGTGCGCTGTTCCATAGGATTCTTGATGAAGGGGATGAGCAGGACATTCAGCTGGATCGTGTCCATCGCGTCGGCTTGCCGAGGGGTGCCAAGGCCCCACCACCGGACATCCTGGTGTGTGTGCATGACTTTCAGATTAAAGAATGAATTCTTCGCAAAGCTCGAGATCTTAATCCTGTGCAGTTTCGGGGCCATCAACCTGCACTCTTTCAAGACCTGGTGGCCTATACTCTTTTCAAGCGCAGAAGCTTCAAGCCTATCACTGCTTTTCTGCGGGAGCAGGGCATCACCTATTCGTGGGGACACCCATTTCGAATTATTTTTAAATGCAAGGGCAAACTTCTGCAGATCCGCTTGCTAGATGCAGCCTTCAAGGTGCTGGGACTGGAACGGCCTGCACCTCGGGCCGAGTCCGCTGGATCACCTCCTCGGCAGTGCAGACGCTCCACCGAATGACAGCGAGTTGGGAGATCGCCTCCGCCGGTGAAGCCCGACCTCTCTGCGAGCCTCTTGGAGAGGGAAGCAGCTTTTTTTTCTGTGGCGCTGGTGACTGATATCAGGGGGTTCCTTGAGGGACGCAAGCCTGGTGTGTAGTAGAGAGTGTGTTGGAGAGAGTGGTAGAGTGAGTAGTAGAGAGTCAATAGTACAGTAGTAGAGAGTGTGTAGTAGTGTGTAGCAGAGAGTGTGTAGTAGAGAGTGTGTAGTAGAGAGTGTGTAGTAGAGAGTGTGAAGTAGAGAGTGAGTAGTAGAGAGTGTGTAGTAGAGAATGAGTAGTAGAGTAGTAGAGAGTGTGTAGTAGAGAGTGTGTAGTAGAGAGTGAGTAGTAGAGAGTGAGTAGTAGAGTAGTAGAGAGTGTGTAGTAGAGAGTGTGTAGTAGAGAGTGAGTAGTAGAGAGTGTGTAGTAGAGAGTATGAAGTAGAGAGTGAGTAGTAGAGAGTTTGTAGTAGAGAGTGAGTAGTAGAGAGTGTGTAGTAGAGAGTGTGTAGTAGAGAGTGAGTAGTAGAGAGTGAGTAGTAGAGTAGTAGAGAGTGTGTAGTAGAGAGTGTGTAGTAGAGAGTGTGTAGTAGAGAGTGAGTAGTAGAGTAGTAGAGAGTGTGTAGTAGAGAGTGTGTAGTAGAGAGTGAGTAGTAGAGAGTGTGTAGTAGAGAGTGAGTAGTAGAGTAGTAGAGAGTGTGTAGTAGAGAGTGAGTAGGGAGGAGACACTTCACCTGCTGTGAAGGAGGTACACCTTAACCTCTGTTGCGGGATGACGTCACTTTCAAAGTGGCCACTGGAAAGAACGGAGGTGCTCTGCTAAAGTGTTATGACGGCTAGCACTGGCCACATAATAGCGCTTTGTTTTTATTATTGTTAGCCATCTCTAAAAACAATTAAGAAAGCCACACAGCTCGCGCAGAGCTATTCAGCTCTGTTAATGTTTTTTTTTAATATGTTGCACAGCAATCAATCAATCAATCAATGCATTTCTAAAGCGCGCTACATGCCCGTGAGGGTCTCAAGTCGCTGGGGGATGGGGGGCGGGCCTGCTACTGCTCAAAGAGCCAGGTCTTGAGAAGTCCTCTGAAGGCCGGCAGGTCCTGGGTCTGTCGTAGGCTGGTGGGGAGAGTGTTCCAGGTCTTGGCGGCGAGGTGGGAGAAGGATCTGCCGCCGGCGGTGGTTTTCTGGATGCGTGGGACTGTGGCGAGGGCGAGGTTGGCTGAGAGGAGGCTTCGATAGGTGGTATGGAATCTGAGTCGGTTGTTGAGATACGTAGGTCCGGTGTTGTGTAGTGCCTTGTGTGCGTGGATGAGGAGCTTGAAGGTGACTCTCTTTTTCACCGGGAGCCAGTGGAGGTCTCTCAGGTGGGGTGTGATGTGGCTGTGCCGGGGGACGTCGAGGATCAGTCGTGCCGAGGTGTTCTGGATTCGTTGTAGTCGTTTCAGGTGCTTGGTTGTTGTTCCTGAGTAGTGGGCGGGCTGCTATGCAGCATGGCTTAAAGTAAATAAAGATAAAGCGATACGGCGTGGTCAACGCTGGCCGCGCCATAGCGCTTTGTTTTTATTAACTTTTAGCCATGTTGAGCAGCAGCCAGCGCTGCTGTGCAACATCTTTAAAACATGGATAACGCTAATATGTCTCAAATAGGCGAAACCGGGTGGCTTTGCCTTTGCCAGTAAGTATTTCGATTTCTGTAGCACTTCACACCTCTGACGTGGCATCGACATGCATGAGCGGATGGATAGCACGCTTGCCCGACCTACTGGAATACGACCTTGTGGGCACTGAAGACCCTTAATGCTCTTGGTGAGCCAAGTGCCTGCTATATAAAACTGCAAATAAAAAAAAATAGTACTTCACAGATATTTTAAAAGCTCATTTCAAGGGTATTTTCAAGAAAGGACCCATTGATATTGAAGTGAGAAACTGTTCGCCTCTCTCTAACAAACAGCCACAATTCTACAAAAAATGCGAGTGAATCTGCCTTTTTCTCTGTCAATTACATTATCCCGTACCCCAATCCCACCCCCTTCCCAGCAGTGAAAGTAGAAGGCTAGCTACCTGCCAGTTCAGACTTCATGTGACGAGCATGGCCACGCCCTCTCATGACACTGAGAGCTGAATTTTGTAAGTGCTTCATCCAAGCCGGGCCCAATTATACTTTCTTGTTTCTGCCTTCCTCTATTGATGCTACAATATGTTTACAATTTGTAAAGCGTTTTAGCTACCGATCAGAGCTACATCTAAGCCCCATAAAACTCATAAATACACCAATAAAAAAGCGAGGGGGTGGGGGAAAGATTGGGCCAATCAAATGCCCCTACGCATTTGTCATGTTATGTAGAATATATGTATATCAAAGTGGTAAAAACGCCTCTTTTTTGCCCATGACCCCGCCAAAAAAAAGAGGACTGTGCTGTTCATCTATGAAAATAGGGTTGCGACGTGGCTCAATGTCAGCAACATGTGCAGATATGTGAACGGAAGACTACATGTCCCAGAATGCATCAGTTTAAAAACAAACGCCAATGATGGCTGCATGGTTCCACCAGGTACATGACAATTACAATGAGAAGACAGTGTGGAACTCAAACAGAGATCGGGTAGTCATTTAAATGCAGAAATGAAAAAAAGGTGGGTTGAAAAAAACAGCTTTTCTTTTCAACATATATTTGCATTTAATGTATAGAAAATGGATCTAATAGGCCAGGCATATACCTATGGACGACCGAACAAAGGCTGCTACCCATCCACCATATGAAGGATGTGCACCTCGAGAGCGGGCCCCACCCGCAATATGGCTCCTCCTTCTGACCCCTACCACTGCATCTCAGAGTGCAGCCTGGCAGCATGAAGGTTATGCAAACACCATGCAAATCTTACCTTACCTTCGTTTATACAGCCCACAATCACAGAGGGCTCTCAGCGCTGAGCGAACAATCACAGCATGAAATGATGCCAAGGTTTCGATTTCTTTCAGAAACTCGATCCGTGTGGGAGGACAGTCCGCACTTAGACAGCGACCACTGAAGAGGCCTGACGCCTATTCTTGCCAAGCAGACTTTTTAAAAAAAAATCTTTTTATTAAAAGAACAGGCTCCACAAACAAAGGCATACTATAAAGCATCAGATAGTATGGGGGCGTACAGAAGGCAAGGTCATACATAATACAGTTTTGAACATTTCGATCTGCTTACCAATACAAAGATACAGACACATCATGAGCAAGTTTTGGAGACAGACTGAGTGTCCATTAATTCCCCCCTATACATTCTCCATGCTGCCCATATTTTCTCCCACTTCTTGGGACACCCTTTACTTTTATAAATCACTTTCTCAGCCCTCTGGCACCAATCTAGGTCATCTTCCACTGTTGATACCACATTACTACCCCATAGCCTCGCTATATCCTCTTGGCCACCATGCTCGCTAACGCCAGCTAGATCTTCTCCCACTTAGGCCATGTAATGTCAGACGTAACACCTAGTATGTGCCATCGGGCCTCCAGTGGGACCTCAGAGCCAACCACTTCTGACATTATGTTCGCCAGTCTGGACCAATACGCCCGAATCCCAGTGCAGTCCCACAAGATATGGAAGAACCACATCCCCTCAGACAGAACTCCGAGTCAATATATCCTATTCGGTATTGTGTCTTGCGCGGGGTGTAGGAGCGGTGTAAGATGCGCAGCTGGACAAGCCGAAAGCGGGCATGGATTGCCACTTCCCGGGGACTCTGTAGGGCCTCCCTCCAATCGTCTTCCTCCAACAACCCAACCTCGGACTCCCATTTTTCACGCAGAGGCCCCAGTGGATCGCTGATGTTATTGATTAGCTTTTTATACGTAAGGGAGATGGCCTTATCTATCATAGGATCGAGCAATAACCTATCTTCTAGCGGGGTAGTTGTTCTCCCTGGTGCAGATGATAGTATATGGCATGTCGGAGCTGCTGGTAATGGAGAAACTCCCCCTTTCCCATTTGGAATTCTGCCTGCAGGGCAGTGAACTCAGGCATGTCCCCTCTTTTCCAGATATCACCTAACACATCAATACCAATAAGGCTCCATTTGGCGAAGGCCCTTCAACTTGGCTACCTCAGGAAGATAATTCCCAGCCCATAGTGGGGTTTATGCCGTTAGCTTCGCTTCCCCCCCCCAACAGTTTAGTCGCCCATTTCCACGTCTCCACAACTGCGGCAGTTTGAGGTGGCAAAGGCGGACCACGCCTACCTCTGCGGTAAAGAGCGGCCAAGTAGGTATCTCCCCCAAAGACCATGCGGTCCACCCTGTAAGCCAGCTCATCCAACGGCACGAACACCCACCCATTGATGTTGACTAATTGTGCCGCCCTGTAGTAGAGCCTGATGTCTTGAACAGCGAGCTCCCCTCTCGTATGCCCCCCGCTGGAGTTTCTTCAGTGCAATTCTAGGGCACCCCCCTCCCCAAAGAAGTGTGCGCTGCTCCGACTCAATTGCCCGGAAGATCTTCTCCGGAACTGGAAAGGGAGCACTTTGCAAAACATAGAGCAAGCGAGGAAGAGCCATCATTTTGAAGAGGACAGCACGTCCCATCAGGGAGATCGAGAGGGTTCTCCAATGCTCGACGTCCCCACTTAACCTCTCCAATTGCGCCTATATATTCAGACGCAGAGACTCCGCCTCCGAGTTCGTGATCCAAATACCTAGATAGCGGAAAGTCTCCTTCCACACCAGCCCTCGACAGTCCTCTGATAAGTTAGGCATAGGACCTGCCATCAGATGACCCAGGGACTTGTCCCAATTAATGCGATAGCCGGAGTACTCACCAAACTTGCGCTGGATCTGCATGAGTCTGTGGATTGAGTCAGCCGGACTCTGTAAGTAGAGTAGAATATCGTCAGCGTATAAGGATATACGCTCTGCCCAGCCACCCCCTAGGTCGATACCCCGCACCGCAGGATCCGTTTGTACCCAGGCTGCGAACCTCTCCAGGGCCAAGGCGAACAACGTCGGGGAGAGCGGACAGCCCTGCCTCGTGCCCCGCCCCAATTGAAACTCCCTAGAGAGGGCTCCGTTGACATGAACCCTTGCAAGCGGCACGGTGTACAGCAACCTCACCCATGCTCTAAAGTTATCACCAAATCCCAGTCTGGCCAAGACCGCATATATATATTGCCATTCAATACTGTCAAAGGCCATATGGGCATCCAGTGACAATAGGGCCGCTGGGACGTTCGTGCGGTCGTACACCGCTTGGAGCACCCCAAACAAGCGACGTAAATTAAGCCTAGTGTTTCTATGCGGCATAAAGCCCGATTGATCCGGATGGATCAGGGATTGAATGACCGCCCCCAGTCTAGTGGCTAGGATTTTGCCTAGAACCTTGGTTTCGTAATTAAGGAGTGAGATGGGCCTATAGGAACTGCATAACTCCTGTGGCTTGCCGGGCTAATGTATAACCACAATCGTTGCAGATCTAATATCCTTCGGGAGTAGCCCGTCCTGTTTGGCCTCATTAAACATTTTTAGCATGTGGGGTGCTACCCTCCCCACCACACACCCGAACGCTTCAGCTGGAAAACCTTTGGGGCCCGGTGCTTTCCCTGCTTACAAATCCCCCATAGCAGCCTCTACCTCCTCCACAGTAATGTCAGAATATAGGGTATCCCTATCGTCAGGGTCCAGTGTGGGCAGTTGGATGTCCTGCAAGAATTCCTCACACTCCCTTTCCCGCCTCTCTGTGTGCGTCTGATAAATAGCCTCGTAGTATTGCGCAAATGCCTCCGCTATGCCTATCCCTGTATCTCGTGTAGCCCCGTCCAGTGTTCGTATCCCACACACCCAGTTCCGGTCCCTGTTGCGTTTCTCGAGCCAGGCTATCATTTTATTAGCTTTGTCCCCCAAATCATAGACGCGCCTCTGCGTGGCAATAGCGCGCAACTTCGCTTGGTCGGTCATAACATCCCTCAGTTCCTTTTCCTTAAGTCGCAGCTGATGACATCTTCTGTTCCTGCTCTTCCGTCTCAAGCCTGGTGCTCTCTAAAGCCTGGAACTCTGTTTCCAAACTATCAATTTGCGCATGTTTTTTCTTCCGGTGTCTACCCATCTCCGCCTGCACAAAGTCCCTGGCGACGGTCTTATAGGCCTCCCAAAGAATACAGTGAGATCTAACTGAGCCCACATTATCCGCAAAATACTGTTCCATCCGCTCCTGAAATTTATCTTGAAACTCCTGGTCCTTAAACAAGAACACATCCAGCCTGGGGGGAGTAGACCAATCTCTCACAGGACCCCCTAACTGCATCTCTACCGGAGAGTGATCAGATATGCCTCGGGCCTTATGACAACTATTGTGGAAGTGCTCGCCAAGCAGACTTAGCTGGTACACACTATTCCATACAAAATAAATGCACGTATATCTCTGTTTCCATACACACAATGTGTGTGCGTTCTAAAGGACTTGCTCTTTCTTCCTCTGGCACCAATCTAAGAGATCGTCAGAGCACTAAATCCCGCTTCCGACATAATAAGCACAACATGTACACAAATAATAATGCTAAACAGACTCTCCTCAAAGTGCTGGCTTCAAATGTAGATTTTCAGTTATGTACATAAGCAAAAAAGATTACAAACAAAAACACAATCAGTAGTTCCTGGGGTGTGTTGAGCACAAGACTAACAACAAGCGCTCGTCAGACAGAGACTTTTCTCTTTTTGAGATGGCCCACTTGGACGGGCTCGTCTGACTTCCTTTTGGTGTAAAAGGTTCTTATCTTTATGGGGCCAACATGGCCTATAAAGATAAGAAACCTTTTATGCCAAAAGGAAGTCAGACGAGCCCTTCCAAGTGGGCCGTCTCAAAAAGAGAAAAGTGTACGTCATAGAATGCTCTTTCCCAATGGCTGGCCACCGTTTAGTATAAACGTTGACACCAGCCAATGGGAATAATAATCCACATTTGTAAAGCGCGAACAATCACACGTAAGGGTCTCCAGGCGCTGGGGGCCATCAGGAAGATTAAGCAAGCTATTGCTCAGAGTCACATGGTGCTGGGCTAACCTGCCGCCGGTGCCGGGGATCGAACTGTGATCCCCAGATTCCAGCATCAGTCGCCCTGGCCGCGGCGCCACACCTCTCCCGGGAAAGAGGTGCGGGGCTTAAAGCCTGCTTGTGAAAGCTCGCCTAAGTCATTAAATCTCACCCGCGAGACTGTGCATGCGCAACCTACACCAGGCCGAGACCTAAAAAGTGGAAGAACCTCTTACCTGTTGATCCACCTATCACACGGGGTCAAGGACGCTACTCAGCTGTCCTAGCCAGTCAGAGGCTCACAGGGGCCAAGATTCAACAAGGCAGAATTAAGTGACCGTTTGACACGTATGGTTGGTGATAAAATATCACAACCCTACCGAGCGCACAGCAAAATTGGCTTTTTGACCCCTAGTCTCATTTTGAAGAATTTTTTCTACAAACTGATAATATGTTATCACACGATTTTCATGTTTATTTAACTGATTTCATTCTCATTATTTGATTTGTATACAATATCGAGCATCGATAATCATCATCGTTTTTTCACTTAAAAACATTTTCCTAGTGCATTGTATTATAATTCATACAAACATCATTAAAGTTATTCCACGATTGTTGAGCTGGTTGGCCCGATGCATTTCGGGACCGTTGTAAAAAACGGTGAACATAAATATGTTTAAACAATACATCACTTTAGATTTTATGTATCTAATTTTCATTACAACAGCCACTTTAAAGTTTTGAGTACCCCACCGTAGTGGTATCAACGTTATGATCTCAAACTTTCTTTAATTCGCTATTAAATAAATCTCTGCATGCATGGCAACTTGATTCTTGGATATTTAATGTTATGAGTTTAGGGCTAACATGTGGAACCTATGCGTTTGAAAACTCAATATCAGTCTCATTTCATTGGTTTAAACTCAGATCATGGACGATGCTGGTAAGTGCATCATTGTACTGCCCAAACTGTGAGACATTGTAACGTGCATGTAACCTGTTTTTACGTAGCTGAGAGCCATTTTTAAAAAATAAATAATGACTCACATGATTATTTATCGTGAATTCTTTCTCTCAAAATCGATGCTATGACTGTACTCTAATTAATGAATGCGTTTCACAGGTAAAGGTAAAGAAAATGGCCATTGGATACCGTAACACATGGAGATCGGTCATGATCTGTAACGACAATAAAATTGAACGTCCAGTGTTAGTTGCTAAGTTTGCGGTTCACGTTAACATTGAACTGCATTGATAGACAACCGAATTTAATCGGTGAATTCGCTTACCTACGGGGGTTCTTGGATGTGAGTTTACGAGTCGCGTTTGACCATCGGTACACTTCCAGGTTTCTGAAGTATAGACCCCGGGTTCTCGCGTGTTTGTTTTATGTAAACCGGAAATAGAAGCGCCTAAGTGTAGGCTGTAGGGAGCGGCCGAATACTACGTCGGCCATATTGAACTGTCGCGTACGCTGCGGTTGTTCAAACAGATATATGGGACAAATGATGGTTTATAGTGATAAATGTTCGCTAAAAGTGAATAATAAAATGTACATTGTGCATTTGACATACCAGTAGTTAACTGCACTAATGATTTTCAAAGACCTTCTATGAAAAATGTATTTCGTATAGTAAATAGATATGTTGGTAAACTATATCGATTGAATGTAACATTCATAACCTGGAGAACTGATTAACACGTCAATGCTTATAGCTATAAGTTTTAAGTATTTACATGTTCCCCGTGTATCCTAGATGTGATGGTGCCTAGTTTCTTGCTGTCGATATATAATTGATAAGTATAATCAATTGCATACATCCTGGCCATTTAAGAAATAAACAGTTTTCAATTTTATATCGAGTGTGTTCCCTTATGGTATTAAACATGCTCTCTAAATAGCTATCGATATTTACATCATAAATATTAAATGTCACACATTGAAACAGAAACATAAATTCAGTCCTACTTTTTCGAGTTTTACATGTATTACAAAAAACATCCTAGATCTAACTTATCGTTTAAACCCAGAGGTTCCATTGTTTGGAATTTTTTAATCAACATCACTTCCCTTTGGGATAAGATTTTGCGACTGTCTGTCCCTTCTCTGATTTCAATTTTTTCAATAACCATAAACCGTACTTGGGATATATTGTGTTTATGTGTAATCCAATGTGCCGCCACGTTGGATTTGGTGTTCTGATTGTGTATCATGCTTTTGTGTTCCCCAATTCTTACTTTGAGTTTCCTTTCTGTTTTCCCTATGTACATGAGTCCGCAGGGACATTTTATGCAGTAAATTACAAAGTTCGAATTGCAGTCAGCTGTGAATTTCAAACTTGTCTTTTCTCCCGTCCTTGGATGGGTTACGAAATTTTGTTGCATTGCATTGTTGCAATGAATGCGATTGTTGCATTTCCTCATTCCCTTGTAATTGAAACTTTCCAATGCTGTTCTTGGTTTAAGTTGTTCTTGTAAATTGCGACTACTGGTATAAGCAAAGATCGGTTTAGTCTGGAAGATATTATTAAAGTCTTCATCATTTTGAAGTAGTTCCCATCTTTTTAAGATTATTTTCCTGATGTTAATTGCTCTGGTTGAGTACTTCGATACGAATACATTACGTGTAGTTGTTGTTAGTTTCTTTTAGCTTTTCAATAACGTCTCCCGGTTGATTGTTTTAACACGTGCTTCTGCTTTTTCAATACACTTAGGGGGATATCCCCTCTCTTTGAATTTTTTCCTTAACCGGTCAAGGTCTTTTTCATGTGTCTCAACTGTGGAACAAATCCTTTTGCTTCTCAGCATCTGTGAAAAAGGAAGATTTTCAATCAATTGTGGAGAGTGAAAACTCTGGTATAATAATGTGTTGTTGCGATCTGTAGTTTTCACAAATGTTTGAGTTTGAATTTCTGATTCTCTTTTGGTTATCTTTACGTCCAGAAATGATATTTCATCATTGCTGATTAGGTGGTGAATTTTATTCGGGGATTTTTTTCATTTAACTCCTTGATGTTCTGTTCCAAAGTATTGCGGGTACCCTTCCAAATTAGGAAGATATCATCTATGAATCTCCGGTACATTATAAGATCCTCATGCAATTTGATATCAGACAGAATGTGTTGTTCTTCGAACTGCGCCATAAAAATGTTGGCATAGGTTGAAGCTCCCCCAAAACCCATACTGGTTCCGCTGATTTGCAGGTTAAACTCTTCCTCGAATTTGAAGAAGCTGTGTTGGAGGCAAAATGTTAGAAGTTCTAGTATCAGGATTTTGTTGGCACCCAGGTTTTCTAGTTGTAATAGGGCGCACTCTGTTGCTTCGATACCTTCCTTCAGTGGAATAGACGTGTATAGGGCGGTAACGTCAATGGTGCACATCATCCATTGTTAACTCTGGTTTATGTCATGTCTGTTCATGTGGTTCAAAAAATCTGTAGTATCTTTAATGTTGGTTTTCCACTGGTTTACAAATTTTTGTAAAAACAGATCTATATATTTTCCCAGGGGTTCAAATAACAATCCTACCCCGAGACTATGGGTATGAAGGGTGGATCATATAGATTTTTATGTACCTTAGCTAACATATATATGTGTGGCCGTTTAGGGTTCTGTTTGGTTAAAAATTGTTCAGTTTTGCTGGATATCCAATCCATTGTTCGTGCATGCTGTAAGATGTTTTCGAGAGTTTTGAGTATTTCTTGTGTTGGATCCTTTTCCCGAAGTAGGTAGGTAGTTTCATCAGCTAGATGTTCCTTTACTTTTTTAGTGTAGTGATCAGTATCCATGATGATGAGGGCTCCCCCTTTATCAGCTCGTTGAAAAGTTAATTCCTTCTTGTTAGCAAGTTGTTGTAATGTTTTTCTCTCTTGTTTGGAGAAATTAGGTTTCTTTTTCATTGAAAAATCCAATTTTTGTATGTCAAGTAAACTAGTTTTTCGAATAGATCAATAGTTTTGTGTGATATCGGGGCAATGAATGTACTCTTGGGTTTCAATTCCAAGTATTCTTTAGGTTCTGGTTGATTGGTGTCAGGAATCACATTGGTAAAGAAGTGTCTCAATCTGATATTTCTCATGAATTTATAGATCGCAATTTCAGTTTCTGACAAACTGGAATGATATGTTGGAACAAATGATGTTCCTTTGTTGAGCACTTTCATTTGTTGGTTGGTAAGTTGTGTGGATGAAATGTTGATCACTATGTTCTCGTGCTCCGTAGATCGGGTTTGGTCTTTTCATTTTGCTTTTCCTCTCCTGGTTTTTGTTGTTGTTGGTTTCCACTTCGTTTTGTTGTTGGATCCGGTGGTCGTGTTGATTGTTGACCCTGCTCCAAAAAAGATTCTGTTGATATTGTGGCTCGTTGTGTTGTTATTGTTGTTATGTCCTTGGATACCTCAGATGTTCCCTTGCTTTGAATGGGTGCTCTTGATGTTGATATGTCTCCATCTGAGACTACACTTTCTTCGGATGAAGTAAATTGTTTTTTGGTTGTGGGGTGGCGTTGCGCATACATCTCCGCCCACGTGTATACTTCATTTAAACGGTAGTCTATAGTGTCACGTTTAAATTTTCTTAGCTTTCTCTCTTGCAGATCATTTTCGTAGCTCGCTAGTTTATTGTTGATTGTTTC
Organism: Lissotriton helveticus; assembly: GCF_964261635.1. Lineage (NCBI taxonomy): Eukaryota > Metazoa > Chordata > Amphibia > Caudata > Salamandridae > Lissotriton > Lissotriton helveticus. Next base: position 3,004,184 of record NW_027611658.1, on the reverse strand, counting down.
CAGATTGTTCGCCCACTCTTCTGCTTCCATTCTACTGGATAACTCTCTTTGAATATTGAAAATCTCTTCTTCTAATTCTTTTATGGTTTTTGATAATTCTTCTACAATAAGTAGGATGAGGTCTAGAGAGCATTTATTTAACACCGCATACCATTTATCCATGAATTTTTTATTATGTTGTAGACGGCAGCAAGAAATTAGGCACCATCACATCTAGGATACACGGGGAACATGTAAATACTTTAAACTTATAGCTATAAGCATTGACGTGTTAATCAGTTCTCCAGGTTATGAATGTTACATTCAATCGATATGGTTTACCAACATATCTATTTACTATACGAAATACATTTTTCATAGAAGGTCTTTGAAAATCATTAGTGCAGTTAACTACCGGTATGTCAAATGCGCTATATACATTTAATGTTCACTTTTAGCGAACATTTATCACTATAAACCATCATTTGTCCCATATATCTGTTTGAACAACTGCAGCGTACGCGACAGTTCAATATGGCTGACGTAGTATTCGGCCGCTCCCTACAGCCTACACTTAGGCGCTTCTATTTCCGGTTTACATAAAACAAAAACGCGAGAACCCGGGGTCTATACTTCAGAAACCTGGAAGTGTACCGATGGTCAAACACGACACGTAAACTCACACCCAAGAACCCCCGTAGGTAAGCGAATTCACCGATTAAATTCGGTTGTCTATAAATGCAGTTCAATGTTAACGTGAACCGCAAACTTAGCAACTAACACTGGACGTTCTATTTTATTGTCGTTACAGATCATGACCGATCTCCATGTGTTAAGGTATCCAATGGCCATTTTCTTTACCTTTACCTGTGAAACGCATTCATTAATTAGAGCGTTTAGATGTAAGCGTGGCTATAATAATCCTTGTCCTCCCATTTATAGACACGAATAAGGTGTACAGTCATAGCGTCGATTTTGAGAGAAAGAATTCACGATAAATAATCATGTGAGTCTTTATTTATTTTTTAAACATGGCTCTCAGCTACGTAAAACAGGTTCCATGCACGTTAAAATGTCTCACAGTTTGGGCAGTACAATGATGCACTTACCAGCATCGTCCATGATCTGAGTTTAAACCAATGAAATGAGACTGATATTGAGTTTTCAAATGCATAGGTTCCACATGTTAGCCCTAAACTCATAACATTAAATATCCAAGAATCAAGTTGCCATGCATGCAGAGATTTATTTAATAGCAAATTAAAGAAAGTTTGAGATCATAACTTTGATACCACTACGGTGGGGACTCAAAACTTTAAAGTGGCTGTTGTAATGAAAATTAGATGCATAAAATCTAAAGTGATGTATTGTTTAAACATATTTATGTTCACCGTTTTTTACAGCGGCCCCTGAAGAAGGGACAACGGTCCCGAAATGCATCGGGCCAACCAGCTGAACAATCGTCGAATAACTTTAATGATGTTTGTATGAATTATAATACAATGCACTAGGAAAATGTTTTTGAAGTGAAAAAACGATGATGATTATCGATGCTCGATATTGTATACAAATCAAATAACGAGAATGAAATCAGTTAAATAAACCTGAAAATCATGTGATAACATATTATCAGTTTGTAGAAAAAATTCTTCAAAATAAGACTAGGGGTCAAAAAGTCAATTTTGCTGTGCGCTCGGTAGGGTTGTGATATTTTATCACTAACCATACGTGTCAAACAATCATTGTTAACTTAGGGATAGGCAGCCCTATTTCACAGAACAGCACGCCTAAGGAGAGAACTTGAAATTAAGCAACATTAAAGCAGAGGACTATCGATTAAATAGGAGTGCCAGTGGCCACCATTGATCTTTTTATCAGAATCAAGTGACCACCTGGAGGAGCTCTGGGCCCCTTTCTAGGGAGGACCTGGACAGGGGGGTGGACAATTCCCTGTCATTTGTGTAGTTTCACGCCAGAGCAGCATCCAAGGGCTCCTGAACTTTGCAAAATGGGTTTATGCATCGAAGGCACAAAATGTGCCCTTTAGTGCACTCTGGTGGTGCTAGGAAGGTCTCGGGTGGTTTGCCTGCCGTGCAGTAAACCTGAGGTAATTAGGAAAGGGAAAAAGAAATCGATATAATAGAGCACTCAAGGCAATGCATCAGACAAAGTCCCACTCTCCTACTAACGTTGTCAAGATGGAAAAGTAAGGCGACTTAACTGATGGCGTAGCAGTGAAGAAAGAGGATGGACTACGTTTCATTGTGGGTTTTATAGACTGTCGGACTGTGAATGAATTGGACTATTGGTTACCATGGTTACTCCCTAAGGTTCATGGGAGATGAAGTTTGTGAAGTTGTTGTTTTATTTTACCTTTGAACCTGCTATGTTAATAAAGGTGAAGAAAGATATGCATAATCCTCGTCTCTGGTCCTGACATAGAATTGGGGTCATTTTGGTCCGGCAAAGACACACTGAGTGGGTGTTTTTCAAGGTATGGGAGACTTTGTGTGTTTGTGCTTGCTGCAGGCAATGTTTATGGTCAGGTGAGCAGTCCCCATTAGGGTAAAAGAGCTTCAATCCCCCCCTCAGGGAGGCTGTTTTAGCCAGGGATGCGGCAGCTTCCAAAGTCAATGGCTCTGGCCCTAATGCCACATCCTCTCCCATCAGTTACGAGAGTGACACCTCAACTTAACTTACTGACTGGCCTTCTTCCAGTGAAGGATGGGCCCGCAGCCACACCGCCCATGAGGAAATGCCCTGCTTGAGGCAACAGCAGAACAATCTTAATTCCTCCCACCACTCCAATTCACCCATAACGGGAATTGCCGGGTCTTGACAAACAGCAAGGGTCAAGGGATGGAAATTAGCTACTGTAAAAGCGTTGATGGACATGAGCTCCTGTAAAAGCTTTAATCGCTTTGAGGCTTGGAGAGCAACACATGACTGAGGGAGGTCCACTCGATCACAAATCTGTCTTCAAATTGGAGGGGTGCGCAATCATTAAGGCATGCAGGGGGTGCTGAAACACCCCCAATGGATACAGGTAATGTGTCTGGGATCAGACTTTTGGTTGCTATACAAATTACAGTCTACGTGATAATAAATGTCAAAAAACTTTACAGTAAAAAAAATGGCCCATCAGTCCATGAAACAGCTCCACAGGCAGCCAACACCATGGCTCTCATACTGACCTGTGGGACCAGTCCTGGCACAGTCATGATGTTCTATAGGCCGGTCCATCCCTGGACAGGGAGGTGTGAACAGAGCAGCCGCTCAGGGTCAGAAACGCTTTCATTACTGTTTCCGGGCATGTGCACCAGAAACAATGCACAATATTGTAATAAGCTGGACCCAGAAAACGTTACCATGACAACCCAGTCACCTCTCTTGGTGCAGCCAAGACTGCAATAAGATTAAACAAATACACGCTGGCTGCACTCAAGCCTCAATAAAAGCAAAATGCCTCAAGAAAAACTAAAAAGGTGTGATAAATGTACTTTGGTGCAGGAATGTGGTGAGATGCACTACAATGTGTTACACTAAACCCTAATACCTGAAAATGCCTCCTCCCTGGGTGGAACATCATGAAAACTCTTGCACTAAATTCAAAACGAAAGTGAAAAACTGAATAAACAAAGAACAGCTTTCACCTAGTCTAAATACAGAAAGGCAGACTCCCTGATCCCTAGAAGATAAGTGCAGTCCTGTCAAGTATCACGCATCAGGTGTGACAGTCACGCATTTCAGTGCGGTGTTCCGCATCACCGCACTGAAATGCGTTGTCACGCATTTTGCCGACTTGCCAGCTCGCGTCACCGGCGACGCCTCTATGCACTGCTCCTGCTGCTCTCCGAGTCCGAGAGCGTGATGCAGCCTGTGCCCGCAGTGAGCAGCTGCTCTAGTTCATTTTATCAGTTTCAATTCATGTATTCTAATCGCTGCTCTCAGCTCGTGGGGTGAGTGAGAGCGCGGCTACAATGTAACGCATTTAAACAATCGGTGCTGGCTCCAGCCTGGCGCTGAAATTTCGTGCCCGCCTCGCCGCGGCTTAAATTTGACACAGACACATATTGCAATTAATTATGGGGGCGGTCTTAGTCTCAGCACCGATGCTGTAACTGGCTGACACAGCCAGGGTGCCAAGGTGATTCTATAATACGGATGTGACGCAGCACGCTAACTTGCCATCACGCCCGAGTCGTGTTAGCACACTACTGTGAGACAGAACCGACGGCGGGCCACTCAAATTGAGTGGGAGTCCTCGCGTCGGTCGTGGCTGGCATGCTATACTGTCTCTTGCGCAGTTGAGCGCCGGCCGCAAATAAAACTGCGCTGGCCGGCGGCCTGCCCAGAGGAGACCGAGGCAGGGACTGTCAATGATGGTTGACCCCTCCATGAATCGCTCAATCGCCGCGGACGCCGGCGCCCGCCGCACCTCAGGGCGCCAGCGTCACAAACTAAAGTGCGGCCAAGTCAGGGGACGACTCACAGCAGCCACTGGGTCGGAGAAGACCGATTGCTGTCCCGTCCGGTAGAGTGCATGAGACTGGCTGCAGAGTAATCAGTATTGCAGCTGAGCTGTGCGGCCGCGGTGGGTGGTCCCACGGCCTCCGGACAGACCGGGAAATGTCTTCAAGTAAGTTATAATTATTATAATAAAACTACATTAATGCTGCATTTGAAAAATAAATGTATTCACTAAATGGCGTCATCTGCAGGGCTGCTTACTCTCATCATCCTTCCCAGTGAGACTCCTACCAGTTTAAATCTGCAGTCTGTCAGTGACGGATCATTGTGATTATAACCGCAAATGCAGACGGGCACTTTTGTTTACTTGTAATTTTCACCAGGAAGCGGTATATTGTGAACATAAAAACAACATTTGGTTTAGGTTAATTATAACGGGACAAAACTGAAAACACTTGAACTTAACTGCCCTACCCGGAATTACGTTGACAGTTGACTATTTTTCTTCATGTCATGGTATTGTGAAGTGTGTGTTTTAAAACTCCGCCCCTCAGTCCACACCCATGGCTATTCTCCTTTTGTTCCAGACGTAGGTGCTAGTTACATTTTGCAAGTGCTTTTTGCTTTTGATATTTTACGGCTGTACATTACTAATTGGACGAATACAACTGTCTTGCATAATCTTCCTCGTGCACATTCCTCAGTCTTGCCCGAGCTGGCTGTAACCTATGTGTGCTTCAGCCTCACTCTCCTGATGCTTGCCCGATGTGGAGTGTCAGTGACTAACTGTTCAATCAGGTTACAAGGCCACTTTTTTTTTATTTCTGGTGCTTTGCAGCAATTTTAGGATCACCTTAGAGTTTATCGTTACTCAAATAGGTGTAATTTCTGATAATTATAAGTTTCTCTGGTCTTCTTCATGGCTTGATTTTGCTTGCGATAAAGTGTCACTCATAGTCGTTGAAATGTCACTCATAATTACACTTAAATTATGAAAATGTCACACATGGCAATCTGAAACCTTGGCAGCTATGTAAGTGGAAGAAGCCATCAGCACCCACTCCCTATAAATACAACAGCTTAGGAAAAAAGAAAGACCCGTAACATTAAATACAGAAGCTGTTTCCATCAAGATTAAATAAAAGCACCTAAAAGTGATTGAATTCAGCAAACTCCTCCTTTACTCTACTTTACTTTAGCATGTCCCTAAATTCCAGATTTGTAAAGTGCGACTCATCACCCCTAAAAGTATCCAGGCGCTGGGGCCATCGGGGAGATTAAGTGAGCTGTTGCCCAGAGTCACATGATGCTGAGCTGCAGCCAATGCTGGGGTTCGAGCAGTGAGACCAGTGCTCTGGAGTCAGCTGCTCTGGCCACTGCGCCACACCTGCCTCTAAAGAAGAAAACTACCAACTTGATACTCAATGCTAAGGATGACTTGGGAAACTGACAGGTTTATTAAGTGTGATAGAAAGTTGAATACCTTCCATACAACTTTGGCTGTCACTCCATATATTTACATTTATAAATGGAACTGTCACTCTTTACTTTCTCTTGTTCTTTTTCTTGTATGGGGAGAAATGTTTAAACATTTAATACAAAGATACATTTAAAAAGGTATGATTTTGAGTCAGTGAAGGCAGGGCCTGGCCAGGACTCGCTACTGGTGCTGACTCTGCCACAAATGACCCGGAGACTATAACACTCACGGGAAGAGAAGAACTCAGCAGCCTCCGCTACTTGTGCTGTCGCTGCTGCTGCTGACCCGGACGTTATTACCTGCAAAGGCCAGGGAGAAGCTCGGTCTGTTGTTGGCGCTGAATCTGCCCTAGGTGACCCGGAAGTGACTCCGTTAGTGCTCTCACAGGCCAGGGAGAAGCTCGGCAGCATGCTGACCCGGAAGTGTAACTGTGTAGTTTCTTACAGAAGAGGAAGAGGAAGGCGAGAGGGTGAGACTGAGGAGGGGGGAGAGGAGGGGGAGGGGGGCCAGGGCAGAAGAGGTTGGAGGAGGGGGGCAGAGGAGGGGGGAGGAGGGGCCAGGGCAGAAGAGGGGGGAGGAGGGGCCAGGGCAGAAGAGGGGGGAGGAGGGGCCAGGGCAGAAGAGGAGGGAGGTGGTGGGCAGAGGAGGAGGGGAGCAGAGGAGGAGGGGGAGGAGGGGAGAGGGGAGAGGGGAGGGAGGAGGGGAGGGGTACTGGGGAAGAGGAGGAGGGGGGCAGTGGAGGAGGTGGGCAGAGGAGGGGGAGGGGGCAGAGGGGGAGGGGGCAGAGGAGGAGGGGGAGGAAGAGGGAGGAGGGGCAGAGGAGGGGGGAGGAGGGGCAGAGGAGGGGGGATGAGGAGCGAGGAGGGGGGAGGAGGGGGGAGGAGGGGGGAGAGCGTGGGGCAGTTCTACATGGCCCAATATTATATATGACTCCCTTCAGTTAGCCATGGGTCATTAACAGTACATTGCATTATTATATTTTTGCACCCATACTAACAGTGCTTAAACCCAAACTACACTTCACAGAAAGCTATGTATCCTTGCTGAAATTTAGGACTTTACGGTGCACTGTGCAAAGGGGACCCTTTGTGACCTTGTTATAGAACAGCAAAGATTCAATCTGGTCTCAGTGTGTGGATTTAAACTCCTTTATATTGGGAATGGGTCCATTTGGGGTTCTTACTCATTTTCACAAATACATTTAATTTGGGGGAGATTATCACTCTAATGGATTAACAGTTGTGCTAGAAGGAAACAAAAGCGTATTTTTACAGAAAAATATTCGTATCATCTTTTTTAATACATTCCTAAGCGCTTTTGCCACAGTTCCATACATTGAACACTTTGATATCCAAACTTTGTTCTCCAAAGTATTGTGAGGGTTTTATCGAAGCAGATTTATAAAGCCCAGCTAATTACCCACTAGGGTATCCAGGCACTGGTAGCCATGCTGCTCCGGAGAATCAGTTGAACAACCAGATCTTTAGTCCCTCCCTGAATGGAGATTGAGGCTGGAGGGGGAGGGGGCGCCGTTCCAGGACTTCGCTGCGAGGTAGGAGAAGGAGCGTCCTCTATGGTTGCTTCGGCGGACGCGGAGGGGTGTGAGACAGGGAGGTGGAGCGCATATGTCTGAAGGGTTGGTAGAACCTTAGGTGGTGGTTGATGTATGCTGGTCCTTGGTTTTGCAGGGCTTTGTAGTTGTGGGTCAGCGTCCTGAATTGACACCTTTTGTGGACAAGGAGCCAGTGGAGTTTTTTGAGGTGTGGGGTAATGTGGGTATGTCTGGAGAGGTTGGCCGCTAAGTTCTGTATTGTCTGCAGTCTCTTCAGGGTTTGTGTGGTAATTCCTGCATAGGGTTCTGCCGTAGTCCAGGCGGCTAGTAACGAGAGCTTGAGTGATAGTGCGTCTGGTGCTGATTGGGAGACATTTGAAGATATTTCAGAGCATGCAAAGAGTGAAGTAGCAGGCGGAGGAGACTGCGTGATGTGTTTTTTTTGGGTGAGTTGGTCCAGGAGGATGTAGAGGTTCCGGGCATGGTCTGTAGGAGTGGGTGAGGGTCCTAGGTCAGCAAACCACCAAGAGTCGGTGTTCCCGAAGATCAGTTTGTCTGTTTTTTCTGTGTTGAGTTTGAGGCAGTCGTTTTGCATTCAGTTGGCGACGCTTGTTCAAACTAGCTTATGAAACTATAACTTACAGTTCATTGAGATATTAAGGGTTCGTAGAACCCCGGGCAACACATATTTGGGGCTCCCTATTTGGAATACATTTGAATTTATTACCACTTTTAGGCTCAATTGATGTCCCTATGATGCCAAAAAAAGATTAAATCATGTTAAACCTTCAGAACCCTGTGCCGGCAGAAGCATCTAAAAGCCCGAGCTGGCTATAGTCCAGCCAAGTACTGTCAAAGAAGCTTGCACAAACATTGATAAAGATAATTCTTTTTGAGTTTGGGTCTAGATCTTTTACTTGCAAAAACATTTTATGTGGATATCCAGCCAGCTTGTTATTCCTATTTCAGGGAAATGCCTGTGTAAATTGTGTGTCTGTGTACGGCATTGAAGATGTGGTTGAGAGATATCTGGTGTGTTACATTAATCCATGTATAAATGAGGTGTGAGGCTGTACAAATGAGAGTTGGAGTTTGTGTCACATCTGTGAGTATACAGTTGAATGGAGTTTTAAAAGAGCAATTTCCTTGTGTGTGTGTTGTAAAAATGTTGCCAAAGACAAGCCTGTCTGCTCCCAAGCACGCATCCGCTGGGACCAGAAGTCAGTTAGTATCCTCAATATTTCGCATATTCAGCATAGGATCTATTGTCTTTCAGGTACACAGATTTTTGTATCTCCCCCATGGTTGTCTCAACTTTAGAAGCAAATGGCGTGTATGCCAGCCACACATATAGAGAAATCTGATACTTAACAGCCCTCACTGTGACCATCAAATAATAAGACTCTTCTATATCCTCAGATTTCGGAGTCGTTAAAAGCGGCTTTACTAAACCCACCCTCCCTAGGCAAAGATAAGGTGGAAATACTCAAATTGTTAGAATCTTCTAAGCCGGATATCCTGTTCCTAACTGAAACCTGGTTGTCAGAGGAATCTACTCCAGATCTCCAGAAGCCATACCCAAAGATGACCAAAAGAGGACGAGCACAGAGGAGGGAGTGAGATAGCAGCAATTATTCACCAGTGGATCCACACATCTATTTTACAAATGACTCAAACTGAAGGGGTAGATCTGCTTCCCTTCCTCAATTTTGGAATTGATGACTTCAACTCGGACTCTAAAGATAATGAATTTGCTGAGTTAATGACGTTGAATTTACACCAACACATTACATGCTCAGTTCACATAAAACAAAATACCTTAGATCTGATCTGGCTGTATAATTTGAATCGACACAATATAATCATTCCTTCTTGCATACGGTCCAACCATTATTTGATCAGCGTTTGTATTCCAGTAGATTTTTCGAACTTGATCCACAAGCAGGAAATTAAAACCATATGCAAATGGCGAAAAATAAATACAGAGCCAGTGTTATCAACACTTTCAAACACCTTCTCCCTATTACCATCAATTGAAGGCTTTCTCCCAAAGAAAAATAATCCACTCTGTGGCTCAGACAGGCTAGTGACCCACACCCCTCAAATCCAACAGCGTGTTTTAAACCGCACCAGACCATTGCCCTGGTAGAAGCCAGAGTTAAAGGAGGTGAAACCTGCATTGCGTCAACACTGGCGGGAAAGGGATGATGAAGAGAGCGAAATCAAATTTAAAACAGAACTTGCAGAATATAAAGGCAAATCCGCACGTGCAAAGCCCTTTTAATAGGCAAATAATAAAAACTGTTTTTTGATATCCTGAATGATTTGTCACCCCTAGATGAAATGAAAACTTTCCTGACTCATATCGGCGCATTCTGTGGCAAATTAAATACTTAACAAAAAAATTATTTTAAGCAAGTATAAACAATTGCAGCAGCAGTAATTCTGAAGTTGAGTCTGAATAGAACTCTACTCTCCTTATCCAGGTTTGAAGAAATAAACAAGCTCCATCAATTTGTGATCAAGGTCAAATCCGGGTCACCAACTGACCCTTGCCCTCCAGCAGTCATAGAATCTCTGACCTCCGCAATCAATCAATCAATTAGCATTTGTAAAGCGTACCCCAAGGATATCTGGGCGGTGAGGGTGCTGCGTCTCCGTCAAAAAGCGAGGACTTGAGCAATCCCCTGCAAAGCATTTTCATCAATTCAGCAGCTCCAAGCGCGTTTCAAAATGCTGTAGAGCTCATGTTACTGAAAAACCAGGGAGAAGTCCCGGATATAACCAAGAATTATAGGCCAATACCTCTGCTTCCTTAACCTGCAAAAACTATTGGTCAGAGAACTGTCTTCAAGAGGTTCCAGGCTTTATAACTACACCAGCTTTCAGTTGTTAATTTTTATTGATGGAATGTCCGCCTCACCACTCCAGGTTCAAAATATGATTCAATTTAATGATTACTTGATGAGGTTGAATCAGCTAAAACTGAATATTGACAATACTGAGATTGTAATTCTAAAGAATAAGACCAATCTTTGGAACCACTTTACTCTCCAACAAAAATTAGATTGTTACCGGAGCCTAAATGCACAGCTAAAAGCAAAAGCCTCTAAGTGATAATCAATAGCAATCTTAGCAAGAACCAGCAGGCTGGAGCAGTAGGATCTAAATGCAGATTTATGCTGAAACTACTTGAGAAAATAACCCCCTTCTTCCACTTTAGACAAGAAAAGCAATAGTGGTGGACACAGTCCTATCTAGATTGCATTATGCCAACCAAGTATATGTAAGAATACCCAATATCACCAATCATAGCCTACAAGTAATTCACAGCGACGCAGCTTGTTTACTACATCATCTTCAGAAGTGGGCTCGCGCCACACCTATATTGAAATACCAAGTCCCCTCTAAGACCCTCTGCCTCACCTCTAAAGGGTCGAGAGGTCTAGCCCCTCACTTAATTGTAAACCAGGTGGAAATGCATACACCCTTAAAAAACCAGAGATCACCTCACTTGAATTTAGTTTCTATTCCAAAATTACAGAGGATCAGATCAGGTGGACGCAGCTTTGTGGTAGAAGCTCCTTCCATTCGGATCTCTCTCCCGGCGAAATCCATTTTGAATCTAACTCCAAGCGTTGTCCCAGAAATCTAACAGCCCACAAGCCTATTCATGCTAGATTCTTCCCTGGTCTGATTAGTTGTCTCCTCTTTTATGTATTTCTGATTCAGTGCCAAGAAACCCCATGTTGAACATGCTCTCTTTATATGCAATGACATGACAAGCATTTTTTAGATCCTGTAGAGGTTTGGTATGTTGGCGCGTGCTTCAGTCACTGAACTGAATATTGCAAAAGAGAGATGTACAGTGAAAGTGAGGATGAGGTCTTGTCTGCTAGGGTATTATAAACCTTTGATTGCGGCAAGGCAGTTACAATATTCAATTTTTTTCATAACCGTGTGCAATTTGAGCAGATCAAGGAACACACATAGTGATGGAAATGCATTTCAAATCAGTGCCTTTCAGAATATATGAACTATGTTATGGATATTATTAAATTTTAATGATTTAATTTTTTTTCTGGTTTTAGAAATTAGCAATTTCCTCTGATCACACTGGGGTTGGTGAGACAGGAAGGAGTATTTTAACCTAGTTGTCCTGTGATAAAGTGTTGTCTTTTCTCTTTTCCTCTCCTCTGCAGACACTTGAGAATTGACAATAGAGTACCAGAATGGGGAGAAGACGGGCTTCAGGGTATAAAGCGAATGCGCAGTGTTCACGTGAATCCGTAAGAGCCACAGTCCCATCTTTACCTCTTCTTGACGTCTCAGCTTCAAGATCCCGAAATGATGCTCAGAGGGACCATGGGCTGGAACCGCTTTTGGAGGACCTGCCCCACATTATCCTTTTATCCATGCTGGAGGAGTTGGAAGCCAAACTGGATAACTTGATGAATACTGTGGAGGACGTACCTTCTAGAGTCGCTGGGCTGATTAAGAAAATCTGGATAGAAAAGGATCAAGGTTCCCTAGATAATGGTGCAGTGTCTTTGGAGGTGGTCTGTCCGGCGAGCATTAGAAATTGTGCTGTTAGCCGGTCTCCTGCGACACCTCAACTAGACAGGCCAGGGGAACCGAGCTTGTGTCTTCAGCCAGTGTTCTCTGATGGGCATGCACCAACACAGGACTGTACGCTCTCTTCTCCAACCAATGTTCAAGGGCGTCCAGAGGAGCCAAACCTTTGTCTACAGCCAATGTTTCTACATCGATGTGACCCACAGCAGGACCAGTGCGTGCAAACTGGGATTCCAGATGTAAACAAGTCGCAGCAGGATGAGTACATGCATCCTGGGTTTCCAGATGTACACGAGTCGCAGCAGGACAAGTACATGCATCCTGCGTTTCCAGATGTACACGAGTCGCAGCAGGACCAGTGCATGCAACCTGGGTTTCCAGATGTACACGAGTCGAGGCGAGACCGGTGCATGCAACCTGGGTTTCCAGATGTACACCAGTCAGAGCGAGACCAGTGCCTGCAACCTGGGTTTCCAGATGTACACGAGTCGAAGCGAGACCAGTGCATGCAAACTGGGTTTCCAGATGGAAATGGAGTACAGCAGGATTGTACTTTATCCAGGTGCCCTCAGACAGATCCTCCAGGCAGATCACTGGAGGCCAAGCGGTGTCTTCACTCGGAATTTGTTGATGGGCAGATGCCACAGCAAGACCACAGCATACAATCAGTGGTCCCAGAAAAGAGGGAACCAGATGGGCACCTGAAGCAAGAACCATCTCCATTGTCTAGTAATAGCTGGGACCAGCAACAGAACCTCTGCCCACACCCGCTATTTCCTGAAGGACACGAACCACAGCAAAACCACTGTATACAACCTGCGCTACCAAATGGGAACGGCCCTGATGATCCTTTGAAGGAAGAATTGATGTATTTTGATTTCCAAGATCTCCAGGAGAACCGCAGCCTACAACTCGTGTCACCTGATGGGATGTCATCAGACGAACACATAGAGTCTGGGCTATTGTCCTTTGATGAGTTGGGGTCACAACAAACCCAGTGCCTCCAGCAACACCTATGCTTGAAGCAGGAACTTCCTTATGCACAGGATCCAAACGTGAACTATGAGCTAGAATCTATGCTCCCTGAAGCACAGGAACCAGATCAAAATGATAATCTAGAACCGGCCTGTACTGATTCACATGGTTCAGATCGGAAGTACAAGCTAGAACCACTGCACACTGCGGCACTGGACCGAGAGCTAGAGTCAGTGCTTCCTGAAGCACAGAAACCAGATGAGAGCTACACGGTGGAACCACTGCACCCCGAGGAGCAGGATTCAAATCAGAACTACAAGCTAGAAACTCCCTGTACTGATTCACAGGGCTCAGATCAGAACAACAAGCTACTGCACACTGAATCACAGCATCAACATCAGAACTGCAAGCCAGAACTGCTCTGTCCTGATGAGCGGGGTCAATCTGTGCCTCCATCATTTCTAGGACTGGACACAAATTCTGCAGATGAAGACTCCATGGAGAGAGCAAATGCAAAATCACATTTGTTGCGGTCCAAAGCCACCCCAGGTATGTGTTTTGCTATACATTGACACGCGGAGTGCACTAACACATGTAACCTCTTTAGCATGCATATGGGCAGATTTTAGAAAGTCTCTGAGGGGATCATTTGGGTTTGGATGGAATCCCGTGAGCGATACTGACCCCCAGAATACACTGGGTGCAGATGATTCCCTGCACTCTTCTCTGTTTCCACAAAGGACTGCATCCTTCCTGTGCAGAAACAGGCCTGATTAAGGGACTCTGCATGAGACAAGTAGGCCAGTAGCTCTTGTCCTTCCTTGTTCGTCCCTATTCCAGGCTGAGGAACTGTAAAAAGGGCTATTCTTGGGAGGAATTACTGGCCAGAATCACACATAATAGTCAAATGCAAGTGACGTGGTGTTCATTGAGAATAACAGACATGCACAGTCTAGAGAGAGAACTGTTTCCTGTTGCACAGTTACATTGGGTAAGACGCAGTCGTCTCCAGTTCCTGATATAAAAATCCTAGTATGTATTCAGCCTCAACAGCAGGGCCTACCAGGGATGTTATTGCCACTGCAGGGTTCTCCAGGAGTGCACACCTCCTATGATAGACAGATACACTAAGTGATTGATTATGTGTCACTTGTGAGTTCACCCTCCCAACCTCTAGCTCAGCAAAGAGAGTTAATTGTTTTATGGGCAGACAAAAGTAGCCATGATCTCCCTACAACAGCATCCTGCCTTTAGGAAACTCACTAACTGTGTAAAATGTCATCGCATCATCACACGTAACATACTGAGTTGGGGTTTGCCCACCCATAGTGTGAGTTACGGATTGTGGTTCTAACCATAACTTGCAAATGTCAGGAGTTTGTTCGGCTTTAAGTCTTAACCATATATACATTTTACCCTTGTTTTTAAGTGAATTTCAGATTTTTTTAAAGACCCATTAAGGTGTTTTAACAAAGCTATCGACAACTTCACTTTTAACCATATTCAGTGAAAATATATTAGCGATAAAGTACCGCCTGCCGCACCTTCTAAGATACTGCAAGTCAACATGGTGTTCCATATAGAGGAATGAGGAAGGGAGAGTTCCTTTATAAGGTCATGGAACTCTGAGGTGACTTGCAATAATCTTATAATATGCACCAGGTGTAGCCCCTACATATGCAGCAGCTAACATGTTTGCAAACATGAAGAATTAACATAAAACCTCTTGTGAAAAAGTAAAAATAAAAACTGTTTGATATTTCTTCCAAAAAGATATTAGAAACAGTTCAATAAAAGTCCATTTAAAAAAAGCTGCAGTAGCTCGGAACGTGTAGAAACATGCAGAAAGATTCCACCCTTCCTTTTTCTAAGGAAACTAACAAACATATTCCCTCTGCTTCTCATAGTAAGCTAGTAACATACAGCAGAATTAATAAAAGCAAAGTTCTGTTTGTTGCTTTAAACAGCTGCTTCAATTATGCTTCGTGACGTGACCTTCCTTTTACATCAGCTGCTGGCTCTGGCAGCAGGAATTGTGCCCTCAGGACTCGACTGTAATAACTTATAAAAGCAGAGTTCTGACATCTTTTCTTCGTAATCACTGACTTGGTGCATCACAAATTGCTGATTATAAAGAAAATAGAGACTGACATTCATACAGGGATTACAGAATGCCATGGAATATAATTATATATATACATATAGTAACTTTGGCACAGTTCAGTGTATCTGCACAAAACTATTTTGGATTGGCATGGCTAGTTTCATGCAGTGTTTTTTTGTGGTCCTAAATTAAGCCACTAGTCATTTAAGATAGAGCTAGTTGGACCTTTAGCCCATGAATGGTGTGTGCATCTGGACTTGCGGACTCAAATGTAAAAATATATTGGATCCGATTGGATGAGGAAGCTTTTTCGTCCATCCATTTCGGATTCGTAACCCAAAGTTGGGTCTGCTGACCTGAAGCTCCCTGATTGGCTGGCTACATCTTGAACCATTACATGAGGAAGAGACTTGTTCCCCGCATCCTGTAAAAATACTAAAGAAGCAATGAAGTGCCGTGGTGCCATCCTGTCTCTCCCTGGCACAGGGGCTGCCTAATGTTAAAATGTAGAAAGACATTGCTGATTTTGAGACAGAGGTTGGATTCCACATCATGGCCCTTGAGGTCCGCAAACCATAGGCAGGTGTCTGCGCAGGCACAGTAATTGGCTTTGTACCCTGGCGGACATTTGTGATGTTCGGAGACCTGCTACTCGGTCTGAAACCCTATCGATGTCCAATAAGGATACAGAAGTTTGAAAGGGTCCGAGAACCCCAGGAAAGTGTCTGGGAACCCTTAAAAAAAAAAAAAAAAAAAAAAACATAAGCCAGGCCCTTCAAGGAATCCCCTGCTCTGCCCACCGTTGAACACCTGGGCCTGCTTGGAGTTGGCTGCAGGGAACTGTTGCGTGTGTATATGATGAAAAAAAAAACACTGAAAATAAGCATTGGCAAAGCAAATAGGTGTCTCCTATCCGAAAGCTATCGACTTTGGCAATGAGTTTTAGCCATTATGTACACCAGTGTGACTGCTGTTCGGCATGGTTAAAAGTTAGTGGCACAGGTTTGGGTGGGGTAGATAGAAGGGGATAGATTGGGGTAGAGTGGAATGGGGTAGATTGGAGTCAAGTGGGGTAGATCGAATTGGAGTAGATTGAGGTGGAGTGGAGTAGATTGAGGTGGAGTAGGATGGATTGGGGTGGATTTGAGTGGGATAGATTGGGAAAGAGTGGGGTGGAATGCCCCGGTTACTTACTGGTAATCTTCATTACTCCGAGTCCTAGTCTTCCTTGCCACAATAATTACTGATGAGCATTCTGCTCCTACAGAAACTCCAAGCAAAAGTTAACATACTAGTCTCCCTATCCCTCCAATATGGCCCCCAGTGGCAACCACCAATCACATAAAAGGATAGAAGATCCGCACCATGACCTGTACACCAAAGCCGTGTACATGAAGCCAAAACGGAGGGCCGGGAGGGAACGGAAATTATACTGTGGTGAGGAAGACTAGGACTCGGAGTAATGAAGATTACCGGTAAGTAACCAGGGCATTACCTCCTCGTCCGTCTTCCTCGCCACAGTAATTACTAATGAGCAGATACCAAAGCAATATCAGCTTCATGGATAGGAAACACAGCCCACACACGGAAGGCAGTACAACAAAAAACGTCAGTGACAACAAAGGAGAGAGACACATCTCAAGAAACCACGGAGTACGCAACCAAAGAGGCAAAGGCAACAGAAGCACCAACCCCAAGCTGGTAATGAGAAAAGAAGGCATGAGGGGAAGGTCAAGTGGCCGTCCTGCAAAATCCCCCAGGGAAACAACCCGAACGGCGGTCCAAGAAACAGCAACAAAACTAGTATAATGCCCCCTGAATCGGACGAGAGGGAACCACTGACAGAAACAGACACCAAAAGGAGAGCCGCCCATATCCACCAAATGAGAGCGGAAGAGATGGCAACAGTCCCCGACAGGCCAGCCAAAATGACAAACAAGAGGCCACCACAGAAAAAGCAGCCATGCAAGGCAAATTACACACCAAGGCACGCTACACAACCAAAATTGTGGAAAGGAGACAACGGGAAGCATCACTTCCGCCGACTGACTAAATAAAGAGCACAAGTAGGCACAAAAGAAGGAAGAACACGCAAGAGCACCCAAACCTTCACAATGTCAAAAAAAGCAAGTTCCCCTACTCCAACTGACCATGGGAACCCCGTGCAACACACTCAACCCCAACAAAGGTCCCACAGGGAGGAGATAACACAGGACAAGGGCGTAGAAGTGCCAGAGAAGCGAAAAGAGGAGTCATCAAAGGCCCCACTGACACAAAAGGGAGACCATGAAAAAAAACTCTAAAGGTAGCCCCCCAAACATGGACGGTAGAAAGGGCCAAACACAACCAACACTGACCCCCTAAAAAATATCCAGTACCCAAACAGGAGCCAAACCATAGTGCAGACACAAAATAGCAAAGGAGACCCAATGTATGTATGTATGTATTGCATACTTCTATAGCGCAACACTGTCACCCAAAGGGTATCCTGGCGCTTTGACTATACATAGCTAATGCACACCTACAAGGATCATACTGCTCTTGGAAAGACATAGGTCTTCAACCCTCTCTTAAACGGCAAAAGTTCTCCCTGACTCCTCAGGGAAAACGGGAGAGAGTTCCAAAGCTTGCCAGCTGAAAACCCGAAGGAACGGCCTCCCATCCTTAACCTCGGGATCCTGGGAACAACTACCAGACATGCCAAAGAAAATCGTAGAGTTCGAGAGGTAGAATACCAGGAGAAAAGATTTTGCAACAAGACCGGTCCCTGTCGATGCAAGGCTTTGAAAACCAAGCAAGATGCTTTAAAAAGAATACGCTGCTGAACAGGCAGCCAATGAAGGTCTAACAGCACTGTAGTAGAAGAGGCAGCACGCGATCGAGAGAGTACACGTTTAGCTGCCATATTTTGTATGCGCTTCAGCTTACCAATCAGATTTTTAGCATAGTGAAAGACAACAAAGGCAGAGGGGCGCCCGCACAGTGGGACAAGACCCGCAACATCAAATGAACAACCATCAAGGAACAAGGAACACTGCACAAGAGCCAACCCAGAAGCAACACTGACCGGAACACCGGAAGAGGAACCAGAGGGCCCATCAAATGGAAACAAAAGGAACGGCAACGTCCACCCTGGACGCAACGCCGCCTCCAACAACAGAGGAAACCTCAGGGGGGCGAAACCAACCCGGAACCACAAGAGGCACCTATGCTCCCCACCCCCAAACCTCAGCACAATCCCCGGAATCAGGGCAATCAGAGGAAAGCATACAACAGGCCCCTCGGCCACCGGAAGGATATCACATCCATCTTCCAAGCCCATGGAACAGGAATAAATGTGTAGAAACAATGGATCGGGCCTGGACCGAAGACGCAAACAAGTCCACCATCGGACACTCAAAGCAGCACATCAATGGCCGAAATGTTATCTGTTCCGGATGATAAGACCCCAAGGGGGGAAAGATCCCGTACAGACAGGCCGTCATCAAATTCCCCCGGTGCGGGAGAGAAACCGCAGACAGGGAGGCCAACCATGACCCCGTCCAGGAACAATGGAGTCGACAGAGGAAACTAAGGGAACGAACATCGTACCCCCTTAAAGAGAGAAGCAGAACAAGACAACGAGATAGTCCGTCCGGACACAAACATGGCGAACTACCAGCAAGGCAGTAAACGTCAAGCAACCCAATTGAACAGCCTTCAGCTCCCAACAAACGGAGAAACAAGAAAGCAGAGCCACCGACCACCAGCCTCTCATTGAAGATACGTCCAGAATAGGCCCCCCTCCCCCAGGGTAACAGACAGGCACTCGCAGTAACCATCCGAGAGGGAACAAACAGAAACGGACGACATCAGAACAGATGACCGACACCCAGCCACCAACCTAGAACTACCCTCACCAGGGCAGACACAGGAACCCCCAAATCGAAACCAGATAATGGGGGAGCCAATAAGAAAAACAATATAACGCACAAGAAGAGACAAAGGGAGAGGAGCCCAAGGCACCACTACCAAGTAGGCGGACAGTATACCCGGACCCCCAACCAAAGTCACACTGGAGAGCAAGTCCCCAACACCAGGGACCAAAAACAGACATCAGAGGCAAAGTTAGTGTATGATGCATGAACACCAAACCCAACAGCGTCCCAAGTGAGCCCCAATGTACATCCGATCCAGAGAAGGAACCAGGAATCAAGAGAATCCGTGGCCCTCGAGGACTAGGCAACTCACACGGACATGGAGCCTTGCCCCAGAGAAAAAAGAAGCAGACTCAACCAAACAACCATGTAAGGAAGATCACAAACCCCTTCCCATGTAAAAGCCCAACCAGAGGTTCCAGAACCGCAGCAAAGACACGAGGGGTGGAACACAGGCCAAAGGGCAAATCAATACGAGAGGCAAAAGGACAGGAACATGGAGAGAAGCATCCCGCAAACCGAAGGAATCCAGAAACCCAATGAATGAGCAGAGGCAGGAACACCTGAAAGGACACCAACAGGAATTTGACGGGATCTAAACATGAATCCAACCAAGGCAGATCCACTACCGGCCATAGGCTCCCATGAGACATCCCACCAGGAAGAGACCAAAGAATACACACGGCCCCGCTGATCCGCAGGCATCGGAACAATAGCGCCATAGTCCACAAGGCAGTGTACACACCCAACAGTGCCTCCAATCATAGAGCGACCCGGGGCAAGGGGTGACCCGAAACCGTCTGGGGGAGACAGTAGGAAAATAAGGAGAAAATCTGTCAACACCACCAGGAGAGCCCAGTGGACTGACACAGTCCGCATCCAGCCGACCACAAAGAGAGACAGCTGACCTCCCACAGGACCCACACCTGGAGCAACCCGAGGCAGAAGAAGAAGAGGAAGAGGTGGCAGGGAACGGGGACTAGTCAGAGGAAGAAGTACCCCGGCCACGCCCAAGACCACGAAAGGTCGGAGGAGCCCTCCCAAGACGAGCAGGGGCAAGTGCAGAACCACTCAACAGAACCACCAAGTGAGCACCAAAAACTCTCAGTGAGCATCGGCCCTCCAAGACCGGAACCACAACAGGCGTTAGCCCACATCACCTGGTACTACCAGACGGCCGCCCAACCTGGCACTAACCAGGCGCAACTTTTAACTTCTCAGAGCAATTGAGATCAGGTGTGGTATAGGTCAGAATGGGCATAGGCCCAAGGAGTCAAAGGAAACAAAAGAAACGAAAGAAAGAAACCACCCGCATTATCCCATCGGGGTGAGAGTGGGAAAACGACCACGCCCAGTCCAACATCCACCTTAACAGAGGCAGGAAAACTAACTGCAAAGACCTGCAAGGGATAACGGTGACTCACAAACCGGGGGAAATTATTTTTAACAACATCATTCCAAACAGCCTCCAACACCCTAAAAACAGATGAGAAGAGAGGCAACGACACGGGCTCCTTGCTTCGAAATTGCGCAAAGTAATGAGAGACCTCCACATCCACCACGGACTTGGGAAACAACAGGATGGAACAAATGTGCAGAAGAATATCTCTAAGACCTGACCCCCTCACAAAACGACCCATAAGTACCACATCCTCGCCCATACCAGGCAAGGGAGAAACCAGGGTCACACCGGGCCGTAGTAGGGGGAAGAACCCAGGCCATATCAATCCAAACGGCAGCCACCGCAGAATGAAACAATAACCAGAGCA
Organism: Lissotriton helveticus; assembly: GCF_964261635.1. Taxonomy (NCBI): domain Eukaryota; kingdom Metazoa; phylum Chordata; class Amphibia; order Caudata; family Salamandridae; genus Lissotriton; species Lissotriton helveticus. The sequence continues at coordinate 2,983,363 of NW_027611658.1, read as the reverse complement.
AGGCAAGCGAATGGACCGCGTCCAGAGACCTAGAAGACCCCTGAGCGGCAGCAGATTCCAACGCAGCACCTGCCACCATCAATGCACACACAACAATGACATGCAAGACACCCACGATAAGCAAGAGCGCTTAAAAAGCGCCTTATAGCCAAGGAAACCGGGAAAAAAATGCCTTAGGCCGGCCATCAGCATGCCCATAGTAATCACGCCACATTTTTTAAAGAAGGGGCACGACAGATGGGTATTTAATGACTCAATCAAGACTGCAATGCAACATCTGTAATAGGATTCCTCATTCATTGGATACTGAAATGAGTATGCAAATAGAGAACATTTCATTACCCAAGCTGCCTGAACAGGGACTTGAACCCTGGGCCCTCAGAATAAAAGTCTGATGCTCTACCGACTGAGCTATTCAGGCTCTACCAGGAACCCCCTCAATTGCTTTGCATTCAATGCGCCTATCTGTATCCAGATGACACGAGGCCACGCCCCTCCCAGTCGACAAACGCGACCCCAGAGTACAGCTGATGGAGAAGCGGCAGCTGACAACCACTGGGGAGGAGGGAGATCGCGAGCGACCCATCCCCACGGGAGGCAGGAATCAAGTAAGACACTCCGAGTCCGCTACAGCAGGAGTCGACATTACATCAGTCACACCAGGAGGTAGGAAAAATTAATACACGCCGAGTCCGCTAAGCAGGACTTGGTAATACAAATAACAGACACCACGAGGGAGGAGAAAGCCTGTGTGCGTAGCACCAGCCCCCCCAGGGTTTCAGGAAAATAAGGAAGACACGACGAGTCCGCTAATCAGGACTCAGTGCATAAATCAAACAAGACAGGCACGTAAACTTCCAACGTCCGCTAGAGCAGGACAGTGGAGAATGCCCAAAGTGCAAAATGGGGGGGAACAGGCAATAACACCTAAAAGTCCGCTAGAGCAGGAGAAAGGAGAATGCACAAAAGTGCCCAATAAGGGGGGGAAACACTGTGAAACACACATGTAGAAACAATAACCCCCCTCATGTAACAGAGCACAACAGTCCGCTAAAGCAGGACCACCACCCCCAACTTACCTGAACAAACAGGAACATGAACAGCACTCTGATTAGTGCAGAAACAAAAAAACAGGTTGTGGTGTGGATCTAGTATCCTTTTATGTGATTGGTGGTTGCCACTGGGGGCCATATTGGAGAGATAGGGAGACTAGTATGTTAACTTTTGCTTGGAGTTTCTGTAGGAGCAGAATGCTCATTAGTAATTACTGTGGCGAGGAAGACGGACGAGGAGGTAATGAGGTAGATTGGAGTAGAGTGGGGAGACTGGAGTGGAGTAGTTTAGAGTGCAGTATATTGGGGTAGTATGGATTGCGGTACTTTGGACTGGAGTAGAATGGAGTGGAGTTATATAGAGTGGTGTAGGGTAGATTTGGTTGGGGTGGGGTAGAGTGTGGTGGAATTGATTGGAGTAGATTTCTGTGGGGTAGATTGGATGGGGTAGATTGGGATATGTAAGTTAGGGGTGGAGTGCTATTGGGTAGATTAGGGTGGAGTGGATTAGATTTGACTGGAATGAGGTAGGTTTGGGTAGAGTGGGTGGAGTGGAATTGGATAGGTTGGAGTGGAGTGTTGTGGGGTAGATTAGGGTGGAGTGGAATGGGGTGGTTTGGGTGGATTGGATGGACTGGGGTAGATTGGATGGAGTGGGGTAGATTGGATGAAGTGTGGTAGGTTGGATGGAGTGGGGTAGATTGGATGAAGTGGGGAGGGATAGATTGGGTGGAGTGGGGTAGATCACAGTGGAGTGCAGTAGATTATGGTAGATTGGAGTGGGTAGATTGTGGTAGTTTGGAGTGGGTAGATTGTGGTATGAGTGTAGATGAGTTGGATAGATTGCAGTGGGGTAAATTGAAATGGAGTTGGGTAAATTGGACTGAAGTAGAGAGGTAGATTGGGGTGAAGTCGGTTAGATCGGAGTAGATTAGAGTTGGGGTAGATTGAAGTGGAGTGGGGTAGTCTGGGGTATATTGGAGCAGAGTGGGGTAAATCTGAGTGGAGTGCGGTAGATTGGGGAGGAGTGGGGTTGATGGGGTAGATTGAGTTAGAGTGGGGTAGATTGCAGTGGGTAAATTGGGAATGGATAGATTGGAATGGGGTGAATTGTAAGGGGATGGATTGGGGTACTTTGGAGTGGAGTGGGATAGATTTGAGTGGAGTGGGATAGATTGGATTGGAGTGGGGTAGATTGTGATGGGTACATTGGTAATGGATAGATTGGAATGGGGTGAATTGGAGTGGGATGGATTGGGGTAATTTGGAGTGGAGTGGGATAGATTGGAGTGGAGTGGGGTGGATTGGAGTGGGGTAAGTGGTATGAGTAGAGGAGCATGGAGTGGAGTGTTGTTTCATGGAGTGAGTGGCATAGATTGGAGTGGGATGGATTGGGATACTTTGGAGTGGAGTGGGATAGATTGGAGTGGGATAGATTGGAGTGGGGTGGATTAGAGTGGGGTAAGTGGTGTGGAGTAGAGGAGTGTGGAGTGGAGTGTTGTTACATGGAGTGAGTGGCATAGATTGGAGTGGTGTGGTGTGGAGTTGAGTGGCGTAGTGTGGAGTATACTTGGTGTGGTAGCGCACTGCCATTACAAACAACACATTTTCAATTGAAATGATCATTACATTTACACCGAAATATGGTTTTACTGCGCATAAATGATAATGTTTGCAAATGTCATCCCTTAGTGTATTAATGTGTTTCAATCGTATTCAAATATTTTTCTCCACACTTCAGTAATTCAAAACAAATGTGCTTCATTTGTACTAATTCTGATATATTCTAGAACACCAGCCCAGTTCTTTTTTTTAGGTCTTGCCGCAACAGCACTTAACTTTGTGGGATTACTGCTCACCCATTGCTTTTTATTTGTTTCTTTGAATCTCCTTTAAACAGCCTTGCTTCCAAATGGCTAATCTTTCCAACTTGTCCCTCCTTTTCGTAGATTGTTCCCTCCCACGGAGCACCGTTCCGTTACTTGTATCCTTGCAATGGTCCCATATTATAAAATGCTTTAGGCAGTTTTTCTTTTTTCTTTGTCTAAGAGCACTTCATATGAGCACTTTTTTCACTCGCTCCAAGCTTTTTTCTAAATGGCTGTAATTCTTGTTCTTATCTCGTCACATTTTCTGTTCATTCACGAGATCAAATGTCAGATGATGTTTCCCCTAAAAAGCCTGTTCTTTCTCTGACTTCAAAGTAAGTCTCACTCATCGCTGCTTGCCTCTCCTTGCTTGTTATTTTTAAAAGCAAATTACTTAATTTTCTTGCCTTCACCACCTCCCCTTCGCATAATGGTAGCAGCTGTTTCAACTAAAGTGCTCATTTCTACTGCTGCCCCCCAGAAACTTCACTGTCCACTGTAAAGTTGGCACCTAGGGTACTGGAAGGACGGCTTGGGGTGGAGGGGACATTCGCATGTACAGAGGGTCGTGCCATTGAAGCATCTTCTGGCAGCTCTCCCCAGCAGCACCATGTCGCGCACATCTGTACAACGTTTCCGGGCCGAAAGCAGTATAGAATAATAGCTATATATTCTGTAACCAGTCAGTTTGCTTTGTACAATCCACTGTACTAAATGATAGGAGGTATTCTTAGTACATGTATTTCTAAAATGTCACATGTAGTGATATTTAGGACACATACTATTGTATTGCAAGTTGATCTCTAGTAATCTTTAGACAAGTATTATTTGTAAAGTAGAAATGCTTTCCACTTAATATTGAATATATATACTTGGTAGTTTGTTTTAAAGAACTAATCAAACCAAATATCAGAAGTACAATGCTATAGAATTGTGAAGCACTCTGATACTCAGTTGGGTCATGTTCACGCTATATAAAACACTGAATTAATAAATGAATAACACACCTGAGTGCGGGGATACCATCACACCTGGTGCCTGCTGTGAAGAAGGTGTGTGAGGGCTGAAAAATTACCTTCACGCCCTGCAAGGCCAGCGCCCTCGATGCTGCCTTCGTGGTGGCCATATTGAAACAGAAAACCATCAGGACATCTCAGGCATTTATACAAAAAATACCGTGAAAGACGGCAGGCCCGTAGGCTGATTTGGAAATTATTGGGCGCATTTCTAGTGGTATCTTGAGGAAAATAGTCAAATAAAGTACGGCGGCGAGGCCAAACTACTTTTAAAAAATAACATACTCACACTGGGGAGAGACTTCTCATGCTCTGATTGTGGGCTGGGATTCCTTGCAATAGACAGCAACTGTATCTAGCTTCTTATCAGACTAATAGCCCCCTTAAGAGCTTATTGATGGCACAGTAATTGAAACTCACTTAAACCATAGTGTCTGTTTGTCTCTCGCTCTCTCTCTCTTTCTCTCTATCTCTCGCTCTCTCTCTCTCTCTTTCTCTCTATCTCTCCCTCTTTGTCTCTCCCTCTCTCTCTCTTTCTCTTTCTTTCTATCTTTCTCTCTCTCTTCCTATATTTCTCTCTCTCTTTTTCTTTCTATCTTTCTCTCTCTTTCTCTCTCTCTCTCTCTCTCTCTCTCTCTCTCTCTCTCTCTCTCTCTCTCTCTCTCCCCCTCCCCCTCTCCCTCCCTTCCTTCCTTCCCACGTAGTTTGTGGTTATAAGGGTTTCTATTGAAACACAATTATTTCTTTGCTAATAACTTTGGAATCTTTTGACACATCTGCACCCACTCTTCAAAAAGATGTTTTTCTGGTTTCTCTTTATTATACCAAATGTGTTTATTTTTGTGGTTTGGTGTAGTACAATCTTGGCTGAAAGGCATTGAAGCACTTTTCTAAAGAAGAAAGACCAAAATGCAGATTAGATGTGCCACAAAATAACAGATAAGCAATAGACTAATCCCACAGATTACGTCACGGGAGAAAGTTCAAACAGTTAATATCTGTATACATTGGAAAAGTGGATGCAGAAAAGCGATCACAGATTTATTATTCAAAGCGTCTCTCAAATAGGAGGATTTTGAGTTCCTTTTTAATTGTGGCAAGACTTGTGGTTGTTCAAGGTGATTGTGGGAGGGATTTCCAGATCCTTGTAGCGCTGGCAGAGAAGGCGAGCTTTATAAAGCGCTCTTGCCTGAATGTCGCTTGTTCCAGCAGGACTTTACGAATTCTCGATCCTTGTTCAGATCCAGAGATTTTGCATTTTACAACCATGTAGGAGGGTGTGGAGTTGTGGAGGGCTTTGTGGGTGATGCATTCAGTGTTCCATTGGTCTGTTGCTTCAATTGGAAGCCATTGTAGGACGTGAAGTATAGAAGAAATGTGATTTTAAAACGTTGTGACCTGTCACAAAGTGGATAACTGTATGAAGCATTTCTCTCAGTGATGCTAATTTTCTCTGGGAAGGCTAAACAGGAAAGAGTTCCAATAATCCAGTCTGAAAAGTACCAGCGTATGGACTACTAAGTTTGTCAGGGACTCTTGTGCTTTGATGAGACTTGCTTCAGAAGGTAAATGTGAATAAATATAGGTCTGTTATTGTTGAGGTTGTTCTAGTCGGCATTTGTATTGTTTGATAAAGGGGGGGGTGACTTGGCCGAGTTTGAGGGAGGTTGGCATGGAGCTGCTCGAAAAAGAGGAGTTGGATGATTTTGGTCCACACAGGCGAGATATGATGCGACTGAGATTCTTGACACACTCAGGAGGGAGGGGATCGGAAATGTGCGATGTTGGTTTCATGCAAGCAAGTAAATTGAGCACTTCTTCTTAAGGGATATAGTCGAATTCAGTCCAACTGGCATAGGGTGAGTTTGGCGAGACAACCATTTGTTGGAGGTAAGGCCTTGGGTAGACCCTCTTTGCTAGGGGGGGGACACCTTTGGTGTAGGACAGAGAGATGGGTGGGTCTAGAAAGATTTCAAATGTTAGATATTTTTTCAGAGAAGAATGTTGCAAACTCTTCGCAGCGCATGGTAGAGTCATTTATTGAGTGTTGAGGGAAAGAGGAGGTTTGCTGTTTGATGATGTTAAGAAGGTCTTTAGGTCTGTTCCTAGAATGGTCAAGTTGGGCTCAGAAGAAGGGGGATTTTTCTCCAAAGATGTTTTTTGTATTTTATGCGTTTAGCTCCCGGTATCGCAAGATGTGTTAATAAGGGTTGTTGTCTCCAGTTTATTTCATGAAATCGGAGTTGTTGCCTCTTTGTTAAGGTCGTTGTTAAACCAAGATCTGAAAGGAATACTTATGATTTCTTGAGTTTCAAAGGGGCATCTATGTCAAGTAGTTCTCCCATTTTTCTGTTGTAGTGGGCGGTGAGATTATCACCTTGGAATTTGGGAACTGACTAATGCTTCTAACTTGGTTGGATGGCATTGAGATTGAAAATAATTAGGTGGTGAGTACAGTTGGTGGGTAGGATAGAATTGAGGGATAAGGTGTTCTTCTTAGAGATGCCTCAAGGGTAGAGCCCTTGGTATGAGTTTGTTTCTTGCAATGTTGGGTGAGATCGTTCGCTTCCAGGAGGGTGGAGAGGGCTTGTACTGTTGGATCATCAGCATTGTTCAAGTGGAGGTTCAGGTCTCCTAGTAGAATGTCTGCGCTGCCTTTAAGGCAGTTTTGCGTTAATAGGTTTGTTTAGTCCTCAAAGATTTGTCATTTTTTCCATGAGGGTGATAGATGACATGAATTTTGATAGTGTGGGGGCCTTTGGATGAGTTGAACTCCTACATATTCAAAGCTAGGGTATTTCGTGTTGAGGAATGGAGTTAAGCACAGATAGTTTTTGTGTATAATGTTTAATCCACCGCAATACGATCCTAGCGGTCGTACGGATGATTGAGAAGCCATGTGGGTTGAGGAAATTGATAAAAGAGGATGAGTGGTCGTTCAGCCAGGTTTCAGTTGGAAAGCAGAAGTCAATTTTGTGTCCTAGGATCGTTTCGGCTATTTGAGTGGCATGCCTGACTGCTGACTGACAGTTTAGTGGCAGGCAGCAACACGTAGGTAGTGATCTTGGAGCAGGCTGACAGGGTTGGATGGTTGTTATTTGGGTAGGCCGTCTGGGAGGGCGGGTGGTGTTCAGGGTTCTACTCGTGCCAAGGATGACCGGGATCTGGCGGCGACAAGGCTTGCTCGGGGCATTGTCACACATGCTGCTCAGCATTTCAGCTTCCCGTTGCATGATTTCAGTCGTGGTGCATCTATGATTGAGTTGGTGATGGATATAGGGGTTAGTTTGTCTAGGTGTGGTAAATAAATAAATAATACCTCTCTTTTTGAATGCATAAATGAGTAACAGATAGCTCAATAAATAAGAGTCAAGATTCGAGGTAGTAGGAGTTTTGCAGGTTTAATACAGCATAAGGACAGGGACAGGACAACCTGCACAGGAATAGGATGGCAGGGCCCGACAGCGCTGTCGGGGTCAGGATCAGGATCGGCGTAACTTTTTAATAACAGCACATGAGCATATATACATAACGCAAACACATAGCATTACATTGCAATAGGCGTAGCAGTGGGTGGAGCAATAGGCGTGACGCGTAGCAGTCGCGAAAGATAAGGGTGAGAATGGGTGTAACAGGGCGTATACATGGACATGTGATGCAAACGTAACAGAATATGTCATGAATGGGGCGAAACCCATGGAGGGGGCTACCTAAGGAGCCGGGACTTCTAACCTGGTGGTGCGCGCAAACTGGTAATGACGTGTTACTAGGAGAAGCTGGGGGCTATGAACTCTGTGCTAGGAGCAGAGACTGAAGTCTGGAGAGTCAGAGCGACATGTACCTAAGCAGTATCTAGTATCTGATGTTTAGAGAACATGTTGATATAAACTAGAAATCAGGAGGGGAAAGGCTAACAGACACTAAGACTGAAGCATGCATTATTCTACATGTGGTGCGTGATGAAGAATATTAAATGACCATTAATACAGTATTTCTCTTACATGGAGACGTGAAGGCTAGACAATGACGGAAACTATTGATGCAGTTCAGTAGCTTAGGAATGCAGAGAAGGAGGACTGAACTGATATCTGGAACCATAACATACTCTTGGCAGACTCAGAGGCAGAGCCAGGCTGAACCGGGCACTGTGAGGCAGGAAGTAAGTGAAGGGTCGAGGATACAGGTGGGGGCTGTATCGCTCCTCAGCGAGGGCTCAGGAGACAGAAGCTGAAATCTGGTGTCCGGGCCCTTTTGAGGCCTAGAAAACGGGGACTTTATAATGAAATAACGTGCACACTGAGAAACGTGGCAACGTAGCTTTACATAGGCCTGATATTCGTAGTATTCACGAGGACTGGAAACTGGCATACTAGAGGTGGACACAACTATAATTGCGTCTTGAATCGAACATGGGGAATACATATGCATATTAATCATGCACACATAACATATGATGGAGGACGCGTAGGGACACAGAACATGGCAGAATTTACTTTTCCACATTCCCTCCTTGTCACTACGTTTCCATCAGGAAACATCAATATTCATGATACCATCTATCATTTCATACAGTATCATTTGCTCGTCTCGAGTTTTCTTGGAACGGGACTTAGAACGGGGCTTGGGACTAGGAATACAAGAGGTAGCACAAATGCCGCAAATCGCAGGGCCACATTGTATACAGAGGCAGCAGCTGAATATGATCGCTACTGCAATACCTAGAAAGGACAATACTTTCCATCCCCAGGCGGAAATTATATTCCAGAACCATAATTTCGGACACATAATTCGCCTTTGACTGGTAGTACTGAAATAGCAGGTAAGTCTGGAGTAGAATCAGACTGGACATTCAGGACCATAAAATTCGAAGAATAATTACCTAAATTGTAAACTTCATTTTCTAGATCTAAACCTGTTCTGTGGGGGAGACCTTGCTTGTCTGGGAAACATGTACTGTTAAGAAAAGACATATCTGTTGAGGATGACGTTAACGTGGACCATGCTCCACACGAACCATTATGTGAAAACGGATAAGGAAAGAGTGGCAGAACTCCCTTCGGTGTCTGGAAAGGGGGGAGTCGACCACACACCCAACAATTAGTGGCATTGCTGGTCTGGTGTGAATAATGTAACATGCGGATGAAAGAATTATTTCGCATAGCAAGGCGGTAAGAGAGTTCATGAGGAGGCAGATCACTAAACGCATGCTCTACTGTAACATTAGAAGACTTATTTACATGAGAAACTGGGAAATACAGGTAAAATGCATAACTGGTGCAGGAAATCATAATGCTGAGAAATAATATGAAACTTAGAAAAACGATACATCGGATTGAGTTTTGACTAACTCTCTCACTATGGGGGTCTATTTTATACATGTCAGAAACAGTCTAACCGTTTCACCTAGGGGAGGACTTAGACAATCAAACTGGCTGACTTATTTTACTAGACCGGAGTTTCAACTTATACTCCTGTTGCGGAGTTTTCTCTAACAGGGGAGGGTTCGTAGCAATGTCCTTTGCGGGACAGTCCTTGAGAACAGTACTTTGGCAGTTTTTAAGATCCAGAGTATAGGGGTTAGTTTGTCTAGGGGTAAAGGATAGGGGATCAGAGGGTATGTTTGAGGCAGGATCAGTGTTCACTATAGATGCGTGAAGCTGTGGCAGGAAGTAGGTAATCTTTGCGTTCTTACGTAGTGACGAGATTTCATCCAGAATAGTGTTGATTGTGAGTTCAAGCTGGGCTGTTGTAGGGATCAGTTGAGTGACGATTGGGTCAGTGGTAGGAAGTGGAGTGTGATGGAGCACGGCAGAGTTTGGGGTGGAGGCTAATGCAAGAGCGGCCCGTGCAGGTAAGAGAGGTGGGGCTGGGTGGGGGGAATTTAATAGACGACAACGAGGGGGAAATTATTTATTTAATATTTCCTTGTCGTCGTCTGTCGCATTCCCCCGGCCCCCCACCACTCTAACCTGCAAAACCCGCTCCTGGGCTAATGTAGTATCCAGCCTGCTCTGGTTGGAGAACTGAGAGGATTCTGATGTGATAGATAAGTCAAGCTGGGCAGTGGAGGTGAGCCATGCAGAGGGGGCAAGTAGTTTTGGTATCCAAACCGAAGCTTCAGTCCGTCTGGGGATCAGAGAGGCTGTAGGGGGTGTAGAGGTGGGGGCAGTGCGAGTGGGGGTTTGAGAGTAGAAGGTTCGGCTAGGAGATGAGGACGTGCATGAGAGAGGGTGGAGTGGTGGTGGTGGTGAGAGCGAATGGCATGGCGGCGCAGAGGCCGGAAAGTGGAAAATAGATAATTTTGTTCAGTGGCTTGGATTAGGATGTTCCCATTTCTGTATATAGTTATGAACAGATCTCAGCTAAAGTTCTGGGATAGGGATATAGTTTGTTTAGATCCATAGGGGACATGGTAGCATTTTACATGAAGGTGTTGAATGACGTTTTCTCTCCTTTTGGCGGGTTTCATACTGTAGAAGATGAAGTCCATTTGAAGACTTCTGTGTGTTGGATTGTAGAAGATGTCTGTTATTAGTGTCTCTGGGTGTTCTTAAAGGATTTTGTGTTTTTACTTTTTAGCAGCATGTTTGGAGAGATTTTGCAGAAATGAGTTGGGGGCGTACCTTTCCACGCTCCCAAAGTTAAAGTGATACTCAGAAGTTGTTTCTAGGGAAAACCAAAGTTAGACTTCAGGAGACGCATTCAGAGCTGTGCATAGTGGTCAAGAGGCAGCCTCCAACAGCTGAGATGCCTGCCTGATTGTAACATTGGACCCTTCAGTGAGCAGTTGGTGGCCACTTCTTTGGAAGAGTGGGATGCGAGTGTCAGAGGCGTGTGAAAAAGGTCACCAAGGCGATCTGGTAGGATCCCTTTGAGGAAAAGGGGGCCTTGAATGCCGAAAAGCGTCTAGGGTCTGTTGATGTCACTGGGTTCTTAGTGGCCACGTTATCTAGGAGCTGGTGGTTGTGAAGGAGTTTATTGGTCAGTCTGCAGAAACGTCCTTTATATTCGAGGGCATATATACAAGTTATACACCCACATCATAGGTAGTATATCAATATCAGCTTAGACTAGTAGACATCACAAAGGATGGGTCACTGCTATAGGCACATGGTAGAATAGGAAGCAGCATCAACTTGAGATAACAGTATATGCACGAGATAATATTGGAATAAGATGGGCAAAACAATCCGCATGTACGCTTAGAATAACAGTGTAGATATAAAAACACAGTATATTCGCAAGAGAACATCTTGCACTTTAGCTTTGTGGAACTTGGTTGAGAGTTCATTTTAATGGTGAGATATGTTAGGAGGGGTCACTAGGTGTCATTGATGTAAATTGTCTCTGACACTATAATTTTGTGGGACTTTGTTGAGAGTTGTTTTTATTGGCATGAAGTATTAGAAGGGACAGTGGGTGGCACTGGGACCTCGTTTATTCTTTTGCTGTCTGGAGTCCAATATTTATACCTGGCGCCCACTAGTAGAGGTTTCTATGGGCTTCCACCGCCATGACGTGTCAGGCATCCCCTTCCTCCTTGCCCTTGGTCCAGTTTGGCTGGAGTCACAAAAGACCAGTGATAACTCCTTTGTGAGAGTGCTCATGCAGAGCCTTTGTGATGTGCAATGTGATAAGTGACAGCTGCTCCCCCTCGTTAAGTTAAAGAGGCTTATCCTGCCAACACCTCGCTTCCAAATGAGCAGAGGAATACCGAAGCACTCAGCGAAGTCCAATAACCATGCCTTGTGGCCCCTAAAGAAGTACTGCAAGATCAGAGATGTTTGTTGTGATTTATTGTTTCCACAATTATTCACCTTTCTTGCGTTGGAGACGTAAAATCCATTACAGACAGGCATCTGTTTTGTCATAGAGACTTTTTCAAGGCTGCAAGAGGATATACAAAGTATCTTACCCAATTGTAACAATGATATAGGGATAGGAAATGCAGCTGTTAATTCACCACCACCGGATAGAACAAGAAGAACACCGTTGTGATCCTGAAGGATACCCTATGAAGAGCCAAGTGCATCGGATGAAATCCTAAAACAGATTGTGCCTGATAATCTGGCCATGCTAAGTTATTGCAACTTGCTGTAAAATAATACTACTCTTGATAAAGTAATTGTTAGCCAAAACAACAGTAATCAAATCTATTAGCATTCCAGAATGCTCAAGTAGAATGGCGTCTCCGATTTAAAAAAAATGCTGTATGGCAGCAATCCCTCCAGATTTGGGGATACTAGTACATAGTGCACAGAAGTCCAAGGTAACCAGTATGTTGCTGTCAGTCTACTCACATTTTTTTCTGATTGCTTCATCAACCCTACCCCCTTCTGCTGCATACACCAGAAGCAACACTACAAACAACCCCCTCTCCTTTTGCCGCTTCAGCCGTGCCGTTTAAGGTTTATTTTGTAACTTTAAAGCTGAGTGTAGCACTCACTCTTCCCTAGACTCCACCCACTTTTCATCTGCGTTGGACTTGGCCCTTTTGGCAGGTTCACCCCTGAACTTTTTGCCTTAAGCTCTGACATGGTGGTATTGATTTTAGACCTCTGTGCACTTTAGCACTGTGGCCCAGTGTAGAGTGCCTGCGCTCTCTGAGTGCTGTGGTGAGATTGGCCTGCCCTCCCACAGGAATGCATGGGGGATATGTGTGTCCATGGTAATTCCTGGTATGAGAGGAGTGCAGGGGCGAGTTTAGTATGTATGAACACGTGAGAATAAATGCTGCACAGATTTATGGTGAGTGGTAGAGAAATGCCACTTTTAGAAGTTGGCATTGCTGTGTGTCTGCCTGCCTGATTTGAATTGTATGTCTGGCTTGTAGTGACATGGGCTGGATGGTGTGGGTGGCTCCAGGAGACAGGGTGAGTCAGCCCAGTAATGAATAGAGAGATCTGCATGCAGATGGGAGGGAGGAGTTGCACCTGGGACCTGAATAGGGCTGTGCCTTCCCTCCACAATGCTGGCTCCGCCTCCTGTGGTGCGTCTGATCACTGAACCCCCACCTAACCATAGGGAAGAGGAGCCTGGTAAACAGAGTTCTCCAAAACCAATTGCATCTGGTTTCCCAAGCCCAATGCTGTAACACAAAGTAAATTGTCCTATAAATGTAGGGGCTGTGACCCCATGAAGTATTACATTTGTTCTGGGAGGACACTCTGCCAGGAGGAACCGCCGCTGCATGCTGACCTGCCTCGCTGCACTTTGCTGGGGTCTCCCCAGCACCAAGGACTCTCTTATTTCTGCCTTTTTGAGGACTTTTGTGGCCTAACGCCTCGTGAGCGCTGTATTTGGGTTGCCTAAGGGAAGAGGAGCAGGCCCTGCTGCAGTGCGAGGCTGCGAGGGAATCCCGGCGTGTGGGATTCCCCCCATAGCTCCTTATTGAAGCAGGAACCCACCTTGCATTTGTGTGTGCTGCCGGCAGGTCCCCACCCCGCAATCATCTTTATTGAAAGAGTGGGTGCCCACCTCCCACTGCCGCTGTTTCCACGGATTAGTACTTTAAAAAAAATCGAAGCGGGAGCCCACGCCGCCGGTTCTGGCCCACTGCATGAGGCTGCCGCCGAGAACGCAGAGGATGTACAAGAGTGGCCGCCGCGCTGCCCGTGGCGACCCGGAAGCCAGGCAGAGCTTCCTGGCTATGGGCGGGGCACTCCGCAAGAAGCCGGAAGCAGGCGGGAGTCTACCCCGCGCTCCTGTGGAAAAAGGAAAAAGGAAGCAGACGGGAGCCTACCCCGCGCTCCATGGACCAAAAGAAGCGAGAGACTGTCCGACTAGGTGAGGAGGTGGCCAGGGGTGGGAGAGAGACGAGGCACGTTGTCAATGTCTGCCCCCACCCACCAGGACCCAGAGAATTCTGCCAGTGCACCCCAGTGAGTGAGGGGGGGCTGAATGCACCCCAGTGTTGGTGCCGCTCGAGGCACATTGTCGGTGCTTGTGGCAATTTCTCCGCTGCACCCCAGAAGCGGGCAGCTGCAACGTTTTGGGCCCTTCTCCAGTCTAATCTCCAACGCGATTCCCGTGCTCTTCCCCGTGCTGGCAAGATTTTGTTACAGTTGCCCCGCGTGACAGTGGGCAACTGAAACATTTGGGGCAGAGTTTAATTTCAGAGTCCGAGGGCGGGACTACTATTTGCACAGTGCCCATCCTCATTGCTTGTGAGGCATTGTTTTGGGCGCCAGAGGCACAGTGAGTGCCAGGACTGCCGGTGCATTCCCACAGCTCCCCTGCGAAGCGCAGGCAGCTGCAACATTTGGGCCCATTTATTTTGTTAGAGTCCCAGTGGGGGACAGAGGGTGCCAGTGCCCATCTTTTTGGATTTCACAGCTGCCCAGCAAGTAGAGGGCAGCTGCCACATTTAGGCCAGCACTCCTTTGGGGGCATCTCTGAATGAGGCAGGTGTGAGATGCACTCCTCTGTCCAGCGCAATTGCACACTGCGAATTCCGCTGCATTGGCAGCAGCCCTGACATTTGGAACACAGGGCATTTGAGCCCCTGAGAAGGCCACTTGGCCAGGGAGATTAATAGGTTTGTAGGGCGCCAGGCCCTAAGGTGATTTATGAGTATGAGGTCTATCCTAATGTGTCTATGCCCAATGAGATAGTGTAATGTGTGTATGCCCAAAGTGATGCAGACATAATGTGTTTATTACAGGTGATAATGCTGAGGTCATTATGGTACCAGTAGTTACTGGTTGTTTTATTACTTGTGTTTTACTTACCTGTTCTGATGGTTATGACCAGCGCCCGATTGGCCTGGTCCTGTATATAATCCCCTGTGAATATTACCTAGTGCCAGTTGGCACAGTGTATATTATGTGATTATGTTTCGAATGTGTTTATGACAATACAAAGGCAAATTTTTATATAACCTTGTTTGGAGTTCCTTTTGTGGTGTGCCTAGGGTGTTGCTGCTGTGTATGTGTCTGTTGCGCAAACGCTTTAGAGATTGCCTCCGGGATAAGCCTGACTACTCGTGCCAAGCTACCAAGGGGGTGAGCAGGGGTTATCTTTGGCGTGTAACTCCCTTGCCCTGACTAGAGTGGTGATCTCTGCCTGGCTTTGGCGCAAGCCTTAGCCAACCAGAGATCC
Organism: Lissotriton helveticus; assembly: GCF_964261635.1. Classification (NCBI taxonomy): domain Eukaryota; kingdom Metazoa; phylum Chordata; class Amphibia; order Caudata; family Salamandridae; genus Lissotriton; species Lissotriton helveticus. The sequence goes on along the minus strand of NW_027611658.1, from coordinate 2,968,327 downwards.
CATTTCTAACATTGGTGGTCAGCGGTGAGGAGAGGACTTGCGTTTGGCAAGTACCACAGCAACAACTGGTTGCTCTACAACCCTGCATTTAGATAATCACGTGTTTGGGGATTATTGTTTCAGAGTTTTATTTTATTTTTTTCTCCTAAAAGTGTCAGTTTTAATTACGTACCCCTGTTGCAGCTCTTGCTCCTAGGTCTCCGGTGTTGCTCGTGTCTCTGAGCGTCCTGCCAAAATGGAGTCTGCCTTTAATTTCTATGGTCTGTTTAGATACAGTATGTGGGAGTTGGTGGGGTTCTGTGAGGAGAGAGACATAGCAGTGAGTGGGTCAGACACCACGACAAAACTTCGGAAAAACCTGATCCAATGGAAAAAGGACGAATGGGAACGTGAGCACAATGAGGAGATGAAGGCCCTGGCCGCCAGCCAAGAGGATGGTGGGTCTGAGGGGGGGCCTGTGGAGTTTGAAGAGGAGGAATAAAATGACAGGACCGGGACGCAAGTAGATAGCGAGGACCCCATAGATAGGGAGTCTCTAGCTGGGTCCAGTGTCAGGGGCAGTGCCCCATCCCTTTCCCTATCCCCAAAGTAGTGGGTAGATAGGAGGGAAGAAAGGGAGCATCAGCTAGCTTTGGAGAAGCTCAGGTTAGAGCATGCCAAGGAGATAGCGCAGCTGAGTGTGGAGGAGAAAAAGCTAGAGACCGAAAGGGTCTTAGCGCAGGAGAAGATGGCGGAGGCTGAGAGGGCCTTCGCCAGGGAGAAATTAGCTCTGGAGGGTAGATTATCCCCTGAGTGCAGTTGTGGTTTTCTGGATTCACCAGTGAGGGTGGGGTCCAGTGGTGGCAGAAATATGGAGTCCAGTGCAGGAAGTCCCATTCCCAGTTCCCAAAGTATAGTACCTTGTTCCCAAGAAGAGGAGTACAGGTTGAAGTTCAGGGGCAGTAAGAAACTGTCTCACCAGTTTTGGGGGGAGTTTGCGGATGAATGTTATGATGCACTGGTTGATTGGGTGACGGTTAACCCGGAACATGATTATTAGGGACTGATCAATATGGTTATCAAAGAGCACATGCTCAGTCGTTGTTTGCCGGGGTTGTGCCAACACCTGTTGGAGTGTGAGTCCTTTAATCCTTGGGAACTTGCACAGGAGGCACACTTCTGGGTAAGTGCCCGAAGTTCTGCCAGGACATTGGAGAGTGATTCCAAAAGTAGCGGCTTGGGTATCTTCCCGTCCTGTGTGGGGGAAGAGGTTCCGTGTAGCCCAGCTAGGTCCCAGTGTAGTGGGAGGGGTGTAGGGGTTCACGTCCTGTCTCAGTGGAGTAGGAGTGAGTGTGGGACTGTATGTCCCCAGGTGCCCGAAACCCAGTCTCAGGGCCTGAAGGGTTCCCTAAGGGAACACCAGGTTGAGGGCCTAGGCTGTACTAGGAAGCCATTTGAGGGGGATCTCCTAGTGTTAGGAGACCCTGGAGCATCTGTAAACAGAGCTCTAGTGGTTCTGGTGTCTGGCAGTATCGCTCCAGTTGGAAGGGTGCAGAAGTCTGGATTGAGGGGTGAGAGGGGAATGTGTCCCCCAGTGGAAAAACCAGTGGGTCAGGGGCCAGCCAGAAGGACTGAGTCACCATTGAATGGCAATGGTGACACCAATACTGTCCTGGGGGATCTTCGCATGCTGTTAGATGAACAGGGGTCGGGAGATCTGCGCCAGGCAGACTTTCACACGACACATGGGTCATGTGTTACCCTCATGGGGTTGAGGCTGTGTGCGCCCCCAGAAGTCCTGACGTACCAGGCAAGTGTTCAACCGCAGGGGTTGGTCCCTGGGTTGGGAGGACAGGTTCAGGATCTGCCTGACCTGGAGGGAGGGACATCTGTAACCAGTTTGGTTTTCAGGGGTACCGCTCCAGTTGGGAGGGTGCAGAACTCTGGAAGGGGGTGCAGAGGGAGGGAGCCCTTGCCTCTGACCCCGGTGCAACCTGAGGGTTTAGACCCTGGGTTGGGAGACCAGTTGCTGGAGAGAGGTTCTGAACTGGTGGGAGAGTTGTGTTCTAGGGGGACCTCTCAAAGGAGGAGAGTGCTGAACCCTAGGAGGAAAGGTAGGGGGAAGAAAGCCTCGCCCACGACTTCTGGTCAGCCTGAGGGTACGGACCCTAGGCTAGAGGATCAGTGGCAGTCTAGAACTGCCCTTATGAGGGGAAGAGTGGAGAATGGGTACTAATTGCCATGGGTAACTACCCCCACTCTGTGGATGGGTAAGGACCAGTGGCATCTGGGTGGCCTAGGGCCTGGTCCTGGCCGCGGGCAGCTAGGAAGTACCAGTGGGGTAGCCTAGTCGGTCCTGAGAGCTTTTACAAAGGGTACCACATGGGTTCACAGTGGCGTAGAACAGGAGGGTGTCCTAATGCCAACAGAAACAAATTCAGCAATAATAGGAAGGGTGAAGGCACCCGTTAGGGGTGATCCTGTAGAGAGGGCCATGTCTACCAAATTCAATAGCTGTTTTCTTCAGTGCAACTAACAAGCTTATTCTTGCAGTAGTAGCATCGATCCTTCATAAGTGACTTCCAAGGTATATCATCGGTAAGGACGTAAGCGCTGGAGAGATGAGTTAAAGGCCGGTGTAGAATGTTGAGTTCTGACATACACGCAGTGTAATCAAGATGTGTTCAACTACTCTTCATGTGTGGCTTGGTAATAGGTGAGTACCTGGGCTGGAAGGAAGCTATAACTGCTGACAAGATCGGGGATAGGAAGCCCGTACACTAAAAGCGCTCTTCCAGAGAGTTTGCCGTGGTCCAGCACACTGCTCGTGCGTGCCACGTGTGCCTCAGTTGAAGTGCAGAATCGATGCTGGCACTGGTGGAATCTCAGTGCAATGCCAGCCTGCATAAAATGCTTAAAGATAAAGACAGCGACACTGAAAGTCTACATGTCGCTGGACTAGAACTGAACGAAACAGCTTCTAATGGAATATATGGCGCCGTTACACAAATAAAAAACGCTTACGCTATGTGGAGTAAGAAAACTAAAGGTGGAGAAGGAAAGCACACAGAAATAGTTCAGTTCACATTACACTGTAATTCACATGCTATGAAGCAGAGATTAACCAGGTGTTTGTGAAGAAACATTTCAGCACAAAATCGACCAGTGTTATCTGCTTTCATGTACTTGTAGTGTACAAAGATTTATCTCCTTCCCGAAACCATCAACAAATCATTGTCTCACAACATGCTGGAGAGCAGTCCCAGAAAGAGGGTCGGGGTTGGGTTTACCGAGTCTCCCCAGACGAAGCGGCCCACCACCAAAGCTGCTGCATAAGGGACCCAGAACAACTCCTTAGACAGCCATAACATACAGAGCTCCGATGGAGAGCCAGACAGAGATCCAAGCTCCAAAAGTCATTAAGGCTGACCCCGAAGCCAGCAGATCACGAGGCGCTAGAGAAGCTCTGTCTGATCAAGTTCCACAGGGAGTGCCTGAGAAACCACTACTGTCCTCCAATGTATATACGGCTGCTGCATTCTTAAAACCGCCAGCTGTGTTTGATATTGCAAAAAAAACTGAATATTGGCGATAGATGGATGGATAGAAACTTTTGAAGATTTCATAGATGCAATAGATGAAAAAGAGTATAAAGTATCTTGAGAAACATGACCAATGAAGCAGTGAAAGAAGCCATGAAAAAGAATTTGCAAGAAGGTGAAAAGACATATGGTCAAATCGAAAAGGCCTTTAATGTCAAGTTTAAGCCATTGCCAAATGTGAATTATAAAAGATATATCTTCATCCAGAGGCCAGGTAAGACCATTGATGAGTTTGTTGAAAGACTGGATGTTTGGTAAAGCACTGTAAATTCAATAAATTTATGATGAGGAGGCTACCCTCCTCGGAGTAATCAATGGATGTCTGTCGTAAGCATTTCATCGACGAATGCTGATGGAAACTGAGCTTGTATCAAGTCCTCAAGGCTGCTTGCGCTGACCAGCGTACTTATCTCCAAGTGACTGACATGGAGGCCGTAGGTGCCCAAAGTGCGTCGGTCATGAGCCCGAAAAGTAAGCCAAGGTACAAGGCCGAGGGACACTAGGTCCTGTCTCCACAGAAAAAGAAAACGTGTTACAGATACGGACTGTCATTTCCACACAAAGGTAAATGTCCCGCCATCGGACAGATATGCATAGACTGTGGTAAAGCGAATCATTTTGTGACGACTTGCAACGCGAAGATAAAAGTAACTGTGTAATATAGAATCTATTTTTACTTAGTCCTGCGTGGATTCCCTTTTGTGGTTTACTCACTGTGTTGCTGCACGAGTGTGTTTCACAAATGCTCTGCACATTGCCTCTTTAAACTAGCCTGACTGCTCTGCGCCAAGCTACCAGTGGGTGAGCTCAGATTATCTCAGGTGTGTATCTGGCTTACTCTGACTAGAGTGGTGCATTCTGCCTGGCTTAAGTGCCTACCCTAGCCAACCAGAAACCCCATGTCGAACAGTGGTTCTTGTGAATCATTTGATTTCCCAGCATGCTCCTGCTGCAGAACTAAGTCATCCCACTTTGTGAAGGAGGACTAGCCACCATTTGTATCTCAAAGGGAAGTGTGACTCTTTTTCGTAGAACATACATTTTTTTCCCTGAATTGTAACTGTTCACTTCTCCATATTATATCAATGCAGCTTTTTCAAGAAATATTTTCTTCATGTAATTTTCAATGTTTTTTCTATTTTGCAGAACAACAATCACATCTAGAAAATATGAATGGGAAAGAAAGCCATAAAGGTTCCGGAGGCAAGATGAATATAACTCAAAATGTCTACTTAAAGAAACGGCGCAGAATGCACATGAGGGAGAGACTCTATGGTTGTAATGTGTGTGACAAAGGATTTATCAATGAGACACTTCTTGTGAGGCACAAAATAGGACACAGCAGCCTCAGGCCATATCCCTGCGGAACGTGTAAAAAGTGTTTCACTCAAAAGGGAACTTTTTTACAGCATCAAAGAACACACACTGGAGAGAGGCCGTATCACTGTACAGAGTGTTCCAAGCGCTTTGCTCATAAGAACAGCCTTGTACGACATCAAAGTTTACACACAGGAGAGAGGCCTTATCACTGCACTCTGTGTTCCAAGCACTTTTCTCATAAGACGAGCCTTGTACAGCATCAAAGCATGCACACAGGAGAGAAGCCTCATCACTGTACTGTGTGTTCAAAAACCTTTTCTCAGAAGGCAAACCTTGTATTGCATCAAAGAACACACACCGGAGAGCGGCCTTATCACTGCACTCTGTGTTCCAAAACCTTTTCTTGTAAGAGAAGTCTTGTACAGCATCAAAGAACCCACACAGGAGAGCGGCCTTATCACTGCACTCTGTGTTCCAAGCGCTTTTCTTATAAGGCGAACCTTATACAGCATCAAAGCGTACACACTGGAGAGCGGCCGTATCACTGCACAGTGTGTTCCAAAACCTTTTCTCAGAAGGCACACCTTGTACTGCATCAAAGAACTCACACAGGAGAGCAGCCTTATCACTGCACTCTGTGTTCCAAATGCTTTGCTGATAAGGGATCCCTTGTACGGCATCAAAGAACACACACAGGATAGAAGCTTTATCACTGCACTGAGTGTTCAAAGCGCTTTTCTCGTAAGGCAACCCTTGTACAGCATCAAAGCGTACACACAAGAGAGAGGCCTCATCACTGTACTGTGTGTTCGAAAACCTTTTCTCAGAAGGCAACCCTCGTACTGCATCAAAGAACACACACAGTAGAGAGGCCTTATCTCTGCATTAAGTGTTCCAAGCGCTTCATTTATCAGGGATCCCTTGTACGGCATCAAAGCGTACACACATGAGAGAAGCCTTTTCACTGCACTGTGTGCGAGAAGAGCTTAAATCAAAAGTCAAGTCTCGTAACACCAAACACACAGGAGAGAAACATTATCACTGCAAAGTGTCTTCCAAGCGCTTTTCTTAGAAAGAAAGGTCATGTATGGTATCAAAGTGCACACACAGGAAAGAGGCCTTATCACTGCACAGTGTGTGAGAAGAGCTTTACTGGTAATGCACATATGCAAGGGCCCCAAATAATACACACTAACCTGAACCCTATCACTGCACAGTTTATGCCAGGAACTTCACTCAAAATGAAAGTTTCTACAACACCAATAAATACAAACTAGACCCATTTTCACTGTAACAATCTTATGCCCTGCTTACCCCAAAGTAAGTTTTACTGGAATGTTGTAACGAGGGCTTATAGTCATAAATTCCTAGTGGCCAGTGTTCCCTGTAGGGAGCGTGCATTTAGTGTAAGAACCCTGAGTGCGCAAACTCCGTTGCGAAGCGCATACACTTCATACATCACTGAGGCACCATTTGCAGCTCTTGCTTTTAAAAAGCGAGCAGCGTGGAAAAAAAGATCTCTTGCATGAATGAGCACAGAGCGCAGATCTTAGGCCTAGCAACATACCACTGTTGAAGAGGGGAGAACATTGCAGCGTGCCTCTTAAACTGCAGTGTATCGGATTGCCGAGGGTCAGAAGTTGTGCAGCATGTTTCTTCTTCGCATGCTGTTTGCTGCACTAGTTTCTGAGAGAGGTTGCAGGGCTTTACAGGCAGCTGTGGCTCTCTGGGCGTGATCCGCGCCTGGCAGATTAATTTATTTTAAAAGTCCATGCACTAATTAGCATTGTTCGGTATTTAAGGGCACGATGTACGGCATACTGATGTTTAAGTCCCAGCTAAAAGTGTTCAAAGGCAAGCACTCAGTGCATAATGGTATGTCTGTGCTAAACTTATTTAGAGAAGTCATTTCTGACCCTGCCACAAGCATGCTAAAGCATATGTGCCCCCAGTGAGGCAGCATCATTCAGATGAGTCATTTTCCCGGCCTAGACCTGGGCTCTGTAATTGCAGCTCTGGTCACCTGTGAAGCGTGATTGTAAGCAGCCGTACAACCATGTAAGGAGACTATGATCGGTAGCCAATCACATCCTTGTATTATTTCTTTATAAATGTTCTTAGTGTTTCTCACTGCTAGTTGATTTTATTGTACCAACCGAATATAGGATTCATTTACCACCTCGCTCATGCCATTACATGAGGGCACAGCCGCAACGATATCATGCCGTCTTACAAAACACACATTAAACTACTACTTACACGTCACAACAACTTTGAGCTCACCGCTAGGGCTCTCAGCACGGACCCCTATTCACAGATGCCAAAGTCCCAACAAACCAAAGCCCATAGCCCCTCTGCCATGCACAGAGGTACTCGCCTCGCGGAAGGGACTTGCATCCATCTTCAGCCCAGGTGCTGCTCCCTCTTTGTGGTGCGTGATTACCGTTGGAGCTGCAGAAAGAAACGTGGGCTCTTTTACCTTCCCATCATACCTTTTCCCACATATGTTTAAGAGTTAGTAGTTGAACTGTGTTTATTGCAGATGTATGTAGACCTCTTTTCCTCAATAAATCCTGCTGTATCTTGCATTGCAATGGGTTCGAGTCAGCATTCTGTGCATTTAAGATCCCCTCTATAGGGCTCACTTTTATGTTTTTGTAACTCTGTAAGCTCTACAGCGCTCAGGCTTCGGTAGTGAAGAGCGCTGCCGCAACCAACTGCAAGTCAGCTAACCCACTGAGCAGCCCCGTAGCTATGAGTGCCGCCAGGTATAACTTGATTTAACTCTTGTCAGGAGTAAGTATTGTGTCCAGACTGATTTTTTAAATTTCTTTTTTCATCCCAGTTCTTTTTTGCTTTCCCCATTCGAAGAATGCAAACTACAACAAGACTTAGGGCAGGATGTACTAGCATCAGGAATACTGATTTCCTATTTGCGATTCTCTATGAGTCGCAATTTGGAAATCGGAATTCCTAATGTATGAAACTCTTTTGAGTTTCATTAGCGATTGCTAGCGAGATTCAAATAGACCTACCACATGCGTATTAGTGAGGTAGGTCGCAATTTGAGACCCATTAGGAATCACAACCATCACAGAGATGGCAGCCTGCGGAGGTCAGCAGACCACCATGTCTATGATTGGGTTTTAATCAAGCAGTCTGTTTATTTTTTTTTAATGCAGCCCAATTTCCTTAAAGGATAATGGGATGCTTTTAAAAAGAAAAAAAATAAGCTTTGAATTTTTTAAGAGTAGACAGTGGGGTCCGTGGGACAGCCGCCTGCTCTTAAAAATATTTGTTTTCCATTCTTCAAAGGACCCGTACCTATTTGCATATGGGTTACCACCTCCTTCAGGGAGTCAGTAAAATGTGACCTTAATTCGGTCGCAAAACTTTCATACAGCCCATTCAGATTCAGTAATTGGATGAAATGCCGTAAACACGCCCCTTTTAAATACCAAATCGCAAACACTAATTGCAAGTATGTAGCGCGTTACTGAATCACAATTTGTATTTAGTGCATTTGTAAAAGCATTTTTGTGGTTGGGCGTTTCCGACTGCAAAAATGCTTTGTACAAGGGGCCTCTAATGATTTACTCCCCCAGCTGGAGAACTAGCCAATAGGGCACTAAACTAATGGTGCAGCGCCAGCTTTGCACGTGTGCTGCAACAGCGATGGCATGAGCACAGGCACTTAGGTTTTTTCTTAAAACAAATGAATCACTGCAAGCATTCATTTATTTGCGCTCCTCATGGTTGAAGATATCTCTTTCAGCCTTAGGCTTGGAGATAATATTTTGTTTGAAGTCCATGTTCGTGTTTTCCCAGCTCCTGCTGTTCTTTGCCCATTCATCACACACTCCTGCTGGTGCTTGCTGACTCCTCATGCTTCTGTGCACTTTATCATTGGTGCAGCAGGTGCAGTGGCATGGGGACCAGGGCTTTGAGGGCCCGCTGACCCTGTAAATTACTGTATATTAGCAGCCCAACAACAGTCAAATTGGTGATTTCCTTTGCTTGCACCTGAGCTCAGGGCATCCTGGTCTTTCCACAAGTATGCATAAACCCGTGCTGGGCGTCACTGCTAGCACTGATGGAGAGGGGGGCTGTACGCTTTGGAGGGAGAGTCGATCTCTCAGGACCATGCTCAGATAAAATGATCATTATTACGAGTCTCTGCACTGCCGACGCCTGAGCAGCAGGAACCCTACGTCTACCTCTTCTTGGTTCATGCAGGACTTCATTCTGCCTAAAATAAGGTTCCCGTATATTTCATTTAACAACACAGTTTGCTTCCGAAATGCAACGGCAAGGTTAGATTTTAGTGGGATGAACAGCACATAGGATTATACCTGCCAGCGTTTTGGGAATACAAACAGACACACACATGCATCAACCCTTTTAAGAATATCCACACCGTATGTCCATTATACTCCACTCCACATGTTGTATAGCATTCCCCATCATAGGGAGGGGACTTCTTCACAAAAGAAGGGCCGAGGACGTGTTGCATCTTAAAAGGCTTCAAGCCTGTGCTCTGCGTGCTGCAGATGTCCGCAGTGGATGCCTTAACCATCTGCGCTACCTTACATGCTTACTACGATACAGGAACAACAGTGTATGTATGTCAATTGTAACTGAGGATCAACAAACGTTTTGGTTTAGAGGATCGCCTAAACCTTTTTGTTTAGTAGCTACAAGCACTTTCTTTCTGTGGCACTTTGCATTTCATGTTCACTGTGCTGCGGCTCACCATTACCAACCCAATGAATACAAAATGCAATTGAGAATTGGTTGCAGGTTGCAGGCTCCACTCATCCTCCACCGTTCCACAAGCAGGTAGTTTGGATCTTCCATTCATTTAAGGCAATTCCTGAAATATCCGAAATAGCTGTATAGTCCAGAAAAATGTTTCACACTCTCAGGGGATTCCTTGCTTTTCGTGTCCAACTCCTCTCTGCTGTTTTTTTAAAAATTCTTTTTTATTAACATTTTAAAGATCACACATGCACATTTGACCACCTTGTAGTCCCACTGCACAACTTAGTTCTTGTATGATACAGAAAGTAGTTCAAAGCATTCAGTGGAAAGTGGCGCTCTTCAGTATACCTTTCTGCTGCTGACAATCATTCGATAGACCTCTCCCCACACATCTGCCCCAAAGGACCTGTCGTCCGTACATTCTTCAACTGCTTACATTGGTTCGTCCTTTGCAGGGGTCTGGTGTTACCGCAGCCCCATTCCATAGCCCACCACGCTGCAGCCTGCAATCCTCTATTAGTATCCTGTGTCCAGCATCGCCCCTCTGCGTGCCCTTCCTCCTCGGCAATTTTCCACTAAGTATGCCTTATAAAGGGCCCAGTAGTCCCTAGGGTGGTTCTGCACATACTGAAGCTCATTAGAAGTGTCCAACTACTTATTACAGTATGCCATGTCCGAGTGCCGATCCCCCAATTTTGGGGCAGGCCCCCTTGCCCAGCGCATCGCTACTCTGTGCTTAGCTAATAGTAGTCCAATAACTACTAGCTTCCTGACCGATTTTCCTAGGTCCTTATTGTATCCCAATAAAGCTAGCATTGGTTCCATCTGTATAGTGAGGCTGTTCTAGCCGTCAATGCCTGGAAAGCTCCCTCCGAGAATTGAAATATCCCTGGACAGTACCAAGCAGCATGTATAAACCCTTCTTCCTGCTCACTGCATCGCAGGCAGTTTGCAGATTCCCGTAGGCCATATCGGTACAATTTTTCCAGCGTATAATACACCTGGTTTATGTACTTAAAGTGTATCAACTGGTGCCCCCATTTACAGATCCCTCCTTCGTTCTAGCGCAGCAGGACTGCCATACCTTATCTTCTATGGGCCTACCCAAGTCTCTCGGCTAGGCCGATCTTGCTTTAGTCACACGCTCGCAATTGCAGAAGGCTCTAGCTGGGAACTGCGAAGCCCAGAAGGCAGTGGGCACACCAGAGAAAAGCTTGCCCCTTCCCCTAGCCACCGGGGGCTACATAGACCTCTCGCGTCTCCCGCTCTGCAGGAGACGCTCGCGACTGCAGAAGGCTCCAGCTGGGAACTGCCAGGCCCAGAAGGCAGTGGGCGCACCGTAGGACTGCTTGCCCCTCCCCCTAGCCACCGGGGCTACATAGAACTCTCGCATCTCTCGCTCTGCGGGAGACGCTCGCGACTGCAGAAGGCTCCAGCTGGGAACTGCGAGGCTCAGAAGGCAGTGGGCACACCGGAGGACAGCTTGCCCCTCCCCCTGGCCACCGGGGGCTACATAGACCTCTCGCGTCTCCCGCTCCACGGGAGACGCTCGCGACTGCAGAAGGCTCCAGCTGGAAACTGCGAGGCCCAGAAGGCAGTGGGCGCGACGAAGGACAGCTTGCCCCTCCCCTAGCCACCGGGGGCTGCATAGACCTCTCGCATCTCCAGCTCTGCGGGAGATGCTCGCGACTGCAGAAGGCTCCAGCTGGGAACTGCGAGGCGCAGAAAGCAGTGGGCACACCGGTGGACAGCTTTCCCCTCCCCCTAGCCATTGGAAGGACATAAGCGTCTGGACCCTCCCGCTTCGCGGGACGTGCGCGGGCGGGTGCCGGGCGAAGCCCGGGCAAAGGGCGCCTCTCGCTCTGATGGAGACGCTCGCGACTGCAGAAGGCTCCAGCTGGGAACTGCGAGGCCCAGAAGGCAGTGGGCACACCGGAGGACAGCTTGCCCCTCCCCCTAGCCACCGGGGGCTACATAGACCTCTCGCGTCTCCCGCTCCACGGGAGACGCTCGCGACTGCAGAAGGCTCCAGCTGGGAACTGCGAGGCCCAGAAGGCAGTGGGCGCACTGGAGGACAGCTTGCCCCTCCCCCTAGCCACCGGGGGCTGCATAGACCTCTTGCGTCTCCAGCTCTGCGGTAGACGCTCGCGACTGCAGAAGGCTCCAGCTGGGAACTGCGAGGTGCAGAAAGCAGTGGGCACACCGGTAGACAGCTTTCCCCTCCCCCTAGCCATTGGAAGGACATAAGTGTCTGGACCCTCCCGCTGCGCGGGACGTGCGCGGGCGGGTGCCGGGCTAAGCCCGGGCAAAGGGCGGGCCGTCGGGGGCCAGAGGAGGCTGGGCTGGGCCTGCCCCCTTGTTATCGCCTCAAGAAGGTACTGTTGACATTGTACGAGTGCCTTAATAGCACGAGAACCTACGTAATGGGGAAGAGAAAATGTATGGAGGGAGGGGGTAAGGGCCCAAGTGTACTGATAAAGGGGAAGAAGTAAAAAAAAGTCTAAGAAAGTAGCAACGCATGCAGGGGCGAACTGTGTTATGGACCGTATTGACGAGCTAATCGAGGAATGTGGAGCACTACTTACAACCAACCACCTCCTTAATCAGAAGCCAGAAAGTGGATGTAAGAGCCCCGTGGAAGTACTAAGGGGGGAATTAAACAAGGCCCAATAGTGGTCCCTGACATGTTCCTAGGGAGAAAACAAGGTGACAGAGTTCTAGATCAAGGGAATGCTGAGGGGGGAAATGAAATTAGTAATTCTGGTATAGAACATAGAGCAATATGCCCCCTTGTGGTTGATCCAATTATTATTTGTAAAAATAGGTTTTCAGCCCTAGCAAATACTGATAGCTGTAGTTCTACGATTGATGGTGAAGGAGCCCAACCTAGTACATGTGAGACTGTTGTTCCCCAAGGAGCTAGTGAATCAACACTGGGGGGACTTCTTGACTTTCTCGTTCCCACTAAGGAAGACGGCACTGCTCTGACCATTGTGGTCAAACAATTATGTAAACTGGTTGAGGTCATGCAGGTTAAGATCGAAAGCCTTACCGCTTCAGTAAATAAAACCATATTAGGCCGAGGTCCCTGTTCTACTTGCATAGCAAATAAGAAAACAAATGGTATGCCTATAGATCAGGGCAATTTGGCAACCCAATGCATTGTGTCTCGCCCAAGCAGAGATAGTGTTTTGATCCAGGCTGGTGCTTTGTATAGCGAAGCGGCTAGGGCAAGGAAAGGGTTGTCGCAAGTCCCTTACACTAATGTCGGCAAACAACCAATTGCAATGTTAGGGGAAACACAGCTAAGGGAAAGAAGTGGTGATTCCAAACTGAGCGGTAGACATCATTACCAAGCTAGCGTGTCCAAACAAATTAACAATACAATTCCTACAATGGACAGAGGTAAACAACAACACCATGCCGATATGAATGAAACACCGAAAGTTTATTTGGTGAATGTTCCAAAATTGGGCCTTGGGAGGGATCGAGAATCAAGTGAATCTCTAACTAATAAGGCTATTCATTGGATTAGGCACACCATGGGTTGTCGGTCAGTGATAAGAGATGATATTGTTAGGGCACAAAGGCTTTCTACCCAAGGGGGCAAAACCGACTGTATTGAACTCGTTTTTAAACAGGCAAATATGGCAGAGAATTTAATACTGTTGGAATTTAGAAGTTGCTCCCCGGATTATTCTGCCATACAAATGAGATCTTCTCCCCTCCAACATTGCCTGGCTGAAACAGGAAAGCGAGCACTCGAAAGTGAACAAGGCTGTTCGGGCTTAGAGTCTAATGATTGACTACCAGATAAAGGTGACCAATTGGGCCTCTCAGTCTCTATCGTAGCGGGAAGTCCGAGCCTGCATGTAAATCTTAATCCAGGCATTCTTTGCACACCAGTAACCTCGTGGTTGTTGGAAGATCACGATAACCCCATGTCAGGTCGCGTCCTAGAAGGCCCAAATTTAAATATGAACCCTAACCTCCCTGATGGCCTTGAGAAATTTGGTTCAATCTTATCTTGGAACGTCGCAGGATTGAACACGAAGATTCAAACCCTGGAATGGGCCTCGTTTATTAATATGTATAATATCTGTCTATTCCAAGAAATCTGGCTACTTGAAGCACAGTATTTCCCGTTTTTTTTAAATTTTATCGTACCCGCGGAAAAGGGCGAAAGAGGGCGACCTTCAGGGTGTTTAGTTATCTGGATTAGGCAGGACTTAGAAGTTAGTGTAAATGTGCTCCCCTCAAACCACAGGGATATACAGATTGTTATCCTTAAGTATAGACAGGTTAAACCTGTAGATATCGACAATGTATATGTGAGGAGTACAGGGGGCAAAAAATCTGAGACTATTGCCGCCCTTGAAGAACTTATAGAAAGATACTCCATGCAATCATATATGATTGTAGCAGGCAATTTTAATACGACTTTTGAGCCATTGTTAAGTGCCGACTGGAACCTCACAGATGAAGAAGATAAGCAGTGGGGAGTTCCTAAATTAGAATTGGAGCCTGTAAAGAGGTGGCCGGAGCTGACAATTCAGATTAATTCAATTTGCATGAATAAGGGGTTGAGGGCAACCAATGGCAGGACATCGCAGGATAAGCTGGGTGATACTACTTTCAAGAGCGGCCTACGGGATAGTAGAATTGACTACATTTTAGTGAGTCTTGGAATGTGGGAATACATAGAGGATAAGATGGTTGTTGATCGGTTGGAGAGCGATCACAATCCTCTATGTATGTTCTTGTCTTATTGGAAGGAGCCTACGGCTGCCAGGGTATCGAATGAAGTGTCCCCCCCAAATATAGTTCTTGCGAATGATATGCACCACATAAAATGGGCAAAATTGCTAGAATGCCAGGAGCATATAGATTTTATTTCAAGCTAGCTAGAGCAAGCAACAAGGGAGTTGGGGGTACATGCCAGTAGTGGTGGTGGCGACTTAGATTTAGAATCTGGTACTAGGACACACGAAACATTGTTTAACCAATTAAAGGGTTTGTTTATTAGACCATGCAAGGTGAATAAGGCACAAACTAACCACTCTCCACGCTGGTATTCTAACGAATGTAGGCAAGCGCGTCATGATTTGGGTCAGGCTATAAAGATTGGATCTAGTATCACTGTACGCCTTGCAAGGGCAGCCTATAAATGTGTAATATCCAAATCAAAGCAAGCCTGGGATGAGAAGAGGTGGCAAAAGCTCAAGGAAGCTAGCCCCCCAAAGAATTCCAAATGTTTTTGGAATATACTTAAGTGGGGTTATGAGGGCCGACCTGAAAAGCCACAAAACTGGGTAGCCCAAGAAGAGTGGGTGACTTATTTTAAGCCGCAATATGCAAAAAGTGTGGAACCAAGTACAAGTGTAGAGGTTATACGCACACCCTTTTCGGAAGATCCATTCAATATTGGGGATATAAATTGCGCCTTAGATTCTGTGGTACCTGGTGGGGCACATCCCTGCGGAGGGCACACTGCTGTGGTTCAGAGTGCGGAAAGCAACACTGAGTTCCAAAAAGTTCAATAAAGTTCCATAGGTTCAAGATTTTCAAGATTTATTCAATCTTTAGCGTTGAAATGTATCACATATTTCAATCATATGGGTCATCAAACGATTAATTTTAACAACAGGCTCCAATGCATTTCGGACGGAGGTCCTTTGTCAAGGAGCATAGGTTGGAGCATTAACCGGCGGCTCCGAAGAAAGCTTTCTTCGGAGCCGCCGGTTAATGCTCCAACCTATGCTCCTTGACAAAGGACCTCCGTCCGAAATGCATTGGAGCCTGTTGTTAAAATTAATCGTTTGATGACGCATATGATTGAAATATGTGATACATTTCAACGCTAAAGATTGAATAAATCTTGAAAATCTTGAACCTATGGAACTTTATTGAACTTTTTGGAACTCAGTGTTTCTTTCCGCACTCTGAACCACAGAAGTGTGCCCTCCGCAGGGATGTGCTTACACCCCAGTAGCACACTCAACTTCTAACCTTCTTGGACGTACCTGAACAGTTGCGTCACCTGCAGGAGCACCTCCACACCGTACTTTGAATTTGATTACCTTCTTCATTCAATTTCTTCTGATTTAACTGTTGAGCGCCTTGGCCTAATTCAATTGTAGTACCTGGTGGGGCGCCAGCTATGGATGGCGTACCAGCTGATACCTTTTTGCATGATAGAGAATCTTGGGGGAGGTATATATTATTGTTGGCAAATCTAATAGCAAAGGGAGCACCTATTCCCGAATCGTGGAATGGTGCTGAAATTATACCAGTTTTTAAGAAGGGGGATAAGTCACGCCCCGACAATTACCGCCCAATCAGTCTGATGGATACCATGCAAAAAATCTTTGGTAGACTTATTTTGAACAAAGTGCAGGAATGGGAGCGCGAGCAGAATATTTTATCCCACCTCCAAGCAGGATTTAGAGTCTGTATTAGCACAGTCGACCAAATATTGCATTTTGCAATGCTTCATTGGAAGACTGTGCAATTATGTGGGGGTAGTTTATATGCTGCCTTCATTGATCTAAGGGCAGCCTTTGATCTTGTTCCACACTCGATCCTGTGGTCTGTTCTACATGATATGGGTATGCCTTGTGCCCTTCTTTCGCTAATTATGAGACTCCATGAGCATAATTATGCGCAGATAAGATGGGGTTCTCCTGGAAGCGTTACCAGCCAGTTTCCAGTAGAAAGAGGGGTGTGACAAGGCTGTGTGCTAGCGCCAACCCTGTTTTCTCTATACATTAATGATGGGGCCAAACTACTGATTGAAGCTAATGTTGATGCCCCAACTCTAGCAGGTGCGAAAGTACCCATTTTAATGTTTGCTGATGATTGTCTAATTATTGCTAAGACCCCGAGTAGATTGCAAAAATCTCTAGGTATTTTTGAAAAAGTTTTGCACCAACCGAGGTCTAGAAGTAAATGTTTTAAAATCCAAATTTATGTCTTTTAATCAGCATAAATCATATAAGGTCAATATATTCATGAATGAATTACCCCTTGAGCAAGTCAAGGCTTTCAACTATTTGGGTGTTAGTATTCAACATGATTGTTGAGTTGGCAACGCTCTAGCATCGCCAACTGGCTGGAGCCTTGAGCTTAGAGCATGCTAAGTCATTAACAAAACCAGTTGCCCCTGCTCTACGTGTTTACGACGCAAAGGTGGTTAGCTCAGCCCTTTACGGCGTAGAGATCTGGGGCTTTGAGAATTTAGGTAAAATGACTGTATCTGAAAATTGGTTCCTACGCAATCTTATTAATTTACCCCAGAGTACCCCTATGCGTCCTGGTTTTTATGATTTAGGAATGAGACCAATAGAACTTATTGATAACTTGCGACCAATATTGTACTGGAGGCGCTTATGATCAACTCCTGAACTAAGAATATTTGCTGCAGGACTCATGGATATAATTAAGAGTGACACCTTTCACAAAATCAAGTGGTTATCGGGCGTTGGTGGGATCCTTGTAGACTTAGGAATGCAAGAGCTGTGGGAGGATCCACTCAACGCTAGGTTTCCACCGAAGAAGGTTTTAAAGGGTATGTACTGGGAGTTAGTGGCTTCGAAAGCTTTTAGGACTACTGCTCCACTTTCGCTCACAGGGATCTTCCTGGATTTCAAAGATGAGATTATTTTAGAAATATTCTGAGATGACATAACCAAACCACTGGATAGAAAGCTCTATTTCCAGCTTAGAATTGGTAGTTTACCAATCAGAGCATTCACATCTAGGTGGTCAAATTGTGAAAAGGCCTCTTGTCCCTGTTGTCCGGCCCCCTTGGAGTCAATCGGCCACATGCTATTTGGGTGCCCTGGGTTTTCTGCCCCACGCAGGGCATGGCTGCGCCCAATGTGTAAACTATTGGGTACCAGGAGTGGTATGGCAGATACTAGAATTATTTGCACAAGTACTAACCCTCCTGTATATATAGCTGTGGCAAAGTTCTTAGGGTGGTCTTGGACTATTAGGAGTAAAATGTTGAAGGGGTAATTTGGCCACATTGTGCTTATGTGGTATTTTGTGGTATATTGTATATTTTTGCTATTATGAATGTTATGCTGAATTTTAAGATGAATTGCACTTTAGATATTATGTATTTTAAGCTTTTTAACATTTGAGATTAATTTTATGTATCTTATGCTTTTATGACATTTGTCGAATAAAGCTTGCTTGAATGAATGCTTTAATCACACTGGATCTGCGCCTGCCTGTGCATAAGCATAGAGCACTCTTACTAACTTGTCTGGGGCTTCTTCTGTTTCACGGCAGAACGTGCCGGCATGTATGGTGGCTCTTGCAAGTCTTGTCCTAATAGTTCTCTCAATTCATGGCAGTGATATCGAGTCAGGGCTGATGGCGGGGTGCCTTGCTCAGGGATATTCCTCCAATTCCCAACCTTTACTTTGTAAAAAAGATCTCCCATCTTTGTTACCCTTTCGTTTGCAGGGCAGTTCTCATATTTGTTTCCAGTACTAACGAGAGTCAGGTGCACCGCTCCAGTTTAACATGTGGGAATACACGAGTGTGCCCCTTGTTTATCTCACAAGCTCCATCGTGCATGTGATGTAGTTTTCAGTAAATCAAAGACTCCAATTTGGTGGGTTGGAGCCTTGAAGTTTCTGTGGGAGTGTGCGGTGACACACTCAAAGCACTGATTAGGCAGATTGTGTGGGCCATGAATCCAGTAGTAGGCGAAGGAACTTTTGCACCACTTTATAGTGCAATTCTAGGTCTGGCGCATTAAGACCCCCCATGTCATAAGGTAGAGGGAGGACCTCCCACCGAACCTTTGGCTGCTTTCCCGCCCATGCTAATTTTTTCAGAAAACTGCATAATGTCGCAAAAATTGCTTTAGGCAGGAGAATAGGTATGTTCAGAAACAGAAATCTAGGGAGGACTACCATTTCCATAAGAGCTATGCGCCCAATGAGAGAGAGTGGTAGTTTGACCCAGAGGTTCACATCTTCTTCTAACATTTGTATTGCCTTACCGTAGTTCTCAAGTATGACTATTGCTGGGTCTGTATGAATCTGTATTCCCAAATATCGTTCTGCTTCTGTGGTCTATCGTAAGGGGAATTCCAATACTGGTGGTGTTGTGGATGGGATAAGTGGAAAAATGATGGACTTATCCCAGTTAACCTTTAGCCATGAAAGACCCCCAAATCGTGCCACTTCTCTTAGCATAGGCGTAAGACTCTTCCCTGGTTCCCGAACATACAGAAAAATGTTGTCAGCGTATGATGATTTGACTAGACTGTAGCTCGGGGATCGCAGCCCTCTGTGATCATTATATTCTGGGAGCAAGCACGCCAGCAGCGCCACTATGAGAGCGTATAGCAGGGGCGATAATGGGAAGCCATAACGGGTGCCTCTTGTAATCGAACTTTGGGACGAGGTTTTTGCACCAATACGAATATGTGCCACCAGTTTGTGTGCAGTGTCCTAACCAATTGTTGAAATACTTCTCCCACTCCAATTTGTCTCAAGTTTGTTCTCATGAATACCCACTCGACTGAGTCAAATGCCTTTGCGGCATCCAAAAAGACTGCGGCCGCTTCTGTTTCTGGGTCCAGGATCTGTACTGCATCCAACAGCGTCCTAATATTAGTATTCAGACCCCCGACCCGACAAATCCCGACTGCTCTGGCCCCACCACCCTTGGTAATATCAACACCAGCCTATTGGCAAGTACTTTAGCGTATATTTTCACGTCAACATTTAATAACGTAAAGGCCCACAGGAGAAGCACACATTGGGAGGTTTACCAGGTTTAGGTATTGCAACTTTGAGGGTCTCGTGCCTCAAAGGGGGCATTAGTCCGGTCGGTACCATTTCTTCATAGAGCGTGACTAAGTGTGGTATCAGGACATCTTGATATGCTTTATAAAAAGCCACTGTAAGTCCATCCATCCCCGGCGCTTTCCCAGGATTCATACCCGCTGGTGCGGCAAGGATCTCCTCCGGGTCCAGCGGATCCATCAGATGCTCCCACGTCATTTTAATGTGCTCTATATAGTCATTCATGGCTGCCTCATCTGGGGTTATTCAAGACCTATTTAACTCAGCATAGTATGTGCCAAATCTCTCGGCTATATGTTGGGGCTCATGTAGGGGTTTGTCATCTTCATCTAACTCTTACAATAGAGTCTCTACCTCTCTCCTAGGGTGCACCAATGCCCCTAGCGTTATCCCTGGGTGTTCCCCTTCTCCGTATTCTCTGGCTACCGAATACTGTCCCATATGCTGAAACTCCTAGGCTGCTATTTCATTGTCCTCTTCTAGTCTAACCTGGATGTACCTTAACGTTTCTTTATCTCCCAACCGGTGATGTTTCGTTTCTAGCTCTGATATTTCTTTTTCTAGGACTGTTCACCTACTCCAGGGGGATTTCAGTACCCCTGAGTTCTTTGATATAACCATCCCCCCGATATAAACTTTGAATGTTTCCCAGACCATAGCAAATGTATCCACCGAGCTTACATTGTCTGATAAAATCTCACTTATTAGCTGACTCAATTCCACTTTAAAGGCGGAGTCTAGGAGAGAGTACGGTGGGAATCACCAAGTAAAGGCAGAGGTCTGGCATTGTCAGAGCTCCATGGTCAATATTACTGGCGAGTGATCCCAATATGTACGGGGAGAGGTTCACGTTAGGTAACCCTAGGCACTAGGCTCTTAAAGATTAACCAATAATCCATCCTAGTGGGTATGTCATGTACGGTGGAATAGTGCATATACCTGAAACATTTTTAAGCAATGTCTCCATATATCCACCATTCCCAAACAGTCCAATATATCTGTGATAGTTTTTGCAGCCGCTGTCGGTCATCGGGTCGGGTCCATTGATCTATCCTTAGCAGGGTCCAGGAAGCAATTAAAGTCGCCCCTCCAATTCTGAGGCAGGCCATCGTCCTGGTGCAGGTAGGTAGGTCATCATAGTTAGAACCGTAGAGTCCAACCAACAGGACTGCTACGTCTTCTTTATAAAAACGGTCCAGCACAAATCTACCGCTTGGGTCAATGTGTACATTTTCTATCCTCACATTTGCCTTATTGTCATCCCAGATAAGGACCCCTCTAGGATGTGAGGTAAATCCTGATGCAATAAATTGACATGTTGTCGTTTCTCCCCCTTTCTCATTGGCTCAAAGTCTGGTTGAACAAGGGTACCACCCTAAATAGAGAGATCCTAAGGGATTGTATGGCTCTGGACCATGCCCACTACATTCCTTGGTTAAAATACATCCGGGATGGATATAGGACTCTATGTAGGGTGGATCTCTATAGTAATCCGAATTCAATAGAAAGAAAAGATCTTCTTTGGGCCAAGAAGACTTTTTTTAGACAGCGACTGGTGAACAGGGAAGAGCGTGAGTTAATGAAGCCCAGTGTACGTAAATATATTATTCTTAAGACTTACCCACAGCTGAACCGTATCTCCAAAGGCTTCCCAAAACGCATGACTGTTTTTTATTAACAAGATTAAGTTTTGATTTATTTCACCTTCTCCTCGCCCACCCGCGGGGGAGTAGAAGAGGCGAGACTCTGTAGATTGTATGTGGTTTCATGGATTGCCATCTGTGGTTTTGTCAGATCGTGGTTCTCAATTTTCTTCCAGGTTTTGGCAACAATGGTGTCATAATTTACAAATCACGTCAAACATGTCAACAAGTTACCATCCACAAAAGGACGGTCAAACCGAACGCCTCAATCAAACTTTAAAGCAATATTCACGATGTTAAGCCTCGGAAGCTAAAAACTCTTGGTTGGATTTGCTGTGGATGGCAGAGGTAGCTTATAATTCATCACCACATTCGTCCATGTCTCCTTTTGAGGGGAAAACTATTCCATTGACCTTACCTAAAGCAAGTTCAGACACACCAGCAGCACAGGATACGGTTCGTCAGATGTAAGTTATTCATCGCCAAATTCACAAGCATCTTGTGCAAACAAAAAGAAAATACAAAGAACAATATGATAAACACCACAGACCTGGTCCATCCTATAATTCGGGAGACAAAGTGTTGCTGTCTACCAAAAACTTTGTCTTCAAGAAAATAAGTATGTTTCACCCAAAATCTATTGGGCCATACAAAATTGTAAGACAAGTCAATACAGTTACTTACAAGTTACTGTTGCCTAGTTCTTTGCGAATTCATCTTGTGTTTCACACTTCTCTACTGAAGTCAGCCGGAAACACTTCCCCAGAATGTCCACCACCCCTTCTGGTCCATGGACACTGGGAATATGAGGTGCGAGACATTTTGGATTCCAAATTCAGAGGTTCAGAAGTTTGGTATCTAGTGTCTTGGAAAGGGTATGGACCTGAGAATGACCTGAGAATGACTCATGAGAGCCTGCTAGGAATGTTCATGCTCCACGTTTAGTGCGACGCTTCCACCTCCGGAATCCACAAAAGCCGGGCCCTAGACCGCGATGGGGTGGCGGAAGTACTGTCAGGTTAAGTGCCTGCCCCATTCACTACACATATATGCATGCCATTGTGCGCCAAAGCCTTTTATCGGAAAGCACATTGGTCTGCTTCTTTGGGTCGTTGGTGGTTACTCTGTTCCTATCAGAGATAATGTGCTTTCCCTTGTGCATTTTGATTCAACATTACTTGCAATGCTTTGTATGTTGTTAATTTGAGGCCTTTAGTCATTTGTTATGTGGACACTGATGTTAACTGAAACGATGCTTTAACCTCAAGAGCTTTTCTTACAGCTCCTTATTGTTTTTCAGGAGATCTTCCCTTGTAAACTACATCTCCCATCATTCTATGGGGGAAGTACACGGTGAGTGTGGCCACGCTAACGTCAGCGGCCACGCCCCTTCACCGGTGCTCACTATTCTCCTGTATTCTATGGCAGGACCGGAGGCTTCTGATTATGCTTTCTCTATTTCTTTACTGCAAACACAGCAGCCAATTAGAGTAAAACTACAACAATAAAAACATCAATACCCATGAGGCTTTGAACCACGCCTCCTTTGTAACAGCCAATCACTGCAATATCAAGTATACAAAGTAGAGAGACACTAATCTGTCTTCCTCTTTCTTTGCTGCTCCGCAGCCCAGATAAGTGCCTCTCTAATCTGTATACTTGCACTGTTCTGTGTTTCATATTTGTGTATATTTATGCTTATTTTTGCCATATATTAGCTTGATATCGCTTTGTTGCGCTTTGCTTACTTGGGGCTTTCATATTTGATGCGCGCTGTTCGTGTAGCGCTGTCCCGCATTCCTTTCCATCTCGGACGCACGGCTTCTCCGCCCGCTCCATTCCTTAATTAGCCCCCTTTTGAGCGCGTGTTGCACTTTAGCAGCTCCCCGTGCCCGTTTGTGTGCTGCCTGCAGCTCCGGCTGCTTCCGATCGCCGGACACGATCATGAGGGACTTGGCCCCCCCGCAGGGAGAGAGGCGCACACTGAGGCCTTCACGGGCTCCCAGCGTGCGTCTCCGGGGCTCGCGCGCGTCTCAGTACGCGCGCAGCCCCGTTCAGTGCCGACAATGACGCTCTGCCCCGAGCTGAAGAGGGGTTTTGCCACGCAGCAGGCCAGGAGCCGATTTGGGCCATTTTGCTCGACATTATCGAGGCAGCATTAAGGTCGATTTTGTGATTTCTCCTAATTTATGACTGTGGCCGAATTTAACCCCTGATTGATCAGGGCTTTCCAAGCCACAATTCTTGGGACCCCACATCTGGTTTCCGGATAGGGGCTTATACCTCCATTAGTCCTAGAAAGGGACTGTTTACTCTTTGAGTGACTTTGGTGACTTGGTATTGTTCTTTGGCTGGCTCCTGTGCCTGGCACTGCTCCCAACCGACGCCCTTATTCCTGGGCTGACAATTAAGCTTCCCTCTGGGGATTTTGAGTAGATTTTCCAAATCTGTTGATGAGAATGGCAGACTACGACTGCTTTCAAGAGGAGGTTGCTGCGTGCGTTGACCAGGGCGATGAAGAGTACTATGAAGAGGAGTCCATGGAGGACCTCATTGACAAAAAATTAGATGCTAAATTAGGTAAGGCCCCTTTCCTTCAGCCCTGCTGTACCTCGCTAAGAAGTTAGAATAGTTGGTCCCTGATAAGCCCAAACCATATTCTTCCACTGTCCCTGACCCGACCCCCCCCCTGGCGAAAGTTCCCAATGGTTCCTCTTGGCCCCATGTACACTCCTATGCTAAACTGTACAAATCTAAAGAATTGTGTCCCAGGGTGAGTCCTCTGCCCCTTCCTCAGTCATCTCCTATCCCGATGCAGGATACCATCACTGATACAGATACCGACACTGATTCCTCACAGGATTCCAAGACGCGTAAGTGCGCAAAAAGCGTAAGCACGCTTCCACCCCTGTTAACCCTTCTCCCTTCCTATCCAACCCCTCAGACATTATCCATCCTAGATCTTCCGATTGGGTTCCCCTCCTGCGGTGGCTGAGTTCTTGCAGACCCACCTGCGCAAAGGTTTTTGACAAGGAGGTTAGGACCTGTTTGAAGTCAGAATGCCCAGGTCCAGACCTTGCCCACAAGGTTGCCCTTACCCCCGTGATAGATAGCGCACTGACTACCTTTTTAAGAAATATAAAAAGGACCCCAAGGAGGGGATTGACCGCGCCCTCTGGGCGTGCCAAGACAAGGTCCTCGACCTTTCGGGCCCTTTAGCGAAGATTCTAAAATTAGCCCTCCAGGCGCAGGAGACGGGTGACGCTATCCACCCTAAGGTCCTGACTGGCTGGGCGCAAAGGGCTTTGCATGCTTGGAAACGCTAACTGCATTCTTGGCTTCGGAGAGACGCAAATCCGTACTTCTCAGGTTTGGTCCACAGTTAGTGGAATTAGCTTCATTGGAACCGGGCCAGTTGGCAGAGGGCCAACTCTTTGGTGTCAAATTTGTAAAAGATATCGCCAAATTCGTTAGCACTTTCGCTTCCCTTGACAAATCTCAGGTTTCATTGAAAAGAGTGCTACACCAGGTCTCTGGTAGGGCCGGGTGTGTTAGAGGACGCTCGACCGGCAGCTACTCGAATACTAATCCTCAACGAGGATATGCCCCAAGAAGTGGCAGGAGTTATACCCAAGAGCCCGAGCAAGCTGCTTCCATCCTTCCTGGTCACGCGGCTACAGAGGCCGTTCAACAGAGGTGTTAACCGAGGATATAATAATTTTGACAACCAATCCTCTGGCAAGTCCAGTGTGTCCGTCGATCCCCCTCGGGGGCAGATGGTTACATGGTATAGTCCATTGGACGAGTCTCATCTCAAGATGTATGAGTTCTTCAAACTGTACAGGGTTACCAGATAGAACTGTTAGATTGCCCCCGTCAAGCTTTCCTCCCCGCCCTCTCCTTTCCCTTCACGAATAGAGTTTTATAGACTCAGAACTAAAAGAGTTTTTGGCCAAGCAAGCCATTGCCGTAGGACCCTTCATTCCCGAAGGTTTTTGCAGCAACGTCTTTTTGGTACAAAGGAAAAGTGGTGGCCAGTCTCAGGGGTTACTCTTGAGAGATTTCAACCCCTATGTAGTTTATCGCCACTTCAAAGATGGAGGGCTTCCATCTTTTGAGAGATCTCCTATGGGGAGAGATTGGCTGGTCCGGCTGGACCTGAAGGATGCATTCCTCACTGTCTCAGTTTACCCCTCTCCTCAAAAAACTCTCCCTTTGTTATCAATTCCAAGAAATCTGTACTGACTCCGAGTCAACAGATGGAGCTCCTGGGCGTCCTGATAGATTCCTTCTCGACCCTACTCATCCTTCCAGTATCCAAGATCAGTTCCATAAATAGAGAGATATCAGAGTCACCTTGTCCAAAAAGGTTGCTTCTCTGAGAGTTCTTGCAAGAATAGTGGGTCTTCTTGCATCATCGGTTCAGGTCTTTTCCAGGTCCCCTTCACTATAGAGCCTTACAAGACTCAAGATTTACTATATTCAAAAGAGGTTTCACTACGACCACCTCATTCCCTTGTCCCCGGAAGCCCGGAAGGAGCTTCAATGGTGGTTGGCGCACATGACGGCCTGGAACGGCCGGGCAAATTTTGGCGCAGCCCCAGACGTGGTTGTCGAATCGGACGCCAGTCTATGGGGCTGGGGCACTCGCTGTGGGGATTTTACCACAGGAGGAAGATGGTCAGCCGAAGAATTGGAATTACACATAAACTGCCTAGAACTGTTAACCGGCTCTGGTGCCATCAGGTCTATCTCACCCCTGAAGAGCAATTGTTGCATCCTCCTTCGAATGGAAAATGTATCAGCGGGGAGATACATCAATCGATTAGGGGAGACACTGTCCTGCATGCTTGTGTACATGGTGAAGTAATTCTGGCAGTTTGCCTGGAACGCAAGATTCCGGTTGTGGCAGAGTACCTTCCGGGGAAGCTCAACCAGGTGGCGGACTGGTATTCCAGATTTCTCAGAGTTTAGCGATTGGAGGCTTCACCCCTCGCTGTCTGCTCAGATCATGGATAGGCGAGGCCTTTGCCAGATAGATCTATTTGCCTCTCGCCTCAATGCCCAGCTTCTCCGGTCCTTCAGTGGGTGACCGGATCCGAAGGCTATGGGAGCAGACGCGTCCCTTCACCATTGGGGGCATCTGAAGAACTATGCCTTTCCTCCCTTTACTCTGATCCCGAGAATGGCGGCCTTTGTCCGTCGGCAGTGAGCTTCATTAGTGTTGGTGACACCTTTGTGGATGACTCAGTCGTGGTTTCCCACACTATTGGAGTTTTCTGCCGATTTTCCGTTTCAGCTTCCAGTTTTCCCGATTCCCCTCCAGTACCCAGTGGGTCCTCCAGAATCAGTTAGTACTGATGGTATGGACGCTCTCAGGCCACATGAGAGCATTGCAGGACTTCACAGGATGCTGCCAGCTTTATGCACCGAGCGTAGGCTCCTTCCACCAGAAAATTATATTCTGCTTCATGGAACAGATGGGTGGGTTGGTGCCTTCAAGGACAGGAAGATCCCTGGGGAATAACATTTAACAGGAATTTTGATTTTCCTGTCAGAATGTGCAGAGTCAGGCCTTGTGTATATATCAGTTAATAAAATAAGGTCTGCCATCTCTGCTGGACATGATCAAATTGATGGTAAGCCCGTGGGGTTGCATCCCCTGGTTTGTAAGTTACTTAAGGGTGTCCGAGTGGCCAAACCTTCTCAGCC
Source organism: Lissotriton helveticus (assembly GCF_964261635.1). NCBI lineage: Eukaryota > Metazoa > Chordata > Amphibia > Caudata > Salamandridae > Lissotriton > Lissotriton helveticus. Next base: position 2,941,480 of record NW_027611658.1, on the reverse strand, counting down.
TAGGTATTCCACGATATGGGATGTTTCTAAAGTTCTCTCCCTGTTGGAATCCTGGCCGGATAATCTTGATTTATCTTGATTTATCTTTAAAACAGCTTTCTGCTAAGCTTACTATGTTGCTTTGCCTCATTTCATGTAGAAGAGTTTCTGATGTCCGGGCTTTGGACCTGGCTGGTAGGATGGTTTCTCCTCAAGGTGTCTCTTTTGTGATCACACGACGGACTAAGACTATGTCTCATTTAGTGGAGTATCCTTCCTTTCCTCATATTAACAAGTTATGTGTTTTACAATGTTTAAGGTGTTATGAAGAACGTACTTTGATCACGGGTCTGATCCTTGGGTCAATTTCTAATTTCTGTCCAGAAACCATTCAAACCAGTCTCTGCTGCCACCTTAGCCATGTGGGTTAAACAGGTGATGTCGGAGGAAGGTATTGACATTCTGTTTATGGTGCCCACTCTGCCAGAGGGGCTATGGCCTCCAAAACCTATTTGTTAGGGTCCAGGTTGGAAGATCCTCAAAGCAGCTGCCTGGTCTTCTGTTTCAATGTTTAAAGTGTTTTATTATAAACTAATTCCTCATGTTTCTGATGCTGTGATTGATGAGCTTTGAACCAGCATAATCAGAAGCCTCCGGTCCTGCCATAGAATACAAAATGTTCTAGCTATCGCAACAAGAATTTTAGATGAAATGGCATTTATCATGCGCAACTATGCCCAATGGGCGTCCTATTAAGGACACGGAGGCGAGGATTATCCCACCCGTTGGGACAGTTTATGCAACTGTAAAGTTGTTTGATGTTATAAATGTTTTAACAACTTTGATGCCCACCCGATGAGAAATGTTATGTTATGTTATGTTAAATTGCGTTTATATAGCGCTCGGCTACTCTAACAGAGTGTCCCGGCGCTTTCCACAGGCAGCTCAAGTGTAGAACAACATAACAAGAAAAAGCAGACTCAAAAGAAAAATACACCCACTAAACAGAAAGATTAAAAAGCCAGGTCTTCAGATTTTTCCTGAATTGAAGCAGATTGGAGATACTGCGTAGTGGCAACGGAAGCGAATTCCACAGCTGGGGGGCCTTGAGGCTAAAAGAGCGCCCCCCGCACAATGAAGTTGTGGGCTCCCTTTCTCACCTTGTTTTCTGTTTTAGGACATGAATCCAACGAGAGTTGATTGCATGCTCCGGATGAAGCCGTCTCGCCTTCATGACAGAAGAGGAACTCTTTGTTTGCTGTGGATTATTCTCCGCTGAGAATTCTTATAGAGCTGTTCATCTCTCCATTGGGAGTTTAAGACTTTGATTGTTCTTATGGGACAGAGTTCGCGCAAAGAAAAGAGGAAGACAGATTAGTGTCTCTCTACTTTGTATACTTGATATTGCAGTGATTGGCTGTTACAAAGGAGGCGTGGTTCAAAGCCTCATGGGTATTGATGTTTTTTATTGTTGTAGTTTTACTCTAATTGGCTGCTGTGTTTGCAGTAAAGAAATAGAGAAAGCATAATCCTCGCCTCCGTGCCCTTAATAGAATCTAAAATTCTTGTCGCGATAGCTAGAAAATTTTGTATTCCTGGCAGAAGGAGCTTTTTGCCTGGGTTTCGGTATCTTTACTTTGGGATCCTGTGTGCTCAGGTTGGTGGCAGTTTACTTCTCCTTCAAGTCTCGGGATCCTGTTTGGCCGGGTATTTCTCCGCCTCAGGTCTTCTGAAGACTTTGTTCATTCTGCCGGCTTCCGCATTCACCCTGGGCTTTCTGCTGGGTATTGCAGTTCCGTGCCGGCTCCTGCAGTGATTCGTCATCCGATTTAGAACCTTAACCTGAATAACAGCAGAGTAGGTCGTACTCTGCAGGTAAGAAGATTATAATCTTCATGATACAGCGTTTACGATCTTCGTTCAATTTACTGCCTAATTTGCATATTTGAAGTACTATCGCATAGCATGTGATCAAACCAGTTTTCTCTTTGTATATAAACTATAAACTGATAATCTTTGCGATTTGAGATAAATACAACTTCCATATTTTGTCATTTACCTTACATGACGATTTGATTCTTAAAAAACCATTTATTATGAAAATAGACATGTTGTAAACATAAGCATCTTTAAGGAAATCTCCTCTGCTTAATAAGAATATGCACAAGCTTTAGAACTGCGCAGACTTATTATCTAAAGTGAAGGAACTTTAGTATATGACTAAACTACACAAGAACAATCGTGAGCTACAACTTAAGATAAGCTGTGAGACATATTATTTACAGTAATATTTGTTTTGTTGTCATTAACCTTTTCCTTTACAGTTCTCCTTCCCTGCTGTTCCCATCCTAATTCCCTTCCCCCGCTTGATCACTTCAATCCTCTGTTGCCTTATGAATCAGAGTTGAAGGTATCGAGAGGTAGGTCACTGTGTCTTCGCATCCAGACTCTGAGGAAGGAAGCTCTACCTGACAATTGGGCACCAGATGCTGTATTGCACCTCTGCACCCGGCCGCTCTAGTGCCCCTGAGGGTGACCTGTTGATGCTGCCTTGGACCTTGCCCCATACTCACCTTAAGTGCAAGGGAGTAATCAGGTGAGTCGCTGTAAAGAACTTGTATGCAGCCTTTGTTTTTCCTCCATAGGATAGCATGGACACTTATGAAAATTGCACTGTTACCTGATCGTATTGTTTCTGGTGCCTAAATATATATCAAGATATGTGTTATTTTTATAAATTGGCGTGGCTCTCCTTATTGAGTCGTGTGTACCATTTATTGATTTTGTGTGTGTATCACAGATGTCTAACACTCCTCTCTGATAAGCCTACGGCTGCTCGACCATACAACTCCATAGAAGAGCAACTTGAGATTGCTAAAGCAAACCCTGTCCACTCATGAGGAACCACTGGACTCCATGCACAGTATACCTCTTTTTGGTATACTTTATAAAGAGACAGTTTCCTACAGTTATCATTCATGTAGCTAGTTGTGTTCAGATCTTCTTGTACAAGGTAATGTACGGTGTTTGTGTGAGAAGTTGGCTTGATATATGATGCTCACTAATTCTAGTGATCACCTTGTATCAGTCCAAACAACCCTTATGGTGATTGGTTGTAAGTAAACCTTACAGATCAGCTATCCTAATGGTAGCATGGACAAAGCAGTCTTAGGCTAAACTCTTTTGGCATGTGAAACCAGCTGTTTTACCACAATATAACCCCTTGAATACCAGATGAAAGGACACCACACAGGTTGTTATGAAAATAAACGATATATTTATTAATAACAAACACCTCTGAACTCTTTTTGAGGTCAGAGGGCTAAGCACATGACAATCTCTTAGGAAAAATACGATAAGTTGCACAAAATTACAATGGTGCCCTAGGGGCACGACAAACCATATACTAAGTAAGTGGAATGTGAAAGTCGATAGTAAGAATGGAGCTGTCCAGAGGCTGTAGGATCGTTGGGACCACGCTACACTAACACTAGGTAAGTAATAGGAGGCCCACGGGACGCGTGTGCAGAGTGTGAACCCACACGCGAGATGCGTAACAACGTCTATGGACAGTACAGTTCAAGTTAAAGGTGAGTACGGACAATCCTGACTAGTTAGGACAAAAACGACTGTGGAACTGGACACTAGGACAGTTAAACTACCCTTGAGCACCGAAATGCTCTCGTTACCTCACCCACGGGCTGTGGGTGCATAGGTGTCAAAGTATGTCGGGTTCTCGCGTTGAAGTCAATGGAGCCTGGAGGAAAAGATGCTGCAGGCGACCAGGAGGAAGATGTCCGGTGCGATCCAAGGGTGGATCGGTGAAGAAGAGGACCTGAAAGCAGAGGGGACAGTGTTCAAAGTCACTAGCCAGTGACCGGTGTGGAACCAGGAAGGAACCAGGTGCTGTCGTCGCGATCAGGTGAAGAGTGGACGCTTGACTCTGCAGCCACGTGGACCAGGAGGTGTCTTCGACGACCAGGATGGAGGCAGGAGCTGTCCCACGCAGGCTCTCGCTATCCGGAATCGGCGTCAACAGGCCTTGGCAAAGGCAACCCACGCGGTGAGTGAAGAAAGCGTCTGATGCGGACTAGGAGAGTCCGGGGTGCCCCTCTTTTGGAAGGGAGCAAGGGCCAGTCTGGAGCAACCAGACCAGCAGAACAGATTCAAAGGTTCGTTGTCTAGAAGGCCACTAGCCAGCCGGCAAGTGACCAGACAACGCGTCAAGCAGCAAACAAGCAGAAGGGCCCCACGCACATCTCGTGGATGCTGGAGGGCTGATCTACGGTGCAAGAGCTGCTCGGGGCTGGGGCTTCTCAGTCCCCAAAGCACTTGGTCGAGTTTACCTCAGGAGTCGTGCTGGAAGCAAAGTGCAGTTTCTTTCAAGATGGCCGGTCCCACGTGTCTCGTCGCACCCACGGGTCTCACCTTTGCTGCAGATGTGAGTTGAGGTCGGAGAGGTCTGGGAATCCGTGTCTCGTTGGGCTCTGAAGTCTGGATCCTCGAGGGAAGACGACAAAGGGAAGCCGCTGGACGCTTGATGGTGCCTGCAGTTGCAGGGTGGACACTCCTTGTCCACAAGGGAGATTCTTCAGTCTTCTGTGGAGCAGAACGTCGAAGTCCAGAGTTTCTTCTTGTAAAGTTGTTCAGGATAATCTCATTTGGAATGGGACCAGCTCCTACCTTTATCCTGCTAAAGGGGGCTGCACTACTGACTAGGTCCCTCCCCTGGGTGGGACCAGGAAGGGGGGTGGCTACACCCCCTATCCTTTGTCCGGTTTCCCGCCAGAGCTGGGGCAGGGATGCCCCAGCAACTGGTTGGAACCGGTGTATGCACAGGAGACCTTGTGTGCCCCGGGCATGTCTCATTCCTTTCAGGCCTGTCCTACCCAATACACAAAATCCTGTCTGGGGTGGTGCTAGCACCTCCCAAGGCAGGAAACCCTTTGTCCAAGCCTCCCTTGCTGGAAGGACTCCCAGCAGCAGGAGGTCAGACTTGTGTCTGTGGTGGCAGCATCCATTTTGTGATGCCAAGGCTCGAGTTAACTTTAACCGGGGTTCTCAGTTATATACATGTTGTGTCCGTCTAGAAGGGTGGAATGCTACCCCCGTCGCCAGAATTGGCGAGGGGGTAGTATTCTAATTCGTATGACACCTTACTCGACATGTTTTGATAATGTTATACCAGAGTTAGCATTTAACCGCAAGGATTATAATGCACTTAAGAGTATATGGTATAGCGTTATCATGGAACAGCTATTAGGACTTGGTTCCGCAAGCTGCAAATGGGCTCAGCTCATGCCAGAGCACCATCTCACATAATTCCAAGCACTCTGCCTTCAGGATTGATAAGGCCTTCCATAGGAGTGACTGATAGGAATATATGTGTCCATTTTAGGTTTAGATATAGGTATACTATATCTACAGCAAAGGGTGTTTACACCACCTTGCCCCAGCTGTCGTGCAGCCAGTTGTGTCTGTTTAGATGGCCAGCCAGGGGTGGCATAATACATGCTGCAGCCCCTGGTAGGCCCTGGGTACAACTATGCCCTGGATACCTAAGGTATGCTGTACAGGGACTGATAAGGTGGCCCAGTACCAATTGGTAAATGCACCTAAGGTACATGGTTGTCAATTTAGAGAGAGAACAGCTAGGCTGTGGGTCTGATTAGCAGGCCCACAGCCAGGGAAAGTCGTAAACCAGTGAAGCAAAAAGCAGAAATCTGGGGTGACCATAGGATTGCAGACCCCACTCTCCTACAGTTTGCTTCTTGATTGATTATTTTATTTGATTGTTAATGTAATTGAAAGAGAAGCTGCCACACTTGTCTGCCGAGCGATGTGATAGGTGGGTAATTGCTACAACATTTTCATCTGTGGAGAAGTTGATTTGGGTCAGACTGCACCCTCTCTGATCGGAGGAGCGCATTCCTCTACTACCTGCTTTGATGCACACGCCCCAGTGTGCCCACTCCGCTTTGCACGAGCGATAAGCCCATGGCCGAGCTGTGATAATTAGACCAACAAGACACGTTCAATACCACCTCATACACTGATCGGGGAACACTGAGGGCCTCATTTACCAAGAATTGGCATACAGCAGCATTGCGAGTCTTTTTTGGTGCACTCCTCTGCGCCGATCGAAAGAGCAAAAATGCACCGTACAGGACACAGTGCACTACTGGCCTTTCAGGCGCACATTTTGCAGACGAGCACCAACACAGACACCCTTGCACCATGGTGCACTGGGGTCTATGTCAGCTGAAGAACGTGGCACACATGGAAAGAGGAATGAAAGAGGAGAAATGAAAACATTTCTCCTCGTTATGCCGCTTTGGGGAGGTGTAAGGTTTTGGCATTGCCCCAAGTTTGCTTGAGTGTCTAAATCTTGGGCGATGTCAAAATAAATGGGTGTTTCGTGGGAAAACCCAAAGCAACACCCATGGAACACCTCCTTGATGCAGAGTAAGCCAACGCAGTGCTTTGGGCTGCCAAGCCTTACTCCATATCTATGAAGCGTTTTGCATCGCCTTGTAGATATGATTCAGAGGCCTGCACCACACGAGAATTTTTTTTTAAAAGTGACGCTCCAACTGGGCAGGCCTCTTGTAAATGAGGCCAGAGTTTGCACCAGCAAGATCAAAACTATTTGTCTACAGAGAGTAGCTGTCAAGTACTAGGGTACTCAGCCCCTGATGCCCTTACCACTGAGAAGGACTACAATAATTCAATTAAGGGGGGACCGCCCAGAGCGAGACATCCCTCCATACTTATTTTTTGGGGTATTGATCATTCCAAGTCAAACATTTGGGGGGGAGGCAGAGTGATATTTTTCTTTAACAACTGGGACATGTTGTCTAAAGTCACCTGGCGACTAGGCAAGGTAACAGACTTCAAGTTGGAGTTTTACAGCATCCAGCTTCAAGCTACCAGACCTCACCCTCTCGGGTTTTCACAAGCGGAGCAGAATTTTAGAGATGCAGGAATTCAGCATCTTTTGGGAAAAGATATCTCAGTCTCGCCAACATGCCAGATGGTTTTGTAGTTCCATTTTCCTGATGAAAAAGAAGGGTCAGATTATTGTTTAGTCTTGAACTTTTGGGAGTTCAATTATTTCATAGTCTGCAGGCACTTCAAAAAGGAAGGGGTACACTTGTTGCAAGATCGCCTTCAGGCTGGTAATTTGATGGTCGGACTGGATTTAAAGATGCATATCGGATTATTCCAATCTTCTCTCCACACCATTGTTTTCTTCAGTGTCAATGGGGAAATGAGTGATTTGAATTAAAACTTCTTCGTTTTGGGATCATTGGTGTTTCACAAAATAACAAAGCTTTGTGGAACATCTAGGGATACACAGAGTGTGTCTTATTATATATCTAGATGACATTATCATACTGACTTGGTAGCCAATCACAGTGATGCAACATTTGTCTTGGGCAATTCGCTTGTTTCAGTACCTAGTGTTTGTCATAAACTCAGAGAAATTGATTCTGTCGGCAGTACAATCCATAGAGTTTTTGGGCTTTTATGTGTATTCACTGATGGCCTAATTACCCCTTCACACCCACAAACTAAAAACTAAGAAGGAACTTCAGTTTGCACTGAGCAGACAGACAATATCCCTGCCTCTAGTGGTCAGGCATACTCCAATCATGTCTCATTATTGATCGAATCTAGGTCGAAACTGACATAGTTGCGTGGGCACATGGAAGCGTGGTTTGGCAGGGAGATCATTGGATCCCTTCCAAAGGTCAAGATAGAGTCTGATGTCAGACGCTGGGGAAGAGGAGCCCGATGTGGGACGCTATCCACAGGGGGCTGGTGGACCACAGAGGAATTGAAAATGCATATCAGCTCCCTGGCACTGTTGGCGGGCTCCATTGCGATCAAGAATTAGCACCCAACAAAGTGAGTTGCTACATTTTATTGAGGATGGACGACGTTTCAGCTTTCCATTATATCAACAAATTGGGTGGCACAAAATTGTGAACATTTGTAGAGATAGCCAAGGTATTATGGCGCTTCTGCCTTCAGCAACGTATTTAAGTCATAGAGGAACATGTAGTGTAGTTCCTATTATCCCAATAGGCTCTGCGCATTGGAATAATACCTTCAATAGTATAGGCCTAGACCAGATGTTAACTAGGTCTTCTACTGTCGATATTAGACTTAAAGTTTTGGGTTTGCCAGCTAGCTCAGAGTTCACTAGAAACTTTCTCGAATAGGCAAGGAGGAGTTGAACCTCCCTGGATAGACAAGAAGGGATTTAGTTTCTGACAACCATAGAACATGACAACTTTGCTCTCCCCTAATCAAGAGTGTATCTCTAGAGTCGTGTGAAAACAAAAGACAACCTATTTTACTCAGTCAGTACGTGCATTCTTAGTTTCACCAGATTGTAGAGAAAAGGAAGAGACGGGCGTGTTCAATAAAAGATGTTATTTATTGATCAGTCTCTTTTCTCGTACAAGAGAAATGGATCGATTTTATCGCAATACTTATGGTTAAGTAAAGTGCATACAATAAAAGCAGAATTATGAAATAATACTGTAAAAGCATTGATATGGTTTCTAAGCCATATGCTAGTTAAAATGGATAAAATAGATACATACATATATACATTTGACTAATCGTACTCAACTGGTGCTTCTAACTACGCCTACCCCGGTGTACCTGACCTAAGCCTAATACGTGGGCGGGAATAGAAAGTAGCAGTTTAAGTTAAGTTTGTTTTGCCAAGTGACTGACTCAAGAATTCTCTGCAAGGGGTTATTCAGTTCTGTACCTGAGATCTAGGATGGTTGAGGGATGGTATCTCTCGTCTTTGGTCTCGATATTCCAGGCTGCCTGCAAGGGCTGCTTGGAAGCGCCGGAGCTGGATTTCTCGGCAGGAGAAAGCAGCGTCTCGTTCTCAGCGCGTCAGGAAGGCGGGGCAGCGCCAGCGGGGTCCGCTCTGTGCTGGGCTCCTTCGGCAAGTCTCGCTGCTCCGATCTCGTCACCACCGCGTGTGTTTGCTTAAGGCAATATCGGTAATATTTATACCTGTAAGGTGCCGAGATTGACGTAAGGATGGACATAGATACGTCAATAAGGATGTCATACGAACTGGTCGTTAGCACATTCTTTTACTGAAGTTCTCGGTGAAATCAAAACAATGGCCGCAGGGATTTTCCCAGGTTGTCATAGGTTTGATTTGTTTTGAGAACTCCGTATGCCTTATCAGGGGCTGGAGGAATATTGCTTGCCTAATTAGATGGCAAGCGTTATGACCTAATCAGATAACGCGTTCCTGTGCCGTGGTGTGGCTTAATCAGATAACGGTTTCTGCATCATGGGATGGCTGCTAGTTAATTTGTTAACCAGAACAGGGTCAGGAACAGGGGGATCGATACAGAACCTATAGGAATACATCACAGAACATCTGGACGCGCCACCAGAAGACAGTGGGTGCTTGGCATTCCAGACATCTGGCAGACTTCACCGACTGGATGTTGGATGCCCGAATTGTCCAGGAGCTCCATTACCACCGAGGACCATGTCTCATGGACATGCGTGTATCAAGATTGAATCAACAACTGAAATAATTTTCCAGATGAAGGCTGGATCCAGACGCCCTAGCGACCGATGCATTTCTTCCACATTGGGGGGAATGTTATGCTTTCCTTCCATTGATGAGGATTCTGAGGGTATTCTCTCAGGTGAGGTGGCAGGAGGCAGAGTTAATTTTGGTGACAACTGCTTGGAAGACTTCGGTATCTTTCCCATTCTTCCTACGGCTGTCCTGCGACTCGCTAGTTGTTGCTCCAGGACCCAGTAGGCTCTTTCCCATCCACTGGCACAGTCCATTTGTCTGTGGCTCGTGGCTTGGATAATTTCAGGAATAGATTGCAAGTGACAGGACATTCTTAACAGTCTTCTGTCTTCATCCAGTATGCCCAGAAGATATCCTTCAGCCTAGTCTAGACGGTTAGCTTGGTGTGTCGAGTGGAAGCACCAATAACCATGGTGGTAAATTTCCTACCTGAACTGGCGACTTGTGGTCTCCCTTAGCAGACCATTAGCACCTCTCAGCCTGTCGTTTCTGCTGGACATTGTCCCATGGATGGTCATCTGGTGGGGAAAATCCTTCGGTCAGTAAACTGTTACGGGTAATTAGATTTTCCAATCCCTCGTGACCACGATATTAATTTATGTGGGATGTGAACGTGGTTTTAAAGTTCTTGGATCATTAGTCTGACAACTCTGATCTTTCAGGCAAACAATTACTGGCCGAGTTGACCATGTTGTTAAGTATCATTTCATGCAAGAAGGGGTAGAGTGTTCGAAAATTGGATATTACAAGTAGAGTGATCTTTTTTTTTAAACACTTTATTCACGACCGTACAGTGATATTATCATATCTTTTTCACTCATAATACATTACAGTCATTTTCTCGTTTTCTCCCCAACCAAATATGTCGGTCATTTACTATTACAGCGTAGTATAAATGTCATAGGTAAAGAAAAAACAGAAGTACAGAATACCATATCCTTTCCCAACCTGCGCATCTAGAAAAGCGCTTGCACATGCATTAGTACGGTGTACAACGTCTTACCATCGAGTCTGGTTGCCAACAAATAAAGGATCAAACCCCGATCCTTCCTCCCACCCTACAACTCCCACCCAATCCCTGTGTGTCTCCTGGTCATGATGAGTCCAAAATGTAACACTCCGTTGCAAAGAAATCAGCCAGCCTCAGCGTGTAAGAAGTGCACAGATACAACCCCTGTGCGTTTGAGGGCTTTTGGTCACCTATATTGCATATACCTATAAACCGTGGATCATCCTTCCTTTCACATCCCGTCTGCCTGCAGTGCCGCCACCTCCACCCCCTCCAGGTCTAACATCATAACCTCCCAATCCTGCGCTATGAGATGTTTCCTGTGTCCCCTCTCCTCTTCTCGCCTCAACACTGTGCCCTCCGCCCTGCCCCACTTCAGCATATCCGACTGCCACATGGATGCACTGGGTGGTCTGGGTGACTTCCACTTCATCGTTATAACTCTAATCACTAATAACAGGGCCAGATCTAAAAACTTCAACCTAGCCTTTTGATTCTTAGAGCGTTTACAGAGTCCCACCAAACAGATTAGACCCTCCTCCAGGACCGGTAGGGAGGTCACTGTACGCAGTATCTGGCCGACCCTCCTCCAGTAACCACCCAACTGCGGGCATGCCCACAACATATAGAGAAAGCCAGCTTCCTCCTCTTTGCAGCGTGGGCAGCAGTGAGGGGAATCAGGAAACATTCTGTGTAATCTCTGAGGGGTAAGGTACGCCCTATGAAGCACCATGACCTGTATGAATTTAAATTTAACATTCCTCGACACCCTTCTGGGATGTTCAAGAACGGTCTGCCAAGCTTTATCTGGTATCACCTCTCCCGTGTCCTGTGCCCACCCGTCTCTGAGTGCGGTGAGTGGGATTGCTGCTTGCTCTCTGATCCCCATGTACAGCCATCGCACCAGGTGGCTGCCCATTCCCATGTAGTATACCAAGTGGACCAATTCATGTCTCGCAGGGCGAAGTCTCTGTGGAGCCCAGGTACCTCGTATATAATGGGACACCGCAGCGTGTAGCAGATACAATCTCTGGGGAGCACCCGTTGCCTGCAGAAAGGAATCATGGTCCAACAGAGTGTCATCCCCAAAGAAGACGCCCACATCCTCCACCCCAGTCTCCGCCCCAGGCCGTAATCTACACTGTGTAAGTCTGCCCTGAGTTGTAGGGATGCCTAACAGGGGAATGTTCTCCGCAAATGGCACGGTGGTCGAAGTGTATGCCAGCGCCTTCCTCTAACACGTCAGGGCCGTGCGCAAGAGGAGGTGGCAATCCGGGGGGAGGCAGCCCCCAGGCAACACCAAGGAATGCAATTCTCCCCGTGCAGCCGGTCAGCCGTGAACTCGATTTCGTGCAGGTTCCTTCCCGCTACCCATTGTGCAAGCCACTGGAGTTGACTGGCGTAGTAATACCCCCTAAGATCAGGCACTCCTAGTCCTCCCAGTCTAGTCCCCAATTGGAGCTTTCGGAGACTGATCCGTCTGCGCCCCGCCCCCCAGATGAGGCTTATCAATATCGTATTCAGTGTGTTAAATATCTGCAGTGGGAGAATGACTGGCAGGTTGACAAAATAGTATAGCATGCGGGGGAGCAGGACCATCTTAGATATGGCGATTCTACCCATAACGGATAGGGGTAAGCACGTCCAAAACCCCACACTGCTACGGAGGCTAGTGATGGCCCTTCTGACGTTACCTTCAATCTGGTCCACTGGGGTTCTATACACCTGTATGCCCAGGTATCTGAACGTATTCTGGGCCACTGGGATCTGATATCTCCCAAATTGGAGTAGGGGAGGGTGTGGTAGGTCTTGAAAGTAGAAACCAGTGGACTTCCCTGGGTTTATGGCTAAGCCGGACACCGCTTCAAATCGGCTAAAAACTTCAGCCATGTCCGTGGGGTCCTCTTCAAGGTCCCGGAAATATAGTAAAATATCATCTGCATATATGGATATCAGGTGATGCACACGTCTGAACTTAATATCAGAACTATAAATTATCCTGCATTTCCTAACAACTAGATGTGGTGTTTGGTTGGTTGTTTCAAGTAATATATGAAGATATTACCAGAACGAATAGACAGGATTCTGCAGGGCAGCTGCTGATTGCATTTCAGAAACCCTTTTGACCCATCTCTTCCACCAGGTTGGCCATATGACACAAGTGGCTGCCTTTGGACTCTGGAATATATGTTTCTGTGTTTGGAGCTCCTTCAGTGCCAGGAGGTACGGCTTCTTTAGGTTTACGACTGGAAGAGATCACAAAAGCGGCAGATTTGTCTGCGGAGTCTACTTTTTGTACCTTTTATCATGAGCATGTTGTTGATGTGGCTTCTGAAACAGTGGGACAGCTGTGAGCAAGCATAATCTCAGCCTCTGGTCCCGACATAGAATGAAAAATCTTTTAACTATTGCGTTAAATTCTATTAAGGGCATAGAGGCGAGGATTATCCCACTTGATAAGGTACATTTCATATATTATGTTGAAAATGTAGTGTATTTTGCCCTCTTGATTGTGTTTGCACACTTGCTGTTGACGCTTAGTAATATTTTTCTCCCTTGCTTTGTCTTCCGGAAACAGAGTTTACCAAAGGTTTTTATTTTCTATCTGGAGAACAGAAGCAAGAGTGAGCAGTCCTACTTCTGGTGGATTCAGGTTTTCTGGAATGCAATTCTGTTCATCTGAGTGACGTTTTATACAACTAATGCAGTGTTCCAAGTTAGAGAAAGAAGGCAATCCCATCTAGGACCCGCACACTGTGGTTGAACTGTTTGAAACTGAGCATACTCAAAGACGAGGCAGTAAGATGGTGCTGGCCATATTTGAGAAGCATAATGGGCAATGATTGCTGGATTGTGGTTACTGACATCATGGGAAATTTAGTTTTTAAGTTTTCTTTTGATTGGTTGCTGTGCAAATCTAGTAAAAGAAAAAGAAGCATTTTTCCCACCCATATGTGCTTAACAAAATGTTTAATTCTTGATGAGATAGCTAAAAAAAAATATTGTCTCAACAATTATATACAGATACATAAACATTAAGTCTGGGCAGTGAACTCTGCTCCGTTCATGGACTTTGTGGAGTTTTCCGCACTCTGCAGAGCACTCGGAGTGCTGAAAAACATTTCCTTGCTCCTGCTCGCCAACATTAAATTGGCTAGCGCAAGCAAGGAAAATCCAGCACTAGACCATCTCCCAGCGAGATTTCTCAATGTGGGTGCTCGGGGATGGGCACTGGCACTCATGTTGAGAAACCTTCCATTCGCGTTGAGGAAGCTGCCGCTCTAGGAGAACTTCTACTCAAGCGGCGGTAAGAAGCAGCGCCCTCTTGAACTGTGCGTGGTGCCGTTCACACTGATTTTAAAGTGCGGGACAAACATCTGGCGCAAAACAATCAGTGCCAAAGGCACAACGTATTCCACTTCACCCCTTGCGGAACTCCGCATAGCGCGGTGGAGATTTTGTCACTTCTCAGAGTGCTGCTTAGCTGAACTCAGCCCAGGTCAAATGTACATTAGGCAATACAACAATAAAAATGTAAAATGTAGACACGGACATCCCTGGGATGATCTGCAATGAAATCCTCACTTATATCAGCACAATAAAAGTAAATGACTTAAGCGGCTGCCAATCCCTATATGCACCGCAGCTACCACCACTGTGTAAATAAGTTATGCCTACAAAAAATATATATATATATATATATATATATATATATATATATATATATATATATATATATATATTACCTACTGGCGGTAGCCAGTAGGTATATATAGTTAGGATTTTTTCTCTATGGGATTTTTGAAAATTCTATGTCTAATAACTTTGGCGTTTGTGGACGGAATTGGCTGAAATTTTCAGGAAAATGGCACATTTTGTTTCTGAGCAGCCCTTGAAAATTTGGGGGGGGGGTTCGTCAAGGGGGGGCCGAGAAAAAAGGGGGGTCCCAAAACGTGTTTTTAACATTGAGTTTTCCATAGGGCGGTTGGCCTCACTTTTAGCCCGAACGGCTGAATGGATTTGCACGAAACTTGGCAAAATTGTAGGGACTGGTAGCCCGATGTGCCTTTTGTAGGTCTCAATATATGTGCTCCAGTGGATTTTGAGAAATTAACGTTTAAAAAAAGATATATATCTGTAACAGCGGACCAGGCAGCGTCCCAGGACGCGTACTTTTCGCGCAACGGAGCTTTGTGAAGCGAAGCTGATTGGTTCTCCGGCGTCTGTCAACATTCCAAACAGTCCGTAGCAGCCGCCATCTTGTCTCTCGGTAGGATCGAGAGACAAGAGGAGGCGAAAGCGAAGGGGCAAATGACCATAAGGGGGAATAGTAGATCCTCGCTGACCCCCTAGGTTTGATGTGGAGGTTTTAAAAGGGCCCCGCGGGGCAAAAAAAAAAAATAATACTAATAATCGAACGGCTGAATGGATTTGCACGAAACTTGGTAAAATATTAGGGACTGGTAGCCCGATGTGCCTTTGCTAGGTCTCAATATATGTGCTCCAGTGGATTTTGAGAAATTAACGTTCAAAAAAAGATATATATCTGTAACAGCGCTCCGCTTCGCGTAACGGAGGTTTGCGAAGCTGATTGGTCATTCTGTCACTGGGCTATAGTTGGGCTACATCTGGCTGATATTTGGGCTACATTTGTTTTTTTGTGTGTCTGGCGGCCATCTTTGGGCTACATTGGGCTACATTGGGCTTCATTGGGCTACATTGGGCTACATTTGGGCTACATTTGGGTTCCAACATATATATAGGCCAATGTAGCCCAATATATATTTTTCAAAGTTAATTTTCGTAAAAACCACTGGAGCATATATCTTGAGACATAGCAAAGGCACATCGGGCTACCAGTCCCTACAATTTTGCCAAGTTTCGTGGAAATCCATTCAGCCGTTCGAGCTAAAAGTGAGTCCAACCGCCCTATGGAAATGAAGGAAATGAATGGGTAATTTGTAATTAGCAAATAGCTAATCGCAAACTAGGAATGGTAAAGAATCGCTATTTATTCCTTAAAGTTCGCTATTTAGGAAATGCAAAAAACTTTGATGATACATATGGCGGTTCATGTCTAACAAGATAAGAAGCATAGGGATACATTTATGATGACTGGCGCATCACCAGGGATGTGTTAGTCATTCTGTGCCGCTGTTCCGTCACCTATGGTGTGCTGCATTTACAATGCGGCGCATCATGGGGCAAAAACAGCACAGATGCGTGATGTATCTGTGCCGTAAAGGTGGCGCATTGCTGGAGTTGTATCGCAAGTGTGATGAAGCTCCAGCAAGGGTCGGGGGTGCCCCTGTCGCAGGGTTTCTGTTCTCACACAGAACTGTGGACAGAGGATTGGAACCTCGGCGAATTAGGGTGTCCCAAAACTCACGTTAGTAATCAAAAACTCCTTAGCAAGCTAGGTACAGTGTCACATTGGATATAACAAACTCTCAATGTTTAGACAATCCAGAATATGAACTTATAGTACCTCAGGATACGTGGAACTCATGAACAGTCGGTCGTTATATATTTCTTAGAAACCAGAACATGGAGTTAAGAAGAACACATGTGTATTTGAAATGTTTATTTACTAATGCCGTCTTCTCAGGCGTAGTACCTTAGATAATACAAGTACACATATTATCAGTAGCAAAATTACCAGCATAGTTACTAGTACATAAAAAGCGAATGGTGATAGTATGTTAACATGCTGTAAATGAATAAGAGTTAGCAACACTTATAAGCAGCCGCGGGCCGTGGAGGGAGTTACGGTGAGGCAGGGAGGCGGGGAGGGGGAGAAGCAGGGTGGAGAATACAAGTACACATATTATCAGTAGCAAAATTACCAGCATAGTTACTAGTACATAAAAAGCGAATGGTGACAGTATGTTAACATGCTGTAAATGAATAAGAGTTAGCAACACTTATAAGCAGCCGCGGGCCGTGGAGGGAGTTACGGTGGGGCAGGGAGGCGGGGAGGGGGAGGGGCAGGGTAGAGAGGGCTCCACCCTGCTTCTCCCCCTCCCCGCCTCCCTGCCTCATCGTAACTCCCTCCACGGCCCGCGGCTGCTTATATCTCACCCTCCCTAATACACATATTATATTATTTGCTAAGAAGGTCTCTTTGTGTTGGTTTAGGGCGTGCCCATACTTTAGTGTCTTAGATTTGAAGGAATCACATCAGCATACACCAGCTCTCTCTTCATGTGAACCGCATCAACTGTTGTGTATGTGTGTTCGGCAAAGCAATATAAAACCCGCCTCATGCCCAGAATTGGCAGAAGTTGCACTTATGTTATGAGTATGAAGTCGTGGAGATCAGACCTCATAACAATTCTGTATTGTGTTGTTCTTGAAACTTTAGCACTCGCTGTACAGATATAGTTTAACAAGCAAAGCAGATAGTAGAGCAATAACATATTATTCTCATGTAAACCACGATGAACTACTAGGTGGAAAGCTAAAGCAACAACTAAGTGTCGTGTGCAGAAGTTGCAAAAAAGGAAAAATGGCGTTTAAACCGGTAATGAGCCCATGCTAACTTAACACGGTGTAAAGATATCCAGGACCTAGATGACACCTCCCCATGATCCGGAAACGAACTGAATAAGATAATAGAAGTGCCATCTCATGAGAGCAGATTGCAAGTTTATATGTGGACGGTCCGCAAGGTAAAGCATTAAAAACTAGGAAAATTTAATGCTAAAGAAAAATAAAACAGCCAAGTACTTTATCGAGTCTTAAGCCAATAGGCAAGGTAAATAATAAAAACTTGAAAAATAAGTCAATGAATTGTCAATGAAATGCTAGTACTCAGCATATCAAACATGAAAAAGGTCTATGACATAACTGTGTATGCAAAATAAGCTGCAACAGCCTCCAATAGGAAGTCACCGTCTTCATCCGAAAACAGTTCAGCCATCCAATTTAAAAGCGGAAAAGAACATACGTGCTCTCCCAGCACCGGATCCTCTATCACCATCAGAGGACAGCTCGGTGGGTTTTCAAGAAAGCTCTGTTCCAAGAAAGACTGTGCTGCCGCCAGTAAATTCCAGGGACCAAATAGTCCATGCATCAATGCCACAGCCATAATCCTTTCGCCAGGACAAACCAACTCGTGAGTAATGATAGGAGTCATCAGCTGATTAAAGTCGACGTCAGGAGAAACCGGTCCGCAGAGACACAAATCCATGGCCCAATCGAAATCACAGGTCAGGCAGTGAAATACAGGCTGGACACAGGTGAAGTAGGAGAATCGAAAAGATAATCCATATGCCGTGCTTAATATCGCCAACGGCATTGTGCCATAATATTCTAGCATGCGATTGCGGAACAGTGTCAGCAGCTGCAGGGTGGGAGGTTGCATAGGAGGGACATCCATATTTAAAAATGTAAAAAAGCACAAGAGCGTCCGCTGGTAATGCAAGTAAAAATGCCAATCCACGAAGCAGAGTGGAGAAAATACAATGAAAGAAAGCAGGGATGACTCCAAAGATTTTCTCAAATGAAGTCACGAGACCACTGGTAACAACTTTAAAAAAGTGCGCCAGGGCCTTTGTGGAGGATGCGTTAAAGATAGTCCGAACCATCTTGCTGAAATTGAAAGGCAAATGTGAATTGAAAAGGGTCTGCACCTCTGTACGGGTGTTCGCTATGTGAAGCACGAAAGTTTCACGGGCCGAACTCAAGGCCACCTCTCTCTGAGACAAAAGAGCTCTTATTCTTGCCATGCCGTTGAAATCTCTCCCAAGGTTGGTATTTGTGGCCAAATTGAAAACTCCCTATGTTCATGTGTGGGAGGAAATAGAACATTTCTGCAGCAAATAACCCGTTCACTTACTGTTACGATAAAAGGAATACTTTTAATTAACTCAGAACAATCTTCATTATTGAGCATCAAATAACTACCATTTTCCAACAACTTGAACGTGGGGATGATAGCAGGAACTGGCGTGCCTTGCAACACGCAAGCCATATTTGGTCGGTGTTTGTTGCATGAACCGTGTAACTGTATGTGCCTACACATTAGTGAATGATCTGGCGTCTCAGTGCATTCCTCTCCATTCAGATAAACTTCTTGATCATCTTTGAAACATCTGTATGTGTATGGAAGCGACCAGACCTCATGAAGAAAAGCACTACCTAAAGGTTCATAACGACCTATTGGTATATATTTCATACAATTTGAAAACTTATATAAAGCAAAAGGCAGCGTTATTAAACCGTGGATAAGGCACGTTGCCAAAAAACCCGCAATCCTCTGCTGATGATGTCACTGAGCATGTCATGAATGATGTAATATGTGACATCATCAGCAGTGGATTACGGGTAATAGTATCTCTAGTTTACTCCCCTATAGCTGTCTTTCTTTTAACATAAGTGTCTGTTTCCTTCCCTTATACTTACTGTTTTTGGTTCGCTTCCGGTTCGCGTACCGGCGAGCGAACTGGGAAGCGAACTAAGAGAAATAGAGGTTGGCACAGTTCCAAATATTGTACCAATTTTTTAATAACGGGGAGGTAGTTCTGAAAAGAACTTTTTTTTTTATTTTTCTGAACATTTTTTTACTTTTTTTGAATTTTTCTGAACAGTTTTATATTTTTTTGGGTTTTTCTTGGAGGGGGCAATGAAAACGATTCATTGTAAAGGGCTCAACAGGAGCAACAAAACAAAAAAAAGTATTTATTATTTTGGGCGTTTCGTACAAACTTGCATATGATAGTCAATAGCTCTGTTGATCAGAGTGATGCTTCTTTCTCCGTAGCAAATGAATCCATCGCAAAATACGCAGATGTGTTTTACTTCACCAAATCTCATTTGTATATTTGGCACCATCTCCCTGCCCTCTGGTCCCGTTACTTCCGGTACAACAGATCTTCTGGCCATAATAGGGAGATTATCTAGGTCGTTCCGAAACTGTGCAGCACTGTAGTTGTTAGGATGCCACCTAGTCATATGGCGATGCATTGTGTAGTTTCCGAAACTGTATTTTTTCTCGGTTCCTCTGGACAGTCTATCTTGACATATAAGGCAAGTTACGTATCTTGCATTTACTTTTTTCTGACCTTTGGGAATTTTAAAAAATTGCCAAATGAAGTTTTCTTTCCGGTGAGACGTCCTGGGCTCCTCAGGCAAAAACTGCCTCTCTTCGTGCTCGTCGTTCTGTTCCTCTTCTTCCTCTTCTTGTTGAATTATAACTTGAGCAGGTGGTCCACTCTTCCTTGGAGGTGGTGGAGGTGGTGGGGAAGCACCAGCTGAAGCTACTAAAGAAGCCATTGCTCAGTGATCACAAAGGGTCTTTCTCTCACAATGATGAAAGTCAGAGTGAGGAAAGAAGGAGGGATTTTCATCATTTGGGAAAAACAAGAGTTCTCAACCAATGAAAAGTGTTCATTTTAGATTATATGACCTAGTCTTACATCATTAGGAAACCAAAAGTGAAATGAACCAATGAAAAGTGTTATTACCAAGTCACATGACCTGCTGTGTTTACGTTAAGCACTTTGCAGGGCCTCCCGGTTTGCTTCCAGAAACCTGCGCTTTGCGACTCGCTTCGCGTACCAGTTCGCTAACGTAGCACGTCATATGACGTATCACGCGACAACGTGAAACGTCATGCGGACGGGAGGCGTCACGATGTTGTTTTCTAACGCGGCACTTGCGGTAAAGAAACGTTTACCGGCTCGCGGTCTATTTCGCGGCATCAAGGTCAGCTAACGGGAAGCTTCCCGATTCGCGAAGCGGGAACGAAGAAAAAAAAATATTAAAAAAAAAAATTATTCATAAACATATAAAATATATTTTTGGATTTAAAGAAGAATACATTTTACAGCTACAGATATTAGCTGTTAAAAAACCAATGAAATTCACTGAAAAAACCATAGGTTATAGACCATATATAGTTAGGAATTAGCATTTACAAAACCTTGAAAATTCACAGAAAAAACCATAGGTTATAGACCATATATAGTTAGGAATTAGCATTTAGAAAACCTTATTTTACTCACACAAAACCATTGAAATTCCATATATAGTTAGTTGCACTAACTATATATCGCGCATCCGCAATCCACTGCTGATGATGTCACATATTACATCATTCATGACATGGTCAGTGACATCACTGATGACATCACTGATGACATCTCAAATGACATCACTGATGACATCTCATTTGACATCAATGACCACATCACTGATGATATCATTCATGTGACAATACAATGCATCTCCTCACATTTTAATATAACCTCTGTTACAACCAGTGTTAAATACAGAGTATAATTTTTGAAACCATTGACACACCAATACTAGTTACTACATACGCACTCACTGATTCCTACGTCTACACACACATTCACTCATTCATCCATACAATCATTCATACATACAATCACTCATCTTTACAACACTATCATATGCACTCATACACCTATACAGACATTTACACTCTGTTGCTCATCCATGGAGTTACTCACACACCTAGTCAGTCATGCAAAGAATCAATCACACCTCCATTTTCTAATCTATACAGTTAAACATAGAGCACCGTACATTTTCAAACATATACTAACACATACTTACTCTCTTATACAATCACTGATACAAGTACACATTGATCTGCACAGAGTCACACACCTCCCAACCAGCCACACACACACTCAGTCTCCCATACAAATACTTGGCCAACCAATCAATAACCCATATAGCCACTCATATAGCTACTGATCAACACATGCAGCAGCTTGCACAACAACAGACATACTGATGCAAACTTTCACACAGTTTAGTCACTAACCTATGCATTCAGTAGGACGCATTTAATCACTCACTCATACAGTCAACCACGCACCTACTAAAACCTTCATTCAGACACTTATACATCTACTCATTCTTCAATATGTAAAACATATTTTAACTTTACAGAAACATACAGTCACTGGATGTTGTCATTAGTGATGTCATTTGAGATGTCATCAGTGATGTCATCAGTGATGTCACTGACCATGTCATGAATGATGTAATATGTGACATCATCAGCAGTGGATTGCGGATGCGCGATATATAGTTAGTGCAACTAACTATATATGGAATTTCAATGGTTTTGTGTGAGTAAAATAAGGTTTTCTAAATGCTAATTCCTAACTATATATGGTCTATAACCTATGGTTTTTTCAGTGAATATATATATATATATATATATATATATATATATATATATATATATATATATATATATATAAGGCCTAGAAGTTAATTTGCTTCAAAGAAATTGGATTTCCCAAGGGGAGGCACTTGCACTAACCTGACACTTCTTTATGCAGATGACGCAGTCCTATTACCAGCCCCTGGATACCCTCACGGGTGAGAAGCCGTGCTCTACAAATCTGAGCATTATTATGAATATTATTAAATAGGACATCAATGAGCCTTCAAAAAGCCCTGGATACCTTTGTGGAGTGTGTCATCCCTAGATTTGCATATTAATCAGCAGAAGTCAAGTTCAAAAGATACTTTATTCGGTTTAAATCACAAAAACCATAAAAGTGTACAAGCATTAAAAGTCCACAGGCCACCAGACTGGATAGTAAATACTAAAATATAACATAGATACAAAACAGGGAGTAACCCCTGAAATATATAGTACATGGTGGCAAGAGTTTAAAATCAACAACATGAGCGATAGTAACCTAATTGGGAAATACATACAATAGTTGATATTTATAAAAAGTCCCCTAGGACCAAGCGATCTTTTTGCCAAGTCTCACTGCTATAGTTAAAAATGTTGCCACATTATAAATGACCCATATTTCTGTCAACAGTTGGAGGTACAACAAAGCTGGCTTCACTTGCCTAAAGCCCTTTCCTTTTAACAATGGTATAATAAATTTTAATCTAATACCCTTGAAATGATCACAAAAGAACAGAAAGTGAGCCGTGTCCATAATTGAGCAGCCATCACATTTGCATAGAACTAAGTCCATGCTCCTGGTCCAAACAGGGCGGCCAGAAATTAAAAGATGAATTTTGTTAAGTCGGAACCTCGTTAACAAATACCTATGGTTGGCATTATTCACAACTTTAGGATACAGTTCCGGTTCGGGGTCAGGTGAAACGATCAGCTGGTGGGTCCTAACAGAGGGTTTAAGCAGCTCCCTGCCCTCTCTGTCCATTCCTCTGTTTAGCAAAAAAGTGTTTTTGACCCATTTCAGATCCCCTTTCACCAAGTTTAAGGGTTTATCGAACAATTCGGGCCGTCCTAGTTTTTCACACATTTGTTGCACGTACTTCAACCAGGGGATCTTTTCCCAATGGTCCAACAGTAGACAATCCCTTAAAATTTCATGGTTTACCTCAAGCTCTGGGTTTAACCAGACTGCCAACCATTTTAGTAAAGGGGCCATGGCAATTTTATCCTCCAGGTAACCCATGCCACACTCCTGATGAACTATATAGTTTGCGGTGGATTTTGGGAGGGAAAGAAGTGTTTTTAAAAAATTGTCCTCTGTGACCTGAAGCGATGAGACCTGCTTAAAGCCCCACAGGTCGGCCCCGTACGTGGCGATTGCAGTACATTTGGAAGCGTATACTTTTAGTACTGCCTCAATGGGCTTCACCCCTAATTTGCGGGAGAAACTTAGCACTGCCGAGATTGAACGTGCCAAGGATGTTTTTTTCTCCACCAGTTGGGGATGCCACGTGGAGCCTTCATCGAAGACCACCCCCAGATAGGGAAATCTAGAAACTCGTGACAACTTGTGTTTGTTACAAAATAATGACATCAATTTGGACTTTGCTTTGTGACCTACTACCATAACATGAGACTTGCCAAAGTTAACGCTTAGATCAAGATTATCCATAAAAACATAAAAGGAGTTCAGCAGGCATTGGAGTCCTACTGCAGTTCTAGCTAGGAGGGCAGCGTCATCCGCATACAGTAGGGCAGGCAGTAAATATTTCCCAGCCCTCGGGATGTCCTTGCAAACTACACCCAAAGCTTTACCTAGGTCATTAATATATAGTGTGAAGAGCAGGGGAGCAAGGATGCACCCCTGTCTCACACCATTAATAATACTAATTTTTTCCGTGCAGTTCCCCTTTCTATCGTAACGGACCGTTGCAGTGAGGTCCCTATGGAGGTCTGCTAGGAAATATACTATGTTAGGGTCAGCAGAAGTCATTTGTAATGCTCTGTTGGACAAGGAAATGTAAATCTAAAACTGTTATCATTGAGGGACCTCCAGTTGCCAAAGTAAAGAGTTTTAGGTCGAGACTAGAGTCAGCGCATAAGCGCAGCTCTGGGGATGATCTGTGGTAGTTCAGTATAGGAGAGAAGCCCCACCCATATTTGTCATTGGCTTGTGTCTTTGTCCTTTGTAAATGCTGTCTTCTGATTCATTATGAGGCTTGTTAGTCCCTCCTTAGTACGGCCATGTCGTCATTTGTAACCTCCCATAGCTACTGGCCCCTTTACATGGTTGTTACATGGTATGTGTACTTTTATATTTATTGTGTTTCTTCTACATTAGGCGCCAAAACCTGCTTGCTTACATTCAGCGGGCCATGCCCGCTTTCACGTTTGCAGCAGCCAGCCTGGCCCGCCACTCTTTCCTGGACTTGGAGCCGGAACTGTAGCCTCTGGAGACAGGCAGGAGTCGTGGCTGCATGCTGGCAGGATCAGTCCGTACTGCTGCAACACTTTGCCCGGATCTCTCCTGTTTTCTTTCCCTGGCTCCGCTGGGGGCTCGGGCTAGCCTCGCATGACTGTGCCCGGGTTGAGTGCAAAGGTAAGCTGTGGCATAAAAATGACTGTGTGCTTTGGGAGGACCTGGGGGGTGGTGCCCTGTGGGGATGGTAACCTACATGTCTCCAGCCTCATCCAGCAGGTGGTGACCCACTACAGGAAGGCCATTACGAAGGTGAGTCCTCGAGCGCCGGGGGAGTACAACATGGCGCTGCCCGGGGGCGGGTGAGGGGGAGGGCCGGCAGATCACTTCGGGGAGGGCAGCGAAGCCCCAAGAGATATGCTCTCTGCTGCTGTCCTGGGATTCAAGGAGAGGCCGGGGCGCTTGGAATCCCCCACAATGTTTACTTTATGATAGAGGTCAACGAAAAACACAATAAAAGGCCAATACTGTTGATCAGTATTTGATAAGACTTTAGAATATTGTTAATTTATTGTTCCCGTAGAGCACATATGCAACGAGATACAGGATCCCCGTAATATTTATAAATTTATGCTTCGAATATACACGTGCACATTATCTGCCAGTTAATCTGCCCACACTGGCAAGCAGTGGATTATCGGAAACAAGAAGTAAGCAAAGTTGCTGAAAACCTACAAAATTGCTTGCTTGTTGGTATTCACAAATGTTTGCAAGGAACATTCCCACCTTCTATATGACAGTAGAAATACGTGCACGCCAATTCATGGTTGGAGTGTTTAAAAGTTAATATACTAACTGCGATCATGAGTGTAATGGGGCAGTGTCAAAGGCATGGCTACAAACATCACAACATCCTGTAAATATTTTGTAGACCTCTCATCTACAGGTAACTGGAGATAAAATATTTCTTCCAACTACACACTTAACGATCATGTTATGTGATTTCTAAAGAATAGACGGTTGATATTCAAAGGTAATATTTTAGGTGATTGCTAAAGAATAGATTGTTGATGTTGAAAGGCATCCTCAATAAGGGTGAAGGTAGAAATTTTCGTTCACCTGTCACAGTTTGTTCGGCTGTCGGGTCTCTGCTGTGACAGATATCGTAGCAGGATTAGAATT
Organism: Lissotriton helveticus; assembly: GCF_964261635.1. NCBI lineage: Eukaryota > Metazoa > Chordata > Amphibia > Caudata > Salamandridae > Lissotriton > Lissotriton helveticus. Next base: position 2,916,108 of record NW_027611658.1, on the reverse strand, counting down.
TGTGACATAGTGGCAAGGCAAACATCTCTGCTCTTTGTGCGTAGCCCAACTAATCTGTCTCTCTATGGTTGGAGCCTGCGGCCGATATGCAGGGGCGCTGGAATTATGTGGCAGGAGAGCACCAAACTATGCGGAGGTGTTGAGTAAATTATGCAGCAAGAAAAGGCAAATTATGGGGCATCATTGTTTCCTCATTTTTAGATGGAGCCTGGGCAGCACATGCGGTTCTCTGCGGCATGCTGTATTGGGGCAGGGAATTGAATCCCTGCCCATATTTGTCATTGGCTTGTGTCATTGCCCTTCGTAAATGCTGGCTTATGATTCGTTAATAGGCTTGTTAGTCCCCCCTTAGTACGACCTTTTTCTTCATTTGTAACCTCCCAGGAGAACTTGCCCTTTTACTTCAGTTGCTACACGGTATGTCTTTTTTTATTCTGTAAGCACTATTTTCTTTAATCAGTTTCTCCAAATGCAAGCACAACATGCTTTCCTGCAACATTCAGCATGCCATACGCGCTTTAACCATCCGATTAGCCCAGAACAATGGCGAACGCTTCTTTGAATAGGTCTCGCATTTACAAGAGTTTGAGCTATTGGCATCATAAATGACAATGCCTTTTATTTATGTGTTAATTAGCAAAACAAATAAATAAAAGGTATTGTCATTTACAATGCCAATAGCTTAAACTCTCGCGAATATGAGAAATATTGCATTGCAAATGCTTGTTGTTTTTTGGGGTTGCCCTTCAATCGACAAACTAACTGGGAGTTCTTGATGGTGTGGACGATACAACAAACTAACAGAACCGTGGAAGCACATTTTCACTCAGCAGCACAGTTAGGTCATAGGCCAGTGAGGGAAATGATCACTTTATATAAAGCAAAGTGTCTTTCGATAGCCTCGTATGGGGCCGGTGTTTGGGGGATGTGTGATAGTTATAGACTCCAAACAGCAGAGAGCATTATTCTCCGAAGACTCTTGATGATGCCACAGGGCGCACCAATTTTATTGTGTCACTAGGGAGTGTGCTTACATTTTGTGTGGCATATCCTGGGTCTGGCCACACTTATTATGGTTAAAAATTTTGCAAACTCTGGCGCTAGGATTCTCTAAATGCATTCTTCAGGAATGACTGACCTTGGATAATTCTTGTTATTCCTTAAGTAGGGTATTTTAAGCACACTCTTAGTAGGCTGGGAGCTTTAGAGCTTTTTAAGAACCCCAACCAATTTGCCCGCTCAGTTAGAGATCAGATAAAACCGCCATTTTAGGACCAGGCGCAGCGTACGCACTGCAACAAGCTGCTCAGCTTCCCTCTCTGGCAAATTACTTTGCTTTAACATCTGGCAACAAGCTGGAATTTTACTTCTCTTGTATTTAAAGTGCCCAACATAGGTTTTATTTGAACAGGCTTTGATTGTGGTCCCTGCATTTTCTCTTTGCTTCCTACATCAAGGGGTTTGGTTTGAGAACCTTCATTTTGCCCTTAGTTACAGCAAAGCACATTGCCCTTTCTGTTTTACTGAGCACTTTATAAATCAGTGAGAACGCGTTTGTTTATTTCCTCATAGTTGTACTTCTTTTCAGGGAGGTTTTAGATTGCTGCAGCACCTTGACCCACCTGAGATTTGCTTTGCTGTGATCAGTTTCATTAGAGGGTCACTTATAATTAGGAAAAGATACTGCTAATGGGTTGGGCTTTGGTCTTGGTCGTGGGATTTAAGTTATCGACATTTTATACCATGTTTATATTTGTTGAGATCCTGAATGTGTTTATCTATGTGTTTTAATAAATGAAATTTGAGTCTAATATGTTTGTAACTTGTACTTTTATGGCCTATGTAATCCAAATAAAGTTTTATGTCTGTCTGATATGCCGTAATTGTGCCAACGCAGCTGTAACAATATTGTTACCACTGACTTGCTCTTGACAATAATCCGGTATCACAGCTTTAGCTGAGGCCCCCAATTCCTAGTCTCATCATTCACTTAGCACCCAGGGCGTCTCATCATTGCAGACACATACATACATGCCACCGTTACCACTTAGTTCATTCCTGGAGAACCACACATGTCACTGCAAATCCAGGGCTTGCTACCAGCCACAGCAAGCTCCAGCACATGGCCAAATGTGGGTGGCGACCTGGGGACTGGTGTCTGAGTGACCCAAGAGCTGCCTCGCACGAAGCCTAGCAACAGACATCTGTCTGTCCCTTGCTTCATGGTAATGGAGGACCACGGGTGTATCTTGTGGGATCACACACAACGTTAACTAGGATGCTTCACGACTCCATTCACTAGTGCTATTGCTTCGATATAATGGTTTGGGGGCAAGCCTTGTGCGCTCACAAATGGCACAGAGTCCAGGGTCATCAGACTATATTAAGCCAACCAATACGTTCAGTGAAGGAAAAGGTCCAAGAGACAAAGGTGTTCCCAAAGCAATTACACTATTAAATATCAAAAGTTGTCTTCTGAAATATCAATTCAAAATAGTAGGCAAGGTGCACAGCAATTTGGTTGAAAACTTTCTACTTTAACTGTGTTGTTATTTTTAGTGTGGTTGGGTGCTCCTACAGGTAACGTGTCCGTCCGGCACGTTAAGGATTTGTTGCTAAGTGCGTGCATACATGAATTATGAATGCATCCCTGCAGTTTAGGGCACTCCTTAGGTTCTGTATATCAGACTCCCAGACACATTTTCTATCTCACTGTCTTTTATTTTTCAATATCGTTCATTTGATATTCTTAGTCATATCAACGAAGGTTCAACGTTCATAACATTTTGTTCAAGTAATGAAATCCATCTGTATTTTGTACATGCTCCAATGCATTTCGGGCTGCACAGCCCGTTTTCCAGGAGCTCTACGAGAATCAAAAATTGAGATATAACCAATCATTAACATGTGTAACTCACTATCTTAACAAACATAAGCGCGCAGGGCCATGTGAATTCATGCATACGCGAGTGTAAAAAAAACCCGAGTGTTCGAAAAGTGAACAAGCGGCGACTCGTGGATAAAAACACCATGCAAGTGTGTGAACGTCTATTTCACTGTTCAAGATGGTTTTTTCAATAGCTTCAATACCCCCTTTGTGGGGAATCGATGTATATAAAGACTTAACATCTGCTGTGCATAGGAGAAGAGTCTCACCGTCTTCGTGTGACACATTTGCAAGTCTGTTGAGGAACTCAGTGGTGTCCCTCACGTAACTTTTCATGAGTTTACCAGCCGGCTGGAGGTATTTATCGAGGAACTTCCCCACCGGTTCATGGAGTGATCCCCTGGTGGATACTATCGGTCTGAATGGAGGGTCGTTGATGTTTTTGTGAATTTTAGGAATCATATGAATTAATGGACTCTTGGGATGATCTAACAACAAAAATGTCCTTGTCCTTTCGTCGATCGTTCCTAGTTCCAAACGTACTCACTCTATCCAATATTACACACACTTTATTCCCGATTGCAACATGGCCGCCGCAATAGTCGGCCGCATGTAGTCAGTTTTTTCGTTCGTTTAACCACGTGACCCGACTATGGCCAATCCCCCCCGTTCACGTTTGTTATTTCACTTTCCACTCGGGACCTCTACCAAACACCTCATCACCACGAAGATTAGAAGCTGTCGTTTATCAAGTAAGTCGGTGTTTGACCGCCACGTTGAAATCGTTGCCTCCCTTATGTGGGACCCATATGTGACACGTACGTATATTTACGATGTTTTACCTCCTTTGTTTCAGCCCCAGTTCGCATTGAACTTCCTGAAGTCCTCTAAGTAAGTTCACACACTTGCATGGTGTTTTTATCCACGAGTCGCCGCTCGTTCACTTTTCGAACACTCAGGTTTTTTTTACACTCGCATATGCATGAATTCACATGGCCCTGCGCGCTTATGTTTGTTAAGATAGTGAGTTACACATGTTAATGATCAATTTTTGATTTTCGTAGAGCTCCTGGAAAAAGGGCTGTGCAGCCCGAAATGCATTGGAGCATGTACAAAATACAGATGGATTTCATTGCTTGAACAAAATGTTATGAACGTTGAACCTTCGTTGATATGACTAAGAATATCAAATGAACGATATTAAAAAATAAAAGACAGTGAGATAGAAAATTTGTCTGGGAGTCTTATATACAGAACCTAAGGAGTCTTCTGAAATATCAACATTGCAAATTGTACTTGTAACGCTTGCCCTTCTCTAATAAACAAAGTGATGGAGCGAACTACATACTGGAATGCCTCACATCTGAGGGACTGGTGGTGGGAGGGCTGCAGGGGAGCCTAAGCTCCTCCCCGCCCTCTTCCGGGACAGACTAATCACCAGGCTGGAAATAGGCACTCTGGAGATACTTCAAACTCATCAGGGCGTTCAGCTCATCACCACATAAAACAGGCGGGGAGATTAGTTTATTAGCAAAGGTTTATTGCATAAGATAAGTCATTCTTGGCAAACAACTCCCTGCGATAGTGTCATTTGTTTAGTTGTCAATCTCACCCCTCACACTAGAACAGGACAACAACTGACCTCACAAAACACATCACAGCATGCGATGAAATACTCCTTACAGTGTCTATATCAGACAATCTGCTTTGTTTTGTATTGTATGTGAAAGTTAGTTTTTGGGTATTTAATTCTCACCAGAATAGCGGCCAAACTCCGGCCGACTTCTACCATATGGTTTGCTTTGCCCAGGCATTAACCCATTCTGGTCCGAGGTGGAACCTGAGCTCACACAGAGTTGGCAGGTTCTACACAACCCCTTACGTCTTCCCTGGGTGTATTTAATCGTTTGGACGGCTCTAGAGCGGACAAACATTTTCTGGGAACGCTGGTCGCTGTGGCTAAACGAGATATTGCAGCAGCCTGGGCCCAGCCCAACTCCACTACCCTGCAAAAGTCTCGCCGGGGAGTGGATTGGTGCACGGCCCAAGAGGAACCCCTCTTTGAGACACATGGTTGTCCTGCGAGGTTCCACAGGGTTTGGGTCAAATGGCTGAACCTACTGTTTTAAATCGACAGCTTTGGCTCTTCCATGTAACGGGGTGCTGCTTTCCAGCTAGGGTGGCTTGCATAAATACTCCTGCCCTAACAGTGAGGTTTTTTACTGTCTGTTGGAGATGGAATTGGCTTTACTGTGTAAGATGTATGCTGTTTTTTTGTTTGTTTGTTTTTCAAAATGATAATAGTAACAAAAATAATTCTCATCAGAACAAACCATCTCAAAACATTATGAATTGTGTAACGGTCTCGGCAGCTGAAACTGCAGAATGATATGTTTGGTGCCACCTTTGTAAGTTGTTAGAATCTGGACAGCCATGAATCCTCTTTTGATCTCTCAGCCTGGATGGGTTGTACAGAATATTTACACAGCAGGTCCGAAGATACTGATAGGGAGTAGATGTTCCTGCTTTAGTGATGAAAGGAGTTTATATTTTTTGTCCTCAAGTGGTTATTGATTCCTATTTCTTCTCCTTGTTTCTTTTTCCTACGTGCTCAGGTCTTTCAATAATTTTTTGTTGAATCCTAGAAGTTATGTCTATCAGGATAGTTTATGATCCACACTTGGTAACATGTCCTCAACACTGCACACATTTCATGAGAGTCGGACAGGTTTAATTCGCAGTGAAGCAGCCTCTGTGAAGTTCGTTGCTTGGTGAAGTGACGTTAGTGACGTTGAAGAAGCTACATTCTGTTTGGAGACGCTGCGAACATTAGAGTTTGTCCTTTAACTCAAAGCTCTTCTGACATTCAGAGGAAAGGGAGGATCTCAGCCCGGAAGGATCGTTAGATGTCATAGGAGGTCTAACTTCAGCTGTAGATTCTTAGATGATGTAAAATATCAGATTTCTTTTTCTAAATGAAGGTTTTTTGGCAGTGCTTCAAGAAGGCTTCCATCTTGTATGTGTTACTTGAGTTTGCTGAGCACCACCTTTTGTTTACAGCAGTTTCCATATCCTGTACGGCGTCATGGCCGTCACCTGTGTGTTCTTTGATGGCGTACAAGGCTTGCCTTAAGATCAAAGCTCTTGCTACACACAGTGCAGTGATAAAGCCTCTGGCCTGTGTGTACGCTTTGATGCCGTACAAGGGTCGCCTTCTGAGAAAACCTCTTCTCACACACAGTGCAGTGATAAGGCCGCTCTCCTGTGTGTATGCTTTGATGGCGTACAAGGTCTGCCTTAAGAGTAAAGCCCTTGGAACACACAGTGCAGTGATACAGCCTCTCTCCTGTGTGTACGCTTTGATGCTGTACAAGGGTCGCCTTCCTAGAAAACCTCTTGGAACAAACTGTGCAGTGAAAAGGCCTCTCTCCGGTGTGTGTTATTTAATGCAGTACAAGGCTTGCCTTCTGAGAAAAGTGTTTGGAACACTCAATGCAGTGATAAGGCTGCTCTTCGGTGTGTGTTCTTTGATGCCGTACAAGGTTTGCCTTCTGAGACAAGGGTTTGGAACACACAGTGCAGTGATAAGGCTTCTCTCCTGTGTGTACGCTTTGATGTTGTAGAAGATTTCCCTTCTGAGTAAAACTTTTCTCACAAATATTGCAGTGAAAGGGCCGCTCTCCTTTGGGAGTCTTTTCATGTGTTGCCTTATCAGCAAACGTCATTTCATGCTCAGTGTAGGGATACCGATCTTTGTGTGTTTGTTTGTGCAGTAAAAGATGCGTCTTTCCAGTAAATGTCTTCTTACACTCAGCACAGGCATAAGCTCTTAGGCCGGTGCGTATTCTTTTCTGCCTTGCAAGTATTGTTTTATTGTTAAAATTCTCCCTCCTCTGTATTCCTTTGTGTTTTCTTTCATTCATTTTATAAGCAAAATTCTTCCTTCCTCCAGAAGCTTTACGTTTCTCTTTCCCATTCATACTTTCTGTCTGCGACTGATGTGCTGCAGAATGAAATCACTGAAAATTATACATGGGAAATATTTCTTAAAAGAAATGCACGGTTATAATATGAGAAAGGTGGACAGTAATGTCTAGGAAGGAAGGAACATTTTACTACCTGTAAACAATCATTTGCTGCTTGTAGTTCTACCGTTCACATGTGGTGATCTCTCATGGGTTGGGTTCTGACTACTAAAAATAATTAATTTAAGATTGAGTTTTGATCTGGAGAACGACTCGTAATCCCATACCAGAAAGGCATAATGCATCAGCGCGCAGACTACAATTAAAATCATTGTGTTGTTTTCTCCATCGGAGTACGACTGCTTATATGTGTAAAATAAAAAATATAAACTGCTTAATCTGAGCAACCTATATACTTTCCAACCATACAGCAAGTGGGTGATGCATGTGAGCCTGCAACGTGACAAACTGACAGTATTTGCAAGAGAGTAACATTTTCCATTTGCAGCAGCTGTGGCACATCACAGGTTGTGCCATAACTTAAAAGAATCTGTAAGGTCCAGAACGCCGCAGCCAGGCTCATTCTAGGGATACCTCACCACGAACATATGACCCAAAACCTACGAAGCCTCCACTGGCTCACCGTCGAGAAGAGGATCACCTTCATACTCCTCACCCGTGCCTACAAATCCCTCAACAACATCGGACCCACATACCTCAACGACCGAGTATGATGTCCACGTACCCAAGAGGAACCTGTGCTCCACTGACCTCACCCTGGCAGAGGTCCCCCATATCCGAAGAAACAGAAACGGTGGGAGAACCTTCTCCTACATCGCAGCCAAATCCTGGAACGAGCTCTCGGTCAACATCAGACCCTCCACCTCCACATGTTCAGGAAGGACCTCAAGACCTGGCTTTTTGACTGACCCGGAGCTGCTACCTCCCCCCCACCTCCCACCCCAGCGCCTTCAGACACTCGCGGGTGAGTAGCGCGCTCTATAAACCGCTGATTGATTGATTGATTGAAAGGAAAGAATTGCTAATTGAGTTACTAATATGCTTAGAACAATGAAACACTTCTGGGTATCGTCCTTGCATTGATGTCAACAGAGAAATACTTTATGAAAGGATGCACAGAACCACATGTTTCTGCTTTACAATTATCTACTAGAGGTATGTTGGGTAGAAAAGCCATGGGTGCATCTTTATCACACGTGGACTCAGCCTGTAGTATTTCTATGTGGTGTCTCCGCTAGGCCTGGGCGGTAAATTCAGTTCCACTTGCAGGCCCCCTCTACTTTACCAAGCGCTTTATGTATTACAATCCTATACGCTGCCTGAGATCCTCAGGAACCAATCTTATCATAATCCCAAGATTTAAGTTAAAAACCAAGGGAGGGAAAACCTTCTCCTTCCTAGCAGCAAGAGCTTGGAACAGCCTCCCTGTCAATGTCAGGCTAGCCGAAACTGAGAGCAACTTCAGGAAACTCTTGAAAACCTGGGTGTTCCAGCAATCTGATACCTCCGTTCTAGCAGCCATCTGATCCATTTATCACCACCTTTCTTTTCTCTGTACGCTCAGCGCCAAGATGCTCCTTCCGGAGCGATAGCCGCGCTTTACAAATTCCCATAAATATCAAATATCAAATATCAAACTTGCGGCATTTGTGGAATTTGGGTAATTTTGCATTACTCTGAGAAAGTGGTATTGCCAAAACTTCCGAGATCCGCGGCTTCGCAGAATTTTTTGCTTGTTCACGCTTTCAAAATGTGTGTTCGCGAGATATTCTCCCCCCGAGCATGGAAACAGCGTTCGCGAACAGGAAAAAAGCATTGTGAACGGGCGGAAGAAGCAATTCAGCGTGTTCACGACTACGCAAATTCCGCCCACCCCTAGTCTCCGCACGAGTAGAAACCCATATGCCAAATTGTGCCGGTGCAAAAAACGGTCTTATTTTTCATACATTTTCAAATCTGATAATGTAGAGCATGAGTGCATGTTTAACACTGGATGCATATTTAACTTTGTCTTTGTAAACTTGCAGGAACTGTTCATCTACTGATGGGGCGTGTCGTTTGCTAACTGTTTGAGGAAGTGACTGCTACTAGGTAGACAACTATCTCCATTAAGGCTTGCAGTGATGTAGTGGCTTAAAAGGTTGACTTGTTACTCTTGATAAGACAACATTAAAATCTTAACTGGATGCCAGGGGTGCTCTGGTGGGATAACCATTCTCAACTCTCCCATGAACATTTTCACAAGAGTTTTTTCAAAAGTATTCAAACGTTAGTGTAGGCTAGGCCAGCTTCTTTGTGTATGGATCTATATGTTATTTCTATACTGCAAACCTAGCCTAAAGCTAGGGCCAAAGATGAGCATAAATTATTTTTAAAGAAGGGAGTCCTCAACTCTTTCCTAAATGGGAGAAATGTTGGCCGGTCCTGATGGATACAAGGATGTTGTTCCAGATCATGAGTTCATAGATGGAAAAGCCTGCTAACTTGTTTTTTTTCTTGTTACAGTTCTAAGTCTGCAGTCCGATGGAGTTCTCCAATCTCGCATTTGTGGCACTTGAAACTAAGAGCTGAACTTAAGGACAACGAGAATGATGAACAAGTGATAAGAAAGAGGTATTAGCTACAAAAGAGGAAATTTTAAAAGGAAAAGCAAGACTACTGTCCTGGAAGAGTCTTAAACTTTGTCAGATGATACGAATAAGTAAGGAGAGCAGTCAGAATTCCATAGACACAAAGACGACATGAACTTCTGACAGAGGAATCAAGCTCAGAAGGTGACTCAGACGACTCTGCTAGCAACTACCTAGTAAAAAACCTACTTGCCACTTTTTTCACTGAGTACGGGTTACTGAGACAAGGACGAACAATGGAATATCATAGAAAGGAAAAACAAAAGCAAGAGGCACAAACAGAGGAAGAGAAAGACAGGAAATAGCAAATAGAAGACAAAAAGATAACTCACCCCATAGGAAGAGAAAGGTGATAGAGCAAGGCGAGATATGATTATTAACTCATCACAACATTAATTGACAATGGATGAACTAAATATCCACAACCTTGGCTTATAATTTTGCCCCAGGAGGGACTTAGATTACAGTTCATGTAGAATTGACATATTTACGTTTCAAAGATATCAACATAAAATCAGACCCAAGCCAATGAACATGAGAATAGGGAAGCCCAATTCAGAAAACATGACTTGTGTTCAAGAGACGCTGATACTTCATGACATTGGCTGGTCTGGATAATGGAAATATATGTGCAACGAAAGAGCGAGAAGCATTGCTGGGAAAGGGGGCACAGATAGATCAGGGAAGCCTAACTTGTTTCAAAAAGCAAGCTACATATAACTCCTCCTTGCCTCATGATAATCTGGATGTCTTTAGTGACTTGGTCGCCAAAGACTTGTTCAAATAAATTGTTCACCAGTCAAGGCAGGAAGGGAAGAATCAGATCCAACTTGAGTAATGGACAAAGGGAGGCCATTAACACATTCCGTAATGACAAAATAAGTACCAATGTCATCCAATAAGGGGCAAGAATGTGGTTTTAATGATTCTTTGCAATTATGAACAAAAGGCTTTTCAATAATTATTAAATACAGATTGTTGTGAAATGGGAATGGCAACATTTTCATTTGTGTAAAACACTACCCTCTACTGTACCATGCTTTTACCTTCTAACAAATGTATGCAAGAACAAGGGGGGGCGTATAGTCCCCTCCAACAATAGCTCACTGGAAAGCACAGCCATAAACTAAAACCATTTATTGCTGATTCTTGTGGAGAGCCTCCAATCATATTGTAAAGACAGAGAGAATTTTCCACAAAAGATATACACAGGAGACAATCATATTTGACAATTACCTAGGATGTGATCTTGCTAATTATGTGTACAACACTTGCAAGGTCTAAGAGCCTACGAAAATGCTTTTTGCAATAGACCAATATCTCCATATGACTATACATGGATGCTTGGCACCATGACTTTTGCCAAAATAACAATATTTTCATATTTAAAGATAGATATTACAGACAAAACTCAGGGACAGCAATGGGCACCTGCTCTCCCAACTATGCAAATGTATTTGTGGTCAATCAATCAATCAATGAATCATAGCATTTGTATAGCGTGCTACTCACCCGGGGGGTCTCAAGGCGCTTGGGGGAAGGGGTCCGCTACTGCTCGAATAGCCAGGTCTTGAGTTGTTTCCTGATTGGTCTGGTGGAGAGAACAGGTGTGTTGTGTAGTTCCCACTAATCCGTAGGACCTGCTTGTTTGTTGGACAACATAAACTTTGGATGAGGTGCCTAGACTGGCTCGGGGCACCTCTGCAGGATGAGTTGGCCTAGAGACCAGCTAGCTCACAGTGCCACCGTAAGCCTCCCTAACCTTACCAGGATGCGAATGGTTTCTGGCAACCTCTGAACGTGACAACCCTGACCCCTCAGGGATCGTGGAAACAGAACAGAACCTTTTGCTCAGTCACTCAAGCTTACTTGCTCTCAGAAAAATATACAGAGAATTCACAGTGGGACGTTTTCAATATATTTATTGAACCAACGTTATTCTTGTATAGAATACATAAGCTGCAATAATCTGTAGACCGAAGCAGATGAAAGTGATTACAAGCCCGTAAATAGTAGATATAGATCTACCATGGTGCTAAACCCATGCATATATGCAGGCATATAAGCAAGGCAGTAATCAAGCGTACTCCTACTCTCCGTGCAATTAGAGTGGGTGTGAAGCCAAGAATCCCCACTAAGGGACGATCCCACTCCAGTACCTGACAGGAAAGAATGCAGCCCCTTCTTGGTTACAAACTGAACTCCCCCTCACGGAGATGCCAAACCGCTGCATAGTGAAGTCTCAGCCTGCACGAACCCTCGGTGTCAGCTGTAGCGCCTCCTCTACTAATATATTGGGATGCTCATTATTTATACTAGAAAACACCTTTGTGATGTACGTATAGATTAGTCTATGTTCTAGATATGTAGATAGCCTTGTCACCCTGTGGATGAAGATATGACATTTGTACATAGTGCGTCAAGAGGCCTTGTACTTAGTGTTCGAGGCATCGTGATAATGTTGTGTGAAGCTAGATGTGTAAACAAAGTAGTCTCAGAGAAACTAATCCAACATTGTCGTGCATGCAAATATGTGCAGAAATGTTACTGTAAAAAATAGGACAATATATGAAATGAGCCACTTTACTACATGGACCTAGCCCGGGCACATAACAGGTGGTCTGGACATCACAAAATGAAAACATGACTAAACATGCGCTGATTTGAATCGGGGATATAGATGACCTTTCCCTGCTGTGAGATGGAAGTATGAAAATGTCTAAAAGATTAATCCAGAGACAAAAACTGATCTCAACCGAAAATTCACTCATTAGATCAGAAATAAATCTATAAATGACCTGGCTATCCATACTGAGCTAGAGAAGCACACATGGTCAAAAGCCTACATAGAAAGGAAAAAGCAGGGCGTTGTGAATAGCGTGCATCCACAGAAACTGATAGAAAGTATCCCCTATGGTGAAATGCTACGGACCCGTAGAAACTGTGATAGCCAAGAAGCGTATGAGAAGGAAGAAAAAAGTACACGGCCGGCAGCCAAGCGAGCACCCAGAACATGAATAAACTACTTTCAAATCAGAGACACCAAAGGAGGGACCTGATATTACCGTAAGGTTCATCACTACAAACAATACGAGGTACACAGCAGCAAGACAAATTCTAAACATCAGAAAATATTAAAAGCTGATCAGGTGATTGGACACGATATTACCTCACATCCCTCCATCACGCATCGTAAAGCCCTATCCCTAAAGGACCAACAAGCCCATAGCTATATGGATAGTCCAATGAGAGAAAGGGGCCATCTAACCTAAAAGGTTTCAAAAAATGAGGGAAACGTATGGCTTGCAAATCTGGTGTCAAAATAAATGAGGTTATTCTGCATAACAGGAAGGAAAAGCAATCAATTCAAAACCTGTAGCACAGATTTCTGTGTATATATACGTGAAAGAATGCACACATAGAAAACAATATGTGGCCAACTTGGTGTTCCCCATTGGCAAGTGATGGAGCACATGAGAGGCATCAAACAGGCAGACTTAAATTCACCAGTGTCTGGAGATTTTGTAAAATGCCATGATATCATTGTAGACGCGCTCGGTTTCTTTGGCCTTATATCAGAGGCGGTGATCAAGAGAAGAAATTGAAAAGAATCGATTTAAGATCTAATACAGAGCTGGGTGCCGAGGAAGTCAAGGGCCTGAATAAAGATTGGAAATTACACGGGCACATAGGATGAATACTGATGTCGAATCTGCAAACTTTCCCACTACTGACACTCTCTGGAACACATGTTAAAATAAGCCATCATTTCCTTGCAAGATTCAAAATATAGAATTTCTTTACATTTCTCAGTGCACTACCTCGGGTAAGGGGGGTATACCTCACAATCATACTAGATTGATAATGCCCACTGAAGGCACAAAAAGTTGGACTTAAAAATCAGTGATGCCACTGCGATCCCCTGCGGCTACAAATTCACCCACAAATACAGTGTCGACCGACCAGCAGAAGGCAAAGCCATCATCCGCAAAAACACCCACCAACTGACCACTTACTCGAATGACTCAACGACTACCATGGAACACCTCCCCTTCCAGATCCAGAGCAACCCCATCACCACCCTCCGTGGCTCCCTAATCTACAAGACCCCCAGCCCCCACCCGACCTTCAACGAAGCCATCGTAGACCTCATCGCACTCCAGGTTCTAGCATCCACTGATTACATCCTACTCGGAGACCTCCACTTTCACTTGGACAACCCCAGTGACCAAAATACCGACTCCCTACTGCAGAACCTCGCCAACATCGGACTCAAGCAGCTAGTCACTACATAGACCCATACAGTCAGACACACGCTAGACCTCATCTTCTCCGTCAGGGGAACCACACCTACAGCCACACCACCGAACTCCTGTGGACCAACTCGCACTGTGTGCACTTAGCCATTCCCACTGTTCACCACCACCGTCACCCCCCCCTGCCCCATCTGTTGTAGCTGAAACAAGGCCACCGAATAACTTCTTGTCAACTTTCTCAGCATAACCGCACCACCAGCAGATGCCAACACCGCAGCACACAACCGTCATCAATGGATCTCCAACTGAGCTGACACACCAGCACCCCTGAAGAAGACACAAGGCAGGCAAAACTTCACGAAAGCCACCTGGTTCACTTCAGCCCTCCACAAGTCCGTACCAGCAGACAACTCGAGAAGAGATAGAGGCACAACAAAATCCCAGAAACCCAAGCATACCGCTGTCAACGCACACCACCTTCTCCTTAAAACCACAAAGAAAATGACCATCAAAGACAGAATCAACGCCTACGCACACAACAACACAGAAGTCTTTGCCATCGTCAAGGAGTTCTTCGGGCCCAACAGCGAGACCACAGACGTTTCACCCTCCCTAAGACCTCTTCAACAAACTCATCACATTCTTCACCACAAGATCAAGCAGAACTACGACAGCTTTGACACCCAAGACCCTGCTACAATGCCTGCCACCACCGCACACAACAAGGCCTTACCCCAACATATCATGCTCAACTGGACTCCACTCACCACTGATGACACACTCAAGCATCCACTCCAGAGCCCCACTGGATCCTTGCCCTTATCACATCTTCCATTGGCAGCACCATCAACTGCGCCATCAAAATGGCCACCTTCCCAGCCGCCTGAAAACAAACCAAGATCAACCCCCCTGCTGAAGAAGCCATTCGCAGACCCGCAGACCTCCAGTACCTCAGACCTATCTCCCTCCTCCCCTCCCTTGCCAAGGTCATCGAAAAGGCCCTCAACATCCAACTCTCCAAGTTCATCGAAGTGAACCATGTCCTGAACAACTCCCAATCTGGCTTCCAAAGCAATTATATCAATCCTCGACAATGGTGAGCAAGAAGTGGGCACACAGCGGTGGCAGCTCTCCCTTAGCTGCAACGGCCTACAGGACAAATCACGATCCGGCAACGTTGGCAAAGATGCGGGCATCCAGCGGTAGCAGCTCTCTCTCAAATGCGGCGGCCCACAGGACAGATCCCAATGATGCAAAGTTGGCAAAAGTGCGGGCACTCAGCGGCAGTAGCTCTCTCTTAGCTTCAGCAGCCCTCAGGACGAATCATGATGATGCAAAGTTGGCAAAGGTGAGGGCACTCAGCGGCAGCAGCTCAGTCTTAGCTGCGGCGGCCCACAGGATGAATCACGATGATGCAAAGTTGGCAACGGTGTGGGCACTCAGCGGCAGCAGCTCTCTCTTAGCTGCAGCGGCACACAGGACGAGTAACGGTGATACAAAATTGGCAAAGGTGTGGGCACTCAGCGGCAGCAGCTCTCTCTTAGCTGCGGAGGCACACTGGAGGAATCACGATGATACAAAGTTGGAAAAGGTGCGGACACTCAGCGGCAGCAGCTCTCTCTTAGCTGCGGTGGCCCACAGGACGAATCACGGTGATACAAAGTTGGCAAAGGTGCGGGCATTCAGTGGCAGCAGCTCTCTCTTAGCTGCAGTGGCCCACAGGACAAATCACGGTGATACAAAGTTGGCAAAGGTGAGGGCACTCAGCGGCAGCAGCTCTCTCTTAGCTACGGCGGCCCACGGGATGACGGATGGTCTCGACCAGGCTGGCAGAACGGTGGGCACTCAGCGGCTACAGCTCTCTGTTTGCTGCAGCGGCCCACACAGATTCAGTGAAGGTTCCGAAGGTTCATATTCAGGCAGGCTCTCAGCGGTGACAGCTCTCTCTTAGCTGCAGCGGCTCACACAGATTTAGCAAAGGTTCCGGAGGTTCAAATTCAGGCAGGCTCTCAGTTGCGGCAGCTCTCTCTTAGCTGCAGCGCCCCACACTGATTCAGCAAAGGTTCCCAGTCCGCGGTTCTCACAGTAGAACTAGAGACTCCGGATTGCAAGCAGAATTCCTCACACAGGAATTCCGATGGCTGACGGGGTGAAGTCTAAGGTCCCTGAGACTTTGGCAGGAGGCGCTCTCGATTCAGGCCCTCGAGTAGTTTCTTCAGCAAGATTGGTGAAAGTTTCAAAAGCCCTTTCCTCTGTTCACTCGGACAGAGTTTCGTCTTGACATCCAGAAGGAACACACCTGGACAAGGTTCCGGGGCAGTGTTTTATACCTAAAAAGTCTTTGTTCTCTAAAGCCACAAATCACCCAATCCAGTCAGAACCAGTTCGGTGGGGTCGGGGAGAACTTGGTTTATGAGGCGACATCTTGCCCTTTCAGAATACGGGGGTCTCCTATCAGACGTCCAGTGTGGGGGGTGGGGGGGTGGAGCCATCATTCACCTTGCCAAGCACGGGCTTGCTCAGATCAAAGAGTCACCCCTCCCCATGCTCTGAATACCGATCTCTCTCTCCAGCCAGGTCTGACCCAGCTGGCCCTGCTGCTCCAAAACCAGACGGCCAATACATATACTAGCAAAGCCTACAGGAAAGCTCAGGCAAGAAAACACCAAAAGTTCCAGAAGAGCCTTTTTCGAACATGGGATATATAAATGGTTCTTACTAAAAGGTGTTTCTCAATGTCCTGAGCATAAACATATCAAACTTGAAGTTCCTATCAGGTTCTGGGGGTTAGATAGGATTATAGAAGGTAATCGTCAACCTGCCCATTCTGGCCTATGAGAACGGATAGCTTCACGATGGTAACAGTGAAATGGAGGGTAACTCGCTATTAGAACATGCTACACAGACCAAGGCATTATGGTTATCCTAATTCATACAGTCATATTTACACAGGGAGCATTTGTGCTGTGGCACAAATGATTAGCAGTGGCACGGTGCCCAGAGCATCTAAATCCAGCCAACATAAAAGATAGGAAGCGAAAAGAGGAAGGGAGACCCACGCCAATGATGCTAGGTCTAACAAAACATAATTGAAGCAGCTGTTTAAAGCAACAAATGGAATGTTGATTTCTTTCATCTGCTCTATTTTGCTAGCTTACTGTGACTAGCAGAGAGACAAGCTTATTTATTCAACTCCTTAGATAGAGGAAAGGTGGAATCATGGAATCTTTCTGCATGTTTCTACATGTTCCGAGGTACTGCTGCTTTTTATGACTTGTATTGAACTGTTTCTAATATCTGTGTGCAAAAAATATCCCACAGGTTTTTGATGTGTTTAATTCTGCACTAGAGGCTTTATTTTTATTCTTCATGTTTGCAAACATATTTGCTCTTTCATATGAAAGAGCTACGCAACAAGGTTTTAAGTGGTTTGTGGGAAAGGTGATGGTGTGAACATGTATTATATGAGATAAAGTACCACCTGGCGCACATTATAAGATTACTGCAAGTCACCTCGGAGTCACATAACCGTATAAATTAACTCTGCCTTCGGTCTCGTTCCTCTATATAGTTATGGAACTCCTCACTGACATGCAATATTTTTATAATGTGTGGCCAGAGGTACTTTGGCCCACATGCATCATTGTTGGTATTTGCGATTCCTAAATTGCGAAAATTAAGGAATCGCAATTTAGAAATCGCAAATACCTATGCATTAAAAAATTGCATATATTTTTGTGATTTCTTATTTTTTCTTATTTGCGATTCCCAATTTTGCAAATTACAAATAAGGAATCCCTTTACATTGATTCCTATGGGCCTAGAGGCCCATAGGAATCAATGGGAAGGCATTCTCATTTTGCGATTCGCAATTAAGGAATCGCAAAATGAGAATGCAATTTCTAGGGTGCAGGGGGGTCCAAAGGACCCCCCCCTGCATCCCTGAAATGTAACATACAGTCCATTTTTCACACATACATGCCCAAGGGCATGTGTTAGTGTAAAATGAAAGTGTCAAAAATGCACTTTTGTGCATTTTTGAAACTTTTCTAAAATTACCATGAAGGTTGACTTCATGCTAATTTAACACTTCTAATCTGCGAATTTGCAATTTTTTTCAGATGATGCATTGCATTTAAGAAATAAATTGCGATTTCTTAAATTGCGAAAAAGCCAAAAAGGTTCATGCATCCCAAAACAAAGAATTGCATTCGCAAACGGCCGAATTTTGCGATTCGCACCGTTTGTGAATGCAAATCAGTTTGATGCATGTTGGCCTTAATCCCTAATATATTTTCACTGAATAAGGTTAAAGTGAAATTATAGTTGGTTTTGTTATAACACCTTAATGGATCTTTAAAAATAAAAAAAATAAAAATTGCTTAAAAAACAAGGGTGAAGTGCATTTATAGTTAAAACTTAAAACTGATCAAACCACTGCAATATACAAGTTCTAGTTAGAACCACAATCCATAACTCGCACTACGGGTGTGCAAACCCTACCTCATGATGCGATGAGATTTTACATACTTAAAGAGTTTGCTAAAGGCAGGATGTTGCTGTAGGGAGATCATCACTACTTTTGTCTGCGCATAAAACAATTCATAACACACTTGGGATTGAGCTAGAGGTTGGGAGGGTGAACTCACCAGTGACACATAACAAATCACTTTGTGTAACTGTTTATCAGGAGAAGGTGAGCACTCCTGGAGTACCCTGCAGTGACAAGAACATCCCTGGTGGGCCCTGCTGTTGAGGCTGAATACAGGCTAGGATTTTTATATCAGGAACTAGAGATGACTGCGTTTTACCCACTGTAACTGCAACAGGAAACAGTTCCCTCTCTAGACTGCGCATGTCTGCTATTCCCAATGAACACCACATCACTTGCATCAGACTATTAAGTTTGTTTCCAGCCAGTAATTCCCATGAATTGCGCTATTTCCAGTTCCTCAGCCTGGAATGGGGATGAACAAGGAAGGACGAGAGCTACTGGACTATTTGTCTCATGAGGAGTCCCATAACCAGGCCTCTTTCTGCACAGGAAGGATGCAGTCCTGTGTGGAACCAGAGAAGAGTGCAGGGACACATCTGCACCCTGTGTACTCTGGGGGTCTGTATCTCTCAGGGGGTTCCACCCAAACCATATATAATCCCCTCGGAGACTTTCTAAAATCTGCACATATGCATTTTGAAGAGGTTACCTGTGTTAGTATACCCTCCGTGTGTCCATTTTTAGTGAAACACATACCTGAGGTGGCTTTGGACGGCAATAAAGGTGACTGTGTTGGTCCTGTCTCCATTGAGTTTGAGGGGGCGTCTTCATCTGCAGTAATTGTGTCCAGATCTAGGCATGATAGAGGCACAGGCTGACTCCGCTCTTCAGGACAGAGCAGTTCTGCCTTGCAGTTCTGATGTTGATGCTGTGATTCAGGATGGAGTGGTTCGAGTATGTAGCTCGGATCTGAGCCCTCTGCATCAGTACAAGCTGGTTCTAGCTTGCAGGTCTGATTTGAATCCTGCTCCTCAGTGTGCAGTGGTTCCACCGTGTTGTTCTGATCTGTTTTTTGTGCTTCAGGAAACACTGATTCTCTCTCTCGATCCAGTGCAGCAGTGTGCAGTGGTTCCACCGTGTTGTTTCGATCTGTTTTTTGTGCTTCAGGAAGCACCGATTCTCTCTCTCGATCCAGTGCAGCAGTGTGCAGTGTTTCCACCGTGTTCTGATCTGTTTTTTGTGCTTCAGGAAGCACCAATTCTCTCTCTCGATCCAGTGCAGCAGTGTGTAGTGTTTCCACCGTGTTCTGATCTGTTTTTTGTGCTTCAGGAAGCACTGATTCTTTCTCTCGATCCAGTGCAGCAGTGTGCAGTGGTTCCACCGTGTTGTTCTGATCTGAACCCAGTGCATCTGCACAGGTCTGTTCTAGCTCGTCTTTCTGCTCTCGTTTCCGTGCTTCAGGATGCATAGATTCCAGCTCGTAGTTCACGTTTGGATCCTGCGCATAAGGACGTTCCTGCTTCAAGCATAGGTGTTGCTGTAGGCACTGGGTTTGTTGTGACCCCAACTCATCCAAGGACAATAGACCAGACTCAATGTGTTCGTCTGATGACATCCCATCAGGTGACACGGGTTGTAGGCTGCGGTTCTCCTGGGGATCTTGGAAATCAAAACACATCAATTCTTCCTCCAAGGGATCATCATGTTCCTTCCCATCTGGTAGCACGGGTTGTATACAGTGGTTTTGCTGTGGTTCCTGTCCTTCAGGAAATACTGGGTGTGGGCAGAGGTTCTGTTGCTGGTCCCAGCTATTAGCAGACAACGGGGATGGTTCTTGCTTCAGGTGTACCAAATGGAATGGGCGTGGCGCACTGCGTGTTTATTGAAGTTTTTAGGAAGGTAAACGAAGTATCAAGGTGAAGGTGCTCCTACAGGTGGCGTAACTGTTCAAGGTACGTCTTAAATGGTTGAAAGGTTGAGTGCGCTACAAGGGTGTAGGCGCATCCCTGTGATGGGCACACTTGTGTGGAGCTGTGTGTGGTGAGACAACACAGTGGTTTCCGAATAGTTTAAACCAATAAAGTTCCAAATATTGAAAGTTTCAAATGGGTTTTTAATCCAGGTTTATCATGAGCAGTAGTTCATATTATATTCATATGAATTAGCAGACCTTCATTTTATATCGTCTGAAACTGTACATAGCTCCGATGCATTTCGGACAATGGTGTCCTTTCTCAAGGAGCTCTAAAACAAAAGAGGATATATTGCCAAATCAATGTCATGACAAAAAAATACGAGAAAATACAATACATTTCAGTGCATGAAAGAATAGTATGACATTTGTACTATATGCATCAGGTAGCGAGGAAACTATGAAAATTAAATGAAGGGTTGTTGGGAAAGCATCTAGTGAAGCACCTCTAACTCAGAACATTGATTTAACTACCACTGAGTCTTTTTTAGGGGAAGGTTCCGACAAAACCGCAGACCCCGACGGGGGAAGAGGGCTGGAAAAAGGCAACGGAGAAATCCAACAACCCTCAAAGACCAACAAGAAAACCAGGAAGCACCGCTAGTGATCAACATCTCAAACACCCACCTGACCGATCACGAAACGAGGATTCTTCAAAAAGGCATGACTTTTGTTCCCACCAGCGACACCAACCTCCTTGAACTGGACGTTAGTACGTTCAAACTCACAAGGAAACTTCGCCTCAAACACTTTTTTGAAAAGGTTTTAGATCCCACCACTAATCCAAAACCTGACCAACTTATGGGTCTACGACCCTCCAGTACCTTCATACCACCTGTCAGTCACAAAAGTATTGACACGTTCGAAACTTTAGTCAAACAAGACATCTCCAAAATCAACTTTCGCAAAAAGACTCATAAGAACATCACCATTAAAGATATGGACACTCTTAAAAACATCGCAAAAAACCCTGCCATAAAATGTGTGAAAGCTGACAAAGGAGGCGCCCTCGTCATCCTCAACACTTATCTTTACAGCCAGAGAATCACAGAACATGTCATGGACTGCAATGTTTACTTACCTCTAGACGGTAATCCTACGAATGAATATAAATTGGAATTATTGTCCATCGTTAACAAAGCTATAACTGATGGAGTCATTGAAGAAACAACTAAGAGATATCTTGTCACAGAACATCCACGGAGTCCATCGATAACCATGCTCCCTAAGATACACAAGAACTTGTTGGACCCACCATTCCGTCCAATTGTTTCGACTAGAGGATCAATTCATGAACCCACTGGTAAATTTATAGACCGTTATTTGCAACCTATGGTTCAAAATTTACCTAGCTACATCAAAGATACCACACAACTGCTAAACAAACTTTTGACCATGGAATTTTGTGAAAATGAGAAACTGATCCTTTGCACAGCCGATGTGAGAAGTTTATATACCTCCATCCCGCACGAAGGAGGTATCAACGCGGTGGAACAAGCCTTGCTTTCATCTGGAATTAATGACACCTTGAAACCTTTCATTCTTGAATTGATGGTATATACCCTGTACCATAGCTACTTTGAACACGACCAAACCTGGTACTTACAAATGTCCGGAATGGCTATGGGGAATTGTGCGGCTCCCACCTACGCGAACCTATACATGGGCAATTTCGAACACAACTACATATATCAAAACAAAATTTGGAAGGACAACCTTAAGCTTTACACACGATACATCGATGACCTACTTTTTATTTGGAAAGGCTCCCAAGAGAGTTTAGAACTGGCTCTAGCGGATCTCAATACCAAAGACGATCGCATTGACTTCACCTGGAATATCAATCACCAAGAGATTGCTTTTTTGGATGTCCTCATCCAAATAACCCCACAAGGTATACAGACAGACCTGTACAGGAAAACTACAGACCGCAACAATGCGTTATTGTACAGTAGCTTTCATCGTGACTCTCTCAAGAGACATTTGCCCTATAGCCAGATGCTGAGAGTGACCAGGATCGTTTCCGATCCCAACACCAGAATGAATCAAATTACAGACATGGCATCCAGATTTCAACGGAGAGGATACCCAGAGACCATCCTTAAAGAAGCCACGGATCGAATATCCAGTACCTCCAGGACAGACGCCCTCATGAGCAAACCTAAAACGGAAAGCCACAGAATGGTATTAGTTTCAAGGTACTCGACCTCAAGCAACCAGTATAAACGGATCATCATGAAACACTGGCGCATCCTGTCATCGGAACCGGATTTCGGTGACCTCTTTCACGATCCCCCGATCTTTGCCTACACCAGGCCTATGAACTTTAAGGAAATTCTATCCAAGCCCCCTGCTGTAAATACATCTATCGCCCACACTGGCACTCGACCATGTCACCATTGCAGTAACTGTAACAATGTAATCAAAGGCAACACGGTCTGCCACCCAATGAGAGGGTTCAACATCAAATTGAACGTTGATGCTACATGTGACTCGTCGAACTTAATTTACCTCCTGAAGTGCCCATGTGGCAAAACATATGTGGGAAAAACAAGCAGGAAGATAAAGACAAGGTTGAACGAACACAAGTCCAATATTAGGACCAAGAACACTAAATCTAACATTGCTATTCATTTCAATGAAGCAAATCACAATGTATCCCAGATTAAATATATGGTTCTCGAGATTGTCCAACGACAAGAAGGCAGAGATAACAACAAGGCGCTACTACAAAGAGAAACAGCCTGGATGTACAGGCTACAATCACAGAAACCTTTTGGTCTTAATGACCGGACTGAGCTAAGTTGCTATTTATAATGCCGCCCGCGGGCAACTTTTGATGCACTGTGACACTGTTTTGCTGATTGCTTATGTCAATGTCATTTTTTACATTCATTTTATGGAACCGTGGTAGGGAGTTCACTTCCCCATTCCCCCCTCCAAGATGGCCACCCCCCATCCCTCTTGATTTGACCCATCCACGTTTCACTAAGTCCCTTTTTTGTTTCCCTCACTTGTTCACCCTCCCTCTAAACTCCGCGTTCACCTCGCGGAATTTCACCTTCACGGATCGCTTTTGCCGGTCCCGCTATTGAGACAGACTTGGTAAGTGTATTGGCGCTGCCTCTTCCCGCAACCTTTCTTTAAGCGAACCCCATGCAATAGATTGAGACTCAGCGAACCGTATTCTAATTGACGGGATCGCTTCTTGTTGATATTGTTACGCATGCCTGCTATTGAAGCTCTCCTGAGCTTCCACGTTCATGATGTCACCCTCCGAGCCATCACCGCTCACAACCTTCCAGGTTGATACTCGAGCACATTCCATTTTGACCCCTGTTACCTCTGAACCCGCACTCCTATAGCTGGTTATACCACCCCGATCATTGTAACCACTTTTTTCGTTCTGTATTACGCACACTTTTTTCATTTTACTTTTTCACTTTCCGAACAACCCTTCATTTAATTTTCATAGTTTCCTCGCTACCTGATGCATATAGTACAAATGTCATACTATTCTTTCATGCACTGAAATGTATTGTATTTTCTCGTATTTTTTTGTCATGACATTGATTTGGCAATATATCCTCTTTTGTTTTAGAGCTCCTTGAGAAAGGACACCATTGTCCGAAATGCATCGGAGCTATGTACAGTTTCAGACGATATAAAATGAAGGTCTGCTAATTCATATGAATATAATATGAACTACTGCTCATGATAAACCTGGATTAAAAACCCATTTGAAACTTTCAATATTTGGAACTTTATTGGTTTAAACTATTCGGAAACCACTGTGTTGTCTCACCACACACAGCTCCACACAAGTGTGCCCATCACAGGGATGCGCCTACACCCTTGTAGCGCACTCAACCTTTCTTGCTTCAGGTGCCCATCTGGATCTCTCTCTTCTGGGAACGCTGACTGTACGCTCTGGTCTTGCTCTGGTGCCTGGCCAAGAACAAATTCTGAGTGAAGACACAGGTTTGCCTCCAGTGATCTGCCTGGAGGATCCATCTGAGAGCATCTGGATAGAGTATAATCTAGCTAGTCCATTTCCATCTGGAAACCCAGGTTGCATGCACTGGTCTCGCTGTGACTCGTGTACATCTGGAAACCCAGGCTGCATGCACGAGTCCTGCTCCAACTCGTGTACATCTGGAAACCCAGGCTGCATGCACTGGTCCTGCTGTGACTCATGTACATCTGGAAACCCAGGCTGCATGTGCTGGTCTCGCTTTGACTCGTGTACATCTGGAAACCCAGGTTGCAAGCACTTGTCCTCCCGTGGGTCACGTCGATCTGGAAACACTGGCTGTAGACAATGGTTTGGCTCATATGGACCCACTTGAACATCAGTCGGAGAAGAGAGCGTACACCCCTGCTTTGGTGCATGCCCATCAGGAAACACTGTCTGAAGACACAAGCTCGGATCCCCTGGCCTGTCTAGTTGAGGTGTCACAGGAGACCCGCTAACAGTGCAATCTCTAATGCTCACTGGACAGACCATCTCCAAAGACACCGTATCATTATCTAGGGAACCTTGATCCTTTCCTTTCCAGATTTTCTTAATCAGCCCAGCGACTCTAGAAGGTACGTCCTCCACAGCATTCAGCAAGTTATTCAGTTTGGCTTCCAACTCCTCCAGCATGGATAAAAGGATAATGTGGGGCAGGTCCTCCAGTATCAGTTCCAGCTGCTGGTCCCCCTGAGCATCATTTCGGGATCCTGAAGTTGAGATGTCATGGAGAGATTCACGTGAACACTGCGCTGTCACTTTCTTTTCTGGAGCCCGTCTTCTGCCCATTCTGGTACTCTGATTTTCAAGTCTCAAGTGCCTACAGAGGAGAGGAAAAGAGAAAAGACAACACGTTATCACAGGACCACTAGGTCAAAATATTCCTTCCTGTCTCACCAACCCCAGTGTGATCCGAGTAAATTGCGAATTTAACAATATCCATAACACAGTTAATATATTATGAAAGGCAGTGATTTGAAATGCATTTCCAACACTATGTGTGTTCCTTGGTCTGCTCCAATTGCACAATTTTATGAAAATAATTTATACTGTAACAGCCTTGCAGCAATGAAAGGTTTATAATACCCTAGCAGACAAGACTGCTCTATCATTCTCACTTGCACTGTACACTGTACACTGTACACAGAACTCTTTTGCAATATTCAGTTCAGTGACGGAAGCACGCACCAACATACCAAACCTCTACAGGATTTACAAGATGCTTGTTATGTCATTGCATATATAGAGAGCATGTTCAACCTGGGGTTTCTTGGAACTGAATCAGAAATATGCAAAAGAGAAGACAACGAATCAGACCAGGGAAGAATGTGGTATGAGTAGGCTTGTGGGCTGTTAGATATCTGGGAAAACACTTGAAGTTAGATTCAAATGGATTTAGCCGGGAGAGAGCCCAGTATGGAGGGAGCTTGTACCACAAAGCTGCGTCCACCTGATCTGATCCTCTGTAATTTTGGAATAGAAAGTAAATTCAAGTGAGGAGATCTCTGCTTTTGTACGGGTGTATGCATTTCCACCTGGTTTGCAATGAAGTGAGGGGCTAGACCTCTCGACCCTTTAGGGCTGAGGCAGAGGGTCTGATGGTGGATTTGTTATTTCAATATAGGTGTGACGTGTGCCTACCTCTGAAGATGATGTAGTAAACAAGCTGCATCGCTGTGAATTACTTGTAGTCTATGAATGGTGATACTGGGTATTCTTACATATACTCGGTTGGCATAATGCGATCTAGATAGGACTGCGGCCACCACTATTGCATTTCTTGTCTAAAGTGGGAGGAGTGGGGTTAGTTTCTTAAGCAGTTTCAGCATAAATCTGCATTTAGATCCTACTGCTCCAGCCTGCTGGTTCTTGCTAAGAATACTATCAATTATAACTCAGAGGCTTTTAGCTGTGGGTTTAGGCTCCAGTGTCAATCTCATTTTTGTTGGTGAGTAAAGTTGTTTCCAAACGTTGGTCTTATTCTTTTGAATTACAATCTCAGTTTTGTCCACATACGGTTTTAGCTGATTCAACCTCATCAAGTAATCCTCAAATTGCATCATATTTTGAGACTGGAGTGGTGAGGCTGACATTCCATTGATAAGAATTATCTGAAAGCTGGTGTAGTTATTGAAGACAGTTATCTGACCAATAGTTGTTACAGGTTAAGGGAGCGGAGGTATTACCCTATAATTCTTGGTTATATCCGGGACTTCTCCCTGGTTTTTCAGTATCGTGAGCTCTACAGAATTTTGAAACACACTTGGAACGACAGCTTGAGCTGCTGAATTGATGAAAACGCTCTGCAGTGGATTGCTCAAGACCTCGCTTTTCGATGGAGACACAGCAGCCTCAGCGTCCAGATACCATTAGAGGTACACTTTACAAATGCTGATTGAGTGATTGCTGAAGTCAGAGATTCCATGACTGCTGGAGGGCAAGGGTCATTGGTGACCCGGATTTTACCTAGATCAAAAATTCATGTAGCTTGTTTATTTCTTCAAACAAGGATAAGGTGGTTGAGTTCTTTTAGACTTGACTTCAGAAAAAAAAGCCTTACATAAGAAAGTAAGAGATAAGGAGGAAAATAGGAAATGTAGGAAGCTGTACAATGAAGCTAGAAAAACTAGGATACATGAAGTGAAAGAGAAGGCTTGCGAGAACATTAAAGAAGCTTCAATGAGTAAAGACAGCTCCCTATTTTGCCTATTGACTTTTATATCATGCTGGAAAATGTAAGCATGGCCACAAATGCAAGCAAGAGTGGCAAGGCCTCAGACCTGGATGGGGTACCAATTAATGTATTTAGGTCAATTCCGCAGCTGTGGTCCGCAATATTAACACAGGTTTTATGAGCATGCTGTGCAAAAGGATTTATAGATACATGGTGCGAACCGTTCATTGTCCCACTTTTTAAGAAGGGGGAATCGGGAAAATCGCGCCTGCTACCGCCCGATATCCTTATTAGAGTACCTTATGAAGGTAGCAGGAAGGATTGTTTTAGATCGGTTGCAAACACGGGCAGAAGAAAATATTATTTTAAGTGATGTACACTATGGTTTTAGATCTGGTTTAGGAATCAACGAGCAGGCTCTTAATCTTAGTATTTTAATTGGAAAGTACACTCAGGCTAAATCAGGGACATTTTATTTGGCATTCGTCGACCTTACAGCCGCATTTGACTGCATTATACACAGAAAACTATGGGGCATTCTTAGTGATCTCAAGGTCGACCCAATACTAATCCAGTTTCTAAGACATTTATACTCTGGTGCCACAGCTAAAGTTCGTTATGGACTTAAGGGAGAGTGTACCGCACTGTTTTTAGTGGAGAGGGGAGTGAGGCAAGGATGCGTTTTGGCACCACTCCTGTTCACTCTTTATACCAACGCATTGGAACAGGAGTAGGTGTCAAATGCTAGGGACCCGCCATATGTAAATAAGCATCCGATAGTCTCCCTTCTCTACACGGATGATGCGTTACTTATGGCACATACACAGATTGGTTTACATGGGGGTCTTACTTTTTATACTAGTGTTATGGGCAACCTGGGTTTGAAAATGAATGGAAAGAAAAGCGTTATAATGACTTGTGGGAGAGGGAAACAAAAGTGTAGAAGCTTTGAAACTTCAGGGAGCAGGGTGGAACCTATTAACTATTTTACATATCTGGGTGTCCTATTTAACCGTACTGGGTCTTGGGCTCAAGTGATCAAGACTAGGAACCTTTTGTTTATGAAGTCTACTGCGGCCTGAATTAATTTTACAAAAAAACTGGGCAAAAGGCCGTCCGAAATTCTCCTGAAAATCTACCAGGATAAATGCGTGAGCATAGCAACCTTTGGGACGGGAATATGGGGATTTCACGATTGTGCACCAATCCAACATGTCGAAAACGCTTTCAGATTTATATTGACAGTTCCCACCAGCACCCCAGTTTTTAACTGCCACACGAGTTAGGTATATCATACATCTCAGACTTAATCAAGGTACAACCTGTGCTGCTCTGGCATAGAATTTAGACCTCCACCAGCACAGGCCTAAATAAGGAAATCCTAACTGACGCATTAAAATTAGACCATGCCAGCAAGATTACTTGGCCAAAATACGTTAAAACCTTTATGCAGGATATTGAGCATCCAGAATACTTTTGCCTACCTGAAGCAATGAATTCCATACATCGGAAGGAATTCAAAAAAGCTTGTATGACTTTCCTGGAAGAGAACAGGTTAGCTCTGGAAATGAATAAACGTATGGTGGTTCAGCACCAAATAATTACTATAACGTATGTTAGAAATGGGATCTCTGGCTGACTAGGGCTCGCGCCAAAACCAGTCAGAGACCACCACTCTAAGTCAGGGCAAGGTAGTTACACGCCAAGATAACCCCTGCTCACCCTCTTGGTAACGTGACATGAGCAGTAAGGCTAAACTCGGAGGCTATGTAAGTTAAGCATTTGCGCGCGCACCCAGCAACAAGACCCAAGGCCCACCACAAAGGAAACTCCAGACAAGGTTATGTATAATAATAGCCTTTGTATTGTAGCAAACACATTAGATAAAAACACACACTTTACAATGTGCCAACAGGCACGGGCAGAATTTACAGGGGATATATGTACAGGACAGGGCCACATGGACCACTGTCAGGAATATGCACTTGTAGATTTAGAATACTTGTAGAAATATCACTTGGCACATAGAATAATAATCACTGTAGTACAAAAATAGAAAATAGGGCACACAACCAGTAACTACCGGTAACAGGTAAGTACCACCCACGCAACCCTAACCACCTTAGGAGAATATTACACAGGGAACCAGGACCTCACTAGCAACACCTGTACTAAGAAGAACAACCACCTAAGTATCACTATACGTTTAGGTGTTTAGGCATGAACACATTACACATGATGCATCACAACATTCAGAGGTGTAGGGAAGAAAACACATGATTCATAAACATACATTCAGCGGTGTAGGGAAAAGTGCATGACGCATAAAAACACATTCAGAGGTCCAGCAAAGAACAATTGCGCGGAAATTACATATACCCCAACCTGTGACTGTCCCCAGGTCAACTGACCTCTCTGGGGCTAGGACGCCCTGTGTCCCAAATGTCAGGGCAGGCTTGTGGGCTCGAACAACCACTGGGGCCTAAGGAACTTCAGGGGCTCTAGAAACAAAATGGCGCCTTCAGGGGAGTCCCTCTCGTGGGACTCGAGATAAACAAAAATGACCTGAGCCTCTCGTGGGCTCTTAAAAAATGCCTCAATGCCCCCTGAAGCCCTCGTGGGCTAAATCAAGAATTTGCCCGGAAGTCTCGTGGGCTTTCAACAATAATGTCCCCCGGGAGCCTCTCAGGGCTCGGAAGAACTGTCCCACACGTTGGAGTCCCGCTCTGGGAACTCTGAATCCAAAAATGCCCAAGAGTCTCTCCCGGGCTCTGAGTAAAGAATGCCCCCGAAGCTGCTGGGTTTAAGGGGGGGAGCGGCCCGCTTTTTTTTTTTTTTTTTTACAGAGTTTTATATAGCGCGAACTAGAACCGAACTGAATCAGTTATCAGAGCGCTTTACATAGCACCAGTTACGTTACATGAGGACACACTTTCATTTTTTTTTTTTTTTTTTTTTTTAGGCACGGGGAGATTAAGTGATTTGCCCAGAATCACAGGGGGTTTGTGGCGTCGTTACCGAGACTCGAACCGAGTTCCCCAGGTCCGAGGTCGAGCGCCTTAGCCGTTAGGCCAACCCCTCTCCGTCTTCCGGGGCCGCTCCAGGAATATGCCTGGGCCCCCACGGGGCCTTTTAGAACAATGCCCCCAATGTCAGAAGAGCCTCGACAGGCTCTGAATCACAAGTGCCCTCCCACGGAGAGAGCACACTGGGGGGGGCGGGCAACGGCAATGTGTCCCGACGCCCCCCTCTGCAACTACCAATACTGGGCCCCACTCACCGGTCTTTCCTGGACTTTTCTCGTCCTGTGGCCGGCTGTTCTCGGTGGGTGGACACGCGCAGGGCTCAACCGCCGATGCGGAAGCCCTGCCTCCTCGCTCCTTTGCCGGCTGACTTCCTCCGCTCCACACCGGAGCGCGGGTGGGCTCCCGTCGACTTCTGGTTTTTGGAGGCAGTACTTCCGGGTCGCCGGGGGTAGCGCGGCGGCCCTTCCAGGCACATCAGGCTGGGGGATCAATCAACCGAGGGGTAGGCTCCCTCGAGTTAAATAATAAACTGGGCCACACGAGGGGTAGGCTCCCTCCTTAATTTAAATATAAAGTGGGCTGGCCACCCGCTAGCTAAATTATGCCACGAGTGGCACAAATGCGAGGTGGGCACTTGCTTGGGGGCACAAAGTGGGATCCCCACGCCGGGCAATCCCTCGAGGTAGGGCTTTGCCGCTCCGGGCTACAGGAGCTAACAGCAGCATTCCTGGGTAGGTAGAACCAAGTGTTGGTAGGAAGTAAAAGTACAGTGCTTCCAGGCGCTAGGGCAAAGTCCAGTAAGGTTTTTAGGCAGGCAGGGGATTACGCAGAGCTGCCTGCAGAGCGCCCCCAGGCGCTACAACAATAAGGAGGTAGGGGCACAGCGCTCCCCAGCGCTAGGATGCCCCAGAGTCCAGCAACAAGTCCTTCAGGAGGTGTGGGGGCAAGGCTGGGCCCAGGTGCCAGCTCACAGGGTCCTTCTAGGCAGGGAGGCAATCCCCAGTGGCAGTCCTCCTGGCACCCAGCAGCAGCAGCCCCCCTCTGGAAAGAATTCAAGAAGAGAACATTTTCATGGGGTCACAGCCCCTCTTTTATACACCTTTTCCCTTTGTCTTTGTGTGCAGGGTGGGGGGAAAATCAGTCGCAGCTGGTTTTGGAGCACTTTGTTTTCCTCAGCCACCCTTTCCATTCACTAGGCAGGCTAGGGTCATTAGACGCACCACAGGGGGCGGAGCCAGCATTGTGTGGGGAAAGCCCAGCCCTATTCAGGTCCCAGGTGTACTCCTCCCTCACATCACTCATGCTAATCTCAACACTCACCACCGTGGCAGACCCATCATGACTCATGGAGCCAGGCTCACCAACCAGCTCCAGCCAATCACAAGCCAGACACAAATTACACAAACATGCCAACTTCTAGAAGTGGCACTTCCAGACTAGACACAATCATGCCGCACACATCATTACGCAGCATTTAATCAAACGAGTCCGCACATACCAAACTCGAGCCTGCACACCCCACGCATCAGGAATTACCCCAGGGACACATACATTCTCCATGCATTCCTATGGGAGGGCAGGCCAATGTCACCACACGCACTCAGAGTGCGCACGCACTTTCCACTGGGACACAGTGAAAGTGCGCAGAAGCCAAAAATCACTAGCACCAAGTCACATATAATAAGCAAAAAGTTATGGGGTGAACCTGCCAGAAGGGCCAAGTCCAACAACATATAACATCCAACCGTTTTTTTTGTGCTGTATAGGGGGATACCATAGGAACGTGTTAACATGTTTTAGATTTGGGACCTTCCATCGTTTGATTAGTCACCCAGACATGAACAATTGGTCAAGGGAATAATGCCTGTGCCCCCGCGATAATATCTCTCCATATACAACTATCCATGTAATCCTATTCTGTAAATGTTACCTAAATGAACGACGTAGATGGATTATACCTCTATTAAAACAGGGGGGATGGAGACAATGCCGTCCTGCTCTTTTGTATTTACAGATGTTGAATAACTATTATCGCATTGGAACGATGGTGGGTTTCCTAAAAAGCATACTGAGAGCAAGGAACATTTTAAATGCTAGGGGGCAGATTTATGACGGCCTTGCGCCGCCGGTGCGTCACTTTATTTGACGCAACGGCGGCGCAAACAATGCGCCCTATTTACAACGTGACGCATCTAGGAGATGCGTCACGTTGTAAAGCCCTGCGCCATCAGGAGGCGTTCCGGCGCAGGGTGGGCGTTCCGGGGCAGGTGCGCCTCGCAAAAGTGGCTGAGTGAAATCTATAAGATTTCACTCAGTCACTTTCAGGACAATGCTGCGTCAAAAGCCTGCGCCTGCTTGAAGCAGGCGTAGGTCTTGACGCAGCATTGTGGAGATGGGGCACCCCCGAGCCTTGCTGGAGCTGCGTCGCGCTTGCGACACAGCTCCAGCACTGCGACACCTTTTCGGCACAGATGCGTCACGCATCTGTGCCGTTTTTGCCCCATGGTGCGCCGCATTGTAAATGCGGCGCACCATGGGTGGCGGAGCAGCGGCGCAGGATGACTGGCGCATCCCTGGGGATGCGCCAGTCATCATAAATCTGCCCCACGGTGTCTGACAGAAAATATATGGGATGTGTCATTTATGTTGACTAACTAGAAATAGCTACAGTAAATGAACTGTATTATGAACTTGTACATATTTATGTTTACCATTGTATTTTTAGAAGTGAGATGAGATGTTTTTAATTGACTGCTTTTATGATTTTACATTTGCTGCTTGTGGATCAAGTTAGAAAAATCTACCGGAATACGCTGATCAAATACTGATTGGACCATATGCAAGGAGAGATGATTATATTGGATTGATTCAAATTATACGCCCAGATCAGATCTAAGGGATTTTGTTTTATGTGAGCTGAGAATGTAATGTGTTGGTGTAAACTTAACATTATTCACTCAGCAAATTCATTATCTTTAGGGACCGAGTTGAAGTCATCAATTCCAAAATTGAGAAACGGAGCAGATCTACCCCTTCAGTTTGAGTCATTTGTTTCAGAGATGTGCGGATCCACTGGTGAATAATTGCTGCTATCTCACCTCTTTCTCTGAGCTCGTTCTCTTTTGGTTATCTTCGGGTATGGCTTCTGGAGATCTGGAGTAGATTTCTCTGTCAACCAGGTTTCAGTTAAGAACAGGATATCCGGCATAGGAGATTCTAATAATTTTAGTATTTCCACCTTATCTTTGCCTAGGGTGGGTGGGTTTAGTTAAGCCGCTTTTAACGACTCCTCAATCTGAAGATGTAGAAGAGTCTTATTGTTTGTTTGTCCGCAGTGAGGGCTGTTGAGTACCAGATTACTCTATATATGTGGCTGGCATACATGCCATTTGCTTCTAAAGTTGAGACAAGCATAGGGCATACTAAAATCTCTGTACCTGAAAGAGAATAGATCTCATGCTGAATATGCAACATTTTGAGTATACTACCCGACTCCTGGTCCGAGCGGATGTGGCTAGGAATGCCTGGGAGCAGACACACACACAAAATGTTTGCAACACACACGCACACAAATTGCTCTTTAAAAACTCCATTCAACTGTATACTCACAGATGTGACACAAACTCCAAATCTTATTGTACAGCCTCACACCTCATTTATAAATGGATTAATGTAACACACCAGATATCTCTCAAACACATCAAAAATCTTCAGTTCCACGCAATGCTGAACAAAGACATACAATTACACAGGCATTCAGCTCTGCCGTGCACACACATTTCATGAAACACAATTCATACACAGATTGTACCCCAGGCACAAAGACGTACACATTAGAAAGAAGCAAATGTTTTTATCAGACTGATCAGTCTCTTTCAGACTCATATATTATTTATCCACCCAAGATGACCAGTCACACAAACAAACACATACACACACACAAATCACTTCCATACATTTAGTCACGGAACATTAGGCTCATTTAAGCCATTCACAGGCATCACCTACTCCCAGAGATCTACACAGAGGGCGGGCAGAAGGCGGGCACAGATCTGCACAATGACATGCAACTGCCCAAATAATCACGGCTCACTCTTCACACAAAGTTCTTGCAGCCTCTTCAACAGAGCTGTGACATCCCAGAGTCTCTGAGGCAATGTGGAATGCTGTTGAGGGAGTTGGAAGGTGTCAGTATCTGAGGAGGAAGCAGATCTGTGGATGGAGCATTCTGTAAGGAAATAAACTCCTCCTTTATATCACCACCATGGACACGCGATAATTCATATATTAGCAACGCGCGGAAATATGGAAAAATGTACAGTGCTTCAATATAGCATTGTGAGAGTACTGAGGATCTGTGAATTTTATGTTAAAAATGCCACCGAAGCGGGTGATAACACAAAGAAACGTTGTCACTTCTTCAAACACTCCACACATTGCATGTGCGCTGCACTTCACAGCACAAACACAACCTGTGGATTGTGTAAGGATTACTTTATGTATATGATTTTGTACTGGAATGGTGTGTTCCCAGTATGAATCCTATGCTGGACAGCACACACACCTCTGTCCTACGGTGTAAAGGTTTTGCGTGGCACTAGGTAGACTGTGTACTTGTGCTGGGACAGTGAGCAGCAGCGTGCAGTATTTCATAAATCTGGCTCAGCGCTGCTTTCTCCCCCTCGCACATCATCGTACTCCAACTAATTGGTGCACTGTGTTGCACTAAAAATAATAAATCTGCTCAGTAGTGTGCATGATTGGTCTGCTCAGCCTTAACCCTCACATTTTCTAGTACATGCTTGGTCTTCCCAGTCTCAACCCTCACATTCTCTTGTGCATGCGTGGTCTTCCCAGTCTCAACCCTCACATTCTCTTGTGCATGCTTGGTCTGACCATCCTCAACCCTCACATTCTCTTGTGCATGCTTGGTCTGCCCAGCCCGAACCCTCACATTCTCTTGTGCATGCGTGGTCTGCCCAGCCTTAACTGTCACATTCTCTTTTGCATGGTTGATCTGCCCAGCCTCAACCCTCACATTCTCCTGTGCATGCGTGGTCTGCCCAGATTTAACCCTCACATTTTCTTGTGCATGCTTGGTCTGCCTAGTCTTTACCCTCACATTCTCCAGCAGCTAGTGACAATTGCAGTGAAATGAGTGTGTCTTATCACTCTCTCTGTACTTCACCTCACCGTCCCGCTTAACATATCTATACTTCTCTGTGTACCTCCACCCTCTCGTTTATCTCTGAAATCTTTAGCTCAGCTTCATCTACCTCACCTCTCATCCAATATGTGTCACTCTTTTCACCCTTTGTATACCTCTTTCTCATGCCCTTGCCTCTCTCTCTCTTCAGTCTCTGTACCTACATCTATATCACTCTTAATCCCCGCTCTCTTACTCAACTTTATCTACCACACTTATTTTGTTTCTCTATTACATCCCTGTTTCTCTCCTCCTTCCATTTCACTTCTCACTCAAACTCATCTCCAGCTTTACCTCACTTCCATCCTCTCTCCATGTCCTACTACATTACCTCCCTCGCCTTCTCTCTCATCCCTTTCCATGCCTCACCATTCTCCTCTGCTCTCTAGCTCATTTCTCTCTGCCTCACCTCTCTTTGCCTCACCAACCCCTCACTCACTGAATATATTTTAGATTTATCTAATTATTAATTTACTACCTAATCTCTCCACCTCTCTTTCTCACCCTCTACCTCTGTTCTCTTTCCTTAACCTCTCTAAATATATTACTACTTTTTGGCTACCTCTATTGCTCTACCTGAACCATGAACTATTCTCTCTTTCTCTCTCCATCACTCGCTCTTTCACTCAAACACACATCATTCTCTGGAACTCCTTCTCCACATCACCTCACCCCCTCCATCTCAACTATGTCTCTCAAACTTTATCTGTCCGGATCGCTCTACCTAACTGTCTCTTCCTCTTTAATTTTCCCACAACTCGATATCTCTATTTTAACATCACCTATCTTTCTCCAGTTCATATATGTTTTCAAATTCCTTGTTTCACTCTACAGCAGATTCCTCTGTCTACACTTCACCCCTCTCTACTCTTGTAACCTGAAAAGTTGTGCTCTATCCCTTCTCATTTTGCACTCTCTATTGTGCATCGTCCACTTCTTGCTGCTTGTACCTCTCTCTAATTCACCTTTTATCTACATTGCCTCTCTCTTCACCCCCCCCCCCCCTGGAAAACTGTCCTCTTCTGTCTCTCTACATTACCTTCTCCCTAAACTCTACCTATTTCTCTACCTCTCTTTCACATCTTCCTCTTTCTACCACTCTTCATCATTCCATCCGGCTACCTCACATTTTTCTATATTCTTTTCCTCTCTCCACCTCCCATATCTTTCTACATAATTTCCGTCTCTCGCTTCCACCTCTACTTCATGTCTCTCGCTCTACTGTTCTCTTTCAGTCTCTGTGCATCTCCTGTATCCTGGCCGGTCCCATTATCTTACTCAGCAGGGTCACAGGTAACTGCCGAGCTGGAGAGGTTTACACATATATAGAAGTGATGATGGACAAGGCAGGGGAAGATAAATAAAAGGAAAGTTATTAGATGGGACTGTGAAAATCCTCAAAGCAGAGCTTTGATTTTTCGTTGCTGTAGCAGGAATGCCAATGGTGAAAGGGGCTATATTTACGGTAACAAATTTTCTGCAACTATGCTATATGCATATGTCTTTTTATTGTAATATTATGCACTAGTCCACTAAACGTAGCAGGTTTCCCTGCAATGGGAATAACAAGCTGGCTGGATATCCACATACAATGTTTTTGCAAGTAAAAGATCTAGACCCAAACTCAAAAATAAATATCTTTATCAATATTTGTGCAAGCTTCTTTTGATAGTACTTGGCTGGTGGACTCTAGTCTAGTCAGCTTGGGCTTTTAGATGCTTTTGCCGGCCCCGGGTTCTGAAGGTTTAACATGATTCAATCTTTTTTGGCATCATAGGGACTTCAATTGAGCCTAAAAGTGGTAATAAATTCAAATGTATTCCAAATAGGGAGCCCCAAATATGTGTTGCCTGGGGTTCTACGAACCCTTAATATCTCAATGAACTGTAAGTTATAGTTTCATAAGCTAGTTTGAACAAGCGTCGCCAACTGAATGCAAAAGAACTGCCTCAAACTCAACACAGAAAAAACAGAAGAACTGATCTTCGGGAACACCGACTCTTGGTGGTTTGCTGAACTAGGACCCTCTCCCACTCCTACAGACCATGCCCGGAACCTCTACATCCTCCTGGACAAACTCACCCAAAAAAAAACACATCAACGCAGTCTCCTCCGCCTCCCTGTCCCTCACCTCCCTCCCACTCCTTCCTCCTCTGCTCCAGCCCCTCCTCCCTCCTCTCCTCTGGGCTCTCCTCCCACCCCCTCTGCTCCAGCCCCTCCTCCTCCTTCCTCCCCCCTCCTTTGCCCCTCCTCCCAATCCTCCCCCTCCTCTGCCTTCTTCCTCCCCTCATCTACCCCCTTCCTCCCCTTCCCCCTCTTTTCCCCCCTCATCTGCCCCCTCCTCTGTTCCCCCTCCCTCTGGCCCTCCTCTCCTCATCTTCCTCTGCCCCTCCCCATCTGCCCCCTCCTCCTCCCTCTGCCCCCTCCTCCCTCCACATCTGCCCCACCCCCCTCTACCCCCTCTCTGCCACCTCCTCCCCCATCTCTGTTCCCCTCCCCCTCTGGCCCCCTCCTCCCTCCTCCCCCCTCCTTGCCCCCTCATCTCTCTCCTCCTCTGCCCCTCCCCCCTCTGCCCCGCCTCCTCCCTCTTCCCCTCCTTCCCCCTCTACCCTCCTCCTTCCCTCTGTTCCCCCCTTCCATGGGCCCTCCTCTCCTCACCTTCCTCTGCTGTAAGAAACTGAACAGTTTCACTTCCGGGTCAGCACGCGCTGCTTCTCCCTGGCCTGTGAGTGTAGTAATCACTCCAAGCTTGTTGAGATGTTTCAAGAGTATTTATTGTAGAACAAGAGTTCATCAGTAATACAGCCCCACCAGGAGCAGCCAGCAATGCGCTCAGCCCTTCTCCAACTGCGGTTTTCATACAACAACATTCCATGTTACATCATCCTTACAGGGTTCCGCTGGTGGAGAGATGGATGATACAAACTACAAGATAGCAAAAATGTAATCCATGTTACATCATCCTCACAGGCTTCCACTGGTGGAGAGATGGACGATACAAACTACAACATAGCTAAGATATAATCCATGTTCATCATCCTTACAGGGTTCCGCTGGTGGAAAGATGGATGATACAAACTACAACATAGCTAAAATATAATCCATGTGACATCATACTTACAGGGTTCCGCTGGTGGAGAGATGGACGATACAAACTACAACATAGCTAAAATATAATCCATGTGGCATCATCCTTACAGGGTTCCCCTGGTGGAGAGATGGATGATACAACCTACAACATAGCTAAAATATAATCCAAGTGACATCATCCTTACAGGGTTCCGCTGGTGGAGAGATGGACGATACAAACTACAACATAGCTAAAATATAATCCATGTGACATCATCCTTACAGGGTTCAGTTGGTGGAGAGATGGATGATACAACCTACAACATAGCTAAAATATAATCCATGTGAAATCATCCTTACAGGGTTCCACTGGTGGAGAAATGGACGATACAGACTACAACATAGCTAAACTGTAATCCATGTTACATCATGACTTACGAACTCTGATGGACAACGGAGAAACAGCGGCCCTCATCCTCCTGGACCTCTCCGCGGCTTTCGACACTGTCTGCCACCGCACCCTAGTACAGCGCCTCGGCAACATCGGAATCCAGGACAAGGCTCTGGAATGGATCACCTCCTTCCTCGACGGAAGAACACAGAGAGTCCGCCTACCACCGTACAAGTCAGAAGCCACCAAAGTCATCTGCGGCGTCCCTCAAGGATCCTCACTGAGCCCCACCCTCTTCAACGTCTACATGAGCCCCCTCGCGGCCATCGCACGCCAACACAACCTCAACATAATCTCCTACGCCGACGACACCCAGCTGATCCTCTCCCTGACCAACGACCCCGCCACCGCCAGAGCCAACCTGCACGAAGGGATGAGAGAGGTAGCCGAATGGATGACGACCAGCCGCCTGAAACTGAACTCGGACAAGACGGAGGTCCTCATCCTGGGCTCCTCGCCCTCCGCCTGGGACGACTCCTGGTGGCCCCCCGCCCTGGGCACCGCACCTAAACCAACGGACCACGCACGCAACCTGGGCTTCACCCTGGACTCCTCCCTCTCCATGACCAGACAAGTAAACGCCGTCTCCTCGTCTTGCTTCAACATCCTGCGCATGCTACGTAAGATCTTCCGGTGGATCCCCACCGAGACGAGGAAGACGGTCACCCAGGCCCTCGTCAC
Source organism: Lissotriton helveticus (assembly GCF_964261635.1). NCBI lineage: Eukaryota > Metazoa > Chordata > Amphibia > Caudata > Salamandridae > Lissotriton > Lissotriton helveticus. The sequence goes on along the minus strand of NW_027611658.1, from coordinate 2,876,760 downwards.
CAGCCGACTGGACTACGGCAACGCCCTCTACGCCGGAACCACCGCCAAGCTCCAGAAGAGACTCCAGCGGATCCAGAACGCCTCGGCCAGACTCATCCTCGACATCCCCCGACGCAGCCACATCTCCGGACACCTGAGAGATCTGCATTGGCTCCCGGTCAACAAGAGAATCACCTTCCGTCTCCTCACCTACGCGCACAAAGCCCTACACGACCAAGGCCCGAGCTACCTCAACAACCGGATCAACTTCTACACTCCCAAGCGCCTCCTCAGATCAACCAGCCACGCCCTCGCCGCCGTCCCCCGCATCCGAAGAGCGACAACAGGAGGAAGGTCCTTCTCCTACCTGGCCGCCAAGACCTGGAACTCACTCCCAACCGACCTGCGCCTGACCCAAGACCACCTCTCCTTCAGGAAGAAGCTCAAGACCTGGCTGTTCGAGCAGTAGCGGCACCCCCCCCCCCACCCAGCGCCTTGAGACCCTATGGGTGAGTAGTGCGCTCTACAAATGACCTGATTGATTGATTGATTGATCATCCTCACAGACTTCCGCTGGTAGAGAGATGGATGATACAATCTACAAGATAGCAAAAATGTAATCCATGTTACATCATCCTTACAGGGTTCCACTGGTGGAGAGATGGATGATACAAACTACAACATAGCTAAAATATAATCCATGTGACATCATCCTCACAGGCTTCCACTGGTGGAGAGATGGATGATACAAACTACAACATAGCTAAAATATAATCCATGTTCATCATCCTTACAGGGTTCCACTGGTGGAGAGATGGACGACACAAACTACACCATAGCTCAAATATAATCCAGGTTCATCATCCTTACAGGGTTCAGCTGGTGGAAAGATGGACGATACAAACTACAACATAGCTAAAATATATTCCATGTGACATCATACTTACAGGGTTCCGCTGGTGGAGAGATGGACGATACAAACTACAACATAGCTAAAATATAATCCATGTGGCATCATCCTTACAGGGTTCCGCTGGTGGAGAGATGGATGATACAACCTACAACATAGCTAAAATATAATCCATGTGACATCATCCTTACAGGGTTCAGTTGGTGGAGAGATGGATGATCCAACCTACAACATAGCTAAAATATAATCCATGTGAAATCATCCTTACAGGGTTCCACTGGTGGAGAAATGGACGATACAGACTACAACATAGCTAAACTTTAATCCATGTTACATCATCCTCACAGACTTCCACTGGTGGAGAGATGGATGATACAAACTACAACATAGCTAATATATAATCCATGTAACATCATCCTTACAGGGTTCCACTGCTGGAGAGATGGATGATACAATCTACAACATAGCTAAAATATAATCCATGTTACATCATACTTACAGGGTTCCACTGGTGGAGAGATGGATGGTACAAACTACAACATAGCTAAGATATAGTCCATGTTACATCATCCTTACAGGGTTCCGTGGGAGAGATGGATGATACAAACTACAACATAGCTAAAATATAATCCATGTTACATCATCCTTACAGGGTTCCACTGGTGGAGAGATGGATGATACAAACTACAACATCGCTAAAATATAATCCATGTTCATCATCCTTACAGGGTTCCACTGGTGGAGAGATGGATGATACAAATTACAACATTGCTAAGATATAACAGAGAGTAATAAAGACAGAGTCAGCACATGAAGAATTTCACTTCCGGGTCAGCGGCGGCAGCGACAGATGAGCTCTTCTCAGGTCTGTGGGTGTGATAGTGTGGGGTAATTTGTGGCAGAGTCAGCACCAGCAGCGGAGGCTGAGCTCCTCTCTTCAAGTCAGTGTGATTGTGTCCGGGTCAGCGGGGGCAGAGTCAGCACCAGCAGTGAGTCCTGTCCAGTCCAAGCCTCCTGCAGGGGGAGGGGCCTCTGAGGGTCTATGCCTCCTGCAGGGGGAGGGGTCCCTGCGGGTCTGTGCCTCCTGCAGGGGGAGGGGTCCCTGAGGGTCTGTGCCTCCTGCAGGGGGGAGAGGGGCCCCTGATGGTCTGTGCCTCCTGCAGGTGGGAGGGGCCTCTGAGGGTCAGTGCCTCCTGCAGGGGGAGGGGCCCCTGAGGGTCTGTGCCTCCTGCAGGGGGGAGAAGGGCCCCTGCAGGGGGAGGGGCCCCTGGGGTCTGTGCCTCCTTCAGCGGAGAGGGGCCCCTGAGGGTCTGTGCCTCCTGCAGGGGGAGGGGCCCTGAAAGTCTGTGCCTCCTGTAGGGGGAGGGGCCCCTGTGGGTCTGTGCCTCCTGCAGGGGAGAGGTGTCCCTGAGGGTCTGTGCTTCCTGCAGGGGGGAGAGGGGCCCCTGAGGGTCTGTTCCTCCTGCAGGAGGAGGGGCCACTGAGGGTCCTTGCACTTATCCTCATTTTCAGACCCTCACAGACCTCAGACCCCAGGGGGAGGAGAGGGTCTGTAAATGTCTGCTCAGGGAGGAGACTGTCAGCCCCTCCTCTTGAGTTTAAAGAAAAGACTGATTAATCCTTGAGCAAATATATGAGTGATGACCCCTGACCTCATGCCTTTGACCCCTAACCTCATGCCTTTGACCCCTGACCTCATGTCTTTGACCCCACTCTCTGTTGAACTGTGCTTAGAATGGCCGCTGAGACTCCATTTTGTGTTGCCATTTTCTCGGCATGGCAACATGGTGAAGGATTGATTTCTGTGTCCCTGTTAGAACTTGCTTAGCCCTCCCCGCTCCTTGCGGTTGAGCCGATTCCGAGAAGCTGCTTGTGTACCTCTCCCCTGGTTGTGCCAAAGACTTAGCCACATCCTGTGCACTGTCAGTAGTTCAGCCTCCCACGACCAACGGCTGTGCTCCGTGACCACGACATCTGGGCGCAGAAGCCAGAGGCTGTGTACATTGTGCAATCAGAGACAGATGCTCCCTGGCCACGATTACGCCAACCGAGACGGATAAGGAACTTGTATTCTGATTGGATATGTAAAGGGTAAGGCTAGTGCTATAATTGTGTGTGCGCTGCGGAGTGAAGCAGCAGTCTCCGTAGAATTATCTTTGTACCATTCTCCGAGCCTGTCCTTAGCTCAAGCTAATAAAGTAACTTACTTTCCTCCACAGCTAAGTTGTCCTGGTCTCTTTGGTAATGTATGAGTAAGGAAGGTGAACCCGTAGATTCTAGATGTCCCCTGCACCACTGGCTTTGACCCTCCAGTGGGGAGGGGTCTCCAAAAGCCAGTATCTCCACAACTTGCCTCTCTTTCACTTCACTGACTCAAAAGCATATGTTTTAAAATGTATCTTTTTAATAAATGTTTAAACATATCTCCCTATACAAGAAAAAGAACAAGAGAAACTAAAGAGTGGCAGTTCCATTTATAAATGTAAATATAAGGAGTGACAGCCAAAGTTGTAAGAAAGATATCCAACTTTCCATCACACTTAATACATCTGTCAGTTAGTTTCCCAAGTCAGCCTGCAGTATCAGGTTGGTAGTTTTCTTCTTTATTGACAGGTGTGGTGCAGCGGCCAGGGCACCTGACTCCGGCGCACAGGGCTCACTGCTTGAGCCCCAGCATTGGCCGCAGCTCAGCATCATGTGACTCTGGGCAACCAGAAGGCCCCAGCACCTGGATACCCTTAGGGGTGATCAGTCACACTTTACAAATCAGCAATTTAGGGACATGCTTGAGTAAAAGGAGGAATTTGCCGAATTCTTTCATGCTTACGTGCATTTATTTAATCTTGAGGGAAACAGCTTCTGTATTTAATGTTACTGGTGTTTCTTTTTCCTAGGCGGTTGTACTTTATAGGGCGTGGGTGATGATGGCTTCTTCCACTTATCTTCTAGGGATCAGAGTGTCTGCCTTTCTGTACTTAAAGTAGGTGAAAGATATTCTTTGTTGATTCTGTTTTTCACTTTCGTTTTGAATTTAGGTGCAAGAGTTTTCATGATGTTCCACCAGGGAGGAGGCATTTTCAAGTATCGGCCGTGCCAAGTGCCACGCATCAGGGGTTAGTGTATCACACCTTTTTAGTATTTCTAGAGGCGTTTTGCTTTCATAGAGGCTTGAGTGCAGCCACCCTGTATTTGTTTAATCTTATTGCAGTCTTGGCTGGGCCAAGAGAAGGGACTGGGTTGTCATTGAAACGTCTTCTGGGCTCAGCTTATTACAACATATGGGCATTGTTTCTAGCGCACACGTCCGGAAACAGTAATGAAAGCGTCTCTGATCCTGAGCACATGCTCTGTTCCTACCACCAGTCCAGGGATTGACCAGCCTATAGGACACTGTGGCTGTGCCAGGACTGGTCCCACAGGTCAGTATGAGAGCCATTGTGTTGGCCACTTGTGGGTCTGTTTCATGGACTGGTGGGAAATTTATGTACTGTAGACTTTCCTGATATTATCACATGGACTGCAATTTGTATAGCAACCAGAAGTCTGGTCACCAGCACATTACCTGTATCCATTGGGGTGTTTCAGCACCCCCTGCATGCCTTAATGATTGTGCACCCCTCCAATTTACAGACAGTGAAGAAGACCTACATTGGTCAAATCCAGAGGCTAACATTTCAGCCAACCAGGGCCTGGACACCGCTGGTGCTCCAGATTAAATCCCCCACCCTAAACTACTCCCTAAGGGTTTGTAACAGTCAAACTAAATCAGATACACCAGGGAAGCACACTTTTAATCGACCAGGACACTCTTCTATCATAGACTACATCCTGATATGTATCAGCATGCCACCAGGTGGTGGACGTTGCTGTTCTGACCCGACACAACAGCGACCACAATGCTCTAATCTTGGACTTGGAACTGCCATTTAACAAGGAAGTCTCTGGTCTAAACATACTGAAAGATGACAGATTAACGTAGACCAACAACAGAAGAAGAGTCCGGTGGTCAACCATACAGCAATCCCATGTTAGGATGGCATCCCTATACGACTTAGTGATTCTGTATCTAGTGGCAGCGGAACAGTCCATTCTCAGTGATGGTACATTCATCTCCTTCACTCGAGTTGCAGAGATCTATGAGGTGTTGATTTCCACTCTGGCTGATATATTTTTTCCCCCGTCATACCCAAGTGCATGTAAAAAGACCAAACACCCCTGGTTTAAGGACATGTTGTCAGATGGCCAAGTGAGCATTGATGAAGGCAATCACAACCAGAGATAGACCCCTAATCAGAGAAAAGAGGCAGCTGTATAGAGCTAGCATCACCGAAGCAGAAAAACTGTGGGAGCTGGACAAGTGGGATACTTTGAAACAGGCCCTATCCACCCATGACGTGAAGGCTTTCAGGTGTATAGTTAATACAGGTAGCAGGTAAAGGGAAGCAGGCCATCGAACCAAAAATGACAGCCAATGTCTGGAAACAACATATTGAGGCCCTGTATCTTAGGTTGGAGGATTAGGGTACTAGTAAAGTTAAAGATTTTTTTCCACCAAAGGACATCTACTCTGAGGCCCCTTTGATAACGCTTACAGAAGTTATCAATGCCTTAAGCAAAATTGCCTCTTCCAAACTGTTTTATTTTGGCAGTGATCGGTGTTAGCATTTAGCTGAAAACATCTTGTTTTTGACAGCCATCTTGCCTGCCATGTGCTCACCATGTGCTCTGTCCTTCCTTGCTGTCGTTTACTCTTGTACTCTGCTTACAGACAGACTATATTTAGGCTCTGCTGCTCTGCACATGCGCAGAAGAAACTGTAACTGTTCATACACCTGTTCTAGTCTGTAAGTGGCAGGGTATTCTTCTTGGAGTCAGCAAACTGCTAGCTCCTCCCTACTGTTGACTGTGCATTTCTGTATGACCTTTTATATATGTAAACCTTCTCTTCTGTACTTGTACTGCCTTCTTCTGAGCCCCTGTGTGGGTATAAAAGGACCATGTTCCTTCTGTTCAGTGTGCTACTTCATACACTACCGAAGGGTGTTGTGTGAATGTAGTTCCACCTCATGAGGTTAATAAAAAGCTTTGCTTTATATTACAGTCTCCGTGCCAACTTCTATTCTTTTGGTCTGAGGACTTGTGTAGAGAAGGGCGAACCCCTAGCACTGGTAGGCCTAGCTGAGGCTCACATGGCAGACAAGATGGCAGCCAAAACAGCTAAATGCTAATACAGATGGCTGCCAAATGACAACAGACGACCCCTTTAGCATTAGCTGAAAACATTCATTCATTTAGGAAAGTCCGAATTCACATCTTGTACGTTTATTAGCATAATTTTGGTAATCTCTTTATTCAGCATGTGTTGGGCTTTTATTTCTGCAACATTTCGCTTAGTTGGTGTACAGGCAGTGATACAGATGGAGCAAAGTATTGGACCACATTGTATACATATACAGCATGTAAATAGGTATTACAAGTATCACACCTAGGATGGTCAATAGCTTCCAACCCCAAGTGACAAATAGTGTCCAAAACCAGCTGGCAAAAGTCTAGGTGCTAGTCTCTGGGTGAATTTCAGACAAAATAGGTATTAGGTGAGGATATAAAACTGCTGTTATGGGCACCTTCAATAGTCAGAACCACAGTACACTCACTTCTTCCTACTGGAATTCTCCCAACACTGCCTATACACAAGTCTGCTTTTGCTTTAGTAACAGAAATCACAAATGGTCCATTGTTCTTAATAGTTCGCATATTTGGGAAAACATATGGTGTGGAAATATTTTCAGGTCGATACTCCTCTCATTCCTATTTAGACCCCTCAGCTCGAGGATAACCATCGTCATCTGGATAACACACTTTATTGAGGTGATAGTTAATTAATACTACTGCCGTACCAGAGATGTTAGCCTTTCCAGAAGCAACAACGAACACAGTAACCAAATCAGAAAGGAAAACAATACGTTGCCTTGAGAAAAAATACCAAACACCCAAACTCCCCCCTCCACCCCCAACTTGAAACCGTTACGATACCCCCCACCCTGCACCCCTGCGTTAGACTCAAAAGCCACACCAACTTGCAGTGTGCCTGTCGCCCTAACATTAAACTAATCAACAGAAAGAACCACTGAGGAGGATAGAGTCCCACTCCCCCCGCCACCCTCGGGTATACATGAATAAGACACAGTGGTATGAGAAGCATCGAACCCAGCTGTATGACATGTCAATTGTTCAAGAGTCGGGAATCATAAAGTCACTCTTGTTCCAAGAGCCACCCTCGGCTCCACCCGGATGCCCGGTTCGGTCATTCTGTTTGGGTAGAGTATCCAGCCAGTCACTAACTCTCTCGGGACGATCAAAGAAGAATGTTCCGGTCCTTGTATTCAACACAAAGCCTAGTTGGAAATAGCATCGCATATTTCAGGCCCATGTCTCTCAGCCTTCTCTTAACCCGTGAAACCCCATCCTTTGCCTCTGAACGAGCTGGGTGAAGTCCCGGTAGAAACTCACCGTCGTGTTCTCGAACTTTACGGGGCCACCCACTCTCGAAGCCTGCAGGATAATGTCTCTGTCCCTAAAGTTGAAAATTCTGGTGATGATAGGCCTCGGAGGGGCACCCGGCTTCGGTTTCCCACCCGGCACTCGTTGGGCACGCTCCACAGCGAAAAATGTACTCAGTCCTGTAGGGGCGAGGTGATTTAAGACGAGGTCTTCCACAAGGAGAATCGTTGCCAGATTGTCGGAAGTTTCAGGGACACCAATGATACGTACGTTATTGCGTCAGGCCCTGTTTTCAAAATCCTTCAGTCGATGGGCAATGAGGTCATTAGAGGATCGCAGATTTCCGATTTCCGTCTGCAGGTCGGACACATCGGTCGTGAGGCTAGAGGTCTTCAGATCTAGTGACTTGACCCTTTCATTGGTCTTCGACAAGTCCACTCTAATCAAAGTAACATCAACGGCTACAGTGTCAATTTTGAGAGCTAGAGCCTCATATTGCTGGCCAATGGAAGCCTTCATGTTGGCAATGGCACCCATGACATCCTGCAGAGTCAATGTGGTCGACGCGGCCGGGTCTTCCTTGGAATCTGCCAGAGCCCGACTGGTGCCTTCGGGGGACCCCTTGGAATGGGTATAGCGATCCATGATGTTAGTCTGGATCGGTCCCCCCCGTAGAGGCTTTTGGTTTTCCGCTTCTCGTTGTCAGCCCTAGCCGCCATCTTGAAATGTGTGCCCCGAAGGGGCCCGTGAGACCTGGTGAAAATGGCCGCTCACAACCAAACCACCGTAGACCACAAAGGTGGGCTCCAGAGGCACAAGCAGCAGCGTAGCCCAACACCCAAGCATCCACGACCGCTGGCACACAATGGATAGGCAGCGTTAGGCTGAACCTCGGGGGGACCGAAGCAATCCTGTGATCTGATAAGGCCAAAGACCCAAAAAACAAAACCAAAAGTCAGATCAGGGCAGCAGGGGTAACCCCTCAGGCCGTTGTCGTTCAACTACTCCCCGGCGTCCTGGTGTGTCAAGCCCCCGGTGTCGCCGTGGGGCGGGCCTCAAAAGCTCAGATGTATGTAGCAGCGGTTCCCGAAGTCCAAATTAAATTTTAAAAACAGCTAAGGTGTCAGCTGAGGTTCATCTACAAGAACCCGTCATCAAAATCAGGATATCTTTCAGGATATGTGCGGAGGGCGGCGAGGGTCTCGGGAGCCCTGTGCCCACGCGGCCATCTCGGATGCGCGCGAAGCTCCTCCTCAAGAATGTGGTTTTAATGATGGTTTGCAATTATGAACGAAAGGCTTTTCAATAATTATTAAATACGGATTGTTGTGAAATGAGAAACCCAAAATTTCCATTTGTGTAAAACACTACCCTCTACTGTAGCATGCTTTTACCTTCTAACAAATGTATGCAAGAACAAGGGGGGCGTATAGTGCCCTCCAACAATAGCTCACTGGAAAGCACAGCAATAAACTAAAACCATGTATTGCTGATTCATGTGGAGAGCCTCCCATCATATTGTATAGATAGTGAGAATTATTTTCTACAAAAGATATACACAGGAGACAATCATATTTGACAATTACCTAGGATGTGATCTTGCTAATTATGAATACAACATACGCAAGGTCTAAGAGCCTACGAACATGCTTTTCGCAATAGACCAATATCTCCATATGACTATACATGGATGCTTGGGACCATGACTTTTGACAAAATAACAATATTTTCATATTTAACAATAGATATTACAGACAAATCTCAGGGACAGCAATGGGCACCTGCTCTCCCAGCTCTGCAAATGTATTTGTGGTCTGGTGGAAGGAACAGGTCTGTCGTGTAGTTCCCACTAATCTGCAGGACTTGCGCGTTTGTTGGATAACATAAACTTTGGATGAGGTGCCATGACTGGCTCCGGGCACCTCCGCAGGATGAGTTGGCCTAGAGACCAGCTAGCTCACAGTGCCACCATAAGACTCCCTAACCTTACCAGGAAGGGAATGGTTTCTGGCAACCTCTCAAGGTGACAACCCTGACCCCTCAGGGATCTTGGAAACAGAACAGAACCTTTTGCTCAGTCACTCAAGCTTACTTGCTCTCAGAGAAATATACAGAGAATACACAGTGAGACGTTTTCAATATATTTATTGAACCAACGTTATTCTTGTATAGAATACATAAGCTGCTATAATCAGTAGACCGAAGCAGCTGAAAGCGATTACAAGCACGTAAATAGTAGATATAGTTCTACCATGGTGCTAAAACAGTGTATATATGCAGGCATATAAACAAGGCAGTAATCAGGCGGACTCCTACTATGCACTCCCTACTCTGCATGTACGTAGAGTGTGTGTCGGTGTGAAGCCAAGAATCCCCACTACGGGACATGACAGGAGAGAATGCAGGCCACGAATTTGTTACAAACTGAACACCGACCACGGAGATGCCAGCCCGCTGCACAGTGCAGTCTCAGCCCGCACGGACCCTGTATGTCAGCTGTAGCGCCTCCTCTACTAATCTATTGGGATGCTCATTATTTATAATAGAAAGCATCTTGTGATGTACGTACAGGTTAGACAATGTTATAGATATGTAGATAGCCCTGTCACCCTGTGGATGAAGATACGGCATTTGTACATAGTGTGTCAAGAGGCCTTGTACTTAGTGTTCAAGGCATCGTGACAATGTTGTCCGAAGCTAGATGTGTAAACAAAGTAGTGTCAGAGAAACCAATCCAAAATTGTTGTGCATGCAAATATGTGCAAAAGGTCACAGCAGAAATGTTACTGTAAAAAATATGACAATATATGAAATGAGCCACTTCACTACATGGGCCTAACCCGGGCACATAACAGGTGGTCTGGACATCACAAAATGAAAACATGACAAACCATACGCTGATTTGGATCGGGGATATAGATGACCTTTCCCTGCTGTGGGACGGAAGTAGGGAAATGTCTAAAAGATAATCCAGAGACAGACAAAAACTGATCTCAACTGACAATTCACTCATTAGATCAGAAATAAATCTATAAATGATCTGGCTATCCATACTGAGCTAGAGAAGCACACATGGTCAAAAGCCTACATAGAAAGGAAAAAGAAGGGTGTTGTGAATAGCGTGCATCCACAGAAACTGATAGAAAGTATCCCCTATGGTGAAATGCTACAGACCCGTAGAAACTGTGATAGCCAAGAAGTGTATGAGAAGGAAGAAAAAAGTAAGCGACCAGCAGCCAAGCGAGAACCAGAACATGAATAAACTACTTTTAAATCAGAGACACCAAAGGAGAGACCTGATATTACCGTAACGTTCATCACTACAAACAATACGAGGTACACCACAGCAAGACAAATTCTAAACATTGGAAAATATTAAAAGCTGATCAGGTGATTGGACACAATATTACCTCACATCCCTCCATCACATATCGTAAAGCCACATCCTTAAAGGACAAACATGCTCATAGCTATGTAGATAGTCCAATGAAAGAAAGGGGCCATCTAATCTAAAAGGTTTCAGAAAATGAGGGAAATGTATGGCTTGTAAATCTGGTATCAAAATAAAGGTGGTTATTCTACATAACAGGAAGGAAAATCAATCAATTCATAACCTGTAGCACAGATTTCTGTGTCTATATACCTGAAAGAATGTACAAACAGAAAACAATATGTGGCCAACTTGATGTTCCCCATTGGCAAGTGATGGAGCACATGAGAGGCATCAAACACCCGATCTTAAATTCACCAGTGTCTGGAGATTTTGTAAAATGCCATGATATCATTGTAGACGCGCTCGGTTTCTTTGGCCTTATGTCAGAGGAGGTGATCAAGAGAAGAAATTGAAAAGGATCGATTTAAGATCTAATACAGAGCTGGGTACCGAGGAAGTCAAGGGCCTGAATAAAGATTGGGAATAACACGGGCACATAGGATGAATACTGATGTCGAATCTGCAAACTTTCCCACTACTGACACTCTCTGGAACACATGTTAAAAAAAGCCATCATTTCCTTGCAAGATTAGAAATATAGAATTTCTTTACATTTCTCAGTGCACTACTTAGGGTAAAGGGGGTATACCCCACAATCATACTAGATTGATAAGGCCCACTGAAGGCACAAAAAGTTGGACTTAAAAATCAGTGATGCCACTGCGATCCCCTGTGGCTACAAAATCACCCCCAAATACAGCGTCGACCGACCAGGAGAAGGCAAAGCCATCATCCGCAAGAACACCCACCAACTGACCACTTACTCGAATGACTCAATGACTACAATGGAACACCTCCCCTTCCAGATCCAGAGCAACCCCAACACCACCCTCCGTGGCTCCCTAATCTACAAGACCCCCAGCCCCCACCCGACCTTCAACGAAGCCATCGTAGACCTCATCGCACACCAGGCTCTAGCATCCACCGATTACATCCTACTCGGAGACCTCCACTTTCACTTGGACAACCCCAGTGACCAAAACACCGACTCCCTACTGGAGAACTTCGCCAACATCGGACTCAAGCAGCTAGTCACTACATAGACCGATACAGCCAGACAAATGCTAGAACTCATCTTCTCCATCAGTGGGAACCACACCTACAGCCACACCACCAAACTCTTCCTGATCAACCCACACTGTGTGCACTTAGCCATTCCCACTGTTCACCACCACCCTCACCCCCCCTCCGCCAGATCTGTTGTAGCTGAAACAAGGCCACTGAAGAACTTCTTGTCAACTTTCTCAGCATGACCGCACCACTAGCAGATGCCAACACCGCAGCACACAACCGTCATCAATGGATCTCCAACTGAGCCGACACACCAGCACCCCTGAAGAAGACACCAGGCAGGCAAAACTTCAAGAAAGCCACCTGCTTCACTTCAGCCCTCCACAAGTCCAAACGTACCAGCAGACAACTTGAGAAGAGATAGAGGCACAACAAAATCCCAGAAACCCAAGCAAACCGCTGTCAACGCACACCACCTTCTTAAAAGCACAAAGAAAACAGCCATCAAAGACAGAATCAATGCCTATGCACACAACAACACAGAAGTCTTTGCCATCGTCAAGGAGTTCTTCAGGCCCAACAGCGAGACCACAGACGTTTCACCCTCCCTAAGACCTCTGCAACAAACTCAGCACATTCTTCACCACAAGATCAGGCAGAACTACAACAGCTTTGACACCCAAGACCCTGCTACAATGCCTGCCGCCACCGCACACAACAAGGCCTTACCCCAACATATCATGCTCAACTGGACTCCACTCACCACAGATTACACACTCAAGCATCCACTCCAGAGCCCCACTGGATCCTTGCCCGTATCACATCTTCCATTGAGCAGCCGCAGCACCATCAACTGCGCCATCAAAACGGCCACCTTCCCTGCCGCCTGAAAACACGCCAAGATCAACCCCCCTGCTGAAGAAGCCATTTGCAGACCCGCAGACCTCCAGTACATCAGACCTATCTCCCTCCTCCCCTCCCTTGCCAAGGTCATCGAAAAGGCCCTCAAAATCCAACTCTCCAAGTTAATCGAAGCGAACCATGTCCTGAACAACTCCCAATCTGGCTTCCAAAGCAATTATATCAATCCTCGACAATGGTGAGCAAGATGCGGGCACACAGCGGCGGCAGCTCTCCCTTAGCTGCAACGGCCCACAGGACAAATCACGATGAGGCAACGTTGGCAAAGGTGCGGGCGCTCAGCGGCAGCAGCTCTCTCTCAAATGCGGCGACCCACAGGACAGATCCCAATGATGCAAAGTTGGCAAAAGTGCGGGCACTCAGCGGCAGTAGCTCTCTCTTAGCTGCAGCGGCCCTCAGGACGAATCATGATGATGCAAAGTTGGCAAAGGTGAGGGCCCTCAGCAGCAGCAGCTCTGTCTTAGCTGCAGCGGCGCACAGGAAGAATCACGATGATGCAAAGTTGGCAATGGTGCGGGCACTCAGCGGCAGCAGCTCTCTCTTAGCTGCGGCGGCACTGGTTCGATCCCAACCTCACCTTCGGACCCCAGATCAATCGGGTGGTTGGATCATGCTTCGGGACTCTCAAGAGCCTCAGGAAGGTTCTGAAGTTTCTGCCTATCAAAGCACGCCAAACATTAGTGCATGCATTAGTTACATCGAAGATGGACTATGGCAATCTTCTCTATTTAGGGTCTTTAGAGAAGAATCTGAGCCGCCTGCAGGTTTTGCAGAATGCTGCTGCCCGACTGGTGCTCAGATTACCCAAAAAAGCAGCCTCCAAAGCGGCGCTCCAAGCCCTGCACTGGCTCCCGGTGAGAAGCAGGGTGGAATTCAAAGCACTCTGCACCTGCCACCGGATTGTCAATGGTAAGGCCCCCCTTCCATTGCAGGGACTGCTGACACAATACGAGCCTTCCCGTTCCCTAAGATCTTCCGGCATGGGGCTCCTGTCTATTCCCAAGGTGTCTAAAGCTCGGATGGGAGGAAGATCCTTTAGATATCTGGCTGCGTCAAGCTGGAATAAACTTCCTGTGGCGCTGCGTCTAGAACCATCAGAACTCATCTTCAGAGCCAAGTTAAAAACATTATTATTTACCCGGTAGCAGGTTTCCGCCTAGTACTTCTCCCACAGCACTCGCTCCTTAGCGCGGGGACACGCCGTTGTGCGTCACCAAGCGCTTTATAAAACCCCCTATTATTATTATTATTGTAAATTGTCGATTAAGTCACCTCTGATATCACTTTGTTTATTGTATTCATTGACATATTTGATCTCTCTTGGACACAGTTGAGTGCCCGGCGATAAAAAAATAGGACTAGTTCTCAAAGAGGTTCTGAAATCTCACTCCCCAGTTTTGAGTTCTCAAGGCACATGCTCCTTTAAAAAAAGTGCAGTTTTTCAGGTTTGTAAAAAGGAAAGAAAAACTGTCTGTATTTTAAGCTGCTGTTTATTCTTGAGAACCCTCAAAACGAAAGAAGTGACTGCTCGCTGTGTGTTGGTCGTTAGCAGCCATTCTATGGCCGTCAGCGGATTTTTTGTTCGATTTCTCCCTTTGAATCATTTTGAACACTTTTTGCACGGAGCCTGCCCAATGGCATGCAGAATGTAAGTGAACTTGGACAATATTCTGTGCCTTGTTGCCAAGATTGCCTCTTGCATTGTGGGGTGACCACAGCCCCTCAAGAAGGCACCCCCAAAACCGTAGATACAACTTTAGTACGGGGCTTTAACCCGCCTCTGTCTTCCATTGGCTAGCTCCATAAATGGAGGCTAGCCATTGGAAGAGAGATGTGACAGTAAATGTTGGAGCAGATTCGTGGGCGTTCCGGTGATTTTTCCTAGCTCCGCCCCTTTTAGAACGTCATGCGGCAGTGGGCGGTTGTTTTTTTTCCGTTTTTTTTTCGGCATGTTTCGGTCTATTTGAAAGTGTCTTTTGCAGGAGTGGGCTGCGAGAATTAAGTTGCCAGGAAGTACTTTCTATTTGCGATCAGGTAAGCAGCATTTTGTTATAATTTTCTTTTCACTTTGTACGTCTACCCCGTCTCATGTCGTCTCCGTGTTTGTTTTCCGTCTTTGCGTGTCTCGTTGCTGTCGTCTCTGTTTTTCGTGCGAAAAATGTCTTTAATTTAGCGAGAGTTGTCATTCAAATATCAGTTAGACATATATTATGGAAATGCAGTTGTGGTGTCTCGTGGTTCCTTTGTCCATCCCTTGATCAATGATGTAGCATTTAGAATGTGCTGATGTAGGTGGTCAAGGGATTCTAGGGATGACCAGTTTACATCAGCACATTCTAAATGCTACATCACTGATCAAACGGAGATAAGGGTGATGGTTTGCCTCCCTCTCTGTGATGATGACAGTCTATTTGTGGATTTACGAGATGCATATTTCCCATGTTAAGGCATTGAGTTCTCCCCCCTCGACCATCAATGAAAGAGAGTACTTCTCCTGCTGTGGTCATGAAATGTGATGCTGAGGTACTGGATTTACAGCTATCCATGAAGGAAGTTAAAACTAACTTCCTAACAAAAGTTATACAGCTTGCACATGCATCTTCTGAGCCCTTATTGCCGTTCAAAGAAGTCGTGACCAGCCCCCTTCTGAATGCCTTCCTATTGAACCACAATTTGGATATGTCCAGACTCTGTCCGCCATGGCTTGGACTTGCAAAACACCTACTTTCATTAAATAAAATGAAACAAGCATTTGCAATGCAATAGGTCTCGCATTTAATGAAATTTAAGCTATTGCCATTGTAAAGTACAATGTCTTTTATTTATCTTTTAAAAAACAAAAACAAAATAAAAGGCATAGCCATTTACAATGCCAATAGCTCAAACTTGCGTAACTGCGAGACCTATTGCATTGCAAATGCTTGTTTCAATATTGTCTGCTGTTCATGGGATATTTTATTCAATATGTATATTGCTTCTCATGTATAGGATCTACTTGTATGATTACTTTCACATTGTATTTAAACACTGAATTCTTTCTTGGTATTCATAGTCCACCATTCTTTTGTTTTCAAATTTCTTTATTGATTCACCCGTTTCACTCGCATTTTCCCTCGCGACCCACAACTATAGTCCACTTTCTATTTTACACGGCCACAATATTTTGCGCATGCGCAAACCTTTTCGGCACTTCCGCACTCCATGGGCGGCGTTTCATCGTGTTTGCAGCTTTGAATCTACGCGTTTACCGCGTTACACTTTGGGTAAGCGAAACAGTTTCACCGACAAGACACGATTTTAAAATAAGGGGCACCAGGCTATTAATCTGCACTTTTAACGATTTTCACTCGTAACACTTTGTTTATTGTTGACATGTAACATTTACAATTTTCACTTGAGCATTGCATGGAATAACCACCATATACTCGAGGGTTTTCTGCACACAGTTCACCCATGTTATTATTCACACTCCACGTTATAATCTCAACGTCATTTTTCAATTTCAGTAATTCTCGGGTGTACTTATAGTCACTAATAGTTCTCTTGCACCATTTTCAGAACGTAATTTTTAACCTCACGTCCCCCATCTATTTTTTGGCACTTTCTCCTTCTGCTATCACCAGATTTAATTAACATTGTTTTCTCACAATTTTTGATTACTTTCATATCACTCGGGCCCTGATTAGTAATTTCTGACTTTCCTCCTTTTTCCTAGAACACATTGACCCCCTGAAGAAGAGCTTTTTAGCTCGAAATGCATTGGGGATACTGACTCATGTTGTTCATATTCACAACCACGATGTATTGAACTTTTGTGATCATGGAATCATTACGCAATGTTTAATTTGAACCATCTTTACCTAAAGGATTACTCTTGATTCAGAAGAATGAATCACATGTATTAAACTACAAAAGTGAATAAAACTTTGAACATTCGAATATCCTTGTGTAACTTGCATTTATCTAGCACAAAGGAGTGCTCAGGCTTCTCACCTTACGCCTGTAAGGTCTTTCTTGCAATGTTTCAATGATGCCAGCTGGTCTTTGGTTGTTTTTACTATGGAGTTGTAGCTGGCCAAACATTTCTCAATATTCCCTGATTCCAGGATAATAGTTGCCGGGAAAGTGGTCAGGTGTTATGTTATGCCACTGTCGACGGAGACTATAGGGGGCTATGGAAGGGGCAGAGTTGACCCTGGGTCCCCTAAGTAAATTAAAGAGTGATCTGTCCACAAAAGATGCTTGGAGAGTTGGTCAGGATAAGATCTAAAGTGTGTCCCGCTAGATGTGTAGTACGCTTGTTGATCATTCCTAGTCCTAAAGTGGCCAAGTTTGCAAGAAACATATAGGCGTCCTGATTAGAAGTGTTCTCACTATGTACATTGAAGTCCCCTAGTAACAGAAAATGTTTAGTGGAGATAACATGAGGGGCAATTAATTCCATCAGTTGAAGCGAGAAATCTAAAAGGGGACCTGGGGGCTGAAATACATGGGCACCTTTCCAGCTATAATGAGGTAAAAAAATAAATCTAAAAACCGCCATATCTATTTAATCATTGCAACATTGCTCAAGTGTCGATACATTAATAATGTCTTTATGGATAATGGCTATCCCTCCACCCACCTTAGACTGTCTTTCCAGCCTTTGAATATGGTAGCCATCAGGAACTGTCACCGCAATAGCGGGGGTGGAGCTAGGTTTGAGCCAGGTTTTAGTCAGAAATGCGATGTCGGGATTCTCAGAAGATACTAGGTCCCAGATTTCAGTGGCATGCTTGGGCAGAGATCTAACATTGCCCAAAAAGCAGTTCCAGCCCTGACCAAATTTGTCGGAAGGACAGTCTAGGGGAGTCTGAGGAAAAGTCTGGGGGAGATTATCTAATTTATAATTATGCTTTGACTTTTCTGGATCAGATAGCAGCAGGCAGCATGCGTCTGCTTCAGCTCCATGTCTTGGAATTTGCAAAACCTGCACCCCGAAAGGCCCCTCCATGTCATGGAATACCCAAAAGTGTCATGTGGGTGGTTAATACATTTAGATGTGCTTGATCGTTTGATATCTAGGAGTTCCCGCCCCGTATAAGAGTATATCTGCCTGTGTCCCAAGTCATTCATGAAAAGTCCAGGGGTCTGGGCTCCTGGCGACAGCTGGGCGCAGACACATGAGATGTTTGTGAAAGATCTTTGGTTGTATTTTTCTCAAATTAGTAGTAGTAAAGTTAGAACTGCTAACTTTAGGACTCCTAAATGCCTTCTGTGAATACCGAAAGTCTTAACATTAGGATTTTTCTCAACTTTACTACTAATAAACTGAGAAAATCCTAATTTTAAGACTTTCGGTATTCACAGAAGGCATTTAGGAGTCCTAAAGTTAGGAATCCTAACTTTACTACTACTAAATTGAGAAAAATCCTAACTTTAAGACTTTCGGTATTCACAGAAGGCATTTAGGAGTCCTAAAGTTAGAACTCCTAACTTCTGTGAATACCGAAATGAGTAAGTGCCTTCTGTAAATACCAAAATGGTAGTAAGTTTAGGATTGTGTCTTTTTTTGGTAATCAACTTTATTGGGTATATAAAACAGGAAAGAAAATTCATTGGTTGCAGCTCAATCAACACATATAGCAGAATACAATCAGTAGTTGTATCGGTCGGGTCATTCTTCTCCAGTCCATATATACATCTTGTATTACCAGATGTATAGGCATAGTTCGCGCAATACATCTCAAATCACGGTTGAAGTAGGTTAAACCATTTCACCCAAATCCTATGGAACAGTTCCCTTGCCCCCCGAGCTTCAAATAAGGCCTCTTCCTGGGTCCCGCACCAATCAACCACCCTCCTCCATCTCCCCACAGTAGGAGGCGTGGCGCGGGACCAGTATCTTGCTATGTCCCTTTTGGCCACTGTTATCGCCGTCCCCAGTAGGCGCCTGTCCGACCTGGATCCATCCAGTCTGCCAAGGACCCCCAGAAGCATCCGCAATTGCTCATGGGGAACCTCCCAGCCCAGGGCTCGCGTGAGGTCCCGCTCCACTCCCATCCAGAACCTCGCCAATTCGGGGCAGAGCCAAACCATGTGGTAGAGATCCGTGGGTGCCGTGCCGCACCTCGGGCAGTCTGGGAAGGGTCGCAGGCTGGCGCGGAAGAGTCATTCAGGGGAGAGATAGGCCGCATGCAGGTAATAGATTTGCACCAGACATAGTTTGGCAGATGTGGTTAGGGTTCTAGGTGCCATAAGGGCATCCCTCCAGTCCGCCTCCTCCAGGGGACCCACCCACCCCTCCCAGCGAGCGCGCAGGATGTCCAGGGACGCCGGGCCATTATTAACTAGGGAGCGATAGATGCGGGACACCCCCCCCTACCCAGGGTCCCTATTATCACCTGGGCTTCCAGCGGACTGAATTCCAGGAGGGGGGTCGGCAGTGGGAGATGTGTGTTGAGCGCGTGGCACAGCTGCAGATACCGGAAGTGCTGGGTATGGGAAAGAGCATGGTTCCGCTGTAGGTCCGCGAAGGCCCGGATATGGTCCCCGACCCAGACATCCCCCAGGACCGAGACGCCAACTAGATCCCAACAACGGAATCCGTCCAAGGCTGCCACCTCCCGGAGCCAGGTGCTATGCCACAGCGGTGTTTGTCTGGTGAGTTTGTGATTCCAGCCCGTGTGGTGCAGAGCTGTTCGCCAAGCCATGAAGACCGTTCTGGTAATAGGCGCCACATTTTGCGGGACCGGCTGCCATATAAGAACGCTTGGATCCGGGGAAAATCTATCCCCTCAAGTTTCACCCGGTATGCTGGGTCGGACCAGCCACCTGCATACCAGTCGTAGACGACGATCAGCTTAGAGGCAAGATAGGAGAGGAAGAGATGAGTTACCCCCAATCCTCCGTCATAGGGGGGAATACGGGTGTGCGCCAGGGATATACACGGGCGACCATTCCCCCAGAGGAAACGGGTCAGAAGTCCGTCCAGTTCGCGGAACCAGGCGCGGGAGAGGGGGATGGAAGTGTTTTTCAAGACATAAAGAAAGCGCGGGAGGACCATCATTTTTAAGAGGGCGCTTCTCACTACGGGGTTGAGGGGGAGTGACTGCCCCTTCTTAAGATCAGCCTTCATTCGGGCAGCCAGGGGGGCGATGTTCAGCGCCCATTCAAGCTCTGGCAGAAGGGTTACTTACCCATATCCCTAGGTATTTGACCGATTAGCGTCTTAAAGGGATATCCGACTGCCAGTTGTAGCACTCCCTTGAGGGGTGTAATGGAACCAACGTGGATTTAGCCGCGTTGAGCCAGAGTCCGGAGACCTTTTCAAAGGCCGCAAGGGAAAGCAAGCACCTGGGGCCCGAGGTCGCTGAGTCTGCCAGATACAAGACCACATCGTCGGCGTAGAGGGCGATTTTATCTTTGTGGCTCTTGTTCCAGGTCCACCCTTGGACAAGGGGGTCCTGCCGAATGAGCGCTGCCAGAGGCTCCATTGCTAATGCAAAAAGAAGAGGTGAGAGGGGACACCCCTGACGCATACCTCTCCGGATCTGAAAGGCCTCAGAAAGCACCCCATTGACCAGCAGACGGGACCAAAGCCCATCGTCTCCAGCACATCTTGCAGGTAGTTCCAGTTCACTGTGTCAAAGGCCTTTTCAAAGTCCAGGAAGAGGAGGGCCAGATAAGGGGAGAGCCGAGCACGATGAGCCAAGGCCAGATGGATGCGCCGGATGCAGTGGCGAGTACCCCTAGCAGGCATGAACCCGCACTGGTCTGGATGGACCAGGTCCGGCAAGCGAGGTTTAAGCCTCTGGGCTAGTATGGTGGCGTAGAGCTTGATCTCTGTGTTGATAAGGGAAATTGGGCGGTATTCCGCACAGCTCATGGAGGGTGGATGAGTCGTGTAGATGACCACTATCGTGGCCAGATCGGATTCAGGGGGGAAGGAACTGGTGTCTGCCACATGGCGGAAAAGGGCCAACAGCTGTGGGGCTAGGGCGGCCCGGAAGGTGGTATAGTATTCCTGCGGGAACCCATCAGGGCCAGGCGTCTCGCTGGGATGCAGGAGGGGGATGGCCCCCAGCACCTCCTCCAAGGTGAAGGGGCGATCTAAGGCCTCCATGGAGTCCCGTGGCAGAGAGGGAATCAGAATTCCCGTCTCCTCCAGCAGGTCGGCCAAGGAGTCTTCCGCCTGTCGTGCCGCGTAAAGGTTCATGTAGAACTGCGCAAAGAGGCGTGCCATGGCCTCCGAGGTCGTTTGGAGGGTACCGTCCTGCACCTGGATCTCCGGAATGATACGATGGACTTTGGGGTAGGAGACCAGGTTGTGGAGGAGCTTGCCATTTTTGTCGCCCCATCCGTATACCCGCGCCACTGAAGAGCACCCGAGCATCTGGGCCGAGTTCAATGAGATCTGCCGGATTTCCTCCCGAATCAGTGCTAACTGTCGGGTGGGGTCCGCGCGTCCGGTGAGTGCGTGCTCCGCCTCCATCCGAGCCGCCCACGACTCCAACTCCATGAGTCGGGCCAACTGGTCTGCCCGTTTGGCGTGCACAAGCCCCCATGCCACTCCACGAATCACAGCCTTACCTGCCTCCCACAGGGTCCCGGGCGACGGGACTGACCCCTCGTTGGCAGAGAAATAGTGAGCCAGTTCCTGTTCCAGCGAGTCCACCAGATCGGGGTCTTGGAGGAACCACACGTTGAGGCCTCATACCGCTCTCGGACAAGCCGAAGGTGAACCAAGTCGGAGGGAGACGGGGGAGTGGTCCGATAGCCCCCGAGGCAGAATAGCCACCCCGGAGACAAAGTGACAGTCATTGGCCGGGAGCAAAAGAAGGTCAATGGGGGACTGGGTATGGTGGGAGGCCGATGTGTGGGTGAATTGCGTCACACAAGGGTTCCCGACTCGCCACGCGTCGCAAAGCCCCAGGGCGGAGGCCCATCCCGACAGGGCATCTGCCGAGGCAGTCCGGGTCACGGACGGGGTCCTGGTCGTGTCACATCGGGGCTGCATGACCGCATTGAAGTCGCCTGCCACCACCGTTAGGCCCCGTGGGAGGGAGGAGAGGATCCCCGTGAGGCAACGGAGCGTCGGGGGGAGAAGGGCAGGCGGGATGTAAAGACTCAGGATGTTTAGGGGGCATCCCTCCAGTGTACCCGAGATCCCCACATAGCGACCCTGTGGGTCGGTGTCGGCCCTGGTGAGAGTGAAAGGAAGGCTTTTCCTAAGCAGGATTGCCACCCCCTGGGACCCACATTTAAATCCGGAGTGCCAGACCATTGCGTACCCACAGCGGGCTAGGAAGTTACATTGTGTGCCCAGGAGATGGGTTTCCTGGAGGAGAAGGACATCCGCCTCATGACGGTGGGCCGCCCGGAGGACGGCCGCACGCTTGATACGGTCTAGGAGGCCATTAACATTCCAGGAAAGAACGTGAAGGGGTTTAGTGTCAGACGAAGCCTTCCTCTGAGTCTAGATGCGATGACAAAAGGGCCAACCTCTCGATACCTTCAACTCTGACTGTATTACTTACACAGCGTATTGCAGTGATCAAGCGGGGGGAAAGGGAATTAGGAAGGGAACAGCTGGGAAGGAGAACTGCAAAGGAAAAGTTAGCTACAAATAACAAACAATAACGCAATTTGCCTTTTGCGTGATAACGCCACTCAGAATGTGTCTATACATTCTTGCCTAATATTGACCACATTAATAAGGCTTTGTTTCTCTTTGAGTGCATAGAATTATACGCTTTTCTGAATAATGCTGCCCAACACTTAACTCTAGTATCAGCAGATTCTTCTCACTAAATGGCTAACGTAGTATTAGACTTAAACTAGCTAAGATTTCTATTGTTGTATAACATGCACAAAATCCACTCAGTTTAGCATCAGATACATGTGGTTCATAAATTGGTTTCTGCTTTCTCAGGTTATTTGGATATAAACTTTAGCACAATAAAACATCTGTGAAAACTTAAATAAACACTCTGGTCCACAAGCCAAAATACGCTTTAACAATCACAGCCCTCTCTGGACTGATAGGTACTCAGGTAAGCAAAAAGTATAAGCTGGTCAGGTCCTACCTGTAGAGTACGACCTACTCTACGCACGAAGCGATGTCTGCGCTGAATGACTATAAAGGAGGCCCAGGGGAATGTCAGCCATCGCAGCAAGAGCCGACCTGGGGAATCTGACTGCTCCAAAATTAGCCTCCGTCTCTGATCGTGCAAAAGACTCCTGCGATCAAGCTGGCGCTAGAGGACTCACCACTACTGCTTTCTAAGAGCCCCAAAGCCAAGTGAAGATCAGAGCTCCTGGACTAACCTCCTTCTTCTCCAAGAACGCAGAATAGTGAGCACGGGAGACTGGGCGCGGCCGGTGTCGTCATCGTTGGCACGCCCATGCCAAATCTCATGGATCTCGCGTGAGATGCCAAATCTCACGCATCCTGAGTAGGAAAAAAGAGAACAAACGTGGTGTGGAGAGCAAAAGTGCTCTCCACACCACAGGAGTCAAGCTATCCTGGCTGAAGAAGGCTGATAGCCAGAAACCGGTCCTAGGATGCTTGATTCCGGTCCAGGAAAGACATGGCTTGGCAGTTCGGACTAGACTGTTGCCATGAGGCACAGGGTCAAGGCTGATTTGCATATGGCCATGTCTGAACTGGGGTGGTGTGGAGTGCAAAAAAACGATGGATTTAGGCCTAGATCCCTGTACTGGGGTGAATGTATGACATTGTTCTGCATTCTGTCCATCAACTGTTGCTTTGCATTTGTCACCCCGAGTGGGATGGGTATGCTCAGACGTGAGTCCCAGGCTCTCCACACCACTGGAGTCAAGCTATCCTGGCTGAAGAAGGCTGATAGCCAGAAACCGGTCCTAGGATGCTTGATTCCGGTCCAGGAAAGACATGGCTTGGCAGTTCGGGCTGGACTGGACCCATGAGGCACAGGGTCAAGGCTGATTTGCATATGGCCATGTCTGAACTGGGGTGGTGTGGAGTGCAAAAAAACGATGGACTTAGGCCCAGATCTCTGTACTGGGGTGAATGTATGACATTGTTCTGCATTCTGTCCATCAACTGTTGCTTTGCGATTGTCAACAATGGCAGCAGTTACAGTGATTTCAGGGCTTCATTTGCAGCCCCCTACGGGATGAGATCCAACTACTGTCTGAGAAGTCATGGCCACATTCAAAGTGCATCATGACAGAGGCTGAACGTTCTGTAACTGATCTGAATATTTTTGCTATTAACCCCAATATTTTGCAAAAGGTTTTGATTAAGAGCGTTCCACAAAGATTGCAACCCTCCAAAGAAAATGTAAGAAAATAAACATACACTGAGCAATGCCAGGTGCAGCTCGAAGCACTTGGGGGCGAGGGCATTTTGCGCATATATATTGTCAAAATATCTTTTAGACTCCAGATTTCAACCCAAGCATGAGGCAAGATTATGCAGCAATTCACGAACGCCAGAAGTAACAGATTGGTGACGGGACTGAGGAGAGAGCAAACAGAGAGCCTGCTTATGCTTCAATGTATCAAGTAAGCAGCGTGAATCTACTATCGGGTGGAAGTAACTGAAAGTCAGGGCTTTAGGTGGGCCGGGTCCTGCCGATGCTCAGAACTACCAGCTCTTAAAGCAGGTGCTGAAACAGGTTCCAATTTGGCTCTCCATTTTTACCCTAGGGTTGAGGGAAAGAAGCTTAACTCGTCAATAGAGCACCCGGCATTGCTTTTGATGCAACTTTGCAGTGATTTGTTTGTCAGTTTTCTATATGGCAGACATGAGCACCAGTGACATCACGCAAGGTCGTGGTCATTTGTTGAATGCCAGGATGTTGAGCGGATGTGAGGCTCAAACCTGCGCGCTCAGCTCGAAGGTTGGTAGCTCTAGACTTCTGCCACATCCTCGTCTACAAGAACTGGAGCATGTTTAATATTATATATAACGAAATCACAGGTGGTGCTCATTTGTACATGTAATGTTACTTGTTCTGTTCTTTATAAGGATGAATGGACAGAAACTGCAAAACACCAGTCGGGCACACACTACAGATTTTTAGCATAATTGTTTTAAGCCATGCCCTCAATTACATTGGCCAAACCCCTATGGGAAACACCCCTCAGTTTTTTCATTCTACTTAAAGCCCTACTGCAAGTGATTATTTACCGATACATATTGGGCGGCCCTGCTGGAATCGGATTTGTTGCCAGTTTGGACAGTCGCACACATCTCTGTTGACTTGGCCGTGCTGCTGAGAGTTAGTAAGCTTTAACAGCACTTACCGGCATCATCCTCTGATCTTCAGAGCTGCGAAGTGAGCGGTAGGCTAACTCACTCGGTCCCGTTTGGTTTTGGGTCCTGCTGGCAGACGGGTTTGTATTCCGTTCCCTTGCCCACTAGCCCTTGCCGCTTCTGTCTCTCCTGGGTGGTAGAGGCTGGCTCATGAGCAGCTCTCGTGTTTCAGATTTGGGAAGAGGTAGGCAAGAGGTTCCCACACTGCGTGCAGCGACAAGGCATGATCGGGGGAACAATGAAACAAACAAGTTGGCCGCTCTCAGTTTTTCGACACATCCTCTTGTTATGCTAAGTTGCGTTAATGCGCTGATAACGCTCTCCTCCCGGGTCTCCTTACAAATGAAGGCATGCGGTATGTTCGGCGCAGGTGCAGAATCAGAGGTATTGCGCGCATGCGAAACAAAAAACATGTGCGAGTTTACCCACCAATCAGGGACAACCAAGCTTTTAAAATGCAATATGACTCATATTTACGCGAGACCTATTGCATTTTAAACAGAGGTACAAGCGTTAAAAAAGGCACGAATGTGAGGAGGTGGAGGAGTGGTGGTGGTAAAAGGAATTCACGGACTGCGGGAGGGAACAGTGGAGGCAGGGGAACAAAACAGCTTTAAAAGTAAAGGGGCCGATAGCCGTGGAAGGACAACAATGACGACATGGCTGTCAGGAGGCGGGATTAAGTTGGCCAAAACCAATCAGATTGCAGCATTTAGAATTTCAGCCAATGAAAAAGATAGGCAAAAAGCTTCCCCCGCTATACTGCATACAGCATCTCTTGACGAGACAGCGCAGACCTAGACTCCCTTGCAGAAAGCTCTCAGTGTATCAAGTACATTATTTATTGGTTTTACAAAAAGAAAAAGCAAACTCTCACTTTAGGAGTAAAACAAAAAAGTCTGTTGGGCATCCGTGTGAAACATGGCAGCCACTCAGCAAACCTTAGGTGCTTTTAGAAAAGCTCCTGTTGCTCCTCTGAAGACACAGGGATAGCCAGGTTGGGGGAAATCGCTAAATATGGTAGATGGTAGTCCAACGGGGTACTGGAAGTTGTTACGACTGCTCCTCTGACAGACCGTGGACCACCTGTCAAACTATAAATAAGGGGGACAGTCTTCAAATGTAACTCAAAATAGAAAAATCACTAAAGAAAGGCGGGCTGGATTGAGGGTGTGGTGGACAGGGCACGCTATATGTTGGACCGGGCCTCGTGGTGTTGTTCTCCCGTACCCGTAGTGAATCCACCCTGACCCGTGCACCTCACCAGGGCCTCGATTCCCCCGACCATTCCCTCCATGACCCACACCCACGACACTGGACTTCCCTGTCCTTCCCCTCCATCTTCCTGGTACCCGAGGCCCCCAAACCCTATAGGCCCGAAGGTCCCCGGTGCCCATTCCCCTGCACCTAAGATGACCGCCCCCGGCCCCAGCACGTCCTCTGCCCTAGACACGCCAGAGCGCTCCCCGTGAGCGAGAGAGGGAGGAGTGGTTCGATCACACCTCCCACCTCCCCTCGAGAGATCAGTTTCGATTGCCCATCCGGCCTCCCTGAGGGCTGGCTCCAAGCCTGCGGCGTGTCTGGGATCCCTCCAGACCCAACTTAAAAGGATGAAAGAGGCCGCGTGGGAGGAACCCCCAACAAGCGGCCCCCAGGTGCTAAGACCTCTGCCTGCAAGGACTCCGGACATCAAAGAGGAGCAGTCATATATCAAGGGGTGCTCTGGGACGATCAAGTCAGTTGTATCCGGGAACTACGAGAGCCCTGCTGACATCATCGCGGCTCCTACCCTGCACAGAAAGACTTCTGCCCAAAATCATCTGAGCCCTGCTGACATCGTCGCGGCTCCTACCTTGCAGAGAAGGACTTCTGCCCGAAATCATCTGAGCCCTGCTGACATCGTCGCGACTCCTACCCGGCAGAGAAGGACTTCTGCCCAGAACCATCTGAGACGTGGTCGCGGCTCCCTTGCAACCTTGAGAACACCTGAGCCCTGCTGATTCGATCGCGGCTCCCATAAGACCGTAAGAACTGCCACATTCTTGCTCGAGCCCTGCGGACGTGGTCGCGGCTCAGAGACTATCCTGGTCCGTCTGGACTCAAGACCTATTCGTATCCCCCAGCTCGAGGATTGAGAGCTGTGCGCCGGATACGCACCCGCATCGAACTTGAACATTAAGACTGTCCCTCTACCCTAATCCCTACCGAGACTCTTTGAGCCAATGCTCTGATTGTACATAAGAATCTTGCGGATCATAAAGATCCATCTTGCTTGAGAGATAAAGAATACGTTCTCTTGAAACCTACAGTGTGGTGTCCCTTTGTCGAGTGGTGCTAGCGCAGCACGTGCGATCCTAGATTCGAGACTCTCTCCCTGGAGGGTCCCACGCCGGTGCTCGGCAGTGTTCCTAGGAGAGGTGGGTCACAGGGTGGTCAGGTACATCTTCTGGCCTCCCCTGGGATAGCCCTTCCAACACTATAACTCTATAACAAAATGCAACAAAGCATTACACCAGCCAAACCACTGGTCCTTCCAGCAGCCCTGTTTATAGTTGGACAGATTGTCAACCTTTCATAGGAATTCTCCCTGGGTCTGTCGATGGAGAACTTCTTCTGAAGGGGAAAGGGCTCTGGGAGAAAACCCATCAGACATTATTAGATAAAGCAGCGCTATATAAGAACCTTAAAAAAATAATAAAAAGTACATTTTGTATTTGACAGATTCATGTTTAAATCCCTTGTGTGGCACACTGATTCACGTACTCAACATTCTGTGGTATTTTTATGGATTATTAACAAGAGTAGTGCCAGGATACAGACATATTTTTAGGTTTCCTAAACAAATCGGGTATGAATTGGGTAGAAACTACTGAATTATGTTCCCAAAACAGGAGTGAATCCCAGATCTCAGTATTACAGGCAGCACTTCTCTCTTCATTAACACAGAAGGAGAGGTAGTACCATCTCAAGGAAAACAAACATTGGCATAGCCAATAGGTCTCACCTTTGGGACCTTATACGTTTTTAGCCATGCAACAGTTGATGTTGGTGCACCAAGGATTTTGTGCTGCGGAACTAAATACTTATAAGGTCCCAAAAGTGAGACCTATTGGCTATGCCAATGCTTGTTCTTTTTAGTTACTGTTATGTGTTTGATAGGTAGCTAAAAAGTCGTGCATTGGTAAATGCCATTGGTTTTGCCTAGGTAATTAATAATGTTTTGCTGTAGTAAGTGTTAGCTTGGTGAGCTATTTTGCAATATAAATTACTGAAACTCCGTTAAAGATCTTAAGACAGGTCAATGTCGAGCCTGACTATCTACGGTGCTGTGACCAAGGACTGTCTCTACCTGGTTTGTCCCTCATCTGATACTCTTCTCTAGCATTGCCTTTGTATGATCAGTCTCTCCTATAGTCTGGGCAATAGGAATTATGTGGCAGGGGAATCAAATTATGCAGCAGGGGTGAGTAAATTATGGCCAAAAATGCAAATTATGTGGGATTATGCAGCACATTTTGCAATAATTTAACTTAATTATTTATCAATTTTTAAATTTAACATGGTCTGTGCATTAGTTGTACCTTATTGGTACCACTTTAATACCCAAATATAGCAAGAGTTCTTTTATTCAATTCAGTTGAAAATGAAAAGCACACACAGGAGCTACAGCCGACGCGTTTCGTCCTCTTGGGACTTCTTCAGGGCTGTTTACAAAAAATGACAATATACAAAAACATACAGTTAAAATTAACATTAAAAAAGAAGCAGTTATGCTCATACAGAAAAAGCCAGGCTTCATGAACAATACATTGCAATATTAAAAACTAGTACAAAGCTTATGTACAAGCTGCCAACAACAATTGCAAATAAATGACTTGGTTGAGTTACAGAAAGCATTCTACAATTACGTTCAACTAAGATCAACATATTCTTGGTTATTGCACAATGTTCTCTATATAGGTCTGTCCCTCTTTGGACTGTCATCCTCACCTCAAATATTTATAGCACATCCTATATCTATGAGAAAGTAGGGGCCCCAGCATCAAGAAATTATCAAAAGAAGGGGAGTAGTCAGTAGCTGTTGAGCGGGGATATTAGCACTAAAGAATAAAACATACCAAAATGAATAATAAGATGATGTTCTTAGGTCTTCTCCCGTGGTTATTGGGTACGTGGGTATATCCGTGACGTTCTATTATACTGAAGGGGGCATCTAGAAATGATTGATGAAAGAATTGGTGAAAAAAACATTGGTAAGAGGTCTAGTGACAGCCAACTTCTAAGAGGAACACTTTTAGAAAATTTGGAAGCTACCAATAGCTGTGAATGGTTGCGAGTAAATCAAATGACCTACCATATTTGACAAAGAGTTCTCAGCGGAGGAATCTGGTCTGTTAGAGCCGTTCTTGTTAATAGGCGGTGTGTATCTATTTGTAGTCACGTTCAGCCAATACACTCAAAAATTGAGAGGTATTTCAATATTATGCTTGTAAATCACCTATAATAATATAAAAGTTTTCTCTTAGAGATTTTCCTACATGACAGCTCTAAAGGAGTAATAGGTGTTTGGTTTTATAAGGAGAGAAGGCTAGTCATTTGAGAATGAAAAACGGACATTAGTACTACCATGATACTTTTATCATACTGGTCATGATCAACCCTTAAGATTAGACTAGCCAGTTGTTTGTGCATAAGCAATGAACAGAAGTACATCACTTACATCAATATTTGGATGATAGTCCATGCAGTGCTGGAACCAGAGTAGTAAACAAGGAATGTAGTTCTGTCTGTCTATGTAAAACAAGAGAAAAGAGGGGAGGCGGGGGAAACAAGGATGAACATTATTATGAACTAAGCGTACGAAAAAAAGTGGCATGGGAAAGCCTTCACCTGGCCACTCCTATCTGTTAAGCCATTATAAGGCAGGACATTTTTCAACAACTGTCCACTATTGATTCTGGTGCCATTGTGAGGCAGAGCATTTTGTGGTAATTGTCCACCAAAGGTATACATCTGTGCTCAGTAGTTTAACTTACCTATTGTTACTTGCTTGTTGTAAGGGAAATATATGTTAAACCTCCTGCTTGGGCACTCTAAGAAAATTAATGAAAAAAACAGGAGAAAAAAGGGGGTTTCAATCAAAAGGGGTGACCCATAAGAACTTCCCTGTTTTAAAAAGTCTAATCTCTCTTTGGGAAAAATCCCTTTTGTTATATCTACTTAGTTTAGGTAACAAAAAAATATATAGGTTTAAATCTAAAGTCTATATTAAAATAGAGTTGAAGAACTAACATTATTATTTGCTCAAGCCTCTCTATAAAAACAAACAGGTTTCAACAGACCCCTGCTTTCTCAATATAAGTGTCCCTCTTACCCTAATAAAGTGAGCTGAAGCATCCCCTGGTTCCTAAATCAGCATGCAATACGACGTCCTCCTCCGTCAGGTACCGGCAGACTACTGAAGCAAGCCAACCCAGTTTATATACTGACCTAAATTGGTCCCAATTAATCACACCCGGTTCGAAAAAGTAAATAAATTCGGCAATTACCATGGCGGCCATGTTATGTCAGTGCCCGGTTTCTAGGTTGCACTGTTAAATGAGGCTTCGCGGCCGCCATCTTGTGTAAGTACGGGCTCCCGTTTCTATCCAGGAAAAGTCTGTGATGTTATTTCGAAAATAACATGGATGTTATTCCCCTAAATGAGTAAAAGGCCTGCCACACAGTAGTTTATAACGCCTACCCTGTACAAACCACTAAGGAATATCGGCGATTACCGTGGGGGCCATATTGTGTAAGAGCCCGGTTTCTGTATAGCAACGTGATGCGAAGCCTAATAGCCGCCATCTTGTGTAAGAGCGGGCTCTCGTTTGTGACCAAAAGCATAATTGGTTTTTTAGAAAGAGAGTTGAAGGCTTTTTTAATTTAGCGAAAAGCGTGTGATATTAAATACATCACGATCTCTTATGCTGTTGCCACAAAGTGTAGTCGGCGTTAGTGGCAATTAAAATATAATTCGAGCTATAATCACAGTGGACATATTCGAATAGAAAAATGAAGATGTGAAATAAGGTGGCCAAGTAAAAATAACTAGGGCAAATAAAAACCGCATTAACATGGATTGTGTCCAATGATGTGGAGAGAGGCAGATAAAGCCTCATTCAATGATGTTGAGGGACTGATCGAAAAGCGGCGGCCATTTTGGTTTGGGCATGAACTTGACAATCATAAGGATAAAGATGAATGCCTGGTCCATGAAGATATAAGAAAAAGACGCGAATTAACATCAATATTCATTTGTATTGCTTCATTTGTGACAATATATATACA
Organism: Lissotriton helveticus; assembly: GCF_964261635.1. Lineage (NCBI taxonomy): Eukaryota > Metazoa > Chordata > Amphibia > Caudata > Salamandridae > Lissotriton > Lissotriton helveticus. The sequence goes on along the minus strand of NW_027611658.1, from coordinate 2,845,332 downwards.
TTTTTAACCTATTCGGCAAGGACCCTTATTCTCAAATTTCAATGTGCGCAAACTAATACATTGATATATTACTATTTATTTCAAATGTTACTAGGGTGCCCATCAGAACTTTTCAATAGCCTAACATGGCAGCCAAACTGTACTAGAACTAAATTCAGGGACTGGTTATGTATGGTGTATCCTTTGAGCTAAACAGGACTTCTAGCAAAATGGTCTTATCACATCATTTTCTGGGGCAGGTACATTGATGACGTTATTATGTTATGGAATGGACCTGCCCCGGATTTATTGTCATATTTTGAGTTCCTGAATGACAATCCGTATAATGTGAAACTCACCATGGAATATAGTGGATAGCAAATTGACTTCTTGGACGTAACTTTTTTTATTGAGAATAATATGATCAATAGCAAGACACATAGAAAAAGCACTGCATGCAACAGTACGTTGCACTTCAAAAGCGCACATCCCCGCCATGTGATCAACAATATACCATTTGGTGAAATGTTGCGGATGCGAAGAAACTGTAGCACTGAGGAGAGTTTCCAGACAAACATTAGAGAAACCGAGGAACGCTTCTTCCAAAGAGGTTATCCTTGGAAAGCTCTCAACAAAGCAAAGGAAAGAGTAGCGAAAATAACTAGAGAAAGCACATTGGAAAATAGGGTCCCAAAAAAGAACAACAAATCTCCCCTTGCTTTCTCTACGAAATTCACTGATGAGAACAGTAGAGTGTTTAATACTCTAAGAAAACACTGGCACCTCCTGACGGAGATCCCCAGTATCAAAAATGATCTCCCTTCTAAACCCAAAATTGTCTACAGACGTGGTCACAACTTGAGGAATATGCTTTGCCCCAGCTTGGTGACCACTGTAGAACAGTAACAGTGTTGGTTTCCGCCAAAAACTATGGGGTTCTTTACGTGCAGAAACTGCAATGTATGCACATTAGGAAGGGACAAGACCAAAACCTTTTGCTTCAATACAAACAAAACACATAAAATCAAGCATTTCATAAACTGCAATACAACTTTTGTAGTATATATTGTAGGCTGCCCATGTGATAAAATCTATGTGGGCAGCACAAAACGACCTCTAAAACAGAGGATTCAGGAGCATGTTCGGGCCCATCGCAACAATGATCACAAGTATGCGATGACCTTCCATATGCAAGACAAGCATAAACCAGACGACACATGACGGTTTATGGGAATTGATCATGTCCCTGTGAACCCCCGAGGAGGTGAGCGAACCTTAGCCTCAAAGGATACACCATACATAACCAGTCCCCGAATTTAGTTCTAGTACAGTTTGGCTGCCATGTTAGGCTATTGAAAAGTTCTGATGGGCACCCTAGTAACATTTGAAATAAATAGTAATATATCAATGTATTAGTTTGCGCACATTGAAATTTGAGAATAAGGGTCCTTGCCGAATAGGTTAAAAATGTATATATATTGTCACAAATGAAGCAATACAAATGAATATTGATGTTAATTCGCGTCTTTTTCTTATATCTTCATGGACCAGGCATTCATCTTTATCCTTATGATTGTCAAGTTCATGCCCAAACCAAAATGGCCGCCGCTTTTCGATCAGTCCCTCAACATCATTGAATGAGGCTTTATCTGCCTCTCTCCACATCATTGGACACAATCCATGTTAATGCGGTTTTTATTTGCCCTAGTTATTTTTACTTGGCCACCTTATTTCACATCTTCATTTTTCTATTCGAATATGTCCACTGTGATTATAGCTCGAATTATATTTTAATTGCCACTAACGCCGACTACACTTTGTGGCAACAGCATAAGAGATCGTGATGTATTTAATATCACACGCTTTTCGCTAAATTAAAAAAGCCTTCAACTCTCTTTATAAAAAAACAATTATGCTTTTGGTCACAAACGAGAGCCCGCTCTTACACAAGATGGCGGCTATTAGGCTTCGCATCACGTTGCTATACAGAAACCGGGCTCTTACACAATATGGCCCCCACGGTAATCGCCGATATTCCTTAGTGGTTTGTACAGGGTAGGCGTTATAAACTACTGTGTGGCAGGCCTTTTACTCATTTAGGGGAATAACATCCATGTTATTTTCGAAATAACATCACAGACTTTTCCTGGATAGAAACGGGACCCCGTACTTACACAAGATGGCGGCCGCGAAGCCTCATTTAACAGTGCAACCTAGAAACCGGGCACTGACATAACATGGCCACCATGGTAATTGCCGAATTTATTTACTTTTTCGAACCAGGTGTGATCAATTGGGACCAATTTAGGTCAGTATATAAACTGGGTTGGCTTGCTTCAGTAGTCTGCCGGTACCTGACGGAGGAGGACGTCGTATTGCATGCTGATTTAGGAACCAGAGGATGCTTCAGCTCACTTTATTAGGGTAAGAGGGACACTTATATTGAGAAAGCAGGGGTCTGTTGAAACCTGTTTGTTTTTATAGAGAGGCTTGAGCAAATAATAATGTTAGTTCTTCAACTCTATTTTAATGGAGACTTTAGATTTAAACCTATATATTTTTTTGTTACCTAAACTAAGTAGATATAACAAAAGGGATTTTTCCCAAAGAGAGATTAGACTTTTTAAAACAGGGGAGTTCTTATGGGTCACCCCTTTTGATTGAAACCCCCTTTTTTCTCCTGTTTTTTTCTTTAATTTTCTTAGAGTGCCCAAGCAGGAGGTTTAACATATATTTCCCTTACAACAAGCAAGTAACAATAGGTAAGTTAAACTACTGAGCACAGATGTATACCTTTGGTGGACAATTACCACAAAATGCTCTGCCTCACAATGGCACCAGAATCAATAGTGGACAGTTGTTGTAAAATGTCCTGCCTTATAATGGCTTAACAGATAGGAGTGGCCAGGTGAAGGCTTTCCCATGCCACTTTTTTTCGTACGCTTAGTTCATAATAATGTTCATCCTTGTTTCCCCCGCCTCCCCTCTTTTCTCTTGTTTTACATAGACAGACAGAACTACATTCCTTGTTTTCTACTCTGGTTCCAGCACTGCATGGACTATCATCCAAATATTGATGTAAGTGATGTACTTCTGTTCATTGCTTATGCACAAACAACTGGCTAGTCTAATCTTAAGGGTTGATCATGACCAGTATGATAAAAGTATCATGGTAGTACTAATGTCCGTTTTTCATTCTCAAATGACTAGCCTTCTCTCCTTATAAAACCAAACACCTATTACTCCTTTAGAGCTGTCATGTAGGAAAATCTCTAAGAGAAAACTTTTATATTATTATAGGTGATTTACAAGCATAATATTGAAATACCTCTCAATTTTTGAGTGTATTGGCTGAACGTGACTACAAATAGATACACACCGCCTATTAACAAGAACGGCTCTAACAGACCAGATTCCTCAGCTGAGAACTCTTTGTCAAATATGGTAGGTCATTTGATTTACTCGCAACCATTCACAGCTATTGGTAGCTTCCAAATTTTCTAAAAGTGTTCCTCTTAGAAGTTGGCTGTCACTAGACCTCTTACCAATGGTTTTTTCACCAATTCTTTCATCAATCATTTCTAGATGCCCCCTTCAGTATAATAGAACGTCACGGATATACCCACGTACCCAATAACCACGGGAGAAGACCTAAGAACATCATCTTATTATTCATTTTGGTATGTTTTATTCTTTAGTGCTAATATCCCCTCTCAACAGCTACTGACTACTCCCCTTCTTTTGATAATTTCTTGATGCTGGGGCCCCTACTTTCTCATAGATATAGGATGTGCTATAAATCTTTGAGGTGAGGATGACAGTCCAAAGAGGGACAGACCTATATAGAGAACATTGTGCAATAACCAAGAATATGTTGATCTTAGTTGAACGTAATTGTAGAATGCTTTCTGTAACTCAACCAAGTCATTTATTTGCAATTGTTGTTGGCAGCTTGTACATAAGCTTTGTACTAGTTTTTAATATTGTAATGTATTGTTCATGAAGCCTGGCTTTTTCTGTATGAGCATAACTGCTTTTTTTTTAATGTTAATTTTAACTGTATGTTTTTGTATATTGTCATTTTTTGTAAACAGCCCTGAAGAAGTCCCAAGAGGACGAAACGCGCCGGCTGTAGCTCCTGTGTGTGCTTTTCATTTTCAACTGAATTGAATAAAAGAACTCTTAAAGAACACAAGTAACAACTGATGTGATTTTTTCTGTTGACCTTATCAAAGTGAACAGTTTTTGTAAATATTGAAGTGGTGCACCTTGACCTTGTTTAAAGTATTTCATAGTTCAGGTTTTGAACCAACATTGTAACGGTGGGTGTTTTTTGAAGTGTGCACACATATTGTCCCATGTACTACATTGTGGGTCCAAATCAATTTTGGGAGAATATTTGACTAGGTGCTGTTCTGTTGGGAATCCTCCACCGTTATTCTCTCTCTACCCAAATATAGCAAACAGCTATAGAAATCCGTCAACCTTTGTAAAGAGCCTTCCACTGTGCTGACTAGTGACAGCTCTTTTACCTGTTGCAGCAGTGCCTGCATGGAGCAATCTTTTACCTGGGCTGTTACCTGTACCTGAAAACAACAGGCAGTGTGCAGCCCAGATGCACATACTGCACAGATACGTCAGGCTGTGTGCTTTACTTATGTAAATCAGTGAAGGCGGCACTAAGGCAAATAACTTGGACGGTGGTTCACTTATTCAGAGGCAGCCCAGCTGGCTGGGCTTGATTGATCTGAAATCCAGGCCCGCCAGGAAAGACTGAACTTCTGAGACGAACGAATAATGGCCACTGTGTTTACCACATGAATAAAGGCGGTGCTGTGGGAGGTGCTAGCGAGAACTCAGTGTCGGCTATTGAAGAGGGGAGGGGATTGCGAGACCAATGGTTGTTGGCAAAAGTGTCCAGTGCAACGCTTTCACTTTAATGACGGCCATGTCCCTGGCCGCCATTAACGTGAAAGCGACGCGTGCGCTTTTACAAACAAAAGTTAAAAAACGCGCATGCCGGAAACTGGAGAAGATATAGCTCCATGAACGCACACCGGACAACCACGCAGCCCACAAGAACGCCACCCGCAGACATCACCACCTCATCAGATTAGCCAAGAGATCCTCCTTCAAAGACCGCTTGGAAAACAACGCACACAATAGCAAGGAGCTCTTCAGCATCGTAAAGAAACTTTCCTAACCCAGCGCCAATGCCAACGACATCCCGCCCTCACAAGAACTGTGCGACTCACTAGCCATCTTCTTCCACCGCAAGATCGCTGACATCCACGACAGCTTCAACACCATGACCACCCCGACTACGCCAGACTCCACCTCCCCTGTGAACACTACCAGCGCCCACCGCCTGACCTCCTGGTCCAACGTCAACGACGATGAGACACGCAAGGTCATGAACTCCATCCACTCAGGATCTCCGTCAGACCCGTGCCCACACCACGTACTCAACAAAGCAGACTCAGCCATGGAAGGTCATCAACATCTTCTTCGAAACAACGACATTCCCGGAAAGCTGGAAGCACGCCGAAATCAACACCCTCCTCAAGAAGCCCAAGGCAGACCCCAAGGACCTCAAGAACTTCCGGCCCATCTCCCTGCTCCCGTTCCCGGCAAAGGTCATCGAGAAAATCGTCAACATACAATTGGCCCACCACCTGGAAGACAACAACATCTTGGACCCGTCCCAGTCCGGATTCAGATGAAACCACAGCACCGAGACAGCCCTCATTGCCCCCACAGACGACATCAGGCGCCAACTAGACAACGACAAAACATCAGCCCTCACCCTCCTGGACCGGTCAGCCACCATCGACACGGTCTGCCATCGCACTCTAAAGACACGCCTCCTAGAAGCTGGAATCCAAGAGAAGGCCCTTGAATGGACCACGTCCTTCCTCTCTGGCAGAACCCAGGGCGTCTCCCTCCCACCCTTCCGATCCGAAGTCACCGACATCATCTGCGGCGTCCCCCAGGGCTCATCTCTCAGCCCGAGGCTGTTCAACGTCTACATGGCCCCCCTCGCACAAGTGGCCCACCATCACAACCTCAACATCATCTCCTACGCCGACAACACCCAGCTCATCTTCTCTCTCACCAAGGACCCACACACCACCAAAACTAACCTCCACGAAGTAATGAAGGCCGTCGCCGGCTGTATGAGGAGCAGCCGTCTGAAGCTGAACTCGGACAAGACGGAGGTCCTCATCCTCAGACCCACCCCCTCAGCCTGGGATGACTCCTGGTGGCCGAGCACACTGGGAACAGCACCAACACCCACTGACCATGCACGCAACCTAGGATTCATCCTTGACTCCTCCATGTCTAAGCAGGTCAATATCGTCTCCTTCTCCTGCTACAACACCCTCGGCATGCTCCGCAGGATCTGCAAGTGGATTCCGACCGAAACAAGAAGAACGGTGACACAGGCCCTCGTCAGCACAAGACTGGACTACGGCAACGCACTCCCAGCCAAACACCTACGACGACTACAACGCATCCAAAACGCCTCCCCCCGACTGATCGTCAACGTCTCCCGCCGCAGCCACATCACCCCCCACCTGAGAGACCTACACTGGCTCCCCGTCGACAAGAGGATCACCTTCAAGCTCCTTACCCACGCACACAAAGCACACCACAACACCGAACCAGCCTACCTGAACAGCAGAGTCAGCTTCTACACTCCCACCCGCCAGCTCCGCTCTGCCAGCCTCGCAGCTGTCCCCCGCATCAATCGAACGACCTCAGGCGGCAGATCCTTCTCTGACCTCGCCGCCAAGACCTGGAACTACCCTCTTTACCCACATACGGCAGACCCAATACCTACTCGCCTTCAGAAGACTCCTCAAGACCTGGCTTTTCGAGCATTAGCAGCACCCCCCTACCCATAGCGCCTTGAGAACCTCACGGGTAAGTAGCGCACTGTACAAGTACTCTGATTGATTGATTGATTGATTAATTGAATAGAGAAGACAAGCATTGGCCACGCGGCCGCGAAATGAAATAACAACAGTAAATGTATAAGTGTTTCTGCACACAACAATGACTCGCTGAGGATGTATGTATGCAGTACTCACCCACAGAGGAGTGTGGGATGTTTTGTGTAAGAGCACACACATGCGACAGCCAAAGAGACGTTCAGGTGAGACTTCCCCGGCTCAGGGCGTGTGAGAACGCACACATGAAGGGCATTGGGCTGCTGATTGGGTTAGCACACACTCTCCGTGATAGTTGTGAACTCACCGACTCATACATTGTACCAGGATACTCACTCGATGAGCATTCACTCACGAGAACCAAGGATAGCACTCATACAACCCCACGCTCGGGGCAGAGGGGGAGGCAAAGTATTCAGTGCAAGTGACTGATGCTGGGCGGGGTTCACCCTCTTTTGAACAAAGCAATTATGATGAGCGTGTGAGCGTACATTCATAAAGAGTCATTCCTGGATGCAAAGCGAGTGAGGGCAACCTCATAGACAACCCCAGAACGCAGAAGTATGCACAATCAGTCTAGAACTAATGAGGGGTGCGGGCTGAACCCCTAGACTCCTCCTGTGTCAGCGCACATCATTAAACCCCCTTAAGGATGCTTTGTGTGTGTTCTGACACTCACGCAAGACGCATGTATATGCATTCATTAAATATCTCTGGACGCCACCAGGATGAGTTCATTCCCCCGAACAGTCCATGGAACTTGTAATGATGAGGGGAGCCTCCTGAATGAAGCGCACACGACTGGGGAAAGGTTTGAAGTATTTATTAATTATCATAAGAGAGCGCCAGGAACCTGTCCGGATTGCTTGGGTCTGGGTGCTGGAATGTGCTCCCAAAAAGGGGGCCGCGCTCTACATCATCGCGTACTACAGCGAAGACTAGAGGGCGACACTACATATCTCCCTTCTTTATATAACAAAAAGCAAACCATAAAGAGTCTCTCTAGGTTCTGGTTATTTCCCTTCGCCCAGTTCATAGTCTCTGTATTTGGCAACTATTCTCCCAGCCCACGTGCGTCTTACCGGAGTGGAGGCGAAACTCTCAGAGTTGCTCTCTGCCTGATCACCAGTCTGCTTCCAGTTCCCTTAGGAGTCTCTCTCTCAGAAGTCTCACCTGCCTCCACCTGATGTCCCTCTGCTATGGGATTGTCTCCTTCATCGTGCTCAGCTCCTCCTCCTTCTACGTCCAAGTCTTCTTCTCCTCTGCTCAGTAACGCGCTGTATGCAGGTGAGCTTTGGCTCTGTTGTGTCCTTGATCTTTCTTCACAGGTCCATTGCAGTATCTTGTTGCATTTGGACATGCGATCCTGTGACCAGACATTAGCATCGCTAAGCAATGCTGCTCTGTCATATACCTCCTTTACTTGCATGGGCAGGCTGTATTTGCTGTCCTCTTACCTTCTCAACTGGGCAAGTTTGACTATGACCCACTGTCCTCTTTCTAGCGAGGTGTCCTTCACATTGCTTTTCTTATTGTAGTACTCAGTATATATTCTTTGTGCTCTCTCCAAGTTGTGCTGAACCCCTGCTGGTGACCATTTACTCGTTACTTTCTTTTCCTTCCATGCCAGATTGTCCTTGGTGAAAGGGTCAGGTCCTCTTAGGATTTTGAATGTACCGTATACTGTGCCAGTGAGTGTAATGTGGTAGGCCCATAGCATTCTCAGCACTTCCTTTTCCCAATCCTTTCGCATTGCTATGGCGGCTTGTATGAAACCCATTATGACACGAACCTTTCAGCTAGACCATTTCCCGCTGGGTGGTATATGGATGTGCGTTTTATCTTTATTCCTTTTCGTTCCATGTATTTGTACCACTTTTCAAGGTGAATTAGGGTCCATTGTCCATTGTTCATTGTCACTCAGAATGGAGCGGGGTATGCCTTCTCTGAGGAAAGTAGTCGTAAGAAATCTGAGGACTGTCTCCGTGTCCATCTCCTCCTGTAAGTCTACTTCTGGCCACTTTGAATACCGATCGATGAGAACGCACACATACTTCGGGTTTCCTGTGCATCTAGTACTGGCCCAAGAATATCAATAGACAACTCCTCCCAAGGGTTAGCAGGGTTGTCGAACTTCCCCAGTGCTGGCCGTAGTAGGGTTTGAGACTTGTCCGCTCTCTGGTCCAATACATGCCTTTCGATTTGGATATCCATTGTCGGCCACCAGTACACCTGTTTGGTTCTCATCTTTGTTTTCACGATGCCCAGTTGTCCTTCATGCAATACAGCTAACAGGTGCGGCACCAATGACGTTGGGGGGATGACTTTATTACCTCTAAAGAGGAATGTCCCCTGATCTCCAATGGACAACTCCTCACGCACCTCGAAGAATTTCCTGAGTTCTGCTCCGAGATGCTTTTTTTCGGGCCATCCTTGTAGCAGGAAGTCCTTAACGTCTTTGATGTCTGGATCATTTTTGAAGGCTTTTCCCATTCTTGACCGCTTATCACTTTCTCTGGGTCTTCTGCAAAAGTTACATGGACTTCGTCCTCGTCTGCGCCTCCTCAATCGCTGAGGCTCGGCTGAGATATTCAGCTACCTTATTCTTAGTTCCTGGGATGTACTCCACGTCATATCTGTAGTCTAACAGCTTCAGAGTCATCTTGGCGATGCGGGGTGTAGCGCTAGCGTGACCGCAGGACGTGAGTACTATGACCAGGGGCTTATGGTCTGTCTTGAGCTGGAACCTCGTACCCCAAAAGAATTGGTGGAATTTCCCCATGGCCCACACAACTGCCAGCATTTCTTTTTCTATCACACTGAATTTCTGTTCTGTTGGTGATAGGGACCTGGACGCAAAACTGATGGTCGCCATCTCTTTATTTTTCCTTTCTTGCATAAGGACTGCTCCTAGTCCTTTTTCGCTTGCATCTGTGGTCAAATCGGACTGTCCCTGTGGATCATATCATTGAAGGGGCACTGCTTTGCTGATCTCTTCCTTGATTTTCTGAAAGTCTCCTTGTGCCTCTTCTGTCCATGTAAACGTTGTTTTGTCTCGTATGAGCTGCCGCAGATGTTAAGTCTTGGTAGCAAAATGCTGCACGAACTTACTGTATACACGGCCGTCCCTAAGAATGACCTCACTTCCTCTTTGTTCTTTGGTGCTGGTGCGTCACATATCGCTTTGACGTTAGCTTGCTTGTTCACTGATCTCATGACCTAGGTAGGTGACTGACATCTTACCGAAACAGCACTTTTCCCATTCGGCCATCAGGCGATTTCCTTCAAGGACTTGCAACACCTTTGCCAACTTTTTGTCATGGTCGGTTTGATCCTTGCCCATCACCAAGATATCATCTTGGAAGTACTGTACTCCCTCTATGTCTCCGAACCGTTTGTGCAAACGTTTTTGGAACACTGCCGCTACTGACGCCAGGCCAAAGGGCATCCGGCGCAACTGGTAGCATCCGAAGGGTGTTATGAAGGATGTCAGTTTCCAGCTCGTGTGATGTAGGGCTATCTGGTGATAGGCTGAAGTGAGATCAAGGGTGGAAAACCATCTTATCCCTTTTGTTTTTGCCAGCATCTCTTCTATCCGTGGTAACGGAAATTGCTCCACAATGATGCACTTGTTTCAGTTCACGTAAGTACACGCATAGCCGGATCTTGCCATTAGGTTTCATCGCCACCACCAACGGAGAAAGCCATTCTGAGCAGTTTATCGGTTCGATGATCCCGTTCCAGTCTTTGCAACTCCTGTTGTACTGCTTCCCTGACCGCTATGGGTATATTCCTTACTTTGTGGGAAACCGGCGTGGCCTTCTCCTTGAGATCTATTCTGTGCGTGAATTTCGCTAGTTTACACACTTTTCCTCCGAACACTGTGGGTAAATCGCTTTTCATCTTTTTGAAGTTCGGTTGATGCTCCGTGCTGGTCATCAGGACTTGCATGTTCCCTCCTGGGTTCAATTGTATGCCCAAGTCGCCTTGATCCATCCACCCGAGGACAGACGGACCCTTCTCTGCTACATATAGTTTGCACTCTGCACTGCGATCTTTGAACTCGAACTTCAGGGCTCGATAACCTACCATTAGAATGGGTTCTCCTGTAAACATTACAGGAAGTATGTCTGGAGGTTCGAGGTGCGATCCCTGGCTAGGTTTGAAGCTTTCGCTCCACACTGTCCATATGACGATTGTGTACGGGGAGCCCGAATCTGCTACCATCCTGATCAGTAAACCTCCTATTATCATGTTACATTGTGGTTTCCTGGAATGTCAGCAGTCAATGCCTAGCACTTGTTCTTCCACGCACAGTACATTGTCTTCTTCTTGCACTCCTCCTTCTTCTTCCGTTCTCAGGTCTTGCATCACGTATTTCACCGTTGGTCTCTTCAACTTGCGACAACAAACCTTTTCAAAGTGTCCTATGATTCCACAATGGATGCATTTTGCTCAGAATGCAGGGCAACATTTGACGTACGCCGCGTGGGACTGGCTTCCACATCTGTAGCACATGTTTGTGCCCTCTTTGTTTGGTTTCTTTGGCTGTGTGGGTCGTGTGGGCCATTTGTTTTGCGCCTTCCCTTCCGCTGTCGTCATTTTGCCTCTCTCTGGTGGTTCTGCTTCGTCGACTTTGTTGACCATGTGCCTCGTGGCGGTCTCTCTCTTCGCTGCGTCTGCGCATCTTTTGGAAAGTTCCGCCTTTTTCACCATGGCTATGACTTCCTTCAGGTTAGCGTCACCGTTCACCCATAGTGTGTCTTGGATCCCTGTGTTAGTCGAGTGCATGACTATTTGGTCTTTGATAAACTCATCATGCAGGGCGCCAAATTTGCACGTGATTGCTAGTTTCCTCAATGCTGCGACATAGTCATCTATCGATTCACCCGTCGCTTGTTTTCTCTGTTGGAAGTTGTATCTATCTATGGACGTGCACTCCACCGGTCTATAATGGTTGTTAAGGTCTTCTATCACGTGCCGAAACACACGTCGTCGTCCGCGGCCTGTCGTGGAGTTGGGAGTCGATTCTGGAAGACTCTGATTCCTTCTTGACCTAAGTTGTGCAGTAATATTCTCTTCCTCCTCCTGCTGGGAAATTCTTCTCCATCTTCATCCTCTAGGGCTTCTAAGTAGTTCATGAAATATTCTCACCCGGTTTGGGTAGGAATGGGATTGGAGTCGTTAATGAAGATGCCTGCACACACATTTCATCCGTCTTCATAATGCTGCCTCTTCTCACCTGGGAATGCCTGGTGCGCTTGCGTTTCTGGTTCTGTTGGGGCTCCAATGCACCCTCCTTTCTGTGCTGCACTTGTTCTGCCTGGGCCCTGGATGTTCAGTAGGTGCTTTAGTGAGTGACGATGCTATTGGTGGGCGTGATTCCTCTCTGCTTTTCTCTTTCCTTCCTATGGTGGTTGGTCCCACTATGTGAGTTGCCTCCCTCTTTTGGCGCGCTCATGTGGTGCCTGGTCGTGCCTGTTCCTCCCCCGTGGGGTGCTAGGTCTGCTCTGCTTGTGATGGGGATGCCGTCCTACCTCCGTGTTCTATGAGGTTTCCGCCCCCTTTTCCTTTCTTGCACTTGCTATTGGTGCTTGCCTGTGGTGGTGTTGTCTACTGCCACGCTCTCTTGTTGCATGCACTGCCTCCCCCGGGTCACTGCTCCTTGTGTCTTCCCTGGTTCCTTTACTTTGGTGGGTCCTGGTGTTTCCTTCCTTTTTTTTTTTAAATCTTGACCTCGTCGCCACTGTAATGATGAGGGGTGTCACCTGAATGAAGCGTACACTGCTGGGGAAAGGTTTGAAGTATTTATTAATTATCACAAGACAGCGCCGGAAACCTGTCCGGATTGCTTGGGTCTGGGCGCTGGAATGCGCTCCCAAAATGGCAGCTGCGCTCTACGTCATCGCGTACTACCGCAAAGACTGGAGCGCGACACTACAGAACTCACTCACGAAAAACCCAAGAAGTGTGGTTTCTGGTGCACGCTCTTGTGAAACCAGGAGTGGCGAGTGTGTGCCCGCTCTGAATGCAAGGCTAGAGCCTATTTGGTGTCAGCCAATGAACGGTTTGCTTCTTCTACCGCCCTGCGGCAGCAACGGATGAACCGTTTACTGCCCACTGGCTATTATTCACATGCTTCCGCGTAATTACTCCCTTCCTCCCATTTTGTACTAGTATTTCGGATGGCGACTTGAAAGAATGCTCTGCACAATTATGGCAGGTTATACCAGCTTGTTAACAGTCCGAAGGCGGCATGCTGTAAGTGCACACACTCGTGAAACGCGAAACGCGAGTGTTGGATGCATGCTAAAGGATGCTATTATCTGAACCAGACAGAACGCCATCTGCTTGGGTGGATGCTCGTGAACAGCCTTGGTGCACCAGTGGTGGGTCTGTGTGATGTATGTGTGTGCGAGCGCGTGCCAACAACATAGTAATGCAGGGACTGTGTGCAAAGACTTCTGTGCAACCCAGGGAAAGGCAGATGCATGTGGACAGACAAGAGGGGCTTTCTAGATGCGTGCTTGTGTGTGTGAGCACACACCACACACACACCTCTCTCATGGTGCCAGATGTCACCCGCTGGTTTCCTGTGGTGCAGCTGCACACGACAGTAGTGTTGTTTGCACAGATGCGGTCCATCTCCTATGCTGGTGTGCCGACCCGCTCTAAAGCGTTTCCTTTGCACGAGTAACGCAACACTACACTGTGTGTACCTCTAATGCTTTACAACATCGTCTATCAGAAGACATTCATGTGTGGCACCCGTTCGGAATGATTTGCCAATAATTACAATGTTCTTGCCAATGTTTTATGATTAAAACCACCCGCCCCTCCCCCACACACAATTACATTCACAGATGCGCGTATTTATTTAAAATAGAAAAAAAATGTTTTTACAAGTGAACCTGCAGCAGTTACTCGGAGCGGAACCCAATGTGTGGCAACATGTTCTTAAAAAAGGCATGTGTCTGTGCAGCAGGAATTACTTCCAGAAGGCGCCCCCTGTCATGCGCGGAAATAGTACTCTCGGAATGTGCTTAGAGCAGAAACGCATTCCAGTAGGAGCGAGGCGCTACACTGTGGAGTGATGTCATTATCAAATGTCCTGTGAGGTGGTTGTAGAGGGGGAGGCTTGCACTGCTATTGGGGAAAAAAGTTTGAAGTTTTCACAAGGATGAAGCTCCTAAAACAGTCCCCACTTTCCTAGTGAGGAAGGCTGCTAATGTGGAAATATGTGTTTAACACCGCGATGGCTAAATTACAAGAAACGCTTCCATGTGGCATGGCAGGGGAGCGGTGCTCTAGCAGAAATTGGTTCCATATGGACAGACCCTAAGAGCTGGATTAGGGAACTCTCGCGGAGGCGAACTGCAGCATTGCACCTACATTTGGCCGCGTGGCCATATAAGTAAAGCCGCGCGGCCACGAAATGAAAAACAAAACGCGAGTGGTGACACGGCGCGTCACCGCAAGTGCTACCTTGCCGACCACCAGCTTGCTATTACGCGCATGCGCGCGCGCTCTTGTGCGAGTGATAGTAAGCTGGTTGCCAGGAAAGTAGCACTTTTCTAAGCAGCTACTAAATGTCTCAGCCAGACCAGCGCATGCACTGGATCAGGCCGAGACCAAAAAAACAACTTGCACTCTGAGGGAAGGCATTCTGGCGAGAATAGTCCCCTATGATTGCACCTGTGCCAGACTCCCTTCTGAAAGCAGTCATGCTATTGAGATTTGACCCCTCTATTGCCAAATAAACTAGGCTTCTTACTGACATCACAATTTATCTTTATAGTTTAGGGAATAAATCACATTTAAGATCTCCTATACAATCAGTAGTCAAATACCATGAATTCAAATAAACATGTTGTTTTATTACATATCTAAAAACATACATTTCGTATTAATATGTAAAATCTAGTCATCATTGTGTAAATTTCATATCCTCATGATTGTTCTTGCTGTATCATAATTTTGCTCATGTTAATGTTACAGTAAATTGAGTTTGATCCGGGTACATACGTCTGAAGTGTGGTTTTTATAGGCTCTTGGATGTCCGTACATGGGTGGTGTTTGGATGTTTGGTTATGTATTATTAATACGGATTTCTAAAGTATTGGGTTTCAAATGTCTTATGCCACTAATGGCCATGCAAAACCCTTGTTCAGTTTAGAACTTGTTGCTGTTAACGTGAAAGTAAAGTGAGTTTGGCCCTGGAGGAAACCCCTGTAGTGTGTAATGTATAAGGATGGGTGTGCTGAAGAGCAGTCTCGTTCCTGTTACTGACTGGCTGTGTGGTGATGTAGTGATGATGATGGTCGGCAGCAGGAAGAACATCCTAGACTCAACAATTTGTTAAAATGAACTTGGTGGAAAACATTCGTTTCTACTACCTTTGGCTACTGGAGATGTATCCTCTCTTCTGATGTGCATATTATATCGGTGAACTCCTTCCTCTAGGCAAGGTTGGGCTATGAGAACACTGTTTATTTGACAGCTACAGCAACACAAAAGCACCTTACAGATGATTCAGAATGTTACGATCCATCTTATTTGTGGTCGGAGGACGTCCCAACTGCATCACAAAGTTTCACTGCTTGCTCACGAGGCAGCACATACTTTTTATGCCCATTCATTCACTGACAGTTTATGAAACAAGAGTTTATTTTTACTTGTAAAAACAAACCTGAATATCATTTGTGTCAAAAATCAATATCTTTTGTGTTCTTTTTCTTCTGAATCCAGATTGTTTTTCCAGTGACAAGGTTCAACAAATGTAAAGTAGGGAGTTGATAGTTCAGGACTGTAAGTGCTGGAATTCTTTACTGCTCAAGATTCTTTACTTAACTGTCAAGCTTTCAGAAACGTATTAAGAACTAAACTTTCCGCCAGCTCTCTCCCCGATCAATACTTTCACCATCATGCACAGATTCTGTCCTTTCACCAGTTAGGAGTTGGTTGGTTGATTCTCTGTAAATAAGAAAGGTCTAAAATATATTCATATAAAATTAATCTGCCCGTGAATCATTTACAGTCAGTGGTGAGCCAGCAAATTTTCCAAGGGTCCAGCTTGATATTGGACACCTCTGGGGAAGATCTACTATGGTGGGTGCATTAACAGATGCATTTGATGAGTGAAATGAGCATCATGTCTCCCAAGTCAGTGCTTCGGAGGTAAATGTTGTGCGCTGCAAGCATTAACTCTCAGTTACAGGTCACAATTTCCTACTTTGACTTCTTGTGCCTTTGGACGTTGTTCTCTAGCAGCTGTCATTGAACGAGTTATTGCACAAAATGACTAAACACCAAAATCAGCTAGAAATATTCTCCAGTCTGTGCTTGTTAAACTTATTCGTGTGTGCTGTGTTTATAGATTTTACCACTAGTCTCTGTAGTTATCTGTAAATTCTTCCGACAACACTTCCAAATCCACTACAATGGTATGGTTTCTCTCCTGTTTGTGTTTGTGTGGTGCACTTGAATGCCATTTCCCGTACATGGGTTCGCTCGAGATTTCTTAATGTTGAAGGGGCACTAAAACTACTTCCACATTCACTGCAGTGGTAGGGGTTTATCACCTGTGTGTGTATGCTGATGGTTCCTTAATTCTGAGTAACGACTAAAACTACTTTCACATTCACTGCAGTGGTAGTGGTTTATCACCTGTGTGTGTTCGTTGTTGTCTTTGTATTTCTGATAATTGACTAAAGCACTTAACACACTCACTGCACTTGAATGTTTTTCCCCTGTGTGTGTTCGCTGATGATTCCTCAATTTTGAGGAACGACTAAAACTATTTCCACATTCATTGCAATTAGATGGTTTTTCCCCCTGTGTGTGTTCGCTGATGTCTCTGCAGAATTGATAACAGACTAATGCTCTTCATACATTCACGGCACTGTAATGGCTTTTCCCCTGTCTGTGTTCGCTGATGACTTCTGAAATTTGAGGAAACACTAAAACTACTTCCACATTGTGGCTCACTGTGGAGTGGTGTGGCTCACTGGTTAGAGGCGGCAGACCCGGAAGCAGAGAATGGCCCGGGGCCAGGGTTCAATTCCCGACGCGGCAGGGTCGTGGACCCGGGTCAGCGGGCTCGATAATTCTCGCTTCGGTGCCTACTCTAACCAGGGATCACACTCGGCAACTCTGGGCATTAGCTTGCCTCATCTCCACAACGGCCCCCCCACATACACCGGGGATGCCTGGTTTCACCTTGGAGATACCCAGCAGGGATCATCTCACAGGGAAAGCCAGGACGGGTTCCCCAGTGGTCTACTGCGCTGGGATGCCCCATTGCTGGGGTAGCCATGCGCTTTACAAGACAACCTAACCTAACATAACATTCATTGCAATGGTATGGTTTTTCCCCAGTGTGTGTTTGATTATGTCCAGGTAGGTCGCTCCCCCTCCGCATAGCACCGCCTGTGCCCGTTCGCTCCCTCGCTGCCCCCGTGTCTCTCTGCTCAGTTTCCCTTCTGCTCCCCTCGCTGCCCCAGTGTCTCTCTGCCCGGTTTTTCCTTCTGCTCCCCTTGCGGCCCCCGTGTCTCTCTGCCAGTTTCTGCCTTCTGTTGCTTAGTTGCCCCTGCATTTCTGTGACCTTTCTGCCTTCTGTGCCACTCGTTTCCCCCATTTTTTGTGACCTTTTCTACCTTTTCCTGGGACTTTTCTGCCTCTGTGCCACTCGTTTCCCCCGTTTTTGTAACCTTTTCTGCCATTTCTTGTGACCTTTCAGCCTCTGTGCCACTCGTTTCCCCCCGTTTTTTGTGACCTTTTCTGCCCTTTCTTGGGACTTTTCTGGCTCTGTGCCACTCGTTTCCCCCTGTTTTTCATGTGACCTTTTTCTACCCTTTCTTGTGACCTTTCTGCCTCTGTGCCACTCATTTCCCCCTGTTTTTTGTGACCTTTTCTGCCCTTTCTTGTGACCTTGCTGCCTCTGTGCCACTCGTTTCCCTACATTTTTTGTGACCTCATCTGCCCTTTCCTGGGACCTTTCTGCCTCTGTGTCACTCGTTTCCCCCTCAATTGTTGTGCCTTTTTGCCTTCTGTTTCCTTTGTCAACCCTCCCCGCTGAGTCCCCTGCGGCCCCGCCCCGACTGTCCATTCGATGCCCCCACCTCCGGCCTCCCAGCCGCTCCTACCTCCTACCTCCCCACATGCCGGCCTCTGCGCGGAGGCGCTGCTGGCGTGCGGCAAGCCCGTCTGCGCCCGCAAGCATCTGGACCGCCCCCAGCGCCGGAACCCCTGGCCCCCTCACCCGCCACGATGACCGCCGCCACTACGACGCCAGCACTCTGCAAGCTCTCAACCCTGGACGGACCCACAACTGCTTCAAGGTCGCCCCGAAACGCACACACAGTCCCTTCACCTGCCGGAACTGCAGCTACACCAGCCACAGAGCTGACGAACCACCCACCAAGAAAGACCTCGACCACCTCCGATGCATACTACTGAACACCCGCTCTGCACGTAAACACACCGTCGAGCTCTGGGACCTGCTCAACACAACCTCCCCAGACGTCGCCTTCCTGACAGAGACCTGGTTGAACAACTCCTCCGCACCGACAACGGCATAGCCATCCCAGACGCCTACAAGATCACCTACAGACACCGCACCAACGGAGTCGGAGGAGTAAATGCCATCGTCCACAAGAACAGCATCAGGGTCTCGACTAGCACAGACGACGCACTCAGCACCGCCGATCACATGCATTTCCAGAGCCACACAGACCCCAACTCCACCCTCAAAGGCACCCTCGTCTACCGACCCCCAGGACCCTGCCCCCAGTTCAGCGACTCCATCGCTGACTTCATCAGCACGCACGCCCTGACCTCCACCGACTACATCCTCCTCAGAGACCTGAACTTTCACCTTGAGAACAACAACAACAACTCCACAACCCTGATTGATAACCTCGCCAACCTCGGACTGAGACAACTCATCACAACGCCCACCCACTCCGCCGGCCACACGCTCGACCCCGTCTTCTCCTCAAGCCTGCATGTCTCAGTCAGCCACACCACCAAACTACTCTGGACCGACCACCGCTGCATACACTTCACCTTCCAGAAACCCACCACACACCACCGCACCCAATAGATCCCCCGCCGCTGCTGGAGCAAAATCACCGAAGACATGCAAACCTCGCTCTCAGCTCACCCACCGAACCCTTCAACACCGACGTCGCTGCCCACAATCTCAGACGCTGGATCGAGGACTGTGCCAACACCCTGACCCCGCTGAAGAAGCCCCCCCCCCACAGAGACACCAGCAAGAGGGCCAGCTGGTTCACCCCAGAACTCCTAGATTCCAAGCAAGCCTCCCGGAAACTAGAGAAGAAATGGCACAGTGAACAAACTCCGGACAGCCACGCAGCACACAAGGACGCTGTCCGCAACCACCACCACCTTATCAGGGCTGCCAAGAAGACCTCCTTCAAAGACCACCTCGACAACAATGGACATGACAGCAAGGAGCTCTTCAACATCGTGAAGGAACTCTCGAACGCCAGCTCCAACACCAACAACATCTCGCCGTCACAAGCCCTGTGCGACTCCCTCGCCACCTTCTTCCACCGCAGGATAGCAGACATCCATGACAGCTTCAACACCGAGACAGCCCCAACAGACAGCAACACAACAGACCCTGGCACACCATCGACCACGTCCCCTTGTTAGCCTGGACCAGCGTGAGTGTCGATGACACCATCAAGACCATGAGCACAATCCACTCCGGCTCTCCGTCAGACCCATTCCCGCACCACGTCTTCAACAAAGCAAGCAGCTCCATCGCACCCCACCTACGCAAGGTCATCAATCTTTCCCTTGAGACCGCAACCTTCCCAGAGAGCTGGAAACATGCCGAGATCAACGCCCTACTCAAAAAACCCAAGGCAGAACCAAGAGACCTCAAGAACGTTCCGACCCATCTCTCTACTCCCCTTACCGGCCAAGGTCATCGAGAAAATCGTTAACAGTCAGCTAACCCGATACCTCAAAGAGAACAGAATCCTGGACCCTTCCCAGTCAGGGTTCCACAGCAACCACAGCACCGAGACCACCCTCATCGCCGCCACCGACTACATCAGGACCCTGCTAGACAATAGGGAAACTGGAATGGGGAGACCTCTCCGCCTCCTTTCAACACCGTCTGCCACCGCACACTACGCGCACGCCTCCACGCTGCTGGGATCTAAGACAAGGCTCTGGAATGGACCACCTCCTTTTTACAAACCAAAGTTAAAAACATGTGCATGCTGGAAACTGGAGAAGATATGGCTCCATGAATGCACACCGGACAACCACGCAGCCCACAAGGACGCCACCCACAGACATCACCACCTCATCAGATTAGCCAAGAGATCCTCCTTCAAAGGCCGCTTGGAAAACAACGCACACGACAGCAAGGAGCTCTTCAGCATTGTAAAGGAACTCTCCAACCCCAGCGACAATGCCAACGACATCCCGCCCTCACAAGAACTGTGCGACTCACTAGCCATCTTCTTCCACCGCAAGATCGCTGACATCCACGACAGCTTCAAAACCATGACCACCCCGACTACGCCAGACTCCATCTCCCCTGTGAACACTACCAGCGCCAACCGCCAGACCTCCTGGTCCAACCGCAAGGACGACGAGACACGCAAGGTCATGAACTCCATCCACTCAGGATCTCCATCAGACCCGTGCCCACACCACATATTCAACAAAGCAGACTCAGTCATCGCACCCCAACTACGGAAGGTCATCAACATCTCCTTCGAAACAGCGACATTCCCGGAAAGCTGGAAGGACGCCGAAATCAACACCCTCCTCAAGAAGCCCAAGGAGGACCCCAAGAACTTACGTCCCATCTCCCTGCTCCCGTTCCCGGCAAAGGTCATTGAGAAAATCGTCAACATGCAATTGGCCCGCCACCTGGAAGACAACAACATCTTGGACCCGTCCCAGCCCGGATTCAGACGAAAGCACAGCACCGAGACAGCCCTCATCGCCGCCACAGACGACATCAGGCACCAACTAGACAACGGCGAAACACCAGCCCTCATCCTCCTGGACCGGTTAGCCGCCTTCGACACGGTCTGACATCTCACTCTAAAGACACGCCTCCTAGAAGCCGGAATCCAAGAGAAGGCCCTTGATTGGACCACCTCCTTCCTCTTCGGCAGAACCCAGAGCGTCCCCCTCCCCCCGCTCCGTTCCGAAGCTTCCGAGATCATCTGCGGCATACCACAAGGATCATCCCTCAGCCCGACACTGTTCAACATTTACATGGCCCCGCTCGCACACGTCGTCCGACAGCACAACCTCAACATAATCTCCGACGACACTCAACTGATCCTCTCCTTCACCAAGGACCCCATCACCGCCAAAGCCAACCTCCATGAAGGAATGAAGGCCGTCGCCGACTGGATGAAGATCAGTCGTCTGAAGCTGAACTCGGACAAGACGGAGGTCCTCATCCTCGGCTCCAACCCATCAGCCGGGGATGACTCCTGGTGGCCAATGGCACTGGGGGCAGCCCCGACCCCCACCGACCACGCACATCCTCGACGCAACGCTCTCAATGACCAAGCAAGTCAACGCTGTCTCCTCCTTCTGCTTCAACACCCTCCACATGCTCCGCAAGATCTACAGATGGATCCCGACAGATACAAGAAAGACAGTCACCCAGGCCCTCGTCAGCAGCAGACTCGACTACGGAAATGCCCTCTACGCAGGAACTCCGACCAAGCTCATCAATCCACTACAACGCATCCAAAATGCCTCGGCACAACTGATCCTCGATGTACCACGACACGGCCGCATCACCCCCCATCTGAGAAACCTGCACTGGCTTCCCGTCAACAAGAGGATATCCTTCAAGCTCCTCATCCACGCACACAAGGCACTCCACAAGACCGGCCCAGCCTACCTCAACAGACGGCTCTCCTTCTACACCCCCAACTGCCAGCTACGCTCCGCCGACCTCTCACTCGCCACCGTCCCGCACATCCGAAGAACAACCACCGGCGGGAGATCCTTCTTCCACCTTGCCGCCAAGACATGGAACACCCACACACTAAACCTACGACAGACCCAAGACCTGCTGACTTTCAGGAGGATACTAAAGACCTGGCTGTTCGATCAGTAGCGGCCCCCACCCCCTCCCAGCACCTTGAGACCCTCTTGGGTATGAAGGGCGCTTAACAAATGATTTATTGATTGATTGATGGACTGATTGATTTTTGTAGGTCTGATGACCCACTACAGCTCTTTACACATTCACTGCATTGGAATGGCTTTTCCCCAGTGTGTGTTCATTTATGTTTTTGTAGGCCAATAACCGAAAGAAGCCCTTCACACATTCACTGCAATGCTATGGTTTTTCTCCTGTTTGTGTTCGTTGATGTCTTCGAAGATTTGATAACACACTAAATCTCTTTACACATTCACTGCAATGCTATGGTTTTTCTCCTGTGTGTGTTCGCTGATGTCTTTGAAGTTGTGATAACTGACTGAAGCTCTTCACACATTCAGTGCAATGGTATGGTTTTTCCCCAGTGTGTGTTCGAATATGTTTTCGTAGGTCTGATGATCCACTGAAGCTCTTCACACATTCACAGCACTGTAATGGCTTTTCCCCTGTGTGTGTTCGCTGATGAATCCTGAGATTTGAGGAATCACTAAAACTACTTCCACATTCACTGCAATGGTATGGTTTTTCCCCAGTATGTGTTCGCTGATGTCTTTGTAGGTGTGATAACCGACAGAAGCTCTTCACACATTCAGTGCAATGGTATGGTTTTTCCCCTGTGTGTGTTCGCTGATGAACTTGAAGAATTGATAACTGACTGAATCTCTTCAGACATTCATTGCAATGGTATGGTTTTTCCCCAGTGTGTATTCGCTGATGTCTTTGGAGGTGTGATAACCGAATGAAGCTCTTCACACATTCACTGCAATGGTATGGTTTTTCCCCAGTGTGTATTCGCTGATGTCTTTGGAGATTTGATAACAGGGTAAAGCTCTTCAAACATTCAGTGCAATGGTATGGTTTTTCTTCCCCAGTGTGTGTTCGCTGATGAACTTGGAGTTGTGATAAATGACTGAAGCTCTTCACACATTCAGTGCAATGGTACGGTTTTTCCTCAGTGTGTGTTTTCTGATGTCTATGGAGGTGTGATGACTGACTGAAGCTCTTCACACATTCACTACAATGGTATGGTTTTTTCCCAGTGTGTGTTCGCTGATGTATTTGGAGTTGTGATAAGTGACTGAAGCTCTTCACACATTCAGTGCAAGGGTATGGTCTTTCTCCTGTGTGTGTTTGCTGATGTCTTTGAAGAATTGATAACCGACTGAATGCCTTCCCACATTCAGTGCAATGGTATGGTTTTTCCCCTGTGTGTGTTCGCTGATGAACTTGGAGTTGTGATGACTGACTGAAGCTCTTCACACATTCAGTGCAATGGTATGGTTTTTCCCCAGTGTGTGTTCGCTGATGTATTTGGAGTTGTGATAAGTGACTGAAGCTCTTCACACATTCAGTGCAATGGTACGGTTTTCCCCCCATGTGTATTCGCTGATGATCTTTTAGGAGTGCTAACTGACTAAAGTTCTTCACACATTCATTGCAATTGCACGTTGCTTTTCCTGCCTGTGTTTGCTGATGGCTCTTTAGTAGTGATCACAAACTAAAGCTCTTGCTGCTTGTGTATGATTTTTCTTTCTTGGTTAGTGTCTCTGGGTCGGGTTTATATTTGTCTGCATCCCATGACTGCGTTTCCTGAGGAGCTAACATGGTTGATAAAGCACTTGTGTTATTCTCACATTCCCTGTATGTCTGTGGTATTTTGGATGGTTGATTTCAGATTTCACAATGAAATACAAGACTCACCAACTACATATATTATAATTGTGGCAAGTAAAGCTTCTTTGTAGGTGGTTATGTTTTTAGATTGCGGAATGGTTTCGCATGTGTATGAGTGAAGATCAGTCTTCCTTCTGGTCGAAGCAAATTGGGACAGTCTGTTGTAGATCAGAGACCTTCTCTTTCCTTTACCCTTCAGTTGTCTGGCTCCACTCCCTTGTGCTTTTCTCTTGTTCCAGTGGTTTGGCCAGAAAAAGTTTACAATACACCTAGCGTGCTGAATGGTGGTCTGCCATCATTACAGGAAGCAGAGAAATGCTGTATCTACCTCATACCGAACACATGATCAAAGCTGGTGGTAGAGGCCTGTTTATACAGGAAGTGGTTTGTCAGTGTTGTTGCCTTAATTTTCTAGAGGTCATTTCTTAGTCCTGTTGCGTGGAGGTGCACAGCTCAGACTCTTACATCCACCAAATTGCTCTGAACTGCCTCTTCCAGGATCTATCAGTTTATGTTCATGTTCCTCAGTCTTTATGCAGATCTTTTCCTAAATATTGGAGCTCTTTTTTTCTAACCACTTTTTTTCAGATTTTCACGATTACTGTCATTATTCACGATCATTTGTGTATCCAAGGCTGGTTTCCTATTGGATGTAAAGAGATTTAAAATCAGTAAATGGAAATGTAAGTGCATTTGAATACACAATACTTAACTAGTTGTAAAAGACATCTGGTCATTACCATTTACGAAAGTTACCAAGAGATATTTCACCATACACAGATATTTAACTAAATGTTCTATAGAACATGTCACATTTTACTTAATTCAGAAAAGGAGGTGATTTTTCGGTGTTCACACAGTAACTCAGTACAGAAAGAGCACACATGGAGTGCCCACTTGCTAGAGGTACAGCTTTACGAAGACGCACATGGCTAAGATTTCATTTAACCTCTACCGTGCTCATGACGAGCTCAGCTCGTCATGAGGCACGGTTGCGCTGTGCTCATGACGAGCTGAGCTTGTCATGACGAGCGCGGCGCTCACACGCGGGGATAAGTCCCCTGCTGTGCTGAGCTTTCCATGGAAACGGGTGTGGCCATGACGAGCTTAGCTCGTCATGAGCACAGCACCACCGTGCAGCGTGACAAGCCGAGCTCGTCACAAGTACCGTAGCGCTGCATGCACCCTCCCTCCCCCAGCGCCGTGGGGGAATTAACCCCACGGCGAAGGGGTTAAACAAGAAGGGATTGTGTAAGAAGAGATGGTTCAGGATGTGTTGCTGTCACTTCAGTTTTATGAATTGTATAACAGCAGTAACACTTTCAAGGCTACATGACAAAGAAAACTCTTCATGAAGTATATAATAAATATAACGCTTCAGGAAGTATATAATAAAGGTAACGCTCTAGGAAGTATATAATAAAGGTAACGCTCTAGGAAGTATATAATAAAGGTAACGCTCCAGGAATTATATATTAAAGGTAACGCTCCAGGAAGAATATAATAATGGTAACGCTCCAGGTAGTATATAATAAAGGTAACACTCCAAGAAGTATATAATAAAGGTAATGCTCCAGGAAGTATATAATAACTGTAACATTCCAGGAAGTATATAATATAGGAGTATATAATAAAGGTAACGCTCCAGCAAGTATATAATAAAGGAGTATATAATAAAGGTTAAGCTCCAGGAGGTATATAATAAAGGTAACGCTCCAGGTAGTATATAATAATGGTAACGGTCCAGGAAGTATATAATAAAGGTAACGCTTCAGAAAGTATATAACAAATGTAGCTCCATTCACACTCCTCTTGACAGTACTTTCCAATTTACACTGGAGAAGCTTAAGTTCCAACTCCTGTCTTTACTTTTCTGTTTGTGAAGTTATCTTTGCCACATTCCTAGGGATGGTTCAAGCATTTGTTAGAAGATTGCAGCATTTATTATAGAGATTCCATCACAACCAGTAATATACCTGCGATATCTCTGCTGTCAATACATGTCTGCTTTTTGTCTTTTTCTACCTTACCATGGTATCTGACTTAATGTCTTTCGTTTGGTGCTAGGTTGGGGATGGAGCATTGGCAGAGTGGAACAAGATGTCCATTGCTTTCAGGTGAGTGTAGCATTTTACACCATTGGGAACTTCTTAAAATCAGCTTAACCTTACTCCCTGTTCATCACCTTCCATACTACCTTATGCCTGTGTACTCGCTCAGCAGGGTTCATTGACGGCTAAAGCATCGGAGTGACTCGATGAACACAGCAGAAATCAGGTAATGATCTGATAGACAAACGCCATAGTTGGCAGTAGAAGGATCAAAAAAGTCTTTAGAGAAGCTTGCCCAGGACATAAAAACGGAGGAAGTGCACAGGTAGATACATATGAGGCACAAACAGAGGAGGCGAACGAGTAGGTACATGCTCCATTTTGGGTCTGTTTCAGGCCTTTACTGGGCTGGGAATTGGTCTGCACTATATCTTAATACTGCTGCTGATAAAGGCACTTGTTGCAAGGGTGTTACCACTTTGACCCTTTACAAGAGGGGAGCAGAGCCTTGGAAAGCACACCACTTGAAGGCTGCCTGGCCTGAGGGGAAGGTGAGGGTCCAGGTGTCAGACAATATCATCAAGGGACATAAAGGATCCTAAGAAACACAGCGGCAGAGAGGCAAAATCGTCAGTCCAGATGGAGAAGAGCTGTGTCCTCCTCTGTTTCCAGTAAAGCTTTCTAAGGTTAGGAGGCATAGAATTCCATCGGGTCGGAGCTAAGACATGGAAGGAGAAACCTCCCGTTCTGGCTCTGCTGTGACAAGGGATGTGGGCCAGGTATAGATTGGTGGAGCGTAGTGTTCTGGAGGGCATGTAAAATTGCATCCAGGCAGCTAGGCTGGGTACTCCTTGGATCTCTGTTTTTTAGTTCAGTTTAAACAGTTGTCGTGCATCCATTTGGCCATATTCCAAAATATTTCACTACCTCCGCCAGAGGTCTGATGTGAATATTAAAAAGGGTAGGACTGAGCTGCAAACCCCGAGGGATGCCAGGAGCCAGTCCTCTTTGTGATGAGACGAAAGGTGGGGTTTAACTTTAAAAGACCACTCCTTTAAAAAGAAGGTAAACCAGGCCAGACCTATGCCCTGTACCCCCAGGTCAGTGAGGCGAGTTAATATTATTGCATGTGAGACAGTGTTGAAGGCCACACTTAAATCTAGGAGTATCAGAGCCTAGGATTTGCCAGCATCTGTAGTACTGCAAAGGGATTCAGCAACTGTTAAAAGAGCAATTTCGGTGTTGTATGTTCTAAATCCATTTTGGGAACAATCTAATATTTTATATTGTTCTAATATTTTGGTTAGGAGATTGTTTACATGTTTCTCCTCATCCTTGGACAGAAACGACGGAAGAGAAATGGGTTAATAGTTTTCTGGCTGAGTGGCATTTAGCAAAGGCTTTTTTATTTGTAAATTTTGTTTATTGCGCTGCACATTCAATTTGACATACCAACATGCTTCACAAGCTGGCGCGGCGTCAACATTCAGCCCAACCAGCATTAATGCAGCTTTTAATAACAGGTCTAAACAGTAAAAAGGGAGGGTAAATTGCATAGACAATCGCATGTAGCAGACCCCGGTAGTTAGTCCAAGTGCCAGTAGAAGGTCTCTCAAGTACCATTGACGGTGGCTTGGAGTAGCGAAATGCCACATCAATGTAACGGCCCCTGTGACCGGGTCTGCGTCGAGGCTACTTAGCAGCGTCCAGAAAAGAGAAAAAGAACAATAACCAAATTGAATGTCCCCATTCCCGCCACCCCCCAGCCTACCAACCCCCCAGCCCAATTCCAGGTCCAACTTTCCACCACTTAGCAGTGCTCGCTCAAGCCTCAGGTTTGGAAGGCTTTTTTAGAAGGCGGATAACCTTGGCGTGCTCCAATGATATTGATACTACTTCAGTGCTCAGCAAGTTTGGCTAATTCTAGAAATATGGGTGTGACGCTCTCTTGAAATTTTTAAATATAATCAGGTTTAAATGGGTCATCCGGAGATCCAGATTTCACTTGACGCATTAAGGTAGAAATAGAATCTGCGTCAAGTAGAGCCAATTGGTCCAAGGGAGCCCATTGCGAGTGGTAGGTCACTGTATCAAGAGAGACAGGTTTGACTGTTTTCTCATCCCTGTTAAAGTAAAGATAAAGATCATTGACCAAGCTTGCACAGTGGCTGTTAGAAGCTTCCGCTAATCCAGGAGTGGAGGTGGGTTTAATCAGGTTGTTCACAATAGAGAATAGTTCCATGCTTTGGTGGAAGTCTCCTCCCATTCTATATTGGAGTCTTATAGAGGCACACTCCTTTCGATAAACCTTGAAAAGGAAGAAGGGTCCAGTTTATGCTACTGCTTTCTCATTGTGGGTTACCGGTAATGTTGTTTTCAACGCTTGGTGTATTAATGGTCAAAGGCACCATATAATGGTTTGATCAGGTCACTGGAACAGGGGGAGCAGTTTGAAGGAAAGTGGCCAGGTCATTAGTAAAGTCCTGGATTTCTTTATTGTTGATTAGATCAAGATGAAGATTCAAGTCTCCAATTATGCTTAAGTTGGACAATTGAAGTGAGTGCAAGGTAGAGCATTCTATTAGAGATTCCCTGGGGATGCATCAGAGCAGGGCCGGGGCACTGACTACAGCTCAGAGGCCCCACTGCACGCTATGTCACTCTTCCCGTGCGCAGAGGCACTTAAAGGCAGCTAGTGAGGTCCCGCTATGGGGGACGCATCGGAGCAGAGCCATGGCAGTGACTACAGCCCCAAGGCTCCCCCACACGATGCATCACTCTTACCGCAACCCGGAGCCGCTTAAAGGCAGCAGTTAGGTCCCGCTGTGGGGGCCGCATCGGAGCAGAGCCAGGGCACGAACTACAGCCCCCAGGCTCCACTGCACAAAGCATCACTCTTCCGGCATCCGGAGATGCTTATAGGCAGCAGCGTGGTACATCTGCATGGGCCTCGCCCAGGCCAAGGGCGGACCCATCCATGCCCGTCGGAGCCCGGAGGAGGCTGGGCTGGGCCCCCCCTCTAACTTCTACACTCCCCCATTACAGGCCAACCTTGGGCAAGAAAAAGCTGAGAGCAACAGAGGCGGTAACTGTTACCTCTTTAGATACCTTTCTGGCCAAGGCAACATCGGCATTAGAAAAATAAATCGTACTTACAGTAAGAGAATTTCGTTGGGGTCAGGGACAGGGCAGTCATCTAATCTAGTTGTTTCTCCAACTAAGGGCGGTGTAAAGAAACTATATGGGGTTTCTCTTCCAGAATTGCCGGCAGTCTCTGTACCAACCCCCGAACATTAACAGCCTGCCTCTACATTTAGTGGGAAACCGACTGACGCTACCTCCGTAAATGGTAAATGAAAAAGAGGTTATGCGATACTGCCCTCCATGTGACCTGCCAACAAGATCAGAAAGGCCGCTATACCAGCGAGTTCCACATGTATGAATAGCCAGCAACATTCAGAGACTACATTTCCCTCATATTGGTGTGATCTTCTTGATAACTTTAAACAACTTTTGCAACCAATCTATGCCCGTTTAGATTCTATAGACCGCACTTAAGGCCATCCCCTCTGATGTCTGTAAAACTCTTAAAAACTATAATTGTGAAAGTCATAATTTGCGTTTTAATTGTGAAAACATGATCCTTGGTCGTGAGTTAGCTAAAAAACCCTCTACTTCTATTGGTCATCCTTGTGTTGAAAATCAGTTGGCACCCAGCAGGGATCCTATAGGTCCAGACCATGTAGATTTGGTCCCTAGGTGTTGCCCACCGCAGGTGACCATATAAGATTCTATGCATAAGGGGCAATCACACGACTTATCAAGACCACAGGTTATGGTAAATCTCCCGTCTACTCAGGCCCATAGCAAACCAAATCAACAATACATGAACTTCCCTCCTGCAGCTTGTCACTATGTTAAAATTTTAGTCAACGTGCCTTTATTACGTCCCAATCTTAGAAAATCTTCACATCAGCTGATGGCCAAGGCAAGACACTGGTTGACTCAAAACTCTAATAAAGGTCATCTCATTCAAAATCATTTGATAATGGCCAAAAGAACGCAGCGAATTGGGTCTGATGTAAAAACAACCAATAATGACTGGTTATTTTAACCTTTGATAATGAATGGCTAGTGAGAGACCCATTAGGGAGTTTACCGGTTGCCCCTTCACTCCATTCTCAGATTTATGCAGTCTCGTTTGGCTTTTTTATAGGTCCGCACCAGTATGTAGTTCCACCGTACTCACTCAGGTCCTTTCTTTAGTGAGAACTGGTCATAAGCCTGCGCAGGTGGCTTTTGATGCCCTTGCTCTATCAAATAGGTACCCATTGTTGGACGATATGGAGGCATGTGATTGACTGATCTTTCCACTAAATTATCTGCCTCCTCAGTCTGTTCTTTATAACGATTTTCAAATGGTTTCTGGTTTGGTACCCGTGGAGAGGGTTCAGTTGGTTATTTTAGATCCACTAAGCAGTATTACATCCTTACCAATAGACCCTACATCATCCATCTCACCAGTACCGACAGCGATTTGGTTGCAGGAGTCCCTAAGTGATATAAAGTTTCTCTGTAGAAATATAGCGGGCTATGAAAACAAAAAGGATAATCAAAATTGGTATAAAGTGTTTACGAATTCTGATATTATCTGCTTTCAGGAAAATTGGACAGAGCAGTCTGTCTATAAACGGCTACAGCTCCTTTGTTACGCCAGCAGTTCCATCAGCAGCAGGCATATCTAAAGGGGGCTTACTCAGAATTGTAGCAAACCCGATCACCCTAGGTAAGGTGACCTTTATCAATAACTCGCCCCATTTTCATGTTATCGTGGCTGAAGGTTCTGGGGAAATTGATTTGTTACGCATTCATTTTTATAATAATAATTTTAAGAATTCTACACAGGTGACAGATGAGTTGGCAGGAATATTGAAAACTCTGTTAACATACCAATCATGTTAATTTTTTTTTATTTGAGCTCGGGATTTTTATGTTTACTTTAGCCCCAATTCGGAACAATGTATTTGTGGGGTGACAGACACTAATGATTCATTGCTAGTCCATTTTATGCATCATAACTACAGAAACATTTCAAACAGTGTTTCATTAACTTGGGACCTAGTTATAATAAACCTGTATCACCCCATGACTGGTCAACCCCTCCCCACCTTTCAAATTACAGGAGTTACCTCGACATCTGATTGTACAATTATTCAGACTAATTTTAAGAGATGTATTAAGTCCTCCATAGCCGAGTTGACAGAGTTCAGTGATCATGCTTTCCTTCTTTTTTTGTTTTGTTTGGCCTCTTTCTGCTAAGTCAAGCTCTACATTTACCCCAAAACCGATTCTGAGTAGGAAAATGGATGTTCCTCCCAAAGGTTGCAAAGGAGGTGTTACCTGACAGTGAATCCTGCTTAGACACCAACACTGATAGTCATCAAGTAGTAATAGCATTTAGTAAAATTTAAACATCTAGAAATTCTAATCTTTTACATCCAACTACAAGAAACACTCCATTGACGATAAGGGGATTGAGACAAATTTCTCAAAGGCCTCCAAAGAACTTCACACTGCTCTTAAAACAAGTCCCAGAAACAAAGATTTGATAAGGAAGCTATGAGCGGACTATGAGACAGGTAGGACAGTGAGAATAAAGGATTTACGGGATGAAGCATGGGTACATTTGTGTGAGGCTTCGAGGATGGTAAATGCCCCTTTTCGGCAGGATCAGGGCGGCCCCTCTCTTAATATTCATTTAGATCAATCGACCTGGGGGTCTCACTTCCAGAGCATTTTTAATGTAGAGATGGATAGCGCTACAAAAAACCTTAGGACTTTATGACTGCCCATCTGGTGATTGAATTCTCATTAGAGGAAATTGAGCTTGCACTCTCTCAATAGCCTGCTCTGAAGGCAGCAGGGTCAGATGGGGTTCCTCTGGATATTTTCTTTGTACATAAAAATGTATGGGCTCCACCCTTGACCCAAGTTTTTTATAGTTTCCAAAGTGGGACCCCTGGTATCTTGGAAACAATTATCCCAATTTATAAGAAGGGGGATCCCTTTAATCCCGCAAATTACCGCCTAATCCCCATGCTGGATATCGCTGCCAAACTAATGGGGAGATTGCTCCTAAATAGACTGGAGGAGTGGGCATTTGTTAATAATGTTTTAGCTGAGACACAATACGGGTTTAGAAAGAGAAGGGGTACGATCGACCACAGACAAAATTCACCCTTACTGCAGCAAAATATGTTTTTGCAAAAAAGGGCCAATTTTATCTGGCTTATGTGGACTTGTCCGCGGCCTTCGACTACGTAAACCACTCAAAATTGTGGGTTGTTTTGGAGTCGATGGACGTGGACGTGGACAACTCCAGAATTCTTTTTATTAGGGAGACATATGGAGAGGCTGTGGCAGTAGTCAGGTTTGGTAAACAGGAGGAATGTTCGGAAATATTTAAAATTGAAAAGGGGGTGCGACAGGGGTGTGTCCTGCCCTCTTTCTTTTTTCCTTGTACACCAATAACTGTAATGAAGTTTAGACCGCGCAGTGTAGAGATGTTCCCTCAGCAGGTGGCTTATCGCGGCCATGCAGATGATGCGATTTTGATGGCCAGGACACCGCTGGCCATACAGCGCTTGATTGGATCTTGTTTAATATTCAAGGCTGAACTGGGTCTGCTTGTTAACAAATGATAAACCTTTGTTATGATAGTGGGACTGGGAAGGAAAAAGTATTCCTCTGGAAGAGTAGAGTCCTTTAAAAGGTCGAGCCTGAGCCAGCATGCAGTTGCTGCTGTGCGGAGATCTGTGGTAGTTCTGTAAGGTTCGGAGAGAAGCTTCGCTCAATCCCCCGCCCTTATTTTTGATTGGCTTGTTTCTTTGTCCTTCGTAAATGCTAGCTCCTGATTCATTATGAGGCTTATTAGTCCTTCCTTAGTATGGGCATGTAGCCGTTTGTATTTTCCCATGGCTGCTAGCACCTTTACTTGGTTGTTTTCTTTTTAAAGACCTTGATTGATGTCGAAAGTTGTTGGTCACAGCATGATGCCTACATCCCTTGGCGGGCCGGCAGTGCGATGTATTATTCTTCAAAGCATTATAGGCCGGGAGGGTCTACACAGCAAGCTGCCTACAACCACTTCGGCCAGCTGCGTTAGGTGGGACGGGTTCAATTAGGAGCGTTAAAAGGTCATAAACATTTTCTTTAGAACATAAAGAAAAACAACATTGCTACTTTATGCATGTTTGAGAGGAGAAGGTGCCCATTTACGCTGATTCATGCTGAACATACAATCAAGTATGTGATGTTATCCTGCGCACTGGCGCCAAATTGCCTGCTATACTCTGATCTAAGCGAGCTCCCACATGTATTGATTCACATCTCTACCTGTCGTCACCGGTAGAAGGCTCAGTAGCCATGTCTTTAGTGGTGGTGTCCTCCAGGAGGTAGGTCTGAAGGGGAGCCCATATATCGCTTGGGTTGGAGGACGGTGGTAGGAGTTTGGAGTAGACATGTAATTGCTCTTGACAATAGATAAGATTGTGGAGCCAATCTTTGAACTTGGGGGTTCTCCCCCTTCCCCACCTGCAGGCAACCCGTCGTTTGGCCAGGAGGAGCGCCAGGGAAGGATAGCACTGCATCTTAGCAGCGAGTGGCTCAGTGTACCCTAGTAGTGTGGTTAGGGGGTCAGCAGGAATATGTAGACCAGTCATTTGGTCCAGTGCCAGCAAGACCTTCGTCCAATAACTTTGTATGGGCGGGCAATCCCAGGCATGGTGTCTCAAGTCCGCCCCCGCGCAGCCGCCATGATCACATTGATCGTTATCTCGAAGGTGCAGACGGTATAAGCGCGCCTGTGTGTAATAAAGGCGGTGAATGTATTTGTAGTGAATGATGCGCAATCTGCTTCTGGTGGAGATAGTTCCAGTTTGGTGGCAGCAGAAGGACCATTGTTCTTCAGTGAGGGGTGACCCCAATTCCTCCTCCCAGCGACCCTTGGCTGGGAGAAGGCCGTAGTCACGGTCGCTTTGGATGGTGCAGTATAGGAGTGACACCACATGTGTAGGGGTAGTTTGTTGCAAAAGGGTGTTGAGGGGTGAAATAGACCCTCTTGTGGTGGTCACAGGCCACCGAAACACTGTCTGTCTAAAAGTAATGAATACAGATGTGAAACAAAGGTCTTACGTTGAAGTAGCATTTTCATTCATCAAACCCTTAAATGAGTAAATGAACCAAGCAAGAATTTACAATTTCAAAGTACATTTAAATGTAAAGAAAGGGTGAAATGTCATTGTCCTGAGGCACTGCACCAAGGCAGCTTAATTTGAGGGCGTGCTTCTGCAAAACTATCACAAAATAGACGTGTAAACGGTAGAGAAAAATAGCTTTCTGATTTATATGAAAGAAGAACCTTTTTTAAGATTCAATAATGCTAGGAATGCACATGTTAAGTTATGTTGTTATGTTATGTTACATGGTTTGTATAGCGCTCAGCTGCCCCAGCCAAGGGGCGTCCCGGCGCTGTCACTGGCAAGGAGGGTACCTGTCACCACTGAGAGCACAGCAGAGCAACAGCTAAACATAAGGAGCTTACTTTAAAGCAAAAAGGTGGGTCTTAATCGCCTTCCTAAACGTTAGCAAGTCCTCCAAACCACGTATCGGGGACGGCAGAGCGTTCCATAGTTTGGCGGCAAGATAGCAAAATGAGCAGCCGCCCAAACGGGAGCGCTTCACCCGAGGGACAGCAACCAAGTGCTGACCCTCCGAGCGCAGTGATCGCAAGGGAACATACGGGAACAATAGCTAAGAGAGCATCGGAAGAGAAGCAAGCTTCAGAATCTTGAAAGAGAGGACGACAGCTTTAAATTGGATCCGCTTTGCCACAGGAAGTCAATGGAGTTTGCTAATAGTCTCGGTCGTAGGATGGAAGCGAGGGAGACCTACCAGAATTCTTGCTGCCGCATTTTGTATGCGCTGCATTCTCCTGATCTCTGCCTGGTTGACTCCTAGCAACAAGGAGCTGGCATACTCCAAGCGAGAGAGACTAGTCGATTGCACTATTAGTTGGTGGGTAGGAGGGTCAAAGAATTTCAGAATGGGCCTGAGACCAAGTAAGAGCCCAAAGCAAGTAGCTGCTGTTTTTTTAGTGTGGGTGGAAAAACTGAGAGAGGAGTCTATCCAGACCCCGAGATTTTTTACTTCTGTTTTGGGGTCCGGAATTCTCCTTAGTGTGTTTGGCCACCATTGTTCACCCCAGGAATTGGCGTTTATCCCCACTAACAGAACTTCTGTCTTACTCGCATATAGCTGCAGGTAATTGGCAGTCATCCAATTAGCCACGGCCGTCAGGCCGTTCTTAAACCTGGAGGCGCTCAGAGTGGAATCATCAGTCAGAGCAACCACTAGCTGCGTGCCGTCTGCGTATGAGATCATGGACAGTTCCCATTTTTTGGCGACCGCAGCCAGTGGCTGAACGTAGAGATTGAACAAAGTAGGGCTGTTCAATAATGCTAGGAATGCACATGCTAAGATAGGAGGAGCAACCATTATTTCTTTGCAATTGCAATAATGTTTTAGAATAAGGGCAATGCAGAAGAGAGAGAAAGAGACAATTTTAAAGTACCAGAAACAATTAGAGCTTCAGCCAAAGATGCTTAGATAGAGGGCTGAAGGAGACCACACAGGCGTCAGTGACCCAAGGGGTCACTGCAGCGGGGTAGTCCATCGAATGGACTGAGGAGCAGATCTTTATACTCTTTCAATAATGAACCATTGACCACAAAATGACAACATTATCAGGTTTCTTTGACCTAAAGGACATGATGCATTTTGGTTACTTCTGGGAAATATTTAAGAAAACAGAAGTGCCACCCACACTACAAAAAGTTTCTCAAAAGATCACAGGATGTTTGACCATGAATCATAATGAAATTGAACATCTATTGACCAGGATTTGCGTCACTTCAGGGAAACTTTTATAAGAAAGCGGAACATTTAAGAAGATATTGGTTGCATGTGTTATTTACATTAAAGCTAGCAACAGATACAATAATATGAAAGATGACAGATGGCAAGTGGCCCCAACCATCAGGTATTGCGTGATGTCTCTTTTAGCTCGGGAAGTTCCCTATTCTTGCGGTATTGCTATTCTTGCGGGATCTACCTGGGTGTAAGAGAAGAAGTGTAGATCGAGGGAGTGAGGGCCCCCGGGGGAGCTGAGCCTCGCTGAGGAAATTGTGTGAGAGACACACTTTGGGGCGTATTCATAGAAAAAGAACAGTGTGGACAGGTTGGTCAATTTAACAGATTCCTTTTATGCTAGCTGGTGGGGGCTTATCAGGGTCTCATGCCTCAGGTGTGGGCAGAATTGGCCTCGGATAAAAAATAGATCCTGCTACATTTCCCTCTTCTTATTTATTTTCTTTTAACAAAAATTATACGTGCTAAGATATTCACATTTCCTGTTCTATCCTTGCTCTCCCCGTGCTAATTCTACTATTCTCTGGAGGTGCAGGAAGTGCTACGGACATGGGGTGCTGGCTGAAGAGCATAATGCTCATTAGGACACAGCCCACATATTTAGAGACAAGTATGACATTGTAACACATGCTGTTTTCTGTGTCTGTAGGCCAATGTGTGCAAACATAACATCCTGCCCTGTCAACTGTCCCCTTGTCCCATCTTTATCAATGGCTATTTATTCAATTTGGTACAATATCTCTGTGTCATTTAAGCAGTATCTCAGTGTAAGCGGGACAACAAAGGATTTCCCAATGTTTAGAGTTCGTCTCAAATTGGTTCTTTTATTTCAAGATTTCTATTTACAGAGGAATAATACGTCTTATCCTCGAGGGGGATTTTATCTGTTGATCTTCGTCTTCACAATATGGATGGCTTTGTTGTATATGAATTTAGGACCCTAGTGTAATTTTCCCGATTCATGCCCATATATAGGTACAAATCACCCTATCCTTATACAGGCATAGAAATCATAACCATATTTAGACTTAGCCTATGCAGTCCAAATACGGCATGGCTACTTCCACTAATTCAGAAAATCCACAATGATTTCTTGGGAAAACCCGCCTTCGCCTTGCTTGAATATTAATTTATCCAAGAAATCATGGAGTTTTCAAAGAACTGAGTCTTTGATGACGTTATTATGTCCAACCTTACGTCAAACTCGGCACCTTCAAGGTATAAATATGCCTGCACGTGCTCAGGCAAACACACAGTGGTTTGGAGCAGTTCCAATATCTACCTACACGACACAGCTCGCCGAAGCAAGTGCCGAAGGAAGCCGACCCTCCAGCAGACGCACTGAGAGACGCTGTCTTTTCTCTTGCCGAGAAATTCAGCTCCAGTGTTTCCAGGCTACCCTTGCGGGTTGCTGGGAAATCGAGTCCTGAGAAAGAGATACAAGACCTCCTCCATTCTAAACCAAGGTACGAAGCTGATTAGACCCTTAGAGAATTCTTGGATAGATTTTTGGCAAAAAATACTAAACTTAAGCTACACCTCACTTAATTCTTCCATTGTACTAGACCTAGGTTAGGTACACCGGGGTAGGCGTATTTTAGAAGCACCAGTTGAGTACTTTTAGTCATTATTTATTAATGTATGTATTTTATGTTATTTTATATGGCTTAGAAACCATACCATGCTTTTACAGTATTATTTTATAATACTCTTCGTACTGTACGCATTGTACTTTGCAGCCAGTATTACGATTGTAGTAGTTCATTTCCTCTGCATGAGAAAGAAGACTGTTCAATAAATACTTATATTGAAAACGCCCGTCTCTCTATTTCTCTGCACCTCTGGTGAAACAAAGCATGCACGATTGACTGAGTCAAGTCAAGTCAAGTCAAAATATTTATATAGCGCGCTATATACCCAGAGGGTCTCAGGCGCTTGAAGAAGGGTGGGGAACTACTTGTCGAATATCCAAGTTTTAAGTTGCTTTCTGAATGCTAGGTGGTTCTGAGTGAGACGAAGGTGAGTGGGAAGTGAGTTCCAGGTCTTAGCTGCCAGGTAGGAGAAGGCTCTACCTCCCATGGTGGTTTTGTTGATGCGAGGTACGATAGCAAGGGCTTGGTTGGAAGATCGCAGCTGGCGGGGGGGGGGGTGTAGAAGGAGAGTCGTGTGTTGAGGCATTCGGGTCCAAGGTCGTAAAGTGCTTTGTGAGCGTGGGTCAGGAGGCGGAAAGTGATCCTCTTATTGACGGGGAGCCAGTGGAGGTTTTTCAGGTGACCAGAGATGTGTTCTTTGCGCGGGATGTCAAGTATGAGCCTGGCTGAAGCGTTCTGGATGCGTTGGAGTTTTTTCTGGAGTTTAGCGGTGGTACTGGCGTATAGGGTGTTTCCGTAGTCCAGGCGGCTCGTGACTAGTGCGTGGGTGACCGTTTTTCTAGTTTCGGTGGGGATCCAGCGAAATGTTTTTTTGAGCATGCGAAGAATGTTGAAGCAGGATGATGAAACGGCGTTGACTTGTCTGGTCATCGAGAGTGAGGAGTCCAGGATGACGCCCAGGTTTCGTGCGTGGTTCGTCGGGGTGGGTGCTTTTCCAAGGGCCTCTGGCCACCAAGAGTCATCCCAGGTGGAGGGGGAGGTGCCTAGGATGAGGACTTCTGTTTTGTCTGAGTTCAGTTTCAGACGGCTGTGCTTCATCCACTCGGCTACTTCTTTCATTCCTTCGTGTAAATTGGTTTTGGCGGTGTTAGGGTCTTTGGTGAGTGAAAGGATCAGTTGAGTGTCGTCAGCGTAGGAGATGATGTTGAGATTGTGTTGGCGAGCGATGGCCGCAAGGGGGCTCATGTAAACGTTGAAGAGGGTGGGGCTGAGTGAGGATCCTTGTGGCACGCCGCAGATGACTTCAGAGGCTTCTGACTTGAATGGTGGGAGGCGGACTCTCTGGGTTCTTCCGGTGAGGAACGAGGTGATCCATTGCAATGCTTTTCCTTGGATTCCGACGTTCCTTAGGCGCTGTAGAAGGGTGTTATGACAGACTGTGTCGAAGGCAGCGGAGAGGTCGAGGAGGATGAGGGCGACTGTGTCTCCATTGTCTAGTAGAGTTCGAATGTCGTCTGTTGCTGCGATAAGTGCGGTCTCAGTGCTGTGTTTGGCTCGGAAGCCGGATTGTGAGGAGTCGAGGGATTTGTTGGTTTCGAGGAAGGTGGCGAGCTGGTTGTTGACGGCTTTCTCGATGACTTTGGCCGGGAATGGAAGAAGCGAGATGGGGCGGTAATTTTTGAGTTCGGTGGGGTCAGCTGTGGGTTTTTTCAGAAGGGCGCTGAGTTCCGCGTGTTTCCAGCTTTCCGGGAAGGTGGCGGAGTTGAGGGAGCAGTTGATGACATCTCGGAGGTGTGGTGCTATGATGGAGTTTGCTTTGTTGAAGATGTGGTGAGGGCATGGGTCAGTTGGGGAACCTGAGTGGATGGAGTTCATCAGGCGGATGGTGTCCTCAGTGGAGATTGGGTTCCAGTCGTTAAGGATGTTCAAGGGGGGTGAAGGTCCTGCAGCGGGTTGGATAGGTTGATCTCCGGGTCGGTTGTCGAAGCTGTTGTGGATGTCAGCGATTTTGTTGTGGAAGAAGGAAGCTAGGGAGTCGCAGAGGGCTTGGGAGGGGGTGATGTCATTGGAGTTGGCTGATGGGTTGGTAAATTCTTTGACGATGTTGAATAATTCCTTGCTGTTGTGAGCGTTGTTATCTAGTCGGTCTTTGAGTGCGGCTTTCTTGGCAGCCCGGATCAGTTGGTGGTGTCTGCGGGTGGCTTTTTTGAAGGCGTCTCTGGTGCTGGTGTTTGGGTCTTTTTTCCAGGCCTTCTTGAGGGATCGACAGAGTTTCTTCGATTTCTTAAGATCATCGTTGAACCAGGAGGCGTTTTTGCTGCCTGGTTTTATTTGACGTTTTTTCAACGGTGCTAGGATGTCGGCGCTGTTGGATAGCCATTGGGTGAGGTTAATGGCTGCTTGGTCGGGGTTTGGGGAATGGGCGGGGGGGTTTAGAAGAAGCGATGAGGAGATCTGATTGATGGTGATTTTGTTCCAGTTTCTTCGCAGGGTGGGTTGAGGATGGTTGAGGAATGTGGTCTTATTGTAGGAAAAGTGAACGCAGCTGTGGTCCGTCCAATGAAGAGCTGTGGTGTGGCTGAATGAGACATGTTTGCTGGAGGTGAAGATGGGATCGAGCGTATGACCTGCGATGTGGGTGGGTGTAGTGAAAAGTTGTTTGAGTCCGAGGTTGGCGAGATTGTCCAGAAGGGTGGTGGCGCTGCTGTCCTTGCTCTTTTCCAGGTGAAAATTGAGGTCTCCCAATAGAATGTAGTCCTCGGAGGGGAGGGCGTGTGGGGTGATAAAGTCAATGATGTCGTCACTGAATTGTGCACGGGGTCCTGGAGGCCGGTAGAGGAGGGTGCCTCTAAGTGTGGTCTTGGGGTCGGCGTGGATCTGGAAGTGGAGGTGTTCGGTACTGGCGAGGTTGGCGTCAGAGCTGGTTGATATGCGGATGGAATTCTTATGGACGATAGCGATGCCTCCTCCTGTTTGCTTGATGCGGTCCTTGCGGATGATCTTGTATCCTTCCGGGATGGCAATGGTGATGTCTGGGGCTGAAGAGGCATTCATCCAAGTTTCTGTTAGGAAGGCGACGTCTGGTGAGATGGTGTCTAGTAGATTCCAGAGGTCGATGGCGTGTCTGTGGACCGAGCGTGTGTTGAGCAGGATGCATTTTAGGTGGTTGGTGTCAGGTCTCTGTATGGTGTTGGTGGAAGAGGAGTTGGTTTTGGTGCCGTCAAACTTGCAGGAGTAGCAAGAGAAGGGTCCATGGGTGTGTCCAGGAGCGGCTTGGACGCAGTTGGGGGGTCGGCCGGGGTTAAGGGCTAGGAGGGTGGTGGTGTCGTATGTAATGCGGGAGGGGTGGGTGGAGCGGGGACCAGGGGTTCTGGCGCTGGGCGCGGTCTTGGCGCGGACGGGCGTAGACGGGCTTACCTTAGACGCACCTTCGGCGGGGCCGTAGCGCGTGGACGCTGCGCGTAGGTCCATCTGTCCATAAATGGATAGTGGAGGGGGCGGAGCGTGGGCGGGTCAGCTGGGAGGCGGTAGCGGGGAGGCGGGCCAGGGGAAAATACAACAACAAAATGGTGGGAGGGATAGGAATCAAAACCAACACAGTACAATGCCAGCTATGAAGGAATGCACTGTAAGCAGTGAAAGCGCAAAGGACTGAATACTGCTGCGAATATGTAAAAAGCGCTACCAAATGCAGTTATGTTCAAGCGCTACCCAAATGAGCCAAGCACAAAGCGCTATGAAATTCCACACGAGGGCTGATTGAAGGTGCCTCAGCTGTGGGCAAATGCAGCTACGTTAAAGCGCCACTACAATGGGCAAAGCACAAAGCGCTATGAAATTCCACACGAGGGCTGATTGAAGGTGCCTCAGCTGTGGGCAAATGCAGCTACGTTAAAGCGCCACTACAATGAGCAAAGCACAGAGCGCTATGAGTCAGTGAAGCCAAAGAGTCACAAGAGCTACGATACCACACACGAGGCCTGATTGGAATCGCTTCAGCTGTGGGCGCTGGAAAGAGGATTGCAAGCAGGAGCCAGGGAGCGTGGGGGAGCAACCGTTCGGGACGAGGTCCAGGCGGTCACAGTCTTCTCTTGGAGGTGGAGGACTCTCTGTTCGTGGGTGGGCGGGTCAGCTGGGAGGCGGTAGCGGGGAGGCGGGCCAGGGGAAAGTACAACAACAAAATGGTGGGAGGGATAGGAATCGAAACCAACACAGTGCAATGCCAGCTATGAAGGAATGCACTGTAAGCAGTTAAAGCGCAAGGGACTGAATACAGCTAGGAATATGTAACAAGCGCTACCAAATGCAGTTATGTTCAAGCGCTACCCAAATGAGCCAAGCACAAAGCGCTATGACAATTAAACACGAAGGCTGATTGCTACTTTCAAAGCGCCACCACAATTAGCAAGGCACAGAGCACTATGAATTTTAACACGAAGGATGATTGCTACGTTAAAGCGCCACTACAATTAGCAAGGCACAGAGCACTATGAATTTAAACACGAAGGCTGATTGCTACGTTAAAGCGCCACCACAATTAGCAAAGCACAGAGCACTATGAGTCAGTGAAGCCAAGAAGTCTCAAGAGCTACGATACCACACACGAGGGCTGCTTGGAAACGCTTCAGCTGTGGGCACTGGAAAGAGGATTGCAAGCAGGAGCGTGGGGGAGCAACCGTTCGGGACGAGGTCCAGGCGGTCACAGTCTTCTCTTGGAGGTGGAGGACTCTCTGTTCGTGGGTGGGCGGGTCAGCTGGGAGGCGGTAGCGGGGAGGCGGGGCAGGGGAAAGCACAACAACAAAATGGTGGGAGGGATAGGAATCGAAACCAACACAGTGCAATGCCAGCTATGAAGGAATGCACTGTAAGCAGTTAAAGCGCAAGGGACTGAATACAGCAAGGAATATGTAAAAAGCGCTACCAAATGCAGTTATGTTCAAGCGTTACCCAAATGAGCCAAGCACAAAGCGCTATGACAATTAAACACGAAGGCTGATTGCTACTTTCAAAGCGCCACCACAATTAGCAAGGCACAGAGCACTATGAATTTTAACACGAAGGCTGATTGCTACGTTAAAGCGCCACTACAATTAGCAAGGCACAGAGCACTATGAATTTAAACACGAAGGCTGATTGCTACGTTAAAGCGCCACCACAATTAGCAAAGCACAGAGCACTATGAGTCAGTGAAGCCAAGAAGTCTCAAGAGCTACGATACCACACACGAGGGCTGCTTGGAAACGCTTCAGCTGTGGGCACTGGAAAGAGGATTGCAAGCAGGAGCGTGGGGGAGCAACCGTTCGGGACGAGGTCCAGGCGGTCAAATAGTTATTTATTGTGTAATAGTTATTCAGTGAAATAGTTATTTATTGTTTCCGCGATTCTAGAGATACATTTCTTATTCTTGGGAAACAAAGTTGTCATGTTTTAAGCGGTTGTCAGAAACGAATCCCTTCTTGTTTATTCAAGAAAGTTTCTAGTGACCTCTGAGCTAGCTGGCACTCACAATTAAGTTTAATATGTTCGATAGAGACCGAGTCGACCTCAGTCTTACTTCTAACCTATAGGATATATTATTC
Source organism: Lissotriton helveticus (assembly GCF_964261635.1). Taxonomy (NCBI): domain Eukaryota; kingdom Metazoa; phylum Chordata; class Amphibia; order Caudata; family Salamandridae; genus Lissotriton; species Lissotriton helveticus. Next base: position 2,802,336 of record NW_027611658.1, on the reverse strand, counting down.
CAATGCACAGAGCCTATTGGGAATATAGGAACTACACTACATGGCGCCCAACGTTTTGTAAGGCGATAATTTAACGCTAGATAGTAGAGTAACTCAGTTGTGCTTTTCACACAGACCCCTTTTTTCCGTAAATACTCCAATAGACGTCTAGAGTGGGTAAAAGGATATAATTTTCGCCAAAACTGAGTAGGACAGAAAATCCTATGTGTTAGTTCTTGGTTTATTCTTTTTTTTTTTTTCTTTTTTTTTTTATAATAAACAATATACAGATTATACTTTTGCTCCACTTCTGAGTAGACCCCCCCTCCCCCCGGGAGTAAGTTTAAAAATAGTGAGTAAGAAAAGTAAGAGAGAAAAAAAAACTATAACGAAAAAAAACACAAGAAAAAAAAGCAAACATTTCCTCAAGCCAAACTTCTACATCAGCTTTGCGTGCCATCTGCCCATTTCTCTAGCTGTTCCCAAAGCGCAATGCCCTTCTTCCTAGCCTTTTTCCCTCTTTTTGCATAAATTGCCTTTTCCAGTTTGTAAGTCGCCAGTAGTCTGGCCTGCCACTGTGTGAATGAGGGCGGGTTAGGGTCTTTCCAGTGTGTTGTGATACAGATTCTGTAGATAGTCATAGCTACAAAGATAAATGGACTCCCTGGTCTAGTGTTACCATCGTGCCCTAACAGTAGTTCCGCAGGGGTAAGTTGTATCCTTTGTTCTAAAACCGCCCATACAAAAATTTGAATTTGCTGAATGAGTGGATTAAGTTTTATACAAGTGGCAAACATGTGCATCTGGTCTACTGCATATTCTTGACATCGAGGGCAAACAGTCCCCGCCCCATTCCCCCATTTAGCTATCCTGCCCGGTGTGATGTATAAGAAAAAAGCCGTTTTATAAAACTGTGCCTGCAGTTTAGTGGAAAGTAAAAATCTTTGAGACAGATCATGAGCATAAGTGAAAATATTTGACTCCATATTCAGTTTTGTTTGCCATTTCAGACCAATCCTTTCTAAATCATCGGGCATTTTATCATTACAACTGAAGTAGATGGTTCCTATCCTAGGCGGGTTATTTGAGCGCAGTCTATCCATGATGTCATTTTTCTTGAATTCAGCGGGTCCACCGGTCTTGTGTTCCAGGAAACCTTTGATCGCATAGTATTGAAATAATTGATTGTCTTCTATCTGAAACCGTATTTTAATGTCCTGAAAGGTCCGAACCCCTTCCTGATCAATCAGATCGCCCAATTTGATAACCCCCGAGTTGTACCATTAATAAAGATATGATCCTTTAAAAATTGTAGGAAGTATTGCATTATCTTTAATTGGAGTGTAGTAATTTAGTCTACCTAGTCCTACCAGTTTTCGTACTTTGGTAAAAACTCGGTAAATATTTATTAAAGACTTGAACCGTACCCACTTGAAATAGCCGAATTCGAGTTGTCTCCAAAGTATTCCTCGAGCTTTCACTCCAATTAAAGCTATATAAGGAGACAGAAGATCCGAGGCAGGCTGTATGTCGTAATCGAATAGTAACGAAGGGCTATACTGCAGAGCGGCAGCCCAATAGTAAAGTTTAAGGTTCGGTAGCGCCCAACCCCCTCTTTCTTTTGATAGAGATAGCCATTTGTAAGACCTTCTTATATCAGAATAAGACCATATGAACTGGCTGAAAATTTGCTCAAATAGGTGGAGGACAGCATCGCTGAATTCCAGAGGGATAGTTCTAAAAAAGTACAGTAGTTTTGGAAAGTAAGTCATCTTTATTACGTTGCTCCGACCAACTATTGTTAGGTGTAAATTATCAATTCTTTTTAATGCTTTTTTAGGATCCTTGGCGAGTGGGTTCAGGTTGTTACCCACTATTACGTCTAGATTTGCATTGATGCTTACCCCCAAATACTTTGCTTTTGTAACTACTAGAGGGCTGGACCCGCTTACGTTTTCATTGATTATTATCTGGGTTTTTGTTCTATTTAGTGAGTAACCTGATATCTCTCCAAATTTCTGTGTCTCATATTCCAGAGCCCTAATGGACTTCTCGGGATCAGGTGTAATTATTGCCAGGTCGTCAGTGTATACCATGATCTTAGTTTCTGCCCCTTGCCTGACATCCGGCCTGATTTCTGGGTTTGCTAAAATTTTTGTGATAAGTGGGTTTATGTAAAGTGCAAACAGCAGAGGGGAGCATGGGCAGCCCTGCCGGGTACCCCGAGTGATGGTAATTGGATTAGTCAAATTTCCATTAATCATGATTTGGGCCCTGGGTGTTTGGTATAATGCCTGAATTGCCTGTATCATAATCGGACCAAAGCCTGACCTTTTTAAAATCTCCCACAAAAATAACCAGGAGACCCGATCGAATGCTTTCTCAGCATCTAATAATATTAAAGCAATCAGGTCCCCTGTTACCTTTGCTGCATCTATTAACATAATTGCCCTCCTGACATGTTCTGTGGTACCTTTGTTGGGAATAAACCCATGCTGCCAGTTAGAGACCAATTTCTGGATGTTTTGTGAGATCCTGTTAGCTAATATTTTGGAGAATAGTTTTGAGTCAGTGTTAATTAAAGTGATTGGTCTATAAGATGCCATTTCTAAAGGTGATTTTTCTTTTTTAGCAAAGATAACAATTTTTTCGCAAGTGACCAAGAAGCAGGTGGTGACGCGCCTCCGAATATTGACCCTACTACTAAAGAGAATATCCCCTGAATCTGGCTTTCAAAGATGTTATAGAATTCAGCAGGGATAGAGTCAAGGCCAGCCGCCTTTCCATCTGGAAGACTTTTGATCGCATTCTGTATCTCCTCCCAGGTAGGAGGGAGTTCTAGCTGCTCTTGTTCAATTGAATTTAATTTAGGTGTGTCTATAGAGTCTAGATAGCCTGCAACATTCCATCTCCGATCACCTTTGGGCCTGACATCCTCTTCTGTGTACAGTTTACTATAGTATACTTCGAAAGCCTTAAGTAATTCGGTGGGATCCTTAATCAGCCCCCCGCGATTGTCTCAATTTCCGCTATTGTATTTAAAGTCGTTTGTTGTTTTATCGTTAGTGCCAATTGATGTCCAATATGTTCCCCACATTCATACAATTTCCCTTTGGTTGCTGCCCATTTGGACGCAATTCTTTCAGCAAAAATTGAGGCAATCTCGGCTTTTATAACAGCGACTGCATGTTGGATTTCATCCACATTCCCTCTTGTTTTTATTGCCTGCACTAGCCTGGTTTCTTCTACCCCTAGTTTCTCTTGTAGTTTCTGGATCTGTATCCTCTCAGCTTTGTTTCTCCTGATAGAAAAGCACAAAGTCTCCCCCCTGACCCCAGACTTAAAAGCGTCTCAAACCACCATCAAGGGAGCGGAATCTAAGTTCATCTCCAAGAACTCCTCTATCCACTTCTTCATGGGTGTCTGATACTTGATATCGTATAGTAGTGCTTTTTTGAAAGACCAGGTTGTACTCTTGTTTTCAATTTTTAGGCCATCCAAATGCAATATTAATGGATTATGGTCTGACATAAATCTGGGTATTATGTCTATATTAGAAGAGCTAACCAGTGATGAAGAGATAAAGAAGTAATCTATTCTTGTGAGTTTTACGTGAGGAGCTGAAAAAAAGGTGAACCCCTCCTGGTTAGGTCTTAGCTCAGACCATACATCCTGCAGGCTGTGAGTCTCTATTAAATTCAGTAGAGATTGAAACACCCTTGGCTTCCTCCCCGAATATCTCCAGTCTTTGTTTGACCGCCAGCCCACGGGAAGATTTAAATTCAGATCGCCGCACAATATTATGGGCGTTTGCCAGTGCGCTAGCTCCCCTGATACCCAATCTAAAACCCCTGGCTCATCTAAATTACTACCATATATTGAGCATAGTGTAAACTTGCAGTTCAAATCAAGAGTGCATCCTACAATAGCCCATCTGCCAAAAGGGTCTGTTTTTACTCTATCCACCTGCATTTTGAGTCTATGACTAGCGAGTACTGCTACTCCTTTTATCTTGACCACCTGTGTGGTGGCTGCTACTATCTTATAACCCAGCGAGGATAGAAAATGTTTCTGTGTCCCCATCACATGTGTTTCCTGAAGACATATCAGATCCGGACCAAGTGAGCGTAAACCGTGTGCCACCTTCTGCCTTTTGGCCTGATCGTTTAAGCCACATATATTGCTAGACAGAATTTTAATTTTGCATAACTGTGTCATCCAATCTTAGAGTTTCAATCCCTATAAGATCTTGCCAATTCCTGACCCCCTTCACTGCCCTCAGCTTGCATAACACTAGCCTGAAGTGTATTTTATAACATAACGCCCCCTGTGTTTTTATATCCTCCATGTCTTTTATACCATTGGTGCCTTTAGTGTCCCTGTTTCTTTCCCTTATGTTTCTCTTAGGTGCCCCCCTACCTCCCTCCCTGATTGAGCAGTCGAGGTGATTCGTTTTGATGGTGATCACAAGTGAGGCCCAGCCATTCTACAAAAACAAAGTAGTGAAATGTGCAATCCCTGGTTATACTTAGAAATCCCCATTAGAAAACGTCCCAAGTGCCAATGTCTTAGTGGCTTAGCTACCGGCGTATCTTAACGAAATGGTGTTAGAGTTTCAATTTAATTCAGCTCTTCCGTCTTCTATCTTTGACTTCTTTTAGAAATTCTTCGGCCTTGACTTCGGATAGAAAGACCCTCGTTTTTCCTTCAATAATTACTTTTAATCTGGCAGGGTTCATTAAATAGACCTGGGCGCTTAATTGTTGGAACGGAGTTATCAATTGCTGTAATCTCCATCTGCGCTCCACCGTTGCATGGCAGAAATCCGGTTGAGCGAAAAATTTGACCCCATTAGCTTCTTTCTGTGCATTGGGTCTCGCTTTATCATAGACCAATTGTCTCAAAAGAAAGTTCCAGAAGAATACGAGGAAGACCCTAGGTTTGTCGTTAAGGTTACCATCGCCCCTTTCATGTTTCAAGTTGAAGGGGAACCTGTGCGCTCGCTGGATTTCTAGGTCCCAGTTCCAGGCAGTTTCTGAGGGAAACGCAGCTTGCAAGAGCTTTACTATGTAGCCTCCGGGGTCCTCCCCCTCAACTCCCTCTGGAATTCCTAGAAGTCGCAGGTTGTTTGGATATTTGGATAGTTGGAGGGGTATTTATAAAGCGCTGCGTTCGCTCCGAAAGGAGCATCATGGCGCTGAGTAATCCTTGAGGCCAGGTTGCAGAGGGTAAAAGGAGGGAGGCTAAATGGAAGCTTTGGACCATTCGTCGGGGAGATTGAAAATCCATGTTTTGAGAAGTTTTCTAAACGGTTTCTCAAGAGTCTGATGTCTTAGGTGTCTGGGCATGCTGTTCCAGGCTTTGATAGCCAGGGAGCTTAGGGTTTTACCTCCTTTAGACTTCAGGTTAAACCTGGTAGAGATCATGAGATTTTCTTGGGCAGAGCGGAGGGAACGACTCGGGTTGTAGTGTGGGAAACGTCTAGTGAGGTAAGCAGGGCCTGTTTTGTTGTAGGCCCGAAAGGCAACAATGAGAATTTTGAAAAGTATTCTTTTGTGCAGGGGGAGCCAATGTAAGGTCTTTAGGGCTGCAGAGATTGAGGATTTGCGAGGTAATTTTAAGACCAGGCGGGCAGCAGTATGTAGAACACTTTGGAGTTTGGAGAGGGTGGACTTCTTGGTCCCTGCAAGGAGGCCGTTGCAGTAGTCCACGCGCGAAAGAATGAGGGCTACTGTTACGGTTTTTCTAGAATCTAAGGGGAGGAAGTCAAAAAACTTTCTGAGGGATTTGATTATGCCGAAGCATCTGCCGGCCACGGTCGTGGCATGATGGTCAAATGAAAGATCAGAGTCGAAGAATACCCCGAGATTTCTAGCGGTAGAGACGGTCTGGGGGGGGGGGGCGGCAGAATTATCAGGCCACCAGAGAGCAGGACAGAAAGAGGCGTTCTTTCCGATGGGGAGGATCTCTGTTTTATTTGAGTTACAGCGGAGGTGGTTGGAGTCCATCCATTGGAATACAGCAGTTAGGCAATGTTTAAGATTGAGCTCAGCATTGTTGGAGTTGTCGTCTAGGGGGATGATCAGCTGAGTATCATCGGCATATGAGGTGACAGTTATGCCGAATGATTCAATCAGGGTGAGGAGAGGGATGAGATAGACATTAATAAGAAGGGGACTAAGGATGGACCCTTGGGGCACTCCGGAGGAGACTGTTTTCTCTTTAGATTGAAAGGGGCCCAGGGCGACAATTTGGGACCTGTCACTGAGAAAAGATCTGATCCATGATAGGGCTGAGTCCGAGATTCCGATATCCCTTAATCTGTCGATCAGAATGGAATGGGATATGGTGTCGAATGCTGCCGTGAGGTCAAGAAGGATCAGAATGGCCTTCTTCCTTTGATCTTGCAGCGTTTTGATGGTGTCGGTTAGTTCAATTAGAGCAGTTTCGGTTGAATGTTTAGGCCGAAACCCGGATTGTTGAGGGTGAAGTAAGTTGTGGGTTTCCAGAAAGGATTTAAGTTCTTTGTGGACTAATTGTTCTGTTATTTTTCCCAGAGCGGGGAGAAGGGTGATAGGACGGAGATTGGTCAAGTCCACTGGGGATTTATTAGCTTTTTTCATAAGCGGTTTGACAACCCCCCTTTTCCATAAGCGAGGGACGGATCCAGACCTGAGAGACAGGTTGATAATGTCATTGATGATGGGGTTTATCTCATCAATGATTTGATGGAGGATCTTGGGAGGGCATGGGTCGGAAGGGGAGCCGGATTTGCACGAGAGAATGGCATCTCTGGTTTGGGCCAGGGTGACCGGGGTGAAGTTTTTAAGACTATCCGCTGTCGAGCAAGGTTGATCTGGATTGGGAAGTCCATCGAGCGTTTGAGGGGGGGGGAAGCTCTTTTGGATAGCGGTGATTTTTTCATCAAAGTATTCAGAGATCTTGTCGCATAGCTCTTGGGAAGGGGGGATTTCGGGTTGAAGGGTTTTGGGATGGGTGAAAGTCTTTACTATCGTGAATAGAGTTTTTTGTTTTTGACTGGCTTCATTGATGGCTTTTACGTAGAACACCCTCTTGGCCATTTTGATGGCAGAGAGATAGTTTTTCCTCTGGAGGATATAATTGCGACGGTCGTCTTTGCCATAAGTTCGACGCCATTTGCGCTCGGCTTTCCTGCAGATTAGATGTGCGGAGGCTAAGTCAGGTGTGAACCAGGGAGCATTGTTTTTAGTAATTTTCTGTACTCTGTCATGGCGGTTGGTGGGGCTCCGTTTAATAATTCTTGTGAAAGCCAGTTGTGGAAGAGGTCGGCATCACTTTCGATGTGACCAGATAGAGGGGGGGAGTGGGCTTGGGAGATGGGATTGGTGATGAGATTTTGTTGGACGGTTTTCCAATTGACAGAGTGACCGCGATGAGAATTGGATTTATTGATAGATGGAGGGCAGCTGCTGGAGATGTGGAATGGGATCAGGCTGTGATCAGTCCATATCTGGGGCAAGGAGGGCAAGGTGGTGAGAGAAGGGAAATTAGTGCAGACACCATCTAAGGTATGACCTAGTGAGTGGGTAGGCAACATGACAATTTGTTGTAGTTGGAAAATTTCAAGTGTTTGTAGAAAATTTCTCGTTTGAGGATCGAGGGGGGACTCAAGAGGCAGATTAAAGTCTCCTAGAAGGGTGAAATGTGGGTAAGGAAGTAAGAAATGGCCCAGAGCATCGTTGAGGGAGTCGAGAAATTTAGAGGCGTTGCCGGGAGGGCGGTAAATCAGACCTCCTGATAGGGACAGGGATTGGCTGAGTTTGATGGAGAAGCCCAATCCCTCTGAGTCGGTAAGTGGGTCGAGGCAGAAGGTGTGACAGTTAAAAGTGTTCTTCAAGATAATTGCGACACCTCCTCCTCTTCCTTTCAATCTGTCCTGTCTGTAGAAGGAGTAACCCTGGGGGAGAGCTACGGCTATGTCAGGGTTGCTGTCTTCTGTGAGCCAGGTTTCCGTGATCATGAGACAGTCAAAGTCATGTTCTATGATGAGGTCATGAATATCTTGGCTATGTTTGCACATAGACCGGGCGTTTATCAAGCCACATTTGAAGAATGGTGGCTGGTTCTTAGGGGGAATTGGCTGGTCGGGATCGATGGTAGGTGTCCAGCAGCATTTGGGGCAGCTGGCAGAACCGACTACCTTTGAAAGGTCAAGTTTGTAGGAACAGCAGGAAGAACCTCGGAGTCGGAGGAGGTCGATAGGGGTGTACCTAATAGGTGGAGAGATTAGGGCAGGGTGACGGGCAGGGTTTCCTGCGCCTGGCGCGGTCTTGGCGCGGATGGGCGCAGACGGGCTTGCCGTAGGCGCGCCTTCGGCGCGCAAACGGCGCTCCCGCTGCGCTCGTCAGCTGCGCTTCCTATGCATGCACATGTTTAAAGAGAGGGGGCGTGGCTAAAAAGGGGCGTGGCCAGCGCGCACGCCTGGGCTGATGGCGGCCGCTGGGAGAAGAAGAAAGCGCGAACAGCGTTAAGATCGGCTGTGCGCTAACAAAGTTTTAAACAGAGGCGCTTAGAACATAAGCAAAGGGTAAGTGACACCACACAATATAAAAGCAGTTTTTAAAATCAACTTTCTGACAATAGCGAGAATAGTACCTCCAGCTCCCGGCTACTTTGCCTCAGGACTGGGAAAAGGAAACTGTCAGGCGCTCGATGTACAGCGTATTAGTAGTCAGGGCAGGGGGCGTGGCTAAAAAGGGCGTGGCCAGCGCGCACGCCTGGGCTGATGGCGGCCGCTGGGAGAAGAAGAAAGCGCGAACAGCGTTAAGATCGGCTGTGCGCTAACAAAGTTTTAAACAGAGGCGCTTAGAACATAAGCAAAGGGTAAGTGACACCACACAATATAAAAGCAGTTTTTAAAATCAACTTTCTGACAATAGCGAGAATAGTACCTCCAGCTCCCGGCTACTTTGCCTCAGGACTGGGAAAAGGAAACTGTCAGGCGCTCGATGTACAGCGTATTAGTAGTCAGGGCAGGGGGCGTGGCTAAAAAGGGGCGTGGCCAGCGCGCACGCCTGGGCTGATGGCGGCCGCTGGGAGAAGAAGAAAGCGCGAACAGCGTTAAGATCGGCTGTGCGCTAACAAAGTTTTAAACAGAGGCGCTTAGAACATAAGCAAAGGGTAAGTGACACCACACAATATAAAAGCAGTTTTTAAAATCAACTTTCTGACAATAGCGAGAATAGTACCTCCAGCTCCCGGCTACTTTGCCTCAGGACTGGGAAAAGGAAACTGTTGCGGCGCTGCCGATTTTCTTGGTCCTCCAGCTTAGTCATTAGGTCTACCAGGCATGCCTCGTGTGAGGTCCTTTGTTCCTTAGCCTCTGCGACCTCCCCTTCTAGAATCTCAGTCCTAGTTTCAACCATAGTTAACCTATCGCCAATGTCTGTGCAAGCCTTATTGAGTTTCCTCATCCCGCTTTTAAGTTTTTTGGAAGCGGTTTTAGCGGCCAGATTGTCAGACCGTACCTCTTCCTGGAATGCCTTGATTGCATTTAGTATAGATACTAAGGTAGGATTTACACCATCCCCAGCGCTTCCTGCTTCATCCTTCTGGATTGAAGTGGTATTGGATGCATTAGGTGCATTGAAGGCTCTGTGATCACCAGTACGAGCAGGTGAGTTCAGTGAAATGTGATGAGCTCCCTTAAGCTGGTTTCTCTTTCGCCTGGAGTGTCTTTTCCTTAGTACGGTACCGGGTTCAGGAGTTTTATTAGGGAGGCTTTCCTCCTCTGACTCGTTATCTTCTGACTGTCCTTCTGCAGATGATGTCTCCTCTCTGCATGAGCCTGATTCCGAGAGTGATCCGTCAGTGACCGAGTAAACATTTTCGGTTTTGGGTTCAGAGCCTGGGGGCTGTATAAGCACTGCGCTGGTTTCTTCTCCCTCGCCGGTCATCTGACCGGGGTTCAAAATTAAGGTTTCATCAGGGCCAGTTTCCATAGGTCGGTTATCATTCTCCCTCATAGCTAGGGATGTTGCCTGCGCCCCACTTAGGGTGTATATTTCAGGGTCATGAGAGGGTACTTGGGGGTTAGGAGTGGGTGTGATCTTATCAGTTCCAATGCCCCCCCCTCCAGATTGATTGAATTAGTCGGCTTGACCATTCGAAAATGAAGGCTAATGGAGGGGGAGCTGCCTGCACCCATAACAGAATTAGTCTTGGCAGTCTTTCTGATAGCCCCCAAGTCTCTCTTACCTTTCTGCTGTAGTTGCTGCTGGGTAGAGTTTTCGCTCTCCTTCTCCCCCTCCATTTGTGGTGCTGTTGCTTTGGTCTTTGATTTTTGCCCCCTCGTGGTCATTTTGCCAGCAGTTATGTTCCAATATCGGCGGTTTAACCAACCCCTCTGTCTCAGCTTGGTAGTATTGCCTCCGACCGTCTCTAACGCTGAATGTGCGGCACAGATCAGATTGCAGAGGAGCTCCTCTGCGAGGCACCTTGATTGGGCGGGGTAAAACGTCCGTGCCGGGGAGTTGGGAGCCCGGTTCTTCCCCCTAAAGTTCGATTCCCGCTCAGTTCGCTCGATATCTTAATCCGCCGCTGTACTGCTATGTCGCGGCTTAACTCGCGGGTTAGTCCGATCACACTTGCTACTAGCATTCGCGGTTGTTCAACCGTGGGATTGGTTTTTGTCATTTATTGTTTTGTTGGATGTATTTTCTTCCTTGTTGAAGTGTTACCTTGTTGAACTTATTACTTCGTGCTTGCACATGACCGGGCCGTTGTGGTATGCGAAAAAACTTAAACGCATAGAATCTCATGTATATTACATGTTTGAGTACCTTAAGGCGGGTGTAATCCCTACAGGATTGAGAGTCCGTAATGCCCCTGCATTATTTATTGACATCAGAAAGTTCCTGGAGCGGTTGTCACTTATTTCTAACCGCTGCTCCAGGGACTGGATGATGTTAATAATTGAAACAGCTAAGGATATAGCATCTACTCTTTTGCAGGAGATTAACGACTTAGAGGCCAAACTCAGTACAGCCACGGCTGTGGATGAAGCAAAGAATTGTCTGGAAAAAATTCAATCTGAAATGAAGGACTTTGATACCTACCTTACAAATAAAAAAACAGAAAAACTACGAAAGGATGTAAGATGGTTTACAAAAGAAAAGATTTATCCCTACCTTACTCCCAGCTACTATCAAGAAGGGACACAGGGCAATTATAATTCGAACTTTAATGGTTACCCAGGTAGGAAATATACAAATTTTTCAGATACAGGTTCCTCCGGATCTGATGGTAACAATTATCAAGATATGAGCAATGGCCAATTTAATTCGAGATCGTTTAGAGGTAGGTCCGCCCAACGAACATTTCATGGAAGGGGTTTTTTATCCCGGGGCCAATACCGAGGAAGGAATGTACGGTGGCAGGATCAAGGAGCTCAAGCTCACATGAGCCCTCAACCTCCTCAACAGTATGTGAGGACACGCAACCACCAGTATTGGTGGTAGGAGGTACATCGAATTCCCCTTTATTGACTAATGCAGAAAACCTGCCTATTTACAATCTCTCATCTATCTCGCTTGAACCAGAAGATATAGACATGTTGAGCAAGGGTCTATCATTTGTTCCGAGTGTACATATGAACAAATTCAAGCTACATGAGGACTTGTTTGCTTTTTTTAGAAAGGTCAGACTGAATAGATTCTTTTTGGACCGTCCGTCATGCGAGGAGGATTGCAAATTGTCCAGTTGTAAGCCCCCATAGACATTTACCCCCACGTTGGACATGGTCGGCACTGAAGTGCGTATTTTTGAACAGAGCGTCCTGCGAGACATTGCACGAATTATTAAGAATCCCTACAAACCCCAGTCTAACCTTTCTAAATTAGAGACTGCATCTCTAAATAAATTGAAAACGGACCCCTCTGTTGTCATCATACCATGTGACAAGGGTGGGGGGATTGCCGTTTTTGATAAAGAAACTTATGATGAAAAGATGCTGGAGATGCTATCAGTGACAGATCATTATAGACCAGCACAACGGAGGGAATTGGAAAGATTGAACAAGCATATTCAAGAGATTACTCAGGTGGCATTCACAGATGGGCTCATCTGTGAAGACGAATATGTTTTTTTAAATAAATCTTTCCCAACCATTTCCGCTCTTTATGGGCTACCTAAGACACACAAATCAGAGACAAATCCACCCATGCGACCTATCATATCCACCATTGGGTCCTGCACGGAGCCCTTATCAAAATATGTTGACAAATTTTTATGTCCTCTCACACAAAGGTATACCTCGTACATCCGGGATACCGGTGATATTATTAATAAGATTGAGGGCTTACCATTCAATCCGGCCACTGACATTCTTGTAACGCTCGACATTGAGGCGTTATATACTAACATTCCTCAATGTCGGGCGTTACAGGCTGCGTCAGCCTTATTACAGAGATACCCAGGAGATCGACCAGATGACTTCATCTTACAATGCCTGGAGGTTGTTCTCTTGAACAACTTCTTTGAATATAATGGCAACCTTTACAAACAAATCAAAGGGACATCAATGGGTGCTTCTTGCGCCCCTAGTGTGGCCAACACCTTTATGGGAGAGTGGGAACTACAAAACATCCATAATGAATTAGCACCTTTTTTTGAGAATGTCTCTATTCGGAAGCGGTTTATAGATGATATTTTTTTTATTTGGAGTGGCCCTGTTGATTTGCTTCAGTCATTTGTTCTTTGGCTCAATGCCAGTGACACCAGCCTTAGGTTTACAGTCAATTACAACAACCATAGAGTTGACTTCCTGGACATCAGCATTGAAGGTACTAATGGCCATTTGGAAGTGAGCCTTTTTAGGAAAACTACAGCTAAAAACACTATTCTAAAGTTTGACAGTTATCATCCCAACTGTCAAAGGGAATCCATCCCCTTTGGGGAATTTTTACGAATCCGTTGCAATTGCACGGACATGGCTGCTTTCCATAAACATGGTGATGCTCTCAAAGACAGGCTTCTCAAGAGGGGTTACTCACATCGACTCATTCGGCACGCATAAAAAAGAGTGAAATACTATGACAGATCTGCTTTACTACAAGGATCCAAGCGCCCAAACCAGAATCGGATTACATGTGTGATTAATCACTCCACTTTGAATTACAAAATTAGGAATATCATTAATAAAAACTGGAGTATTCTGAATTTAGATGAAGATGCACCCCCCATTCCTTTACCTCTATTAGCATATAGAAGGAATAAGAATCTTAAGGATATGCTAGTGCATACTCGACAGACAAAAAGATCCACCTCTGACGGTCTGCGTTCTATCACAGGCTTACCTGTGGTTTTGGGCAATCACAGATGTGGCTCCTGCCACGCCTGTGATTCAGCAATTGCATCTGATGTTATCGAATATAATGATAAAAAAAATCAAACTACGCCATTTAACAAACTGCCATAGTAGTAATATCGTATACATCCTGTTTTGTAGCTGCGGATTGGCATATGTAGGGGAAACGGGCCGTGAATTCCGTCTTCGCTACAGAGAGCACAAGTCTGCCATCAAAACAAAAAAACTGATGGCACCCTTGGTTCAACATTGCTTAGACATGAATCATAATGAGAGAGAAATCAAATGGTCGATTTTAGAAAAAGTACAGATAAGATTAGGTCAACCCATAGAGATTACACGGAAGAAACGGGAAACCTTTTGGATTTATCATCTTGATTGTGTGAAACATGGCCTTAATGAGGAAATATCATGGTATGTTACAAAATAGATACCAGTTCAATTTTGATGTTGCCGGTTTGTGACTTCAACTTCTTGTTTCCTCACAATATTTTTGTTATCTGTATCTACTTACTTTATTGATTATTATCTATGACATCTTCCATTCTGAAATTATACGTTTTATGTCTTTTAATTTTTTATGAGATCACCAGTTTTGTAATGCCCATGTTATGTGTCTCAAGTTATGTCATCATGATACTGTCCATTCAAGAATTGAGGATGTTCCGTTTTGAATGGACCTTGTATGGCACTTTATTAAAACAACATCTTAATTAATTATATCGTGCCACTCCCCAGAATGTGTAAATCCCCCATTAGCAGACCACATATGGCATATCTTTATTATCTTACCCTGGGTCTCTTTGTAATTTTTTTTTTTAACCTTTTCTCTTTTTATTCTCACGTTGATATTTCTCTTAATGTAATATTGTATATAGTGTTTCATTTATTGATATTCTTTGCGCCGAAAAAAGAGAGCCCACCTTAGTCCGTTATTTATTTTTGAGTCTCCTCACGTTGATAATTACTTCCGGCATTTTGAGTACACTGTGTCGTAATTGGAAGGCCATCGGTAGTCCGTTACTTATCTTTAGTCTCCCAATCGGTTTTAGACCATTTCCGGTATTGTGAGAACATCGCGAGAATACGCGACCTCTCTCGGGCTTTAAAATGCCACGATCAGTCCCGCTTACTGTTTGCGCCGTGAGGGAGTTGATGTCAGCAGGAGAGACTTTGGACTACATTTGGATACCATTCGAGTAAGTGTTGCTTGAGCGCCGTGCGTGTATCGGTAATTAGGGACCTACGCCCTTGCTGATGGTACGCACGCTGTTAAACAACCAGGAGGGTCTCTTCACTTATTAAACCTCCTCCTTCCGTATGTGACTGATTTACACACCCTTGCTGCTAGTATGGACGTTGTTAAAACAACTAGGAATGTTCCTGTTTGTGCTAAATTTTCTCTCCTCTTATGGGACCCATGTATACCGTAGCGCTCTTTTTAAAAAAAAGATTTTCTTACATCCCAGGTTATCTATGGATGGAGGCAAATACCTCATTGTTTGAACTCGGCTGATCGACTTTTTCGATTAAGTGAATGAAGTAAAAGAAGTACGATAAATCTTATTTAAAGGTGGGTTACTGACGTATGTAGTAGTGTACTATACATGAGAACAATCGCTATTTACAGGCTGTAGATTTCTAAACAATGATGCATCATATTGCAGCTCAATTATCTCTGGCACACCTCCTCGCCGCAAAATAGACTCGCCCCTCATTATTTATACACACGGCATTAAAGACTCTTCTTTGCGTCAACTTGCATTGTGGTAAGATTAGATTTCAGCAGGGCTTCAGCATCTATAATGCAATATATCTATTCGGACAGAAAGGTAGTTACAGTGTATTTTTTCCTACTTTATTTCTTAGGTTACTGTTTTAAAAACTGAAATATCCTTAAATCAGAGAGTTATTTGATACTTCCATTCCGTTTTCTTCAATTTCATGGATCAAAATTTGGGAATAAGAACCTGTTTTTAACCGTAAGTAGATTTATACCTGTCTCAAAAAAACGTGCTACTTCCTGGGCTTCATTAGAACTTAATGATAATGGACACTCACCCAGGCTGAATGAACTATATCCAGGATCAGATAAAGGCTTAGTTAACATTAATGTTACCTCTTAGACAAGTGGTGCCATTGACATCGTCTGAGGTTCACCTATAGTCCCAGTCACCATATTTGCCGTTTTAGGGACTTGCTGTGTAATTGCTACCCTCACAGAATTTTAATATTTGTTTTTTGTTTATCTATATCTCCTGAAGGTTCAACCAAAACTGGGTCTATTGTTTAGCTTTTGTGATATATTGAGCAATGTTTTTTTAAATATGTTGATTATTTGGTGTTTTGTTTTACACATCTAAGAGTGTTTATGGTGACAGTATTTTCTATGTATTTTCTAGCATCATTAGCCTGGAAACTGCCTCGCCGATTCCTGCGCAGCCGTGTAGGAGCTGGTGCAGTGAAATAAAAATAGGGCTTACCGACACTGACAGCCGCCATATTGAGTGGGGTAGGGGACCTACACTCTAGCTGCAGGATGCCTCCCGCCCTCCCACAGTATTTAAACCTTGTCAGGTGTAACAGCGCGCTGATTGCTATCGCGCTGCTCTATTATTCTCCACTGAGGCGGAAGCCGGGGGCTCTCCCATCTATCTTGCTGTCTTGCTATTTTACTTGTTCTCACCACTGTGATTAGAGATTTTAAAATCGTCACTGTCCGCAAGTAGATTACTTACTTGGCAGGACTTTTAGTTTATTACTAGCATTATTAGCCTGGAAACTGCCTCGCCGATTCCTGCCCAGCCGAGTAGGAGCTGGCGCAGTGAAATAAAAATAGGGCTTACCGACACTGACAGCCGCCATATTGAGTGGGGTAAGGGACCTACACTCTAGCTGCAGGACGCCTCCCGCCCTCCCAAACGGTCCATAAATTTATGATGTCATCTCGTCCGCGCAGCGGGCGGGCGCAGCGGGCACGCCGGCGGCGCGCCGAAGGCGCGCCAAAGGCAAGCCCGTCTGCACCCGTCCGCGCCTGACCGAGACCAGGGGCCACCCCCCCTGGTCGTTTCCAACTAAAAAGACAAGTTTACAACAGGGATTCCCTTCTTCGATTTCGTCCCTTTACCCCTGCTAGCTGCTGTCACCAGTTTCCTCCTTTGGAGATCCCTCATATATGCCCTCATTGTAAACATGAGATAAAGGAACACTCCACCCAACCAGATTCTAGGGACTATCGAATGCTTCTTCTCAACTGTCGATCTCTCGTCAAGCATAGTCTGGAGATGTCGCTTTTGCTGGAGGAACATACGCCGGACGTGGTATTTTTAACAGAAACGTGGCTTACCCAGGATTCCTCTTCTGATATAGTGCAAGCCCTTATCCCCGGCTATCAGATGGCCAGGTTAGATCGACCACAGGGCAAGGGGGAGGGCTGGCTATCATCTACAAAGACATATACACATGTCGCAGCTTAACGGAGGCCATTGCAGACTGCGAAAGCCTTCCTTTTGTCATCGAATTTACACCTAATGATAGCTTTTCCGGCTTCCTTATTTACCGTCCCCCAGGCCCTATTAAGAATTTTTTGGACGATCTACCAAATGTTGTAGCAGAATTCATTATCTCCCCCTCTAATCTCACTCTATTGGGAGATTTTAATATTCATTTCGACAATTTGCTAGACCCTACTGCTAAGGACATTGTAACTAGCCTAGCTGCCCTACAACTAGATCAACTGGAGTCTGGACCTACACACAATATGGGCCATCTTTTAGACCCAGTATTCAGCAACAGCAGAACTTTAAAGGTCGACAGCATCAGCCATCTTCCCTGGTCTGATCATTTTCTAATTTTTTTAACTTGGTCCACTCCTAAAATACTATTTCCGACTCCCACTCCTCGTGCCACTCGAAACTGGTCAAAGCTCAACACAGACGAATGGATGAGCAATCTGGCCATTACTAATCCGCTACTTTCCCTTGATCCTTGTGCCAACAATGAGTTGTTCAATGACTGGATAACTAATTCTTTGGACTCTACACTTCCCCTTCGAACTTCCGGTACTAGGAGGAAACAAAAAAACGCTCCCTGGTACTCGGAAGATCTTAGGGGGGAAAAAACGTCTCTGTAGAAGACTAGAGAGGAAGTGGCGCTTATCCTATGAGCCTGCAGATAAAGTGTCCTACAGAGAGGCTATCAGGAATTATAAAAACGAGATCAGAGATAAACAAGCCTTATATTTTGCGGAAAATATTAAACTGGCAAAATCTAAACCTAAGGAAATTTATCAGATTGTGAAAACATTGACCAGGTTGCCATCACCGCCACTCACCAATGATAACTCATCTTCTCGATGTGAGGAACTGGCCAATGCTTTTTTCTCAAAAATAAACACAATCTATCTCTCCTTCTCTGACCCAGAAACTGATTCGTCTCCACAAAAACCTAATCCGCTGACCACATCAGTGGGCGCCCCCCTTAATAATTCTCTGGATCGCCTCCCAATGCTGCATCTTGACACTCTTGAGGCATTAACAAACCAAATTAAATCAGGCTCTCCATGTGACCCTGCTCCCCCGGAGATGCTGGCCCTTGCAAATAAAGCCATTCTTCCCAATCTATTGAAGCTGTTGAATTCTTCTATTACAAGTAGGACGTTCCCGCTGTCTTGAAAACACGCCATGGTCCGAGCATTGCTAAAAAAAAACAATCTTGATCCAACTAATTTTAACAACTATCGCACGATTTCACTTTTGCCTTGGGCTACTAAGATCTTAGAGAAACACATTAACATCAGTGTGACTCAGTTCTTTGAGCATAACCAGCTGCTCAATATCTCCCAGACTGGCTTTCGCCCAAAACACGGCACGGAGACAGCCCTATTGGCAGTAACAGAAGTGACCAGGCGGATACTCGATCAGGGAGGGTCAGTGGCAGTAATCCTCCTTGATCTGAGTGCCGCCTTTGATACTGTCAACCACAACATACTTCTGGACCGCCTCCTCGACATTGGAATCTCGGGAGAAGCCCTGGAGTGGTTCAGGTCTTTTCTATCTGACCGAACCTTCCAGGTCTTTGAAGGAACATCTGTCTCCTTGAAGAAGCCGTTGGGATGTGGGATTCCGCAGGGCTCCTCTTTGAGCCCGACGCTCTTTAATGCCTACATGAGACCGCTGGCTGGCATAGTACGTCCGCATGGCATCGACATCATCACCTATGCGGATGATACCCAGCTACTGGTCTCTCTCGCACAAAAGAGTACCCCACTATCACAGTCCACTTTAACAATCTGTCTCGAGCAGGTTAAGAGTTGGATGACCAAATCATGCCTGAAACTCAACGATGATAAAACTGAGCTGATGCTCCTAGGCCCCCCAACTCTCTCCACTTTGGAGGTGTTGTGGCCTCTGAGCATGGGCACAGCTCCCACCCCTAGAGATCACATCAAAAGCCTGGGGGTGTGGTTAGATAAATCGCTGACTTTCGACATGCAGGCAACAAAAGTCTCTGCGACTTGTTTTGGCCTCCTAAGGATGGCAAAAAAAATCTTGCCCTTTCTTCCCTTCGAGGCAAAGCAGATAGTTATTCAGGGCTTAATTCAATCTCGCCTAGATTTTAGCAATGCTCTGTACCTTGGGGCGCCGGAATACACCTTAAAAAAAATTACAATGTATCCAGAACTGTGCGGACCGTACCTTAACTTGGTATTCCTAGAAGAATCTCAATCAAACCTGGCTTACGAACACTACATTGGCTCCCCATTAGGGAGAGAGTCAAGTTTAAATCTTTATGCATTGCACATCAGGCGTACTGGAAATCAGGCCCAGAGATCAATCACTTGCTGGTATCTCCATATGAACCGTCCAAAGCTCTTCGATCCTCACATGCTTTTTTAGCTCAAATTCCAAGAATCCATAGAGCAAGGGCCGGAGGCCGTTCCTTTGCATATAATGCCCCGAAGATCTGGAACACTTTGCCACTTTATTTCAGATCAGAACCTAACCTCCTAAGTTTTCGTAAGAAACTTAAAACTTTTCTGTTTAATTAGTGGCTGATTCCCTTCCCTTTTCTGTTGAGCACTGATGGTAATTCTTAGCGCCTGGACGCCTCAGGGCAACTGCTAGCGCTTTATAAATATGTTTTTCATTTCATTTCATTTCATATGTACATTCTAGGTCCCCTGGATTTTTGGATTAGATTGTTTGGAAGAGGTCCTGAAGAAGGTGGCCTTGAGCCGCCGAAACGGGCGTCGACCTGTGCAGGGTCTCTTACTATGTTATGAGACCCATTAATTGGCGTGACGATCCTGCCAATTAAAATTCAGTTTTCTCTTCTTTTTGTCGTGGTTTTGAATGAAGTATGGGTATGATTGTGGTAGTATTTCTTGATTGAGTGTATGTTACCAGGGACGTTCTCATTTTAGGCATATTGTTATTTATTGTGTATTATGATATCATATTTTTCCTTCCTTATTGCATGAATTATGTACATATTTATAAATTGTATTTGTGATTAAATGTTTAAAATGAATCAAGATATAATGAAGAACATAGAAAGACTGAGAAACTAAAAATAAAGAAACAGTCAGATCATTGAAGAAAATACAAATTACAAAAAAAGATTGTTATGTATCTGTCACCTTTTTTCTAAATTAAGTATGGGATGCTTACCAGTACTTAAAGATTAATGGCCCATGTTGGAACAATTTTTCATAGTAATGTTAACTCGCGGGTTAACACGCTAATATTAAGCAGCGCGTTCCGCTGCCTGCAGCTTGCTCTCTCCTCGTTACACAGTTCTTGGTTTATTCAACGTTGAAGGATACAGTGTTCCAAAATATTGTGCACCTAATCTTTGTTTCCTTGAAACTTGCTCTGAAAAACTTTCCACCGACAAAATATCGGATAGTGAAGAAGACAGGGCTAGAGTTGCAGCAGTAGCTCAAGCAGTTTTAGACGACACAAGTCTCCAACAAAATACCCGGATGCAATATTGATCCCATAAATGTAAGAAAAAGTATAACTTAGAAACTTATAAATAATGGAGTATCATCGAGAGGTGGTAAAGTAATATTTGTCATAGAGGCACACGAATATCGGCAGACAGAGGTATTCTATTCATGGATTCAGTTTCCTGCAGCAAATCCGGAAACACGTGAGTTCCACTACTTCAAAGTAGAGGAACCTCCAGCGGAATACGTCCCTTACGAGGACATTGAAATTCCGTTAACATACCAAGAGCATCAGCTCTGGTTTAAAGGCACCCTACAACATCAAAATCACATTACCAGGCTCGGTCCACTAGGTGGACCAGGAGCTACATGGCCGGTACTAGCCAGCTATACACCACATCCTGACATTGAAGAAATGGCAGGTCCAGAACTGTTAGCCCAGCTAAAACAGTTAATTAAAATACATAGACAATTGGTTCAATATGTCATGCGGACCTTAACAGTCCAACCTGCTGTAAGGATTCCGCAGCACATCCCTCACCAAGGGAACACAAACAAAATTACACAACAGACTATACAATCAGTCATTGGTAAATTGCCCGCAAAAAGGGAACAAATTCCGTTCTGGTTAGCTCAGAAAATTATTCAAATTGAGGCAGTATTCCCTGATAGTGCACCTCATGAGAAACACAGAATTTTGACAATCTGTTTGCCAATGGGGTTTGCACCACACATGGAGGACTGTGACACTTCGGGGTACAGTCTTTGCTTCAATCTACACAAAAACACATGGTGTTCCGTCTATGGCAGTAATACCAGACGTCCTAAGACAAATTCAAAATGAATATGGACCAGAACCTGCTTTGAATCTTGGTATGAAACTGCTAAAAGATTTCAAACAGGTCTCGGCTATACTATTAGCTTACATTAAAGGTGAAGCAGCGTCCTTGGCAATCCATCAAAAATTAAAAGAAACAGATGTAGCAGAGCAACCATATGAACTTGCAAGAATTATTGAAAAATCCTATGAAGAACTAGGTAGAGATAGTTTGGGTGGGAAACCATTAAAACCCCAACTAACAGAAAATGCTGAAAAAGGTTTTATTAAAAATAATCTCACTACTCCGAAGAAGAAGTGGGAAAACAGTAAACAAACACTTCCTAAAGAGAAGCGTTCTCGGTCCAGAGGAAGATCTCCCCAACGGGGAGGTAGGTCTCCCCACCGGGAGCCCTCTGAAAAGAGATATAACCTCAGGAATAGGGATAATTTGAGAAAACCTGATAAATATCAAGATAGTGATACAAGTTCCTCTCGTACCTTTCAGTTTTCCTCGCAGAAATCCGAAAGAAGAGGACGATCAGAACAGAAAGAAGAACGCGTGAAGTCCAAAGACAAACAGCACATTCCTAAAAATAAGAAAACTCAATTCACCAAGAAGAAGGTAGCAAGTGTAAAGATCAGACATGCCAAGGATCTTGAGGACACAACTCAAGGGGAGTGGTCCCAGACAATGCTAGACAGTGCAGCAGAAGTCACCATAGCTCGCAAGATCTTGAAGGATCATCTGGAGACAGTGGTCCTGAATGAATGCATTCTAGTTGAAACTGCTGATACCAGGGTTAGTGTACCCCATAAGTTATATGAACTAACACTCCGGATAGAGGGGGACATAACTAAAAATATAAAAGCACTCTTTTGGGAGAAGGGTTATGACATTCTTCTAGCTGAGCAAAACTGGGCACCTGAATTTGTCAGGGAGTGCCCACATGGCGAAGATATAATTATGCCAGCCTTCTCAAATCACATTCCAATTCATAAAAAATACACATATGCCAGGAAATGGGCAGTAGCTCAGGCTCCAGCATTAAAATCAGGTAGGATGGGATACAGGACTCTCCTCACCATAAAATCCAGTTAAAAAATCAACCTACTGCACATAGGCAGTATCCAGTTAAGCAAGAAGCTAAAAAACAGGTCAGGGAGATTTTAAATCAACTTGAATACCAAGGGGTGATTGAAACGTGCACCTCATCTATGAACAATCCTTTGTTTCCTGTCTCCAAACCAGACAATTCATATTGTCTAGTTTTGGACTACAGACATTTAAACTCTTGTTGCAAAACTTTTGCAGTACAAAATGCACACAGTCAGGCCCGGACTGGCCGTTGTGGGGACCGGGCAATCCCCCGATCGGCAGCAAGGGTGGGGGCCGGTTTTGGGCCCTGGGGGCCGTTTTTGTTGCAGAGCCGTTTTTGCAGCATAGCTGCAAAATCGGCCCTGTAACAAAATCGGCTGAAAAGCGGCCCTGGCAAAGCGCTCGCACCCCTCCCCCCCGGGGGCAGGGGGGCCGGCCGAGCACTTTGCCAGGGCCGGTTTTGGTTCCCAGTCCGGCCCTGCACACAGTGCAGCACTGATGAATAACATTGTGCGTAAAAAATATAAAACCACTTTAGATATTTCAAATGGTTTCTTCTGTCAAAACATTGCACCAGAAAGCAGGCACTTGACCACTTTCTCAATTATGGGGACACAACGACAATTTTGCCGTCTCCCCCAGGGATTCAAGTATAGTCCTGGGTTATTTTCAGCCAGCGTAACAGAGTTACTACAAACGTATGATGATGAGGCATTATCATTTGTCGATGACATCTACCTTACTGACGATGATTTGGACAGGCACTTGAAAAGAGTGAACACCATAATACTTGGGTTTGCTTCTGAAGGGTACAAATTAAATGTTAAGAAATCACGAATTGCCCACCTCAACGTCCTATTCTTAGGATACAAACTTTCAAGTGAAGGCAAAAGCCTGGCAGCAAACTTTCTAGAGAAATGTGCACTGCTCCAGCCTCCAAAGACGCTGAAAAACTTACAGTCAATTCTAGGTTTCCTGAATTTTGGAAGAACTTATGTTCTAAATTACGCAGAAAGGGTTAAACCTCTCTATGAACTAATCAAACCAGATTTCAAACCAACTAATTGGACTCAAAAACACACAGAAAATGTGCGTTCAGTGCAAACAGACATGTTAGCAAAAACACTGTTACAGACAGGCGAGAACGTGCGCAACCTTGTGATCCGAATCATCCCAGGGAGATGCGGATTCACATACCAAACCTTTAAGGAAGGTGAAATGGTTCCGATAGCATACAAATCACACTTGTACACACAAGCTGAAATGAAATTCACTTCAACAGAAAAAATTCTGACAGCGGTTCAAACTGCAGTAGCAAAAGAGAGAGCCCTCGCACAAGGTAAACGCATAATTATCGTTACACCTGTACCTGCCCTAGAGGCAGTGACGAAAGCAAGCATTCCAAATGCTTAAGCTTTACATCCGAGATGGATACAATGGGTTAATCCTCTTGCTGCAACAGACGATGAATACGTTTTTGACCCTTACTTGAAAACACAAGAATTACTACAATACGAACACGAATGTCCTCTAGCGACCGAGATTCTGCCTCTAAACCATTACGGATGTATAATTTATACAGACTGATCAGCACAGCCCGCAATTGGGGGTAAACAAGGTTATAGTGCTGCGTGCGCGATTGTTAAAGGTCGCTGGCGCGAAGGTAAATTCAGACCTTGGGTCACTAAAACTCAATCACTCGGAGACTGTACAGCTCAGCGAGCTGAAAAACAGGCTTTCAAGATGGCGCTTGAAAATACGGATCGCGAATTCCCCACACTCATAGTGTGTGATTCGTATTACTGCATCCAGTCTTAAAATGAATATCTGCAGAACTGGGTTCAAAATGGTTTCAAAGATGCAAAAGGTGGCACAATCAAGCATACAATGCTTTGGGAACAAGTAGTTCTATTACAGACAGAACAAAAAAAGACTCATGTGATACATACACTGAGTCATCAACGTGAGACGTTCACGTTGCAGGGAATTCATTGGCTGATGAAGCCGCGAAGGCAGCTGTGCAAACGGCTTCCGTAGCTGCAATCACTCGTTCAAAAACAAAAATAGACAGCGAAATAATGCAGGGTGTCATCGCTTCAGTAAAAGACAGTGGCAAAACACTCCCGAAAGGCTTTCCAGTAAAGTACTCATATATAACTGATGCAAATAATGTTCCTTTTGCTCAAATCCCTGGAGTGGGGGATAGGGCAATTCCACACATGGAACATAGGTTAGGACTGATCTTAGCAGCACATGAAGGGCTCGCATCTGCACACGCATGAGTTTCCGCCACAGTATCGTTATTAAAACAAAGATATTGGTGGCCGCGCATGAGGAAACAAACTAGAAACTGTGTTCTAGAATGTGAAATCTGCCAAAAAATGAAAGTCTCAACAGTGAAACGACCTGCACAGACGCCTCTTCTGATTTCAGATAAACCATTAGCATGTGTTTACCTGGACCTCTGTGGTCCCTTACAAAGGGATGGCAACTATAAATATATCATGGTCGCAGTGGATTCCTGCACAAGATTCATTTGGATGTGGCCCTAGCGCTCGGCTGATGCCCGAACTGTTATAAAATATTTGCGAGTCTTTATCGGCAAATACGCAATCGGCACGCTACATTTTGACCAGGGCCCTGCTTTTAGCTCTAGAGCTTACAAGGAGGCCATGACCAGCTTGGGCGTTGCATTGCGGTACTCAAGTCCATTCCATCCTGAGGGAAATGCGGTAGTGGAAAGAAAAAACCGTAACATAAAGCAATCTATAACAGCTAGGGTATTAGGTTCGGGTGACGGGTGGGTCAAACATCTAATAAGTGTCCACCGTAGTCTTAACAATCTGCCAAGAAAATCTCTAGGTGGAATCACTCCGTATGAATTACTGTTTGGTACTAGAATGATTATCGAAGACCTCGATCGTCAAACTTCAGTGGTGGAACAAAAACCCTTTGATATCAAAGACCGTTTGGCTGTTTTGCAGGACTTAAATGAAACAAGAAGAAGTCTGAGCAACACAATACAGAAGCCATCGACCACTGAAAAAACCCACCTGTCCCAGCAAGACCTGGCTGGATTCCAAAGATTGGGGGACAACAGGATGTGGGAGCACACCGCTGACCTCTCAGGCAAGGTTCGCCCATGGCATTCTGGGAAATGCATTCTCTTGTAGCTCGCTCTGATATTTTTGAGTATTTCGCCAAGGTTGGCACAGATAGTGCTGATCTCTAGACACGTGTTTCTGGTTTATTAACCGTCAACAGTAGAGAATACAGTCTTGAATTTTGGGGTTTGCTGAGTAGGCTGCCAAACATTATATCAGGTCTGGTACCTCTCACTGGCGCGCAGGTGCTTCATCCAGGAGCTCGTCAGCTCAATGACTCACTGGAGTACTTTAAATAGATAACAGGATGTGGGAGCATACCGCTGACGTCTCAGGCAAGGTTCGCCCCTGGCATTCTGAGAAGCATTCTCTTGTAGCTCGCTCCGTTATTTTTGAGTATTTCGCCAAGGTTGGCACAGATAGTGCTGATCTCCAGACACGTGTTTCAGGTTTATTAACCGTCATCAGTAGAGAATACAGTCTTGTATTTTGGGGTTTGCTGAGTAGGCTGCTAAACATTATATCAGGTCCAGTACCTCTCACTGGCACGCAGGTGCTTCATCCACGAGCTCGTCAGCTCAATGACTCAAGGGCTCGTGGAGAGGCACCTGCGTGCCTGGAGAGGTACTGTGACCGTAGAAGACTTTGGTAGCCTGCTCAGCAACCCCACATCATTTTATGCCTAATCTCTACTGATGAAGGATAATAATCCAGAAACACATGTCTAGAGATGGCCAGCATTGATCTGCACCAACCTGGTGAAACACTTGAAAGAACTTTGTGTAAGTACACACACTTGATGAACTGCATCCACCATAAAGCTTAGGGGCGAACTGTGTGGGAGGTGAAGTAGTGTGATCCCACATTTTTTTCCTGTTTAAAAGGCTCCCTCGAGCCGCTTTGAGATGACGAGCTCGTGGAGAGGCTCCTGCGTGCCCGGAGAGGCACTCTGACCCGAGAATACTTTGGCAGCCTGCTCAGCAACTCCAAATAATTTTATGCCTAATCTCTACTGATGACGGATAATAATCCAGAAACACGTGTCTAGAGATGGTCAGCATTGATCTGCACCAACCTGGTGAAACACTTGAAAGAACTTTTGTGCAAGTACACACGCTTGATGAACTGCATCCACCATTATGCTTAGGGCTAAACCCGCTGACCATACGGGGCAAAGATGGCAGTGGTGTAGCTGTGGCCGTTAGCAGCAGATCGCGATGAGGAAGCAGTTTGTAACCCCAGAATGATGTTTTGTAGGGATTTCGGCAACCTGGGGACAGGACTTCATGAATAGAGCTACCGGCGGTAAAATATGATTACCG
Source organism: Lissotriton helveticus (assembly GCF_964261635.1). NCBI lineage: Eukaryota > Metazoa > Chordata > Amphibia > Caudata > Salamandridae > Lissotriton > Lissotriton helveticus. Next base: position 2,775,715 of record NW_027611658.1, on the reverse strand, counting down.
AACTTGTGTGTAGCGGCTCCGGGAGTTTTCTGTTCCGGGCTCTGGTGCAGGCTGCGACGGCTCTCGCTCCCTGCCGCTGGCGTTCCACGAGTAGCGGTGGGCGGGGCATGCGAGTGAGGCAGCGGAGCAGAGCAGAGTCCCGCGCTGAGACCAAACACAGGAGCGGAGCTGGGAGCCACGGTTGGGATCTGGGGAGCGGCAGTTTTCGGAACCTGACAAGCTTGAGAAGGATTGGGAGAGGAGGCTGCCTGTTGCACTCAGGAGCTATGGCCCCCAAACAAAATAACTCCAAAGCGGCAATTTCAAAGAAAAAATGTGAGGCAGAGCGGGGAGCAGCGGTGTTGGCTGCGCAGGATGAAGGAGACCCCCAGCTGAAACAGCAAACACCCATCGCTAGGAGACATCAGCAGCTGGCAGTTAAAACACGCCAGGCAACTGCCACAATTGCTTATATGTTCTCCAAAACCAGCAAGGTGAAAGGAATAAAGGAGATCCCACCCCAGGTGGAAGACGGGGCAGCGCAGGATATGGGGGGTCAAGATGCATTATCCACCAGTCTCGTCAGCATAGAAGAAGGTGCTGAAGGCACGGCTGCCCAGCAAGTATCCGCTGAAACTCCTCACAGTAACAGCGTGCAAGCGATTGTATCTGCTCCAGCAGCCATTATAAGTGGGCACCCTGCAGTGGGAAAGACAGTAAAGGACCGAGAAAATCTGGACAATACTGCAGGCACCTCTCCCAAGGCAGGCCAATATACCAGCAGCGGTCCTCCCCAGGTGGCGGTAGCCTCGGGTTCCCGCGATCTCGACTCAGCACCTATGGAGGTTACAGCTGAGGCTACCATTGAGGCTACCCCAGGTGGAGCTTCGGGGGGTCTGGCGGAGAAAGTCCCAAGTGAGTGCTTTTTCTCGGTGTCCGAAAATGCAGAATGGTCAGACGAGGATGAGCACAGCTCCTACATGGAAGGTAGTATTCAGGACTTAGAAAGTGATTTGGAGCAAGAACCCCCTACTACGGCGGTCAGGCCAGGGGCGGCATTGAAGGGGCAAGAACATTATGAACTAAGTTGGGATCATTCATCGGCCATGCCATTGCAAGGTAGTCCAAATACGAAGGTATCCCAGATGTCGCTCCTGGAATTGATTCACCAGGAAATTATCGCCCATCGTGAGGAGACTCGCCAAGACAGTAATAAATCACAAGCCGCAGTGAGGAAGAATCAGGGGGTCGTGAGGAAATTGTCTAAAGCCTGCACGAATCTGGGGGACAGAGTCTCTAATTTGGAGGAGCGAGTTGTCTCAACTGAGGCCGAGGCAGTAGCTGCTGTCACTAAAGTGGATGCCCACTGTGCACAGCTAGTGGATATTCAATGGAAACTCGAGGACATGGAAAATAGAATGAGACGTAATAACCTTAGGGTCCTCGGGGTTCCAGAAGGGGTCGAAGGGTTAGACATCAGAGCGTATACCATCAAGCTGTTCGATCAAGTATTTCCGGAGTTATCCAGCTGGGACTGGCCCACCGAAATTCTGAGGGCACATCGTACCCCTTTCAAAATTCGGAAAAACGCAAGGGAAGGGGATAAGTCAAGGGCCATTCTGATCTTCCTCGGCAATTTCGTACTGAGGCAATTAATTGCAGAGAAGGCAAGACCGGATGCAAGGAGGACTAGTGACGAAATATCATTCTTCGTTCGGCAAGATTTCTGTCATGTGACGGTGGAAAGGAGATGGAGGTTGCGGCAGCTCATTAAACCCTTTCAGGAAAAAAAACTACAGGCCTTTTTGATAAACCCTGCCCAGCTAAAGGTTATTAATGAAGGGAGGACCCATTACTTTGCTTCCGAGATAAAGGCAAAGGAATACCTTGACTCTTTGTGCAATTAGGCTCAAGCTGAAAGTACATTAGTTGGGCATTGTGTTTATTTAGGATATCTTCCAGATTAATACCAGGGTGCTGCATCCTCTTCTTATTTTCCAGGTACTCAGGTTAAGTACTGGATCTCACGGTGATTAGGAGTGTTTATTTTCTGGGGTGGGATGTTAGGTTGAAAGTATGTTGTTTCTTTTTTCTATTCCTCATTGCGACCACTGCATTACATCACACGCACAGACAAGGTCTGAGCGCCTCGACTGAGGGAGTGCAGGGGGGGAGTGTGTGGGTTTGGGGGTTGGGGGGTTGAGTGGGGAGTGGGGAGGGGCTACGGGGTGAGGGGTGAAAAGGAAAAAAACGAGATAATTTGGTGTTGTGTTGAGATTGGTTTTCATGAGCCCGGCTCTTTAAGTGACTTAATTGTGTTGGTTGAAATAATGCTATTAAATATTTGGAGAAAAATAGAGCAGACAGTGGTAAGGACGGTCAGAAAATTATCTAATGCTGAACATTAGAATTTGCACAGTCAACATCAGCGGTCTGAATGACTGGAAGAAATGACAAAAGTTGGACTATTTCGTTAAGTACAACGGGATTGATATACTTTGTCTGCAAGAGACTCACCTCCCTTGGGCCAAACGAAATCTATTATTTGTCAAGGGTTTTGATCTGATAGCTTGTACATCACAGACAGCAACAACTAGGGGGGTTGCAATTTTAGGTAGATCCTGTTTAGGGGGGCAAAGCGGGTTAAAAGCGATAGCTTGGGAAGGTGGGTCATTGCAGAGTTATGCTTACGGTATACAATCTGTTCAATCTACGGGTCAAACTGTGATGATCCTGATGTTTTCGATTTTCTGGAAGAGAAGTTAGCTGGCTGGCCAACCCCAATGATAGTATGCGGAGATTTAAATATATCTACCGATTGGCATAATGTACATAAGTACTCAGGGCGGAAACCCAGGGTGTTCCGGGCTATATCCTCTTTAATGAGCTCACACGGGCTAAAGGATGTTTGGAGGGAAAAGGAGCCTATGAATCCCGGGTTTACTTATTTTTCACACCCGTTTCAAAAATATTATAAACTAGACTACTTCTTTATCTCTTCACCTGAATTGAATAGAGTCAGTATAGGAGAATACCTAGAATAATCTCGTATCATAATCCGCTGATTTTAACCTGTGAAGTAATTAAAGCAGAGAAACGGCACTCCAGATGGACCTTTGAAAGGAGGTTACTATCGGATCAAAGATATTTAGAACATATTAAAAAATGGACAGGGGAGTTCTTTGATGCAAATCGTTATAGTACATCCAGGAATGGTGTCTGGGATACGTTTAAGGCGGCTTTTAGGGGGGAAACCATTAGTTGTACGGCGAGACTTAGGAAAGCGGATAGGGGAGAGTTAGATAGACTTTTGGGCGAACTAGCAAAAGCGGAAGAACTGCATATTAGTGATATAGGTAGGGGTGTCGATGGGACAGAAAGCCAAAGAGGCCTGGCAATTATCAAAGCGGAGCTCCAAAAATTGGTTACGCAGAAGGCTGTAGGGGATTATCAGGCATCTAGGGCAAAGAGGTATGAGACAGGGGAACAGGCAGGCAGGGTGCTGGCGCTCCGTATCAGACAGGACAGAACCAGTAATATCATAGAGAGTATACAAGAGGATGGTAAGAACTACTCGGAGTCAAAGGAAATTTTAAAGGTTTTCAAAAATTACTTTCAAAAACTGTATGATGAAGAGAGCCATCAAGAACAGCAAGTGGCGGAGAGTGGGGACAGGGGCCCAATATTGGATGCACTATCGAGAGAGGAGTTGGAATGGGACATAACTAGAAGTGAGATTCAGGCTGCCCTAAGGGATCTTGCTGCCGGAAAGGCAGCAGGTCCGGATGGAATTCCCCTGGAAGTATACAAAAACATTGAATCTGAGATAGTTCCAATTTTACAAGATCTTTTCAATGGGATACTGTGTACAGGGGACATCTCCGATTCTTGGAAAGAGACCAATATCATTATCTTTCACAAGAAGGGCAAACCCAAGGAGAACCCAGGCTCTTAGCGCCCCATTTCGCTTATTAATGCGGATACTAAGCTATACTCGAAAATCTGGGCCAAAAGGTTGGGGAGGATCATTGGCGGTCTCGTCTCTCCTTGGCAGCATGGGTTTGTGCCGAGTCGAGGCACGACCGACCATACTCGATGAGCTATAACGCTGTTTGACGCCCATGCCGCGGGGGGGGAGGGATGGCCATGATCCTCCTCGACGCGGAGAAAGTATTTGACCGCGTGGTCTGGGAATACTTGTGGGGAATCCTGTTAGGTAGGGGTTTTGTCCCTAAGGCCATTAGAGCTCTCAGAGCGATGTATAATGATCCGGTGGCACGGGTGTCAGTAATGGGAGAGAGCTCGGAGAAAATTGTGATAAGGAGGGGAACTCGCCAGGGATGCCCCTGTTCTCCGATCCTCTTCTCATTATATATAGATCCCCTGATCCCAAAAAATTTGGGATGCCCACAGATTAATCCTGTGATGCTGAATGGGTTCACAAATAAACTGCTAGCATACGCTGACGATTTGGCGTTTTTTACCACCGATCCACAGCAGGCGATGCCGGTACTTGCTGAGTTGGCAAAGGATTTTGGAAGTAGGTCTGGGTATCTGCTAAATGAGGGGAAAACCCAGATCATTTGCACACAGAACATCTTTAAGTCAGACAGCAGATACACAGACTCAGCAGTTTATTTGTGGGTAAGAATTAATGCCTCAGTGGATAAGATCATCACTGATAATTATTGCCCCCTTATGGGATCGATTGAAACAGAATTAAAAAAGCTGGATGTACTACACCTCTCTTTGGTAGGGAGGGTTAATGTCCTCAAAATGTCAATATTTCCCAAGGTCCTATACCTGTTTCGAGCAATTCCATTACTGCTGGACGAAAAACAAATAAGAAATCTGGAATTAATCTTCAACAAGTTTATCTGGCAATATGGGAAGACCAGGCGTTCCATGAAGCTTATGTCGCTCCCGTTTGAAAGGGGGGACATGGCATTACCAAACCTCCGTTTATATCATCTGTCTTGCCTTCTGGCTCAAATGTCTATACGGTTCCAATCGGCCCCAAGCCCGCAAGAGGTTCGGGGGTATAGGCAGGATCCCCCTTCCATTTTTGAGCTTCTACTAGGGAAGAAGGCTGTTGGCTTACTTTTGAGTGAGGTAGACCGGAGATACTATAAGAAGGCCCGGTATAAGATTCTGGAAGGGGTTTGGGGGACATGGAAAGCTACCCAAAAAATGCTGGAGATCCCTAAGATCAATGCTCATCATCTCCTTTGGAACTCCAACGTGTTCCCTATTTGGGTTTGGACAGGAATTGCCAGTTCTGGAAAGAACATGGAATAAGGACCATAGGGGACATTATGGCGGGAGGGGAGGTACTTAGGTTTGAAGTGATTCAGCATAAGTTTGGGATCCCCTCAAATCACTGGTTTTTATATAGACAACTGGCTCAAACATTGATGGCATTTAGGCCAAGGATTTCAATGTTGAATCGTATCCCCCTAATTGATTATTTATGGAATGGAGGTAATAAAATTAAACTAGTTTATAATCATTTAATGGTGGGCATCCAGGATGATTTGGAAAAAACGGAATCTGCAATCGCGGTGAAGTTAGGCGATCCAGATATTGATTTAGATCTAGCACTTGCATTAGACAAGAGACTTTTTCGATCCTCTAACCTACGGGCTCAGCACTACAAAACGCTGTTTAATTTGTATCACACTCCCGCGAAGCTGCATGCCTGGGGCCTGGTGGAGAACGATAAGTGCCCTGGATGCGATAAGGGCCCAGCAGATTTAATCCACATGTTCCATCAATGTGATCAGCTATCTTTGATAGTAAGGGAAATTGAAAACTTTTTGGAGGGGCTGCTAGAATGTAGGATTGTTCTATCCCCTTCATTAATGTTATTAGGTGTCGATAAGAAATTGAAGTTGGGAAGTGCTGCTGAAGCTCTGGTTTTTATATCTTCTGCTGTACTTCGCATCCTTATTTCAGAAGGTTGGAAAGATTCCTCCCCCCCCCTTTCAAATGTGGATCGCAAGGTTGCTAGGACTGCATAATATTGAGGCGTGCCTCTATGAGTTAAAAGGCAAAAAATATAGAGAACTAGGACGAAATATCTGGGCACCACTTGCTAGGTGGAGAAGTTCGAGTGCCTAAACACGGTTTTAAATGGTATCCCGATTATGTATTGTTTACTGAACTACTGTCAGAATATTTTAATAGCACAGTTTTTTTGATAATATATATTTATTACAGAATTGATATTATCCTGTAGCATGAATTTCTTTTTAAGGTCTAATTGGAATAAGGATATAATGTATTTGTATGTATTTCTCTTTTGTATGACATCAATTATCTCAATAAAGAAAAAAAAAAAGACATGTTATACTAAGAAAAAAATAAACAAAAGAAAAAAAAGATTAAAAAAAAAATAAAATGAGGGCTAAACGCGCTGGGAGGTGAAGCAGTGTGATCCCACATTTGTTTCCTCTTCCAAAGATTGAGGATCTAGTCAGGGAAAAGATAGCGCTGAAGAAGGAATTCGGGCCTTCTTACAGAAAAGCAGTACCTGTCTTAGCAATCCACGGAACAAGATCAGTGTTACTACCGCCCCTTGCTGGAAAAAGGGAGAACAGAGTTGTGTCCATCGACCTGGTCAAACCACAACATGTGGCCAATAATAAGTAGTAGACCCAGTGGACTCCCAAGATGTAGCAGACGGCCTAATCTTGCTACAATCCAAGAGGTTCAAACTGAAAGACTTATCACCTTTGATGAACCTGCAGTGAGAAAAGAAGGGCTATGCAACTAAGCCATGGAACTTGTGCCTCTTGAAACCCAAATAACAGTTAGTCAAGAAACACCTGTCTACAATGATATAGCCTTGGAGTATACAAATATGACAAAGGAAGAAGCAGCTCCAGCGATTTCGAACAATCCGGAAGCAATTCCAACAATTGACAGAACTGCCTCTGGCTATTTCATCAACTTTGATACATTTTCTGAGGATCCCAGTGAACCTGAAACAACGCCAGCAAATAAAAATTTCAAAGAAAAAATAACAGAACTCATTCATCAACTTGAAAATACATATCTGGTTTCACCAAGGGTTGAATTGTGGATTGTGTTAGGTGTACTTTTTCTCCTACTTTGGCTCATTCTTGTTTTAAGTTTGGGAAAGATGATAGATGGAAAATACAGTACAATGGACACAGCAAGTAAGAACATCAACTTGCTCATGAAACCTCACAAATCATCTCAAAGTGAGCGAAAAGAGCTGTCATCAGTGAACATCACAGCCGTTCCTATACCTGGTGGTATAGCATGGGACACAACTGATTATGACATTTATGGCCCGGTGGAACTGTTGAAGATTCAACACCAGTTTAAGGTTTCTTTGAGTGACTTTGTTTCACCCAGTACATTGTCTGATGATTGGGACTTTGAGACTGTTAATAACATGATGACAGATTTAGAAATCGGTACAAAAGGGGGTGGTGATGGATGGAGCATCTGAACCAATCAAACACTCACACCCAGTCAAAATATCTGGGTTTGATCCATCACCGTTCTTTAGCCCACTCTGCCACCCCAGTTCAGACATGGCTATATGCAAATCAGTCTGACCCTGTGCCTCATGGGAACAGTCCAGCCCGAACTGCCAAGCTATGCCTTCCCTGGACAGGAAACAAGCTTCCGAGGACCGGTTTCTGGCATTACAGCCGTCTTCAGCCCGACTTGCATGAATCCAGTGGCAAAGTGAGCAAGGGACTCACGTCTGAGCATACCCTGCCACACTTAAGGCGGCCAAAAACAGTACAAAAGGGGGTGGTGATGGATGGAGCATCTGAACCAATCAAACACTCACACCCAGTCAAAAGATCTGGGTTTAATCCATCACCGTTCTTTAGCCCATTCTGCCACCCCAGTTCAGACAAGGCTATATGCAAATCAGTCTGACCCTGTGCCTCATGGGAACAGTCCAGCCCGAACTGCCAAGCCATGCCTTCCCTGGACCAGAAACAAGCTTCCGAGGACCCGTTTCTGGCATTACAGCCGTCTTCAGCCCAGCTTGCATGAATCCAGTGGCAAAGTGAGCAAGAGACTCACGTCTGAGCATACCCTGCCACACTTATGGTGGCCAAAAGCGGTACAAAAGGGGGTGGTGATGGATGGAGCATCTGAACCAATTCAACACTCAGACCCAGTCAAAAGATCTGGGTTTAATCCATCACCGTTCTTTAGCCCACTCTGCCACCCCAGTTCAGACATGGCTATATGCAAATCAGTCTGACCCTGTGCCTCATGGGAACATTCCAGCCCAAACTGCCAAGCCATGCCTTCCCTGGACCGGAAACAAGCTTCTGAGGACCGGTTTCTGGCATTACAGCCGTCTTCAGCCCGGCTTGCATGAATTCAGTGGCAAAGTGAGCAAGGGACTCACGTCTGAGCATACCCTGCCACACTTATGGTGGCCAAAAGCGGTACAAAAGGGGGTGGTGATGGATGGAGCATCTGAACCAATCAAACACTCACACCCAGTCAAAAAATATGGGTTTAATCCATCACCGCTCTTTAGCCCACTTTGCCACCCCAGTTCAGACATGGCTATATGCAAATCAGTCTGACCCTGTGCCTCATGGGAACAGTCCAGCCCGAACTGCCAAGCCATGCCTTCCCTGGACCGGAAACAAGCTTCCGAGGACCGGTTTCTGCCATTACGGCCGTCTTCAGCCCGGCTTGCATGAATCCAGTGGCAAAGTGAGCAAGGAACTCACTTCTGAGCATACCCTGCCACACTTATGGCGGCTAAAAGCGGTACAAAAGGGGGTGGTGATGGATGGAGCATCTGAACCAATCAAACACTCACACCCAGTCAAAAGATCTGGGTTTAATACATCACCGTTCTTTAGCCCACTCTGCCACCCCAGTTCATACATGGCTATATGCAAATCAGTCTGACCCTGTGCCTCATGGGAACAGTCCAGCCCGAACTGCCAAGCCATGCCTTCCCTGGACCGGAAACAAGCTTCCGAGGACCGGTTTCTGGCATTACAGCCGTCTTCAGCCCGGCTTGCATGAATCCAGTGGCAAAGTGAGCAAGGGACTCACGTCTGAGCATACCCTGCCACACTGATGGCGGCCAAAAGCGGTACAAAAGGGGGTGGTGATGGATGGAGCATCTGAACCAATCAAACACTCACACCCAGTCAAAAGATCTGGGTTTAATCCATCACCGATCTTTAGCCCACTCTGCCACCCTGGTTCAGACATGGCTATATGAAAATCAGTCTGACCCTGTGCCTCATGGGAACAGTCCAGCCCGAACTGCCAAGCCATGCCTTCCCTGGACCGGAAACAAGCTTCCGAGGACGGGTTTCTGGCATTACAGCCGTCTTCAGCCCGGCTTGCATGAATCCAGTGGCAAAGTGAGCAAGGGACTCACGTCTGAGCATACCCTAACACACTTATGGCGGCCAAAAGCGGTACAAAAGGGGATGGTGATGGATGGAGCATCTGAACCAATCAAACACACACACCCAGTCAAAAGATCTGGGTTTAATCCAACACCGTTCTTTAGCCCACTCTGTCACCCCAGTTCAGACATGGCTGTATGCAAATCAGTCTGACCCTGTGCATCATGGGAACAGTCCAGCCGAACTGCCAAGCCATGCCTTCCCTGTACCGGAAACAAGCTTCCGAGGACCGGTTTCTGGCATTACAGCCGTCTTGAGCCCGGCTTGCATGAATCCAGTGGCCAAGTGAGCAAGGGACTCACGTCTGAGCATACCCTGCCACACTTATGGCAGCCAAAAGCGGTACAAAAGGGGGTGGTGTTGGATGGAGCATCTGAACCAATCAAACACTCACACCCAGTCAAAAGATCTGGGTTTAATCCATCACCGTTCTTTAGCCCACTCTGCCACCCCAGTTCAGACATGGCTATATCAAATCAGTCTGACCCTGTGCCTCATGGGAACAGTCCGGTACAAAAGGGGGTGGTGATGGACGGAGCATCTGAACCAATCAAACACTCACACCCAGTCAAAAGATCTGGGTTTGATCCATCACCGTTCTTTAGCCCACTCTGCCACCCCAGTTCAGACATGGCTATATGCAAATCAGCCTGACCCTGTGCCTCATGGAAACAGTCCAGCCCGAACTGCCAAGCCATGCCTTCCCTGGACCGGAAACAAGCTTCCGAGGACCGGTTTCTTGCATTCCAGCCGTCTTCAGCCCGGCTTGCTTGAATCCAGTGGCAAAGTGGGCAAGGGACTCACGTCTGAGCATACCCTGCCACACTTATGGCAGCCAAAGCGGTACAAAAGGGGGTGGTGATGGACGGAGCATCTGAACCAATCAAACACTCACACCCAGTCAAAAGATCTGGGTTTGATCCATCACCGTTCTTTAGCCCACTCTGCCACCCCAGTTCAGACATGGCTATATGCAAATCAGCCTGACCCTGTGCCTCATGGGAACAGTCCAGCCCGAACTGCCAAGCCATGCCTTCCCTGGACCGGAAACAAGCTTCCGAGGACTGGTTTCTGGCATTACAGCCGTCTTCAGCCCGGCTTGCATGAATCCAGTGGCAAAGTGAGCAAGGGACTCACGTCTGAGCATACCCTGCCACACTGATGGAGGCCAAAAGCGGTACAAAAGGGGGTGGTAATGGATGGAGCATCTGAACCAATCAAACACTCACACCCAGTCAAAAGATCTGGGTTTAATCCATCAACGATCTTTAGCCCACTCTGCCACCCCGGTTCAGACATGGCTATATGCAAATCAGTCTGACCCTGTGCCTCATGGGAACAGTCCAGCCCGAACTGCCAAGCCATGCCTTCCCTGGACCGGAAACAAGCTTCCGAGGACGGGTTTCTGGCATTACAGCCGTCTTCAGCCCGGCTTGCATTAATCCAGTGGCAAAGTGAGCAAGGGACTCACGTCTGAGCATACCCTAACACACTTATGGCGGCCAAAAGCAGTACAAAAGGGGATGGTGATGGATGGAGCATCTGAACCAATCAAACACACACACTCAGTCAAAAGATCTGGGTTTAATCCATCACCATTCATTAGCCCACTCTGCCACTCCAGTTCAGACATGGCTATATCAAATCAGTCTGACCCTGTGCCTCATGGGAACAGTCCGGTACAAAAAGGGGTGGTGATGGACGGAGCATCTGAACCAATCAAACACTCACACCCAGTCAAAAGATCTGGGTTTGATCCATCACCATTCTTTAGCCCACTCTGCCACCCCAGTTCAGACATGGCTATATCAAATCAGTCTGACCCTGTGCCTCATGGGAACAGTCCAGCCCGAACTGCCAAGCCATGCCTTCCCTGGACCGGAAACAAGCTTCTGAGGACCGGTTTCTGGCATTACAGCCGTCTTCAGCCCGGCTTGCATGAATCCAGTGGCAAAGTGAGCAAGGGACTCACGTCTGAGCATACCCTGCCACACTTATGGCGGACAAAAGCGGTACAAAAGGGCGTGGTGATGGATGGAGCATCTGAACCAATCAAACACACACACCCAGTCAAAAGATCTGGGTTTAATCCATCAACGTTCTTTAGCCCACTCTGCCACCCCAGTTCAGACATGGCTATATCAAATCAGTCTGACCCTGTGCCTAATGGGAACAGTCCGGTACAAAAGGGGGTGGTGATGGATGGAGCATCTGAACCAATCAAACACTCACACCCAGTCAAAAGATCTGGGTTTAATACATCACCGTTCTTTAGCCCACTCTGCCACCCCAGTTCATACATGGCTATATGCAAATCAGTCTGACCCTGGGCCTCATGGGAACAGTCCAGCCCGAACTGCCAAGCCATGCCTTCCTTGGACCGGAAACAAGCTTCCGAGGACCGGTTTCTGGCATTACAGCCGTCTTCAGCCCGGCTTGCATGAATCCAGTGGCAAAGTGAGCAAAGGACTCACGTCTGAGCATACCCTGCCACACTGATGGCGGCCAAAAGCGGTACAAAAGGGGGTGGTGATGGATGGAGCATCTGAACCAATCAAACACTCACACCCAGTCAAAAGATCTGGGTTTAATCCATCACCGATCTTTAGCCCACTCTGCCACCCCGGTTCAGACATGGCTATATGCAAATCAGTCTGACCCTGTGCCTCATGGGAACAGTCCAGCCCGAACTGCCAAGCCATGCCTTCCCTGGACCGGAAACAAGCTTCCGAGGATGGGTTTCTGGCATTACAGCCGTCTTCAGCCAGGCTTGCATGAATCCAGTGGCAAAGTGAGCAAGGGACTCACGTCTGAGCATACCCTAACACACTTATGGCGGCCAAAAGCGGTACAAAAGGGGATGGTGATGGATGGAGCATCTGAACCAATCAAACATACACACCCAGTCAAAAGATCTGGGTTTAATCCAACACCGTTCTTTAGCCCACTCTGTCACCCCAGTTCAGACATGGCTGTATGCAAATCAGTCTGACCCTGTGCATCATGGGAACAGTCCAGCCGAACTGCCAAGCCATGCCTTCCCTGTACCGGAAACAAGCTTCCGAGGACCGGTTTCTGGCATTACAGCCGTCTTGAGCCCGGCTTGCATGAATCCAGTGGCCAAGTGAGCAAGGGACTCACGTCTGAGCATACCCTGCCACACTTATGGCAGCCAAAAGCGGTACAAAAGGGGGTGGTGTTGGATGGAGCCTCTGAACCAATCAAACACTCACACCCAGTCAAAAGATCTGGGTTTAATCCATCACCGTTCTTTAGCCCACTCTGCCACCCCAGTTCAGACATGGCTATATCAAATCAGTCTGACCCTGTGCCTCATGGGAACAGTCCGGTACAAAAGGGGGTGGTGATGGACGGAGCATCTGAACCAATCAAACACTCACACCCAGTCAAAAGATCTGGGTTTGATCCATCACCGTTCTTTAGCCCACTCTGCCACCCCAGTTCAGACATGGCTATATGCAAATCAGCCTGACCCTGTGCCTCATGGGAACAGTCCAGCCCGAACTGCCAAGCCATGCCTTCCCTGGACCGGAAAAAAGCTTCAAGGACCGGTTTCTTGCATTCCAGCCGTCTTCAGCCCGGCTTGCTTGAATCCAGTGGCAAAGTGGGCAAGGGACTCACGTCTGAGCATACCCTGCCACACTTATGGCAGCCAAAGCGGTACAAAAGGGGGTGGTGATGGACGGAGCATCTGAACCAATCAAACACTCACACCCAGTCAAAAGATCTGGGTTTGATCCATCACTGTTCTTTAGCCCACTCTGCCACCCCAGTTCAGACATGGCTATATGCAAATCAGCCTGACCCTGTGCCTCATGGGAACAGTCCAGCCCGAACTGCCAAGCCATGCCTTCCCTGGACCGGAAAAAAGCTTCGAGGACCGGTTTCTTGCATTCCAGCCGTCTTCAGCCCGGCTTGCTTGAATCCAGTGGCAAAGTGGGCAAGGGACTCACGTCTGAGCATACCCTGCCACACTTATGGCAGTCAAAGCGGTACAAAAGGGGGTGGTGATGGACGGAGCATCTGAACCAATCAAACACTCACACCCAGTCAAAAGATCTGGGTTTGATCCATCACCGTTCTTTAGCCCACTCTGCCACCCCAGTTCAGACATGGCTATATGCAAATCAGCCTGACCCTGTGCCTCATGGGAACAGTCCAGCCCGAACTGCCAAGCCATGCCTTCCCTGGACCGGAAACAAGCTTCCGAGGACTGGTTTCTGGCATTACAGCCGTATTCAGCCCGGCTTGCATGAATCCAGTGGCAAAGTCAGCAAGGGACTCACGTCTGAGCATACCCTGCCACACTGATGGCGGCCAAAAGCGGTACAAAAGGGGGTGGTGATGGATGGAGCATCTGAACCAATCAAACACTCACACCCAGTCAAAAGATCTGGGTTTAATCCATCACCGATCTTTAGCCCACTCTGCCAGCCCGGTTCAGACATGGCTATATGCAAATCAGTCTGACCCTGTGCCTCATGGGAACAGTCCAGCCCGAACTGCCAAGCCATGCCTTCCCTGGACCGGAAACAAGCTTCCGAGGACGGGTTTCTGGCATTACAGCCGTCTTCAGCCCGGCTTGCATTAATCCAGTGGCAAAGTGAGCAAGGGACTCACGTCTGATCATACCCTAACACACTTATGGCAGCCAAAAGCAGTACAAAAGGGGATGGTGATGGATGGAGCATCTGAACCAATCAAACACACACACCCAGTCAAAAGATCTGGGTTTAATCCAACACCGTTCTTTAGCCCACTCTGTCACCCCAGTTCAGACATGGCTGTATGCAAATCAGTCTGACCCTGTGCATCATGGGAACAGTCCAGCCGAAATGCCAAGCCATGCCTTCCCTGTACCGGAAACAAGCTTCCGAGGACCGGTTTCTGGCATTACAGACGTCTTGAGCCCGGCTTGCATGAATCCAGTGGCCAAGTGAGCAAGGGACTCACGTCTGAGCATACCCTGCCACACTTATGGCAGCCAAAAGCGGTACAAAGGGGGTGGTGATGGATGGAGCATCTGAACCAATCAAACACTCACACCCAGTCAAAAGATCTGGGTTTAATCCATCACCGTTCTTTAGCCCACTCTGCTACTCCAGTTCAGACATGGCTATATCAAATCAGTCTGACCCTGTGCCTCATGGGAACAGTCCGGTACAAAAGGGGGTGGTGATAGACGGAGCATCTGAACCAATCAAACACTCACACCCAGTCAAAAGATCTGGGTTTGATCCATCACCGTTCTTTAGCCCACTCTGCCACCCCAGTTCAGACATGGCTATATCAAATCAGTCTGACCCTGTGCCTCATGGGAACAGTCCAGCCCGAACTGCCAAGCCATGCCTTCCCTGGACCGGAAACAAGCTTCTGAGGACCGGTTTCTGGCATTACAGCCGTCTTCAGCCCGGCTTGCATGAATCCAGTGGCAAAGTGAGCAAAGGACTCACGTCTGAGCATACCCTGCCACACTGATGGCGGCCAAAAGCGGTACAAAAGGGGGTGGTGATGGATGGAGCATCTGAACCAATCAAACACTCACACCCAGTCAAAAGATCTGGGTTTAATCCAACACCGTTCTTTAGCCCACTCTGTCACCCCAGTTCAGACATGGCTGTATGCAAATCAGTCTGACCCTGTGCATCATGGGAACAGTCCAGCCGAACTGCCAAGCCATGCCTTCCCTGTACCGGAAACAAGCTTCCGAGGACCGGTTTCTGGCATTACAGCCGTCTTGAGCCCGGCTTGCATGAATCCAGTGGCCAAGTGAGCAAGGGACTCACGTCTGAGCATACCCTGCCACACTTATGGCAGCCAAAAGCGGTACAAAAGGGGGTGGTGTTGGATGGAGCCTCTGAACCAATCAAACACTCACACCCAGTCAAAAGATCTGGGTTTAATCCATCACCGTTCTTTAGCCCACTCTGCCACCCCAGTTCAGACATGGCTATATCAAATCAGTCTGACCCTGTGCCTCATGGGAACAGTCCGGTACAAAAAGGGGTGGTGATGGACGGAGCATCTGAACCAATCAAACACTCACACCCAGTCAAAAGATCTGGGTTTGATCCATCACCGTTCTTTAGCCCACTCTGCCACCCCAGTTCAGACATGGCTATATGCAAATCAGCCTGACCCTGTGCCTCATGGGAACAGTCCAGCCCGAACTGCCAAGCCATGCCTTCCCTGGACCGGAAACACGCTTCCGAGGACCGGTTTCTTGCATTCCAGCCGTCTTCAGCCCGGCTTGCTTGAATCCAGTGGCAAAGTGGGCAAGGGACTCACGTCTGAGCATACCCTGCCACACTTATGGCAGCCAAAGCGGTACAAAAGGGGGTGGTGATGGACGGAGCATCTGAACCAATCAAACACTCACACCCAGTCAAAAGATCTGGGTTTGATCCATCACTGTTCTTTAGCCCACTCTGCCACCCCAGTTCAGACATGGCTATATGCAAATCAGCCTGACCCTGTGCCTCATGGGAACAGTCCAGCCCGAACTGCCAAGCCATGCCTTCCCTGGACCGGAAAAAAGCTTCGAGGACCGGTTTCTTGCATTCCAGCCGTCTTCAGCCCGGCTTGCTTGAATCCAGTGGCAAAGTGGGCAAGGGACTCACGTCTGAGCATACCCTGCCACACTTATGGCAGTCAAAGCGGTACAAAAGGGGGTGGTGATGGACGGAGCATCTGAACCAATCAAACACTCACACCCAGTCAAAAGATCTGGGTTTGATCCATCACCGTTCTTTAGCCCACTCTGCCACCCCAGTTCAGACATGGCTATATGCAAATCAGCCTGACCCTGTGCCTCATGGGAACAGTCCAGCCCGAACTGCCAAGCCATGCCTTCCCTGGACCGGAAACAAGCTTCCGAGGACTGGTTTCTGGCATTACAGCCGTATTCAGCCCGGCTTGCATGAATCCAGTGGCAAAGTCAGCAAGGGACTCACGTCTGAGCATACCCTGCCACACTGATGGCGGCCAAAAGCGGTACAAAAGGGGGTGGTGATGGATGGAGCATCTGAACCAATCAAACACTCACACCCAGTCAAAAGATCTGGGTTTAATCCATCACCGATCTTTAGCCCACTCTGCCAGCCCGGTTCAGACATGGCTATATGCAAATCAGTCTGACCCTGTGCCTCATGGGAACAGTCCAGCCCGAACTGCCAAGCCATGCCTTCCTTGGACCGGAAACAAGCTTCCGAGGACGGGTTTCTGGCAATACAGCCGTCTTCAGCCCGGCTTGCATTAATCCAGTGGCAAAGTGAGCAAGGGACTCACGTCTGAGCATACCCTAACACACTTATGGCAGCCAAAAGCAGTACAAAAGGGGATGGTGATGGATGGAGCATCTGAACCAATCAAACACACACACCCAGTCAAAAGATCTGGGTTTAATCCAACACCGTTCTTTAGCCCACTCTGTCACCCCAGTTCAGACATGGCTGTATGCAAATCAGTCTGACCCTGTGCATCATGGGAACAGTCAAGCCGAACTGCCAAGCCATGCCTTCCCTGTACCGGAAACAAGCTTCCGAGGACCGGTTTCTGGCATTACAGCCGTCTTGAGCCCGGCTTGCATGAATCCAGTGGCCAAGTGAGCAAGGGACTCACGTCTGAGCATACCCTGCCACACTTATGGCAGCCAAAAGCGGTACAAAAGGGGGTGGTGATGGATGGAGCATCTGAACCAATCAAACACTCACACCCAGTCAAAAGATCTGGGTTTAATCCATCAAAGTTCTTTAGCCCACTCTGCCACTCCAGTTCTGACATGCTATATCAAATCAGTCTGACCCTGTGCCTCATGGGAACAGTCCGGTACAAAAGGGGGTGGTGATAGACGGAGCATCTGAACCAATCAAACACTCACACCCAGTCAAAAGATCTGGGTTTGATCCATCACCGTTCTTTAGCCCACTCTGCCACCCCAGTTCAGACATGGCTATATCAAATCAGTCTGACCCTGTGCCTCATGGGAACAGTCCAGCCCGAACTGCCAAGCCATGCCTTCCCTGGACCGGAAACAAGCTTCCGAGGACTGGTTTCTGGCATTACAGCCGTATTCAGCCCGGCTTGCATGAATCCAGTGGCAAAGTCAGCAAGGGACTCACGTCTGAGCATACCCTGCCACACTGATGGCGGCCAAAAGCGGTACAAAAGGGGGTGGTGATGGATGGAGCATCTGAACCAATCAAACACTCACACCCAGTCAAAAGATCTGGGTTTAATCCATCACCGATCTTTAGCCCACTCTGCCAGCCCGGTTCAGACATGGCTATATGCAAATCAGTCTGACCCTGTGCCTCATGGGAACAGTCCAGCCCGAACTGCCAAGCCATGCCTTCCTTGGACCGGAAACAAGCTTCCGAGGACCGGTTTCTGGCATTACAGCCGTCTTCAGCCCGGCTTGCATGAATCCAGTGGCAAAGTGAGCAAGGGACTCACGTCTGAGCATACCCTAACATACTTATGGCGGCCAAAAGCGGTACAAAAGGGGATGGTGATGGATGGAGCATCTGAACCAATCAAACACACACACCCAGTCAAAAGATCTGGGTTTAATCCAACACCGTTCTTTAGCCCACTCTGTCACCCCAGTTCAGACATGGCTGTATGCAAATCAGTCTGACCCTGTGCATCATGGGAACAGTCCAGCCGAACTGCCAAGCCATGCCTTCCCTGTACCGGAAACAAGCTTCCGAAGACCGGTTTCTGGCATTACAGCCGTCTTGAGCCCGGCTTGCATGAATCCAGTGGCCAAGTGAGCAAGGGACTCACGTCTGAGCATACCCTGCCACACTTATGGCAGCCAAAAGCGGTACAAAAGGGGGTGGTGATGGATGGAGCATCTGAACCAATCAAACACTCACACCCAGTCAAAAGATCTGGGTTTAATCCATCACCGTTCTTTAGCCCACTCTGCCACCCCAGTTCAGACATGGCTATATGCAAATCAGCCTGACCCTGTGCCTCATGGGAACAGTCCGGTACAAAAGGGGGTGGTGATGGACGGAGCATCTGAACCAATCAAACACTCACACCCAGTCAAAAGATCTGGGTTTGATCCATCACCGTTCTTTAGCCCACTCTGCCACCCCAGTTCAGACATGGCTATATGCAAATCAGCCTGACCCTGTGCCTCATGGGAACAGTCCAGCCCGAACTGCCAAGCCATGCCTTCCCTGGACCGGAAACAAGCTTCCGAGGACCGGTTTCTTGCATTCCAGCCGTCTTCAGCCCGGCTTGCTTGAATCCAGTGGCAGAGTGGGCAAGGGACTCAGGTCTGAGCATACCCTGCCACACTTATGGCAGTCAAAGCGGTACCAAAGGAAGTGGTGATGGACGGAGCATCTGAACCAATCAAACACTCACACCCAGTCAAAAGATCTGGGTTTGATCCATCACCGTACTTTAGCCCACTCTGCCACCCCAGTTCAGACATGGCTATATGCAAATCAGCCTGACCCTGTGCCTCATGGGAACAGTCCAGCCCGAACTGCCAAGCCATGCCTTCCCTGGACCGGAAACAAGCTTCCGAGGACTGGTTTCTGGCATTACAGCCATCTTCAGCCCGGCTTGCATGAAATCAGTGGCAAAGTAAGCAAGGGACTCACGTCTGAGCATACCCTGCCACACTTATGGTGGCCAAAAGCGGTACAAAAGGGGGTGGTGATGGATGGAGCATCTGAACCAATCAAACACTCACACCCAGTCAAAAAATCTGGGTTTAATCCATCACCGTTCTTTAGCCCACATTGCCACCGCAGTTCAGACATGGCTATATGCAAATCAGTCTGACCCTGTGCCTAATGGGAACAGTCCAGCCCGAACTGCCAAGCCATGCCATCCCTGGACCGGAAACAAGCTTACGAGGACCGGTTTCTGGCATTACAGCCGTCTTCAGCCCGGCTTGCATGAATCCAGTGGCAAAGTGAGCAAGGGACTCACGTCTGAGCATACCCTGCCACACTGATGGCGGCCAAAAGCGGTACAAAAGGGGGTGGTGATGGATGGAGCATCTGAACCAATCAAACACTCACACCCAGTCTAAAGATCTGGGTTTAATCCATCACCGATCTGTAGCCCACTCTGCCACCCCGGTTCAGACATGGCTATATGCAAATCAGTCTGACCCTGTGCCTCATGGGAACAGTCCAGCCCGAACTGCCAAGCCATGCCTTCCCTGGACCGGAAACAAGCTTCCGAGGACGGGTTTCTGGCATTACAGCCGTCTTCAGCCCGGCTTGCATGAATCCAGTGGCAAAGTGAGCAAGGGACTCACGTCTGAGCATACCCTAACACACTTATGGCGGCCAAAAGCGGTACAAAAGGGGATGGTGATGGATGGAGCATCTGAACCAATCAAACACACACACCCAGTCAAAAGATCTGGGTTTAATCCAACACCGTTCTTTAGCCCACTCTGTCACCCCAGTTCAGACATGGCTGTATGCAAATCAGTCTGACCCTGTGCATCATGGGAACAGTCCAGCCGAACTGCCAAGCCATGCCTTCCCTGTACCGGAAACAAGCTTCCGAGGACCGGTTTCTGGCATTACAGCCGTCTTGAGCCCGGCTTGCATGAATCCAGTGGCCAAGTGAGCAAGGGACTCACGTCTGAGCATACCCTGCCACACTTATGGCAGCCAAAAGCGGTACAAAAGGGGGTGGTGTTGGATGGAGCCTCTGAACCAATCAAACACTCACACCCAGTCAAAAGATCTGGGTTTAATCCATCACCGTTCTTTAGCCCACTCTGCCACCCCAGTTCAGACATGGCTATATCAAATCAGTCTGACCCTGTGCCTCATGGGAACAATCCGGAACAAAAGGGGGTGGTGATGGACGGAGCATCTGAACCAATCAAACACACACACCCAGTCAAAAGATCTGGGTTTAATCCATCACCGTTCTTTAGCCCACTCTGCCACCCCAGTTCAGACATGGCTATATCAAATCAGTCTGACCCTGTGCCTCATGGGAACAGTCCGGTACAAAAGGGGGTGGTGATGGATGGAGCATCTGAACCAATCAAACACTCACACCCAGTCAAAAGATCTGGGTTTGATCCATCACCGTTCTTTAGCCCACTCTGCCACCCCAGTTCAGACATGGCTATATGCAAATCAGCCTGACCCTGTGCCTCATGGGAACAGTCCAGCCCGAACTGCCAAGCCATGCCTTCCCTGGACCGGAAACAAGCTTCCGAGGACCGGTTTCTGGCATTACAGCCGTCTTCAGCCCGGCTTGCATGAATCCAGTGGCAAAGTGAGCAAGGGACTCACGTCTGAGCATACCCTAACATACTTATGGCGGCCAAAAGCGGTACAAAAGGGGATGGTGATGGATGGAGCATCTGAACCAATCAAACACTCACACCCAGGCAAAAGATCTGGGTTTAATCCATCACCGATCTTTAGCCCACTCTGCCACCCCGGTTCAGACATGGCTATATGCAAATCAGTCTGACCCTGTGCCTCATGGGAACAGTCCAGCCCGAACTGCCAAGCCATGCCTTCCCTGGACCGGATACAAGCTTCCGAGGACGGGTTTCCGGCATTACAGCCGTCTTCAGCCCGGCTTGCATGAATCCAGTGGCAAAGTGAGCAAGGGACTCACGTCTGAGCATACCCTAACATACTTATGGCGGCCAAAAGCGGTACAAAGGGGATGGTGATGGATGGAGCATCTGAACCAATCAAACACACACACCCAGTCAAAAGATCTGGGTTTAATCCAACACCGTTCTTTAGCCCACTCTGTCACCCCAGTTCAGACATGGCTGTATGCAAATCAGTCTGACCCTGTGCATCATGGGAACAGTCCAGCCGAACTGCCAAGCCATGCCTTCCCTGTACCGGAAACAAGCTTCTGAGGACCGGTTTCTGGCATTACAGCCGTCTTGAGCCCGGCTTGCATGAATCCAGTGGCCAAGTGAGCAAGGGACTCACGTCTGAGCATACCCTGCCACACTTATGGCAGCCAAAAGCGGTACAAAAGGGGGTGGTGATGGATGGAGCATCTGAACCAATCAAACACTCACACCCAGTCAAAAGATCTGGGTTTAATCCATCACCGTTCTTTAGCCCACTCTGCCACCCCAGTTCAGACATGGCTATATGCAAATCAGCCTGACCCTGTGCCTCATGGGAACAGTCCGGTACAAAAGGGGGTGGTGATGGACGGAGCATCTGAACCAATCAAACACTCACACCCAGTCAAAAGATCTGGGTTTGATCCATCACCGTTCTTTAGCCCACTCTGCCACCCCAGTTCAGACATGGCTATATGCAAATCAGCCTGACCCTGTGCCTCATGGGAACAGTCCAGCCCGAACTGCCAAGCCATGCCTTCCCTGGACCGGAAACAAGCTTCCGAGGACCGGTTTCTTGCATTCCAGCCGTCTTCAGCCCGGCTTGCTTGAATCCAGTGGCAGAGTGGGCAAGGGACTCAGGTCTGAGCATACCCTGCCACACTTATGGCAGTCAAAGCGGTACCAAAGGGGGTGGTGATGGACGGAGCATCTGAACCAATCAAACACTCACACCCAGTCAAAAGATCTGGGTTTGATCCATCACCGATCTTTAGCCCACTCTGCCACCCCGGTTGAGACATGGCTATATGCAAATCAGTCTGACCCTGTGCCTCATGGGAACAGTCCAGCCTGAACTGCCAAGCCATGCCTTCCCTGGACCGGAAACAAGCTTCCGAGGACGGGTTTCTGGCATTACAGCCGTCTTCAGCCCGGCTTGCATGAATCCAGTGGCAAAGTGAGCAAGGGACTCACGTCTGAGCATACCCTGCCACACTTATGGCAGCCAAAGCGGTACAAAAGGGGGTGGTGATGGACGGAGCATCTGAACCAATCAAACACTCACACCCAGTCAAAAGATCTGGGTTTGATCCATCACCGTTCTTTAGCCCACTCTGCCTCCCCAGTTCAGACATGGCTATATGCAAATCAGCCTGACCCTGTGCCTCATGGGAACAGTCCAGCCCGAACTGCCAAGCCATGCCTTCCCTGGACCGGAAACAAGCTTCGAGGACCGGTTCCTTGCATTCCAGCCGTCTTCAGCCCGGCTTGCTTGAATCCAGTGGCAAAGTGGGCAAGGGACTCACGTCTGAGCATACCCCGCCACACTTATGGCAGTCAAAGCGGTACAAAAGGGGGTGGTGATGGACGGAGCATCTGAACCAATCAAACACTCACACCCAGTCAAAAGATCTGGGTTTGATCCATCACCGTTCTTTAGCCCACTCTGCCACCCCAGTTCAGACATGGCTATATGAAAATCAGCCTGACCCTGTGCCTCATGGGAACAGTCCAGCCCGAACTGCCAAGCCATGCCTTCCCTGGACCGGAAACAAGCTTCCGAGGACTGGTTTCTGGCATTACAGCCGTCTTCAGCCCGGCTTGCATGAATCCAGTGGCAAAGTGAGCAAGGGACTCACGTCTGAGCATACCCTGCCACACTGATGGCGGCCTAAAGCGGTACAAAAGGGGGTGGTGATGGATGGAGCATCTGAACCAATCAAACACTCACACCCAGTCAAAAGATCTGGGTTTAATCCATCACCGATCCTTAGCCCACTCTGCCACCCCGGTTCAGACATGGCTATATGCAAATCAGTCTGACCCTGTGCCTCATGGGAACAGTCCAGCCCGAACTGCCAAGCCATGCCTTCCCTGGACCGGAAACAAGCTTCCGAGGACGAGTTTCTGGCATTACAGCCGTCTTCAGCCCGGCTTGCATTAATCCAGTGGCAAAGTGAGCAAGGGACTCACGTCTGAGCATACCCTAACATACTTATGGCGGCCAAAAGCAGTACAAAAGGGGATGGTGATGGATGGAGCATCTGAACCAATCAAACACACACACCCAGTCAAAAGATCTGGGTTTAATCCAACACCGTTCTTTAGCCCACTCTGTCACCCCAGTTCAGACATTGCTGTATGCAAATCAGTCTGACCCTGTGCATCATGGGAACAGTCCAGCCGAACTGCCAAACCATGCCTTCCCTGTACCGGAAACAAACTTCCGAGGACCGGTTTCTGGCATTACAGCCGTCTTGAGCCCGGCTTGCATGAATCCAGTGGCCAAGTGAGCAAGGGACTCACGTCTGAGCATACCCTGCCACACTTATGGCAGCCAAAAGTGGTACAAAAGGGGGTGGTGATGGATGGAGCATCTGAACCAATCAAACACTCACACCCAGTCAAAAGATCTGGGTTTAATCCATCACCGTTCTTTAGCCCACTCTGCCACTCCAGTTCAGACATGGCTATATCAAATCAGTCTGACCCTGTGCCTCATGGGAACAGTCCAGCCCGAACTGCCAAGCCATGCCTTCCCTGGACCGGAAACAAGCTTCCGAGGACCAGTTTCTGGCATTACAGCCGTCTTCAGCCCGGCTTGCTTGAATCCAGTGGCAAAGTGAGCAAAGGACTCACGTCTGAGCATACCCTGCCACACTTATGGCGGCCAAAAGCAGTACAAAAGGGGATGTTGATGGATGGAGCATCTGAACCAATCAAACACACACACCCAGTCAAAAGATCTGGGTTTAATCCAACACCGTTCTTTAGCCCACTCTGTCACTCCAGTTCAGACATGGCTGAATGCAAATCAGTCTGACCCTGTGCATCATGGGAACAGTCCAGCCGAACTGCCAAACCATGCCTTCCCTCTACCGGAAACAAGCTTCCGAGGACCGGTTTCTGGCATTACAGCCGTCTTGAGCCCGGCTTGCATGAATCCAGTGGCCAAGTGAGCAAGGGACTCACGTCTGAGCATACCCTGCCACACTTATGGCAGCCAAAAGCGGTACAAAAGGGGGTGGTGATGGATGGAGCATCTGAACCAATCAAACACTCACACCCAGTCAAAAGATCTGGGTTTAATCCATCACCGTTCTTTAGCCCACTCTGCCACTCCAGTTCAGACATGGCTATATCAAATCAGTCCTACCCTGTGCCTCATGGGAACAGTCCGGTACAAAAGGGGGTGGTGATGGACGGAGCATCTGAACCAATCAAACACTCACACCCAGTCAAAAGATCTGGGTTTGATCCATCACCGTTCTTTAGCCCACTCTGCCACCCCAGTTCAGACATGGCTATATCCAAATCAGCCTGACCTTGTGCCTCATGGGAACAGTCCAGCCCGAACTGCCAAGCCATGCCTTCCCTGGACCGGAAACAAGCTTCCGAGGACCGGTTTCTGGCATTACAGCCGTCTTCAGCCCGGCTTGCTTGAATCCAGTGGCAAAGTGAGCAAGGGACTCACGTCTGAGCATACCCTAACACACTTATGGCGGCCAAAAGCAGTACAAAAGGGGATGGTGATGGATGGAGCATCTGAACCAATCAAACACACACACACAGTCAAAAGATCTGGGTTTAATCCAACACCGTTCTTTAGCCCACTCTGTCACCCCAGTTCAGACATGGCTGTATGCAAATCAGTCTGACCCTGTGCCTCATGGGAACAGTCCAGCCGAACTGCCAAACCATGCCTTCCCTGTACCGGAAACAAGCTTCCGAGGACCGGTTTCTGGCATTACAGCCGTCTTGAGCCCGGCTTGCATGAATCCAGTGGCCAAGTGAGCAAGGGACTCACGTCTGAGCATACCCTGCCACACTTATGGCAGCCAAAAGCGGTACAAAAGGGGGTGGTGATGGATGGAGCATCTGAACCAATCAAACACTCACACCCAGTCAAAAGATCTGGGTTTAATCCATCACCGTTCTTTAGCCCACTCTGCCACTCCAGTTCAGACATGGCTATATCAAATCAGTCTGACCCTGTGCCTCATGGGAACAGTCCGGTACAAAAGGGGGTGGTGATGGACGGAGCATCTGAACCAATCAAACACTCACACCCAGTCAAAAGATCTGGGTTTGATCCATCACCGTTCTTTAGCCCACTCTGCCACCCCAGTTCAGACATGGCTATATCCAAATCAGCCTGACCTTGTGCCTCATGGGAACAGTCCAGCCCGAACTGCCAAGCCATGCCTTCCCTGGACCGGAAACAAGCTTCCGAGGACCGGTTTCTGGCATTACAGCCGTCTTCAGCCCGGCTTGCATGAATCCAGTGGCAAAGTGAGCAAGGGACTCACGTCTGAGCATACCCTGCCACACTGATGGCGGCCAAAAGCGGTACAAAAGGGGGTGGTGATGGATGGAGCATCTGAACCAATCAAACACTCACACCCAGTCAAAAGATGTGGGTTTAATCCATCACCGATCTTTAGCCCACTCTGCCACCCCGGTTCAGACATGGCTATATGCAAATCAGTCTGACCCTGTGCCTCATGGGAACAGTCCAGCCCGAACTGCCAAGCCATGCCTTCCCTGGACCGGAAACAAGCTTCCGAGGACGGGTTTCTGGCATTACAGCCGTCTTCAGCCCGGCTTGCATGAATCCAGTGGCAAAGTGAGCAAGGGACTCACGTCTGAGCATACCCTAACATACTTATGGCGGCCAAAAGCGGTACAAAAGGGGATGGTGATGGATGGAGCATCTGAACCAATCAAACACACACACCCAGTCAAAAGATCTGGGTTTAATCCAACACCGTTCTTTAGCCCACTCTGTCACCCCAGTTCAGACATGGCTGTATGCAAATCAGTCTGACCCTGTGCATCATGGGAACAGTCCAGCCGAACTGCCAAGCCATGCCTTCCCTGTACCGTAAACAAGCTTCCGAGGACCGGTTTCTGGCATTACAGCCGTCTTGAGCCCGGCTTGCATGAATCCAGTGGCCAAGTGAGCAAGGGACTCACGTCTGAGCATACCCTGCCACACTTATGGCAGCCAAAAGCGGTACAAAAGGGGGTGGTGATGGATGGAGCATCTGAACCAATCAAACACTCACACCCAGTCAAAAGATCTGGGTTTAATCCATCACCGTTCTTTAGCCCACTCTGCCACCCCAGTTCAGACATGGCTATATGCAAATCAGCCTGACCCTGTGCCTCATGGGAACAGTCCGGTACAAAAGGGGGTGGTGATGGACGGAGCATCTGAACCAATCAAACACTCACACCCAGTCAAAAGATCTGGGTTTGATCCATCACCGTTCTTTAGCCCACTCTGCCACCCCAGTTCAGACATGGCTATATGCAAATCAGCCTGACCCTGTGCCTCATGGGAACAGTCCAGCCCGAACTGCCAAGCCATGCCTTCCCTGGACCGGAAACAAGCTTCCGAGGACCAGTTTCTTGCATTCCAGCCGTCTTCAGCCCGGCTTGCTTGAATCCAGTGGCAGAGTGGGCAAGGGACTCAGGTCTGAGCATACCCTGCCACACTTATGGCAGTCAAAGCGGTACCAAAGGGGGTGGGGATGGACAGAGCATCTGAACCAATCAAACACTCACACCCAGTCAAAAGATCTGGGTTTGATCCATCACCGTTCTTTAGCCCACTCTGCCACCCCAGTTCAGACATGGCTATATGCAAATCAGCCTGACCCTGTGCCTCATGGGAACAGTCCAGCCCGAACTGCCAAGCCATGCCTTCCCTGGACCAGAAACAAGCTCCCGAGGACCGGTTTCTGGCATTACAGCCATCTTCAGCCCGGCTTGCATGAAATCAGTGGCAAAGTGAGCAAGGGACTCACGTCTGAGCATACCCTGCCACACTTATGGCGGCCAAAAGCGGTACAAAAGGGGGTGGTGATGGATGGAGCATCTGAACCAATCAAACACTCACACCCAGTCAAAAAATCTGGGTTTAATCCATCACCGTTCTTTAGCTCACTTTGCCACCCCAGTTCAGACATGGCTATATGCAAATCAGTCTGACCCTGTGCCTAATGGGAACAGTCCAGCCCGAACTGCCAAGCCATGCCATCCCTGGACCGGAAACAAGCTTCCGAGGACCGGTTTCTGGCATTACAGCCGTCTTCAGCCCGGCTTGCTTGAATCCAGTGGCAAAGTGAGCAAGGGACTCACGTCTGAGCATACCCTAACACACTTATGGCGGCCAAAAGCAGTACAAAAGGGGATGGTGATGGATGGAGCATCTGAACCAATCAAACACACACACCCAGTCAAAAGATCTGGGTTTAATCCAACACCGTTCTTTAGCCCACTCTGTCACCCCAGTTCAGACATGGCTGAATGCAAATCAGTCTGACCCTGTGCATCATGGGAACAGTCCAGGCGAACTGCCAAACCATGCCTTCCCTCTACCGGAAACAAGCTTCCGAGGACCGGTTTCTGGCATTACAGCCGTCTTGAGCCCGGCTTGCATGAATCCAGTGGCCAAGTGAGCAAGGGACTCACGTCTGAGCATACCCTGCCACACTTATGGCAGCCAAAAGCGGTACAAAAGGGGGTGGTGATGGATGGAGCATCTGAACCAATCAAACACTCACACCCAGTCAAAAGATCTGGGTTTAATCCATCACCGTTCTTTAGCCCACTCTGCCACTCCAGTTCAGACATGGCTATATCAAATCAGTCCTACCCTGTGCCTCATGGGAACAGTCCGGTACAAAAGGGGGTGGTGATGGACGGAGCATCTGAACCAATCAAACACTCACACCCAGTCAAAAGATCTGGGTTTGATCCATCACCGTTCTTTAGCCCACTCTGCCACCCCAGTTCAGACATGGCTATATCCAAATCAGCCTGACCTTGTGCCTCATGGGAACAGTCCAGCCCGAACTGCCAAGCCATGCCTTCCCTGGACCGGAAACAAGCTTCCGAGGACCGGTTTCTGGCATTACAGCCGTCTTCAGCCCGGCTTGCTTGAATCCAGTGGCAAAGTGAGCAAGGGACTCACGTCTGAGCATACCCTAACACACTTATGGCGGCCAAAAGCAGTACAAAAGGGGATGGTGATGGATGGAGCATCTGAACCAATCAAACACACACACACAGTCAAAAGATCTGGGTTTAATCCAACACCGTTCTTTAGCCCACTCTGTCACCCCAGTTCAGACATGGCTGTATGCAAATCAGTCTGATCCTGTGCATCATGGGAACAGTCCAGCCGAACTGCCAAACCATGCCTTCCCTGTACCGGAAACAAGCTTCCGAGGACCGGTTTCTGGCATTACAGCCGTCTTGAGCCCGGCTTGCATGAATCCAGTGGCCAAGTGAGCAAGGGACTCACGTCTGAGCATACCCTGCCACACTTATGGCAGCCAAAAGCGGTACAAAAGGGGGTGGTGATGGATGGAGCATCTGAACCAATCAAACACTCACACCCAGTCAAAAGATCTGGGTTTAATCCATCACCGTTCTTTAGCCCACTCTGCCACTCCAGTTCAGACATGGCTATATCAAATCAGTCTGACCCTGTGCCTCATGGGAACAGTCCGGTACAAAAGGGGGTGGTGATGGACGGAGCATCTGAACCAATCAAACACTCACACCCAGTCAAAAGATCTGGGTTTGATCCATCACCGTTCTTTAGCCCACTCTGCCACCCCAGTTCAGACATGGCTATATCCAAATCAGCCTGACCTTGTGCCTCATGGGAACAGTCCAGCCCGAACTGCCAAGCCATGCCTTCCCTGGACCGGAAACAAGCTTCCGAGGACCGGTTTCTGGCATTACAGCCGTCTTCAGCCCGGCTTGCATGAATCCAGTGGCAAAGTGAGCAAGGGACTCACGTCTGAGCATACCCTGCCACACTGATGGCGGCCAAAAGCGGTACAAAAGGGGGTGGTGATGGATGGAGCATCTGAACCAATCAAACACTCACACCCAGTCAAAAGATCTAGGTTTAATCCATCACCGATCTTTAGCCCACTCTGCCACCCCGGTTCAGACATGGCTATATGCAAATAAGTCTGACCCTGTGCCTCATGGGAACAGTCCAGCCCGAACTGCCAAGCCATGCCTTCCCTGGACCGGAAACAAGCTTCCGAGGACGGGTTTCTGGCATTACAGCCGTCTTCAGCCCGGCTTGCATGAATCCAGTGGCAAAGTGAGCAAGGGACTCACGTCTGAGCATACCCTAACATACTTATGGCGGCCAAAAGCGGTACAAAAGGGGATGGTGATGGATGGAGCATCTGAACCAATCAAACACACACACCCAGTCAAAAGATCTGGGTTTAATCCAACACCGTTCTTTAGCCCACTCTGTCACCCCAGTTCAGACATGGCTGTATGCAAATCAGTCTGACCCTGTGCATCATGGGAACAGTCCAGTCGAACTGCCAAGCCATGCCTTCCCTGTACCGTAAACAAGCTTCCGAGGACCGGTTTCTGGCATTACAGCCGTCTTGAGCCCGGCTTGCATGAATCCAGTGGCCAAGTGAGCAAGGGACTCACGTCTGAGCATACCCTGCCACACTTATGGCAGCCAAAAGCGGTACAAAAGGGGGTGGTGATGGATGGAGCATCTGAACCAATCAAACACTCACACCCAGTCAAAAGATCTGGGTTTAATCCATCACCGTTCTTTAGCCCACTCTGCCACCCCAGTTCAGACATGGCTATATGCAAATCAGCCTGACCCTGTGCCTCATGGGAACAGTCCGGTACAAAAGGGGGTGGTGATGGACGGAGCATCTGAACCAATCAAACACTCACACCCAGTCAAAAGATCTGGGTTTGATCCATCACCGTTCTTTAGCCCACTCTGCCACCCCAGTTCAGACATGGCTATATGCAAATCAGCCTGACCCTGTGCCTCATGGGAACAGTCCAGCCCGAACTGCCAAGCCATGCCTTCCCTGGACCGGAAACAAGCTTCCGAGGACCGGTTTCTTGCATTCCAGCCGTCTTCAGCCTGGCTTGCTTGAATCCAGTGGCAGAGTGGGCAAGGGACTCAGGTCTGAGCATACCCTGCCACACTTATGGCAGTCAAAGCGGTACCAAAGGGGGTGGTGATGGACGGAGCATCTGAACCAATCAAACACTCACACCCAGTCAAAAGATCTGGGTTTGATCCATCACCGTTCTTTAGCCCACTCTGCCACCCCAGTTCAGACATGGCTATATGCAAATCAGCCTGACCCTGTGCCTCATGGGAACAGTCCAGCCCGAACTGCCAAGCCATGCCTTCCCTGGACCAGAAACAAGCTTCCGAGGACCGGTTTCTGGCATTACAGCCATCTTCAGCCCGGCTTGCATGAAATCAGTGGCAAAGTGAGCAAGGGACTCACGTCTGAGCATACCCTGCCACACTTATGGCGGCCAAAAGCGGTACAAAAGGGGGTGGTGATGGATGGAGCATCTGAACCAATCAAACACTCACACCCAGTCAAAAAATCTGGGTTTAATCCATCGCCGTTCTTTAGCTCACTTTGCCACCCCAGTTCAGACATGGCTATATGCAAATCAGTCTGACCCTGTGCCTAATGGGAACAGTCCAGCCCGAACTGACAAGCCATGCCTTCCCTGGACCGGAAACAAGCTTCCGAGGACGGGTTTCTGGCATTACAGCCGTCTTCAGCCCGGCTTGCATTAATCCAGTGGCAAAGTGAGCAAGGGACTCACGTCTGAGCATACCCTAACACACTTATGGCGGCCAAAAGCAGTACAAAAGGGGATGGTGATGGATGGAGCATCTGAACCAATCAAACACACACACCCAGTCAAAAGATCTGGGTTTAATCCAACACCGTTCTTTAGCCCACTCTGTCACCCCAGTTCAGACATGGCTGTATGCAAATCAGTCTGACCCTGTGCATCATGGGAACAGTCCAGCCGAACTGCCAAGCCATGCCTTCCCTGTGCCGGAAACAAGCTTCCGAGGACCGGTTTCTGGCATTACAGCCGTCTTGAGCCCGGCTTGCATGAATCCAGTGGCCAAGTGAGCAAGGGACTCACGTCTGAGCATACCCTGCCACACTTATGGCAGCCAAAAGCGGTACAAAAGGGGTTGGTGTTGGATGGAGCATCTGAACCAATCAAACACTCACACCCTGTCAAAAGATCTGGGTTTAATCCATCACCGTTCATTAGCCCACTCTGCCACTCCAGTTCAGACATGGCTATATCAAATCAGTCTGACCCTGTGCCTCATGGGAACAGTCCGGTGCAAAAGGGGGTGGTGATGGACGGAGCATCTGAACCAATCAAACACTCACACCCAGTCAAAAGATCTGGGTTTGATCCATCACCGTTCTTTAGCCCACTCTGCCACCCCAGTTCAGACATGGCTATATCAAATCAGTCTGACCCTGTGCCTCATGGGAACAGTCCAGCCCGAACTGCCAAGCCATGCCTTCCCTGGACCGGAAACAAGCTTCTGAGGACCGGTTTCTGGCATTACAGCCGTCTTCAGCCCGGCTTGCATGAATCCAGTGGCAAAGTGAGCAAGGGACTCACGTCTGAGCATACCCTGCCACACTTATGGCGGACAAAAGCGGTACAAAAGGGCGTGGTGATGGATGGAGCATCTGAACCAATCAAACACACACACCCAGTCAAAAGATCTGGGTTTAATCCATCACCGTTCTTTAGCCCACTCTGCCACCCCAGTTCAGACATGGCTATATCAAATCAGTCTGACCCTGTGCCTCATGGGAACAGTCCGGTACAAAAGGGGGTGGTGATGGATGGAGCATCTGAACCAATCAAACACTCACACCCAGTCAAAAGATCTGGGTTTAATACATCACCGTTCTTTAGCCCACTCTGCCACCCCAGTTCATACATGGCTATATGCAAATCAGTCTGACCCTGTGCCTCATGGGAACAGTCCAGCCCGAACTGCCAAGCCATGCCTTCCCTGGACCGGAAACAAGCTTCCGAGGACCGGTTTCTGGCATTACAGCCGTCTTCAGCCCGGCTTGCATGAATCCAGTGGCAAAGTGAGCAAGGGACTCACGTCTGAGCATACCCTGCCACACTGATGGCGGCCAAAAGCGGTACAAAAGGGGGTGGTGATGGATGGAGCATCTGAACCAATCAAACACTCACACCCAGTCAAAAGATCTGGGTTTAATCCAACACCGTTCTTTAGCCCACTCTGTCACCCCAGTTCAGACATGGCTGTATGCAAATCAGTCTGACCCTGTGCATCATGGGAACAGTCCAGCCGAACTGCCAAGCCATGCCTTCCCTGTACCGTAAACAAGCTTCCGAGGACCGGTTTCTGGCATTACAGCCGTCTTGAGCCCGGCTTGCATGAATCCAGTGGCCAAGTGAGCAAGGGACTCACGTCTGAGCATACCCTGCCACACTTATGGCAGCCAAAAGCGGTACAAAAGGGGGTGGTGATGGATGGAGCATCTGAACCAATCAAACACTCACACCCAGTCAAAAGATCTGGGTTTAATCCATCACCGTTCTTTAGCCCACTCTGCCACCCCAGTTCAGACATGGCTATATGCAAATCAGCCTGACCCTGTGCCTCATGGGAACAGTCCGGTACAAAAGGGGGTGGTGATGGACGGAGCATCTGAACCAATCAAACACTCACACCCAGTCAAAAGATCTGGGTTTAATCCATCACCGTTCTTTAGCTCACTTTGCCACCCCAGTTCAGACATGGCTATATGCAAATCAGTCTGACCCTGTGCCTAATGGGAACAGTCCAGCCCGAACTGCCAAGCCATGCCATCCCTGGACCGGAAACAAGCTTACGAGGACCGGTTTCTGGCATTACAGCCGTCTTCAGCCCGGCTTGCATGAATCCAGTGGCAAAGTGAGCAAGGGACTCACGTCTGAGCATACCCTGCCACACTAATGGCGGTCAAAAGCGGTACAAAAGGGGGTGGTGATGGATGGAGCATCTGAACCAATCAAACACTCACACCCAGTCAAAAGATCTGGGTTTAATCCATCACCGATCTTTAGCCCACTCTGCCACCCCGGTTCAGACATGGCTATATGCAAATCAGTCTGACCCTGTGCCTCATGGGAACAGTCCAGCCCGAACTGACAAGCCATGCCTTCCCTGGACCGGAAACAAGCTTCCGAGGACGGGTTTCTGGCATTACAGCCGTCTTCAGCCCGGCTTGCATTAATCCAGTGGCAAAGTGAGCAAGGGACTCACGTCTGAGCATACCCTAACACACTTATGGCGGCCAAAAGCAGTACAAAAGGGGATGGTGATGGATGGAGCATCTGAACCAATCAAACACACACACCCAGTCAAAAGATCTGGGTTTAATCCAACACCGTTCTTTAGCCCACTCTGTCACCCCAGTTCAGACATGGCTGTATGCAAATCAGTCTGACCCTGTGCATCATGGGAACAGTCCAGCCGAACTGCCAAGCCATGCCTTCCCTGTGCCGGAAACAAGCTTCCGAGGACCGGTTTCTGGCATTACAGCCGTCTTGAGCCCGGCTTGCATGAATCCAGTGGCCAAGTGAGCAAGGGACTCACGTCTGAGCATACCCTGCCACACTTATGGCAGCCAAAAGCGGTACAAAAGGGGTTGGTGATGGATGGAGCATCTGAACCAATCAAACACTCACACCCAGTCAAAAGATCTGGGTTTAATCCATCACCGTTCATTAGCCCACTCTGCCATTCCAGTTCAGACATGGCTATATCAAATCAGTCTGACCCTGTGCCTCATGGGAACAGTCCGGTGCAAAAGGGGGTGGTGATGGACGGAGCATCTGAACCAATCAAACACTCACACCCAGTCAAAAGATCTGGGTTTGATCCATCACCGTTCTTTAGCCCACTCTGCCACCCCAGTTCAGACATGGTTATATCAAATCAGTCTGACCCTGTGCCTCATGGGAACAGTCCAGCCCGAACTGCCAAGCCATGCCTTCCCTGGACCGGAAACAAGCTTCTGAGGACCGGTTTCTGGCATTACAGCAGTCTTCAGCCCGGCTTGCATGAATCCAGTGGCAAAGTGAGCAAGGAACTCACGTCTGAGCATACCCTGCCACACTTATGGCGGACAAAAGCGGTACAAAAGGGCGTGGTGATGGATGGAGCATCTGAACCAATCAAACACACACACCCAGTCAAAAGATCTGGGTTTAATCCATCACCGTTCTTTAGCCCACTCTGCCACCCCAGTTCAGACATGGCTATATCAAATCAGTCTGACCCTGTGCCTCATGGGAACAGTCCGGTACAAAAGGGGGTGGTGATGGATGGAGCATCTGAACCAATCAAACACTCACACCCAGTCAAAAGATCTGGGTTTAATACATCACCGTTCTTTAGCCCACTCTGCCACCCCAGTTCATACATGGCTATATGCAAATCAGTCTGACCCTGTGCCTCATGGGAACAGTCCAGCCCGAACTGCCAAGCCATGCCTTCCCTGGACCGGAAACAAGCTTCCGAGGACCGGTTTCTGGCATTACAGCCGTCTTCAGCCCGGCTTGCATGAATCCAGTGGCAAAGTGAGCAAGGGACTCACGTCTGAGCATACCCTGCCACACTGATGGCGGCCAAAAGCGGTACAAAAGGGGGTGGTGATGGATGGAGCATCTGAACCAATCAAACACTCACACCCAGTCAAAAGATCTGGGTTTAATCCATCACCGATCTTTAGCCCACTCTGCCACCCCGGTTCAGACATGGCTATATGCAAATCAGTCTGACCCTGTGCCTCATGGGAACAGTCCAGCCCGAACTGCCAAGCCATGCCTTCCCTGGACCGGAAACAAGCTTCCGAGGATGGGTTTCTGGCATTACAGCCGTCTTCAGCCCGGCTTGCATGAATCCAGTGGCAAAGTGAGCAAGGGACTCACGTCTGAGCATACCCTAACACACTTATGGCGGCCAAAAGCGGTACAAAAGGGGATGGTGATGGATGGAGCATCTGAACCAATCAAACACACACACCCAGTCAAAAGATCTGGGTTTAATCCAACACCGTTCTTTAGCCCACTCTGTCACCCCAGTTCAGACATGGCTGTATGCAAATCAGTCTGACCCTGTGCATCATGGGAACAGTCCAGCCGAACTGCCAAGCCATGCCTTCCCTGTACCGGAAACAAGCTTCCGAGGACCGGTTTCTGGCATTACAGCCGTCTTGAGCCCGGCTTGCATGAATCCAGTGGCCAAGTGAGCAAGGGACTCACGTCTGAGCATACCCTGCCACACTTATGGCAGCCAAAAGCGGTACAAAAGGGGGTGGTGTTGGATGGAGCCTCTGAACCAATCAAACACTCACACCCAGTCAAAAGATCTGGGTTTAATCCATCACCGTTCTTTAGCCCACTCTGCCACCCCAGTTCAGACATGGCTATATCAAATCAGTCTGACCCTGTGCCTCATGGGAACAGTCCGGTACAAAAGGGGGTGGTGATGGACGGAGCATCTGAACCAATCAAACACTCACACCCAGTCAAAAGATCTGGGTTTGATCCATCACCGTTCTTTAGCCCACTCTGCCACCCCAGTTCAGAGATGGCTATATGCAAATCAGCCTGACCCTGTGCCTCATGGGAACAGTCCAGCCCGAACTGCCAAGCCATGCCTTCCCTGGACCGGAAACACGCTTCCTAGGACCGGTTTCTTGCATTCCAGCCGTCTTCAGCCCGGCTTGCTTGAATCCAGTGGCAAAGTGGGCAAGGGACTCACGTCTGAGCATACCCTGCCACACTTATGGCAGCCAAAGAGGTACAAAAGGGGGTGGTGATGGACGGAGCATCTGAACCAATCAAACACTCACACCCAGTCAAAAGATCTGGGTTTGATCCATCACCGTTCTTTAGCCCACTCTGCCACCACAGTTCAGACATGGCTATATGCAAATCAGCCTGACCCTGTGCCTCATGGGAACAGTCCAGCCCGAACTGCCAAGCAATGCCTTCCCTGGACCGGAAACAAGCTTCGAGGACTGGTTTCTGGCATTACAGCCGTCTTCAGCCCGGCTTGCATGAATCCAGTGGCAAAGTGAGCAAGGGACTCACGTCTGAGCATACCCTGCCACACTGATGGCGGCCAAAAGCGGTACAAAAGGGGGTGGTGATGGATGGAGCATCTGAACCAATCAAACACTCACACCCAGTCAAAAGATCTGGGTTTAATCCATCACCGATCTTTAGCCCACTCTGCCACCCCGGTTCAGACATGGCTATATGCAAATCAGTCTGACCCTGTGCCTCATGGGAACAGTCCAGCCCGAACTGCCAAGCCATGCCTTCCCTGGACCGGAAACAAGCTTCCGAGGACGGGTTTCTGGCATCACAGCCGTCTTCAGCCCGGCTTGCATTAATCCAGTGGCAAAGTGAGCAAGGGACTCACGTCTGAGCATACCCTAACACACTTATGGCGGCCAAAAGCAGTACAAAAGGGGATGGTGATGGATGGAGCATCTGAACCAATCAAACACACACACCCAGTCAAAAGATCTGGGTTTAATCCAACACCGTTCTTTAGCCCACTCTGTCACCCCAGTTCAGACATGGCTGTATGCAAATCAGTCTGACCCTGTGCATCATGGGAACAGTCCAGCCGAACTGCCAAGCCATGCCTTCCCTGTACCGGAAACAAGCTTCCGAGGACCGGTTTCTGGCATTACAGCCGTCTTGAGCCCGGCTTGCATGAATCCAGTGGCCAAGTGAGCAAGGGACTCACGTCTGAGCATACCCTGCCACACTTATGGCAGCCAAAAGCGGTACAAAAGGGGGTGGTGATGGATGGAGCATCTGAACCAATCAAACACTCACACCCAGTCAAAATATCTGGGTTTAATCCATCACCGTTCTTTAGCCCACTCTGCCACTCCAGTTCAGACATGGCTATATCAAATCAGTCTGACCCTGTGCCTCATGGGAACAGTCCGGTACAAAAGGGGGTGGTGATAGACGGAGCATCTGAACCAATCAAACACTCACACCCAGTCAAAAGATCTGGGTTTGATCCATCGCCGTTCTTTAGCCCACTCTGCCACCCCAGTTCAGACATGGCTATATCAAATCAGTCTGACCCTGTGCCTCATGGGAACAGTCCAGCCCGAACTGCCAAGCCATGCCTTCCCTGGACCGGAAACAAGCTTCTGAGGACCGGTTTCTGGCATTACAGCCGTCTTCAGCCCGGCTTGCATGAATCCAGTGGCAAAGTGAGCAAGGGACTCACGTCTGAGCATACCCTGCCACACTTATGGCGGACAAAAGCGGTACAAAACGGCGTGGTGATGGATGGAGCATCTGAACCAATCAAACACACACACCCAGTCAAAAGATCTGGGTTTAATCCATCACCGTTCTTTAGCCCACTCTGCCACCCCAGTTCAGACATGGCTATATCAAATCAGTCTGACCCTGTGCCTCATGGGAACAGTCCGGTACAAAAGGGGGTGGTGATGGACGGAGCATCTGAACCAATCAAACACTCACACGCAGTCAAAAGATCTGGGTTTGATCCATCACCGTTCTTTAGCCCACTCTGCCACCCCAGTTCAGACATGGCTATATGCAAATCAGCCTGACCCTGTGCCTCATGGGAACAGTCCAGCCCGAACTGCCAAGCCATGCCTTCCCTGGACCGGAAACAAGCTTCCGAGGACCGGTTTCTGGCATTACAGCCGTCTTCAGCCCGGCTTGCATGAATCCAGTGGCAAAGTGAGCAAGGGACTCACGTCTGAGCATACCCTAACATACTTATGGCGGCCAAAAGCGGTACAAAAGGGGATGGTGATGGATGGAACATCTGAACCAATCAAACACTCACACCCAGGCAAAAGATCTGGGTTTAATCCATCACCGATCTTTAGCCCACTCTGCCACCCCGGTTCAGACATGGCTATATGCAAATCAGTCTGACCCTGTGCCTCATGGGAACAGTCCAGCCCGAACTGCCAAGCCATGCCTTCCCTGGACCGGAAACAAGCTTCCGAGGACGGGTTTCTGGCATTACAGCCGTCTTCAGCCCGGCTTGCATGAATCCAGTGGCAAAGTGAGCAAGGGACTCACGTCTGAGCATACCCTAACATACTTATGGCGGCCAAAAGCGGTACAAAAGGGGATGGTGATGGATGGAGCATCTGAACCAATCAAACACACACACCCAGTCAAAAGATCTGGGTTTAATCCAACACCGTTCTTTAGCCCACTCTGTCACCCCAGTTCAGACATGGCTGTATGCAAATCAGTCTGACCCTGTGCATCATGGGAACAGTCCAGCCGAACTGCCAAGCCATGCCTTCCCTGTATCGGAAACAAGCTTCCGAGGACCGGTTTCTGGCATTACAGCCGTCTTGAGCCCGGCTTGCATGAATCCAGTGGCCAAGTGAGCAAGGGACTCACGTCTGAGCATACCCTGCCACACTTATGGCAGCCAAAAGCGGTACAAAAGGGGGTGGTGATGGATGGAGCATCTGAACCAATCAAACACTCACACCCAGTCAAAATATCTGGGTTTAATCCATCACCGTTCTTTAGCCCACTCTGCCACTCCAGTTCAGACATGGCTATATCAAATCAGTCTGACCCTGTGCCTCATGGGAACAGTCCGGTACAAAAGGGGGTGGTGATAGACGGAGCATCTGAACCAATCAAACACTCACACCCAGTCAAAAGATCTGGGTTTGATCCATCGCCGTTCTTTAGCCCACTCTGCCACCCCAGTTCAGACATGGCTATATTAAATCAGTCTGACCCTGTGCCTCATGGGAACAGTCCAGCCCGAACTGCCAAGCCATGCCTTCCCTGGACCGGAAACAAGCTTCTGAGGACCGGTTTCTGGCATTACAGCCGTCTTCAGCCCGGCTTGCATGAATCCAGTGGCAAAGTGAGCAAGGGACTCACGTCTGAGCATACCCTGCCACACTTATGGCGGACAAAAGCGGTACAAAACGGCGTGGTGATGGATGGAGCATCTGAACCAATCAAACACACACACCCAGTCAAAAGATCTGGGTTTAATCCATCACAGTTCTTTAGCCCACTCTGCCACCCCAGTTCAGACATGGCTATATCAAATCAGTCTGACCCTGTGCCTCATGGGAACAGTCCGGTACAAAAGGGGGTGGTGATGGACGGAGCATCTGAACCAATCAAACACTCACACCCAGTCAAAAGATCTGGGTTTGATCCATCACCGTTCTTTAGCCCACTCTGCCACCCCAGTTCAGACATGGCTATATGCAAATCAGCCTGACCCTGTGCCTCATGGGAACAGTCCAGCCCGAACTGCCAAGCCATGCCTTCCCTGGACCGGAAACAAGCTTCCGAGGACCGGTTTCTGGCATTACAGCCGTCTTCAGCCCGGCTTGCATGAATCCAGTGGCAAAGTGAGCAAGGGACTCACGTCTGAGCATACCCTATCATACTTATGGCGGCCAAAAGCGGTACAAAAGGGGATGGTGATGGATGGAACATCTGAACCAATCAAACACTCACACCCAGGCAAAAGATCTGGGTTTAATCCATCACCGATCTTTAGCCCACTCTGCCACCCCGGTTCAGACATGGCTATATGCAAATCAGTCTGACCCTGTGCCTCATGGGAACAGTCCAGCCCGAACTGCCAAGCCATGCCTT
This sequence comes from Lissotriton helveticus, assembly GCF_964261635.1. Lineage (NCBI taxonomy): Eukaryota > Metazoa > Chordata > Amphibia > Caudata > Salamandridae > Lissotriton > Lissotriton helveticus. The sequence continues at coordinate 2,735,884 of NW_027611658.1, read as the reverse complement.
CCCTGGACCGGAAACAAGCTTCCGAGGACGGGTTTCTGGCATTACAGCCGTCTTCAGCCCGGCTTGCATGAATCCAGTGGCAAAGTGAGCAAGGGACTCACGTCTGAGCATACCCTAACATACTTATGGCAGCCAAAAGCGGTACAAAAGGGGATGGTGATGGATGGAGCATCTGAACCAATCAAACACACACACCCAGTCAAAAGATCTGGGTTTAATCCAACACCGTTCTTTAGCCCACTCTGTCACCCCAGTTCAGACATGGCTGTATGCAAATCAGTCTGACCCTGTGCATCATGGGAACAGTCCAGCCGAACTGCCAAGCCATGCCTTCCCTGTACCGGAAACAAGCTTCCGAGGACCGGTTTCTGGCATTACAGCCGTCTTGAGCCCGGCTTGCATGAATCCAGTGGCCAAGTGAGCAAGGGACTCACGTCTGAGCATACCCTGCCACACTTATGGCAGCCAAAAGCGGTACAAGAGGGGGTGGTGATGGATGGAGCATCTGAACCAATCAAACACTCACACCCAGTCAAAAGATCTGGGTTTAATCCATCACCGTTCTTTAGCCCACCCTGCCACCCCAGTTCAGACATGGCTATATGCAAATCAGCCTGACCCTGTGCCTCATGGGAACAGTCCAGCCCGAACTGCCAAGCCATGCCTTCCCTGGACCGGAAACAAGCTTCCGAGGACCGGTTTCTTGCATTCCAGCCGTCATCAGCCCGGCTTGCTTGAATCCAGTGGCAGAGTGGGCAAGGGACTCAGGTCTGAGCATACCCTGCCACACTTATGGCAGTCAAAGCGGTACCAAAGGGGGTGGTGAAGGACGGAGCATCTGAACCAATCAAACACTCACACCCAGTCAAAAGATCTGGGTTTGATCCATCACCGTACTTTAGCCCACTCTGCCACCCCAGTTCAGACATGGCTATATGCAAATCAGCCTGACCCTGTGCCTCATGGGAACAGTCCAGCCCGAACTGCCAAGCCATGCCTTCCCTGGACCGGAAACAAGCTTCCGAGGACCGGTTTCTGGCATTACAGCCATCTTCAGCCCGGCTTGCATGAAATCAGTGGCAAAGTGAGCAAGGGACTCACGTCTGAGCATACCCTGCCACACTTATGGTGGCCAAAAGCGGTACAAAAGGGGGTGGTGATGGATGGAGCATCTGAACCAATCAAACACTCACACCCAGTCAAAAAATCTGGGTTTAATCCATCACCGTTCTTTAGCCCACTTTGCCACCCCAGTTCAGGCATGGCTATATGCAAATCAGTCTGACCCTGTGCCTAATGGGAACAGTCCAGCCCGAACTGCCAAGCCATGCCATCCCTGGACCGGAAACAAGCTTACGAGGACCGGTTTCTGGCATTACAGCCGTCTTCAGCCCGGCTTGCATGAATCCAGTGGCAAAGTGAGCAAGGGACTCACGTCTGAGCATACCCTGCCACACTGATGGCGGCCAAAAGCGGTACAAAAGGGGGTGGTGATGGATGGAGCATCTGAACCAATCAAACACTCACACCCAGTCAAAAGATCTGGGTTTAATCCATCACCGATCTTTAGCCCACTCTGCCACCCCGGTTCAGACATGGCTATATGCAAATCAGTCTGACCCTGTGCCTCATGGGAACAGTCCAGCCCGAACTGCCAAGCCATGCCTTCCCTGGACCGGAAACAAGCTTCCGAGGACGGGTTTCTGGCATTACAGCCGTCTTCAGCCCGGCTTACATGAATCCAGTGGCAAAGTGAGCAAGGGACTCACGTCTGAGCATACCCTGCCACACTTATGGCGGACAAAAGCGGTACAAAAGGGCGTGGTGATGGATGGAGCATCTGAACCAATCAAACACACACACCCAGTCAAAAGATCTGGGTTTAATCCATCACCGTTCTTTAGCCCACTCTGCCACCCCAGTTCAGACATGGCTATATCAAATCAGTCTGACCCTGTGCCTCATGGGAACAGTCCGGTACAAAAGGGGGTGGTGATGGACGGAGCATCTGAACCAATCAAACACTCACACCCAGTCAAAAGATCTGGGTTTGATCCATCACCGTTCTTTAGCCCACTCTGCCACCCCAGTTCAGACATGGCTATATGCAAATCAGCCTGACCCTGTGCCTCATGGGAACAGTCCAGCCCGAACTGCCAAGCCATGCCTTCCCTGGACCGGAAACAAGCTTCCGAGGACCGGTTTCTGGCATTACAGCCGTCTTCAGCCCGGCTTGCATGAATCCAGTGGCAAAGTGAGCAAGGGACTCACGTCTGAGCATACCCTAACATACTTATGGCGGCCAAAAGCGGCACAAAAGGGGATGGTGATGGATGGAGTATCTGAACCGATCAAACACTCACACCCAGGCAAAAGATCTGGGTTTAATCCATCACCGATCCTTAGCCCACTCTGCCACCCCGGTTCAGACATGGCTATATGCAAATCAGTCTGACCCTGTGCCTCATGGGACCAGTCCAGCCCGAACTGCCAAGCCATGCCTTCCCTGGACCGGAAACAAGCTTCCGAGGACAGGTTTCTGGCATTACAGCCGTCTTCAGCCCGGCTTGCATGAATCCAGTGGCAAAGTGAGCAAGGGACTCACGTCTGAGCATACCCTAACATACTTATGGCGGCCAAAAGCGGTACAAAAGGGGATGGTGATGGACGGAGCATCTGAACCAATCAAACACTCACACCCAGTCAAAAGATCTGGGTTTGATCCATCACCGTTCTTTAGCCCACTCTGCCACCCCAGTTCAGACATGGCTATATGCAAATCAGCCTGACCCTGTGCCTCATGGGAACAGTCCAGCCCGAACTGCCAAGCCATGCCTTCCCTGGACCGGAAACACGCTTCCGAGGACCGGTTTCTTGCATTCCAGCCGTCTTCAGCCCGGCTTGCTTGAATCCAGTGGCAAAGTGGGCAAGGGACTCACGTCTGAGCATACCCTGCCACACTTATGGCAGCCAAAGCGGTACAAAAGGGGGTGGTGATGGACGGAGCATCTGAACCAATCAAACACTCACACCCAGTCAAAAGATCTGGGTTTGATCCATCACTGTTCTTTAGCCCACTCTGCCACCCCAGTTCAGACATGGCTATATGCAAATCAGCCTGACCCTGTGCCTCATGGGAACAGTCCAGCCCGAACTGCCAAGCCATGCCTTCCCTGGACCGGAAAAAAGCTTCGAGGACCGGTTTCTTGCATTCCAGCCGTCTTCAGCCCGGCTTGCTTGAATCCAGTGGCAAAGTGGGCAAGGGACTCACGTCTGAGCATACCCTGCCACACTTATGGCAGTCAAAGCGGTACAAAAGGGGGTGGTGATGGACGGAGCATCTGAACCAATCAAACACTCACACCCAGTCAAAAGATCTGGGTTTGATCCATCACCGTTCTTTAGCCCACTCTGCCACCCCAGTTCAGACATGGCTATATGCAAATCAGCCTGACCCTGTGCCTCATGGGAACAGTCCAGCCCGAACTGCCAAGCCATGCCTTCCCTGGACCGGAAACAAGCTTCCGAGGACTGGTTTCTGGCATTACAGCCGTATTCAGCCCGGCTTGCATGAATCCAGTGGCAAAGTCAGCAAGGGACTCACGTCTGAGCATACCCTGCCACACTGATGGCGGCCAAAAGCGGTACAAAAGGGGGTGGTGATGGATGGAGCATCTGAACCAATCAAACACTCACACCCAGTCAAAAGATCTGGGTTTAATCCATCACCGATCTTTAGCCCACTCTGCCAGCCCGGTTCAGACATGGCTATATGCAAATCAGTCTGACCCTGTGCCTCATGGGAACAGTCCAGCCCGAACTGCCAAGCCATGCCTTCCTTGGACCGGAAACAAGCTTCCGAGGACGGGTTTCTGGCATTACAGCCGTCTTCAGCCCGGCTTGCATTAATCCAGTGGCAAAGTGAGCAAGGGACTCACGTCTGAGCATACCCTAACACACTTATGGCAGCCAAAAGCAGTACAAAAGGGGATGGTGATGGATGGAGCATCTGAACCAATCAAACACACACACCCAGTCAAAAGATCTGGGTTTAATCCAACACCGTTCTTTAGCCCACTCTGTCACCCCAGTTCAGACATGGCTGTATGCAAATCAGTCTGACCCTGTGCATCATGGGAACAGTCAAGCCGAACTGCCAAGCCATGCCTTCCCTGTACCGGAAACAAGCTTCCGAGGACCGGTTTCTGGCATTACAGCCGTCTTGAGCCCGGCTTGCATGAATCCAGTGGCCAAGTGAGCAAGGGACTCACGTCTGAGCATACCCTGCCACACTTATGGCAGCCAAAAGCGGTACAAAAGGGGGTGGTGATGGATGGAGCATCTGAACCAATCAAACACTCACACCCAGTCAAAAGATCTGGGTTTAATCCATCAAAGTTCTTTAGCCCACTCTGCCACTCCAGTTCTGACATGCTATATCAAATCAGTCTGACCCTGTGCCTCATGGGAACAGTCCGGTACAAAAGGGGGTGGTGATAGACGGAGCATCTGAACCAATCAAACACTCACACCCAGTCAAAAGATCTGGGTTTGATCCATCACCGTTCTTTAGCCCACTCTGCCACCCCAGTTCAGACATGGCTATATCAAATCAGTCTGACCCTGTGCCTCATGGGAACAGTCCAGCCCGAACTGCCAAGCCATGCCTTCCCTGGACCGGAAACAAGCTTCCGAGGACTGGTTTCTGGCATTACAGCCGTATTCAGCCCGGCTTGCATGAATCCAGTGGCAAAGTCAGCAAGGGACTCACGTCTGAGCATACCCTGCCACACTGATGGCGGCCAAAAGCGGTACAAAAGGGGGTGGTGATGGATGGAGCATCTGAACCAATCAAACACTCACACCCAGTCAAAAGATCTGGGTTTAATCCATCACCGATCTTTAGCCCACTCTGCCAGCCCGGTTCAGACATGGCTATATGCAAATCAGTCTGACCCTGTGCCTCATGGGAACAGTCCAGCCCGAACTGCCAAGCCATGCCTTCCTTGGACCGGAAACAAGCTTCCGAGGACCGGTTTCTGGCATTACAGCCGTCTTCAGCCCGGCTTGCATGAATCCAGTGGCAAAGTGAGCAAGGGACTCACGTCTGAGCATACCCTAACATACTTATGGCGGCCAAAAGCGGTACAAAAGGGGATGGTGATGGATGGAGCATCTGAACCAATCAAACACACACACCCAGTCAAAAGATCTGGGTTTAATCCAACACCGTTCTTTAGCCCACTCTGTCACCCCAGTTCAGACATGGCTGTATGCAAATCAGTCTGACCCTGTGCATCATGGGAACAGTCCAGCCGAACTGCCAAGCCATGCCTTCCCTGTACCGGAAACAAGCTTCCGAAGACCGGTTTCTGGCATTACAGCCGTCTTGAGCCCGGCTTGCATGAATCCAGTGGCCAAGTGAGCAAGGGACTCACGTCTGAGCATACCCTGCCACACTTATGGCAGCCAAAAGCGGTACAAAAGGGGGTGGTGATGGATGGAGCATCTGAACCAATCAAACACTCACACCCAGTCAAAAGATCTGGGTTTAATCCATCACCGTTCTTTAGCCCACTCTGCCACCCCAGTTCAGACATGGCTATATGCAAATCAGCCTGACCCTGTGCCTCATGGGAACAGTCCGGTACAAAAGGGGGTGGTGATGGACGGAGCATCTGAACCAATCAAACACTCACACCCAGTCAAAAGATCTGGGTTTGATCCATCACCGTTCTTTAGCCCACTCTGCCACCCCAGTTCAGACATGGCTATATGCAAATCAGCCTGACCCTGTGCCTCATGGGAACAGTCCAGCCCGAACTGCCAAGCCATGCCTTCCCTGGACCGGAAACAAGCTTCCGAGGACCGGTTTCTTGCATTC